>NC_051327.1:657798-1315597 GCF_015220235.1 Choloepus didactylus | reverse complement strand
CTACCATGACACCCAAATAAATACAGTAAACATAATTTATATCTTTTTACTGTCTCTATAGTTTGTCTTTTCCAGAATATCATTTAGTTGGACTCATACAGTATGTTGTCTTTTCAGGCTGGCCTCTTTCACTAAGAAATATGCATTTATGGTTCCTCCATGTCTTTTTTGTGATTGATAACTCACTTCATTTTATTGCTGGATAATTTTCCATTGTATGGATGTACCACAGTGTGTTTATCCCTTTACCTTTTGACTGTCATTTTGGTTGCTTCCAGTTTTTGGCAATTGTGAATAAAGCTGCTATAAACATCCATGTGCAAGTTTTTGGGTGGACATGTTTTCAACTCATTTGGATAAATACTTAGGAGCATGTGTTCTAGTTAGCTAATGCTGTCAGAATGCAAAACACCAGAGACGGATTGGCTTTTATAAAAGGGGGTTTATTTGGTTACTCAGTTACAGTCTTAAGGCCGTAAAGTGTCCAAGGTAACACATCAGCAATCAGGTACCTTCACTGGAGGATGGCCAATGGTGTCTGGATAACCTCTGTTAGCTGGGAAGGCATGTGGCTGGCATCGGCTTCAAAGCTCTGGTTTCAAAATGGCTTTCTCCAAGGACGCTCCTCTCTAGGCTGCAGTTCCTCAAAAACGTCACTCTTCCTCTCTTAGCTTCTCTGGAGCAAGAGTCTGCTTTCAATGGCCATCTTCAAAATGTCTCTCATCTGCAGCTCCTGTGCTTTCCTCAAAGTGTCCCTCTTGGCTGTAGCTCCTCTTCAAAATGTCACTCTTAGCTGCACTGAGTTCCCTCTGCCCATCAGCTCATTTATATGTCGCCATTGATCAAGGCCCACCCTGAATAGGTGGGGCCATGCCTCCATGGAAATATCTCATCAGAGTTATCACCTACAGTTGGGTGGGGTGCATTTCCATGCAAATCTAATCAGCACCAAAACGTCTGCCCCACAAGACTGCATCAAAGAATATGGCTTTTTCTGGGGGACATAATACATTCAAACCAGCACAGCATGATTGCTGGATCATGTGGTAATACTATATTTACTTTTGTAATAAACTGCCATATTATCTTGCAATGTGGCTGTACAATTTTTCATTTCCACAAGCTATGAATGAGCGTTCCTGTTGCTTCACATCTTCCCCAGCATTTGGTATTATCGTTTTTTTTGTTTTGTTTTGTTTTTTTAGCAATCCCAATAGGTAAGTTGTGGCATCTTTTTGTTGTTTTAATTTGCAGTTCCCTAATGACATGTGACATTGAGTATCTTTTCATTTGATTATTTTCCATTTGCATATTTTCTCTGGTGAGGTGTCTGTTCAGATCTTTTTCCCACTTTTTAATTGGGTTGTTCATTTTCTTCTTGTTGAGTTTTAAGAGTTCTTTGTATATTTTGGATACAAGTCCATTATCAGCTATGCGTTTTGAAAATATTTTCTCCCAGTCTGTGGCATATTTTTTCATTTTCTTTACAATAGCTTTTGCAGAACTTTATTTTTAATGAAGTCCAACTTTATTTTTTCTTTCATGGATCATGCTAACCATGGGCCAAACCCAAGGTCACCTAGATTTTCTATGGTACCTTCTAGAAATGTTATAGCCTTTCATTTTACATTAAAGTCTATGATCCATTTTGAGTTAATTTTTGTGAAAAGTGTAGGTCTCAATTTATTTATTTATTTATTTAGTTTTGTATGTAGGTGTTAAATTGTTCCAGCACCATTTGTTGAAAAGACTATCCTTTCTCCATTAAATTGCTTTTGCTCCTTTGTCAAAGATTAGTTGACTATTTGTGTGGGTCTATTTCTGGGCTCTCTATTCTGTTTCATTGATCTTCTTGCCTATTCTTTCACCAATTCCACACTGTCTTTATTACTGTAGCTTTTAGTAAGTCTTGAAATCTGGTAGGTCAGTCCTCTGACTTTGTCCTTCTTCAGTCTTGTGTTGGCTACTCTGAGTCTTTTGCCCCTCCATACAAACTTTACAATCAGTTTGTTGATATCTCCAAAATAACCTGCTGGGATTTTTATTGGACTTGCATTGACTGTATAGATCAAGTTGTAAAGAACTGACATCTTAAGAATGTTGAGTTAGGGAGTGATTCATGAAAATGGATTCTCTCTCCATTTATTCAGATCTTCCTAAGAAAGATTTTTGCATGTTTTAATGGTGAAAATATCAAAAGAATAATAATATTTCATGATATGTGAAATATTAAATTCAAATTTCAGAATCTATAAATTATAAATTTTGTCAATAAAACTTTATAGAATTTTTTTCTCTCTTGTTATATTAAGTACTTACATAGAATGCTTGGTTTTGCTGGTTGACCCACAAAGCCTAACATATTTACTATCTGGCCCTCTACAGAAAAAATTTTCTGACTTCTGCTCTATTTTCCTACAGAGACATGTAGGATACTATAATTGACATTTTATTTCTATAAATACTCTGTTTTTCCAAGAGTATTGAATTGCTTTCTTTTTCTTTGCTCTGTTCGCTGTTATCATAGACTCTTCACCTAATCATGTATTCTATTGAGTCCTCTTTTCTTTTCTGGATAACTCTAAGTTCTTTCCCCAGAAAATCCTCACCCTCTTTTGAGATATGGAGAATTTGAAAGTCAATACAATCCTACACTCTCCGATGGGCTCCAGGGAAAGGTAGTCCCTACTTGGGAAACAGGGAACAGTATCCATTAGAGCAGCAAAAGAAGAAAGCCTTGGAAGTCAGTGTTTCCACTGGCAGTGAAAAGATAGGGCAAGTAGGGAGGTATTTGAAGGTAGACTCCATAAAACATGATTACTTATTAGATTGGGTGAGGGTGAAGAAGTTGTCTACAAGAGGCAATTAGTATTGGAAATCTAGATAGACATACTCATCCATATAACTCTATGGATAAGGTCTAGTATGTTCATGACACCCCCTTAAACTTCATGAAAAATATTGTATGAATGGGCACTTTTCTGGGAAGATTCTCACACTCCCAAACTGCTAAGAATAAATAACATAGGGCTTAGGACAGAGGTAAAACCTGGGATGACATTTATTATCATCCAAACATAGATGGTAATTAAAGAAGTGAAAATACATAAGAAATGTTAAGAAAATCTAAAGACTGCAAAGAGGGGAAATAAAAAGAATCCTAGGTATCATTAACATTTATGGGGCAAGGAGAAGAACAGACAGAGAAAATTGAGGAAAAAAAAAAAGAAAAAAACAGAGATGAAGAAGAAGAATTCAGGATTTTGCTAATATTTTGAGGGTCTACTGAAGTTTTCTCCAAAATCTTTCAGAAGAGTGACTTCAAAGTCTAGTGCTAGAAGCTCTCCAGCCTACGGGAGCTCCCCATTATGCAGAAGACTCCCCAGTGTCCTACTTCCTGGGTTTGGCTGAGGCGGCCTGCTCCCAGGGTAAGTTTTCCTTTCTTCCTGGGATCAATAAGCAGGTGAGATGCTAACATGGATCCTGGCTGCTGCTTCCAAGAAAGCTGTAGAAGGAGAGAGTGGGCCATAAGAACTCCAGAAAGAAGTACCAAGGAAATAGTAAAATAATAAATAGCTAACACTTAATAAATATCTACTGTGTGCCAAGCTTCAGTTATTGTACCAGATTGAATGCTCATTTCTGTTAGCCCCAGAGCATTTATTATTTATTCATTTTCTTCATTTAACAAATACTTACTATATGCCAGGCACTATTCTAAGTAAGCATTTTGCAAATATTATTTAATCCTCATGACTTCCCCAGGAGGCAGATGCTTCTATTACTTCCATTATACAAATGAGGAAATGGAAACCCAGAAAGGTACATGGTTAGTAAGAGGCAGAGCTGGAATTCAAACCCAAGCTCCAGAATCCATGAGTGTTACCCCTGTGCATCACCTTTCATTAACTGTAGGCCAGGCACTTGGCTAAGTGCTTAACACAAACAGTCCCAAATAATTTTCATAATAGCCCTGTGTACTGCTCATAGCCCTTTTTCACCAAGAAGAAGACTGAGACTCAGAGAGGTGAAATAATTTACACAATATCTCTCCATCAAGTGGTTGCTGGACTGAATCTTGAACCTGCACCAGAAGCCTCATTCTAACCATCACACTTTTCAGGATCTAGACCTGGTGGGGTGGGTCTTCTCTGACCTGCCCATCCCCATATCAAGGAAAGCTTGGTGTCACTCATTGGCTCTGAATTGAACCATTCGATGTTTGAAAATAGGGTGGAAAAAAGATAACCCTACCTTTGCCAAGTTTTATTCCAAATCCAGAAGGCAAGGTCAAGGAAGAGAAATGGTAATGCCAACAAGATTTAGACATTGTAGCACTAAGTGGCAAAGAAACACCACTTCTGGGGACCAAATGTAAATTAAAACCAAAACTCAACACCAATCTAAACACAAAGAAAGTATCAGAGAATATGACCATAGAGATGAAAAGTGGAGTATGGGTTACGAGAAATGGGGGAAGGGGCAATGGGGAGTTAAGAAATGAGTGTAGGGTTTCTGTTTGGGGTGAAGGGAAATTTCTAGTAATGGAAGGTGGGAAGGTGATAGCATTACAACACTCTAAATGTGATTAATCCCACTAATGGAATCCTAGGGAGGGGGTGGAATGGGAAGATTTAGGCTGTATATATGTTTCCACAATTGAAAAAAAAAAAAAAAGACAGTCTAAATATATAATGACAATTAAATGCCAATGATGATCCTGGATGGGATCTGCGGATGGAGAAGAGGAGGCTCAAAGGGACACAGCTGGGACATAAGGAAAAAAAGGAAATATAGAATGTAAGCTTTGTATCAATGTTGAATTTCTTGAACTTCTTAGCTGTGCTTAATGTGATTGCATAAAAGAATGTTCTTGTTCATGGGAATTATATATGTGAATTAAAGTGTTTGTTCAAGGATGTGTGCAGCTTGCTCTCATATTCAGAAGACAGAGCAATAGACGATGGATAATAGATAGGGAGGGAGGGAGGGAAAGAAAGAAATGGTGGTGTGACACGATGTTAAAGTTGGTGGATTGGAGCATCAGGGGAGGGGGTCGGGGTATGCTGGAGTTCTGTGTATGGGGTTTGTATTGTTTTTACAACTGTTCCTGTAAGTTTGAATTTATTTAAAAATAAAAATTAAAAAAAAAAAAGTCAACAACAATCATTTGGGAGTGAGAGGAACAGCTTCATTCCTAATGAGTTTGACTGGAAACAGGTCAGCAAACTATCAGAGATTCCAGCATTTCCTACATAGGGGTTAAGGTGTTTGCAAATTTGGGACTGTCGCTAGGTTCATGGCTGCCTCCCTTCCTGATGAGTAATCTTGGACACATGATTTATTTGACTTCTTTGAACGTTAGACTCTGTGTCAAGCAGGAGCCAGGGATCCCCCTCATTGATCTCTGGCTTGGATAACTGTGTTACTTGGGGATCTGTAGCCTATTCTTCCTGTGGCATTTAGAGGCCCAAACCATCTCCAAGAGCAACAAGTACCTACCAGACATGCAATAAACTCATGTACCATCAGTCTGGTTCTTACTGACCTTGGGACTGGCAGCTGAAATGAGATTAAGACAGGTTAGACCTGACACCATCAATCCACCTTTTAACCTGCCTGTTGTAAGAAACATCATCAAATACCTTGCTGTCATCCAAATTCTCTTTATCCACCACATTTCCCAGAATCACCATCTAGAATCCTTTGGACCAAAGCCTGGCAGATAGTAGGAGAGCAAAAAAATATATGTTGAATTTGTTGCTGGAGGGAGGGCAATACAGTTACCTATGAGCTTCTCCTGTGAGCCCATGCAAAGCCCTGGTGATCACTGTTCTGCTCCTAAGTGCTTGCAAACCACACGCTTAATATATTCTGGAATTCTGGCTACAATTGTTTGTAATTCAGCAACCTGTAGTTTAAGGGAATCTACTTTCCAGTCTTGAAAATCTCAACATTATTTTTCCATCCTTATTTTCCAATTTTTTCCACCCAGAGTAGTTCAACCATCTGATTCTAAAATTCTCTCAATTTCCTGGGTTTAAACTTAGGGAATGACTAAAGAAAATGCATGTTATGTGGACATATTGTGCACAAATCCAGAAGACACTGTTTGCATCCCTTGTAGTTTCTATATATATATATATTTGGTCACCTGCATGTTTAGGAAATGAAATTTCCTTTGTATTCTGCAGCATATGCTGCTCAGCATCATGCATGGCTGTCCTGCAATATAGTATTACCCACCAGTTAAAGTGATTCAAAAAAATCACGGCTAAGTGTTGAGGTATCTTCCATTACCTCATCCATCACAAAATTTTACTGTCACCTGTGGAAATCGGTTTTACCACAGAGAAGTTAATATAGATGCATATTTAGAGCAAATCATTGCATGACCCTTTGCAAATTATAGGACAGCAGAACAAATTTGTCATTCAGCAGCTTTAAATGCCTTAATACACATACACTACCAAGTAAGTCCTGATTTTCCAAAATATTACTTTTCACCAAAGATGAATCTGTCATGTTATTGAAATGCTTTAGGGTATTTAGTGAAAAATAAAAAGATCTGATTTGATACATCTTTTTGATTTAAAGGCAATGATGTTAATCTGAGGCAAATTTCTGTTGCACAGCACAGTAATTGCTCTTTTCTGCTTTTTCACTCTCTAGTGAGTGATGGCTTAGCTCCTAAGCAGGGAGAGACAGCAGGGTTGAGTTCCAAGAGGTAAGTTCTGCACCAAGGGAAATTAGGTCTAGGCCACTCCTCAAGATGATTTTCCAGTTAGAGTCCCTTGGCCTACAGCTGCAGAGACATCTCATTGGTTTAGGAGGTGGAGAGCTCTAGCCCACGGCTACAGACTTCCACCCACCAAAGTGTCCTAAAGCAAATAAGATGTGCTGGAGTGGGTATGGGCACGAAGTTGTAAATAGTGTGATCAAGGTAGACTTCCTGGAGAAGGTGATAGTTATCCCAGAATGTGAGGAAGGTGGGGGACCAAGCCAAGTGGCTCTTGAGCATTCCAGACAAGAGGACAGCAAGTGTAGAGACCTAGAGGTGGAAGTAATGAAGATAGTGTGGCTGAAGAGTAGGGAGCAAGGAGAGAAGCAGATCAGTTAAGGATACTAGGGGCCAGATCATGTAGGGTCTTATAAGAAGTTGTAAGGACTTTGACTTTTTCTCTGAATAAACTGGAAACCATTGGAGAATTTGGAGCCTAGGAATGGCGTGTTCTTGAGTTTGCCAAGTCAAAGTCTTCTTAGTTGCATTATTAGCTTCTGGAGGGAAGCAGTTTCTTGTCCTGTGACCACTTTTGCTTCCTGCAGACAAGAACTTTGCCTTTTGTTTTTAAAGTTTTCACCCCACCCCATGGCTGCCCTTCTCTTAGAGGGGGCACAGTGGGATAACATCTCCTCAGCATTGTCTTCTTTCTTCCTCTGAAGACAAGCTCATGATCCCTTACTGCTTTAGGAAAAGGGGTGAAAAAAAATGACAATGATGTAAAAATTATAAATGCTTACCAAATCTTGCAGAGCACTTGGAACCATGGTTTCTTTTTGGTAGTCCCTTCCTAATCCTCAGATTCTTACCCTTCTCCAACTCATGCTGACATCTTTTCCCATGCAGGTCCCTCTACTCAGCCTGGAAATCCAATAGGAGATGTGAAGTGAGGGATTTTTTTGGGGGGAACTCCAGCCTGGGTTCCCTGGCCTACGAGTGTTTGAGTGCCTCCTACATGTCAGACATTGTGCTAGATGCTGAGGATTCAGCAATGAATAAGACAGACAAGGTCTTTGCAAACTTAGAATTACTAGGGAAGATACTAAGTTCCCCTGGGTGAGCAGTGCAGGATGCTCCTGAGCATAGAGTAGGGGGTCCAGGATTAGTTAGGGAGAAATGTTCTCTTAGGGCTTGTGTAGCCCCAAGGTCCCTGGCCTGGAGTAGGTGCCCAAAACACATTTGCCAAATACACAAAAAGATTCATGTAGGCTACACAGAGTAGAACTGACCTCTCCTAAGAGCTAGGGGCTGGAGTAGAAATGAATCCAGATCTCCTGGTGTCTTATCCTTAAGCAGAGGGAAAAGAGAACAGGAAAATAGCCTACGCCTAGAAATCCATGAAGACAAATTGAGTCATTACACATCTATCTCTTTTCTATTTTTGAAGTTTCTTTTTTTAAAAAAAAATCCTACATATTTCATTTTTATCTTGTTCTTTGGAGTGGCATGTTTTTCCTATTCTATTTTCTTAATTAAATAACTTTTTAATACAAAAGTAATTCAAAAATGCATTCTCAATATAAAATTTTAGAATAGATAAGGCAAGATTTCCCATGTACCCTCACACCCTCATCACAATCTCATCCTCCTTCACCCAAATAATTGCTACTTCCAACTTGGTGAATATCTAATAAATATCATTTCCTTAATTTTCTGCTTTCCCAAGTCTAAGAGATTAGAGAGGGTATATTTTTTCTTCAAGTTCAAATTCTTCATAATTTACTCAAATGCTTTTTAAAAATTATCTTACAATTTATTAAGACATTTAATCATGCATACTATTTTAAAAATCAAATCACATAGAAGGGCTTGTAATGACAAGCAGTGATCCATTGCCCACCCCTCCCAACTCCCAATCCTGCTTTCAGAGCATGCTTTTTTTTTTTTTTAACATATTTTATTCAGTTCTTCTGGGTTACGGTCATAGCTGTAAATAATATGTTAATCACCATTTCATGACTTATATAATCTATTGTCTTCCTACTGTGATAGGTAAGGATTTAGCTAACTCATTCTACCCTCCATATTAATTATATTTCTAAATAATAACATAAATCTTAATTTCTTTTTCCATCCACCTTAGATACCATTTCTAAGCTTCCCACTTTATAAAATGGGGATGTCCACATCTCCCCTTCCACCTGCCCATGTCTGTCAGTTGTATTTTTGCTTTTTTGTTGTCAAGATTCATTTCATTTACATTCTATTCCATAGCTCTAATGAAGTTTTCCATGCTTGAGCTATTGGTTGATTCTGAAGTTTGAAAACCAATGAACATGATGATGATGATGATGATGATGGTGGTGGTGGTGGTGGTGGTGATGTAGATATTGTTCAATGCAAAGTAAGTTGTTTTCTATGATTACATTTCTTTCTCTGTGGTTTCAATATCACAATCTCTGGGTCATTTAAAGGAAATTGTCCAAATAGAGTCTCCTTTCTTAATCAGTTGCTCAGAATCACATATATTTGTTGGCAACCCATTTGAGCTTTCTGGTGAAGTTTTCCATTTTTCTTGCAGTTGCTGATCGACTCAAAGTGTGTTTTCCTAGTTCATTTCAGAGGAAAATTAGGCTTTTAAACACAAGTGCTTGGTAGGGAAAGGACACTTCTGGCTAATTCACTCCTTCCCTTATTATTTCTGCTTCCTCAGTGCTCTGTAGTAGTTAAGAACTCAGCCTCTAGAGCCAGATTGCTTGGATTCAAACCCCAGTTCTACCATTTATAGCTGTGTGATTTTGGGCAAGTTATTTATCCTTTGTGAGCCTCAGTTTCCTCATCTATGAAATGGGGGTTATCCTTGTAACCTTGAAACCTATTATCTCATAGAGTTTCTGTGTATTTAGTGAGTTGATATTTGTACAACACTTAAAACATTAAGTACTAATTTTGTGTTGGTTATTATTTTCTTGTAAGAACTAGATCAGACAGAATCTTCCCATTTGCATTACTCTACCAAAAACAGGGATTCCTCTGGGCTGCAATTAACCTGTTAGTTGCCAAGAATCTTCAGAAGCCCCCAAAAAGACTGAAGCAATGCCAATGATCCAAATGATGGACACCCTACCAGGAAACCAGATGCAGGGTCTTTGGTGGGGATGTCCAATCTGATTTTTGTTAATGAGAGATGAGATTGGTCAAAACCTTAGGGAATCTCTATTTTATAATACCCTCTAGATTAGTTGCATTGGGGTACCATTAGTACTTAATAAATAACAACAATGAATGCATATTGAATGCTTATATGCATCATATCACTTATTCTTCTTGAGAGCCCTATGTGGTACTATATCCATTTTATTGATTAGAAAATGGAGACTCAGAGAAATTTTCATGGCTAGCAAGTGGTAGAGGTAGTGTTCAAACAGGTTTTTAAAATCTTGAAACCCATGACCTTAAATCTGATTCTATAACCCAGCTTTCTCAAACTGGTCTCTCAACCCCTGGGGTGAAGGGCAGCTTCCCAAGACACTTTTCAGGGGGTCTGAAAACTCAAAACTATTTCCAAAGTAAAACTAAGATGCTATTTGCTCTTTTCCCTGTGTTCGTATTTGCACTGATGGTGCAAAAGCAATGGTGGGAAAAAACTGCTGGCCCTTAGTACCCTTGTATTGGTATTTGCACTGATGGTGCAAAAGCAATGGTGGGAAAAAACTGCTGGCCTCTTAGTACAAATCAAGGCAGTGGCATCAAATTGTACTAGGAGTCCCTGTGTTCTTCAACTCCATTCACTCACAGTGAAAGAAAATGCTAGATTTGCTTTAATATGTGTTTGATGAAGCAGTATAAAACTATTAATTTTATTAAATCTCAAACCTTGAGCACTTGACTCTTAATATTTTGTTTCAAAATGGGAAGTGCACATGAAGCCCTTCTGCTGCAAACCAAAGTACACTGGTGGTTTCAAGGAAAGCACTTATGCTCCTGAGTTGCGAGCTGAACTAGCTACTTTCTGTTATGAAACACCATATTTGCTAGACAGAAAAATTATGGTTATTCAGATGTGGGAATTTGGCAGACATTTTCTCAAAAATGAGCTTAGTGAGCCTGTCACTTCAAGGAAAGCATTTGACAGTATTTGCTGCCAATTCAGAGTTTCAAGAGAAAATTACAATTTTGGAAAACTTCTATCTGCCCCTGTTCCAGTTTGCTAATGCTGCCATCAAGCAAAATACCAGAAATGGATTGGCTTTTTAGAAAGGGGGTTTATTTGGTTACAAAGTTACAGTCTTAAGGCCAAGTGTCCAAGGTAAGGCATCAACAATAGGTACCTTCACTGAAGGATGGCCGATGGCATCCAGAAAACTTCTGTTAGCTGGGAAGGCACATGGCTGGCATCTGCTTGCTCCTAGGTTGCGTTTCAGCTCCTGTGCATTCTTCAAAGTGTCCCTTGTGGCTGCAGCAAGCTCGCTCCTTTGGTCTGAGCTCCTTTAGTGCTCTAGTAAACTAATCAAGGCCCATGCTGAATGGGCAGGGCCACACCTCCATGGAAATTATCTAATCAGAGTTATCACCTACAGTTGGGTGGGGCACATCTCCATGGAAACAACCTAATCCAAATGTTCCAACTTAATCAACAGTAATACATCTGCCCCCACAAGATTGTATCAAAGAATGTGGCTTTTTCTGGGGGACGTGCTGTATACAAAACAGTACAGCCCCTTGAACAAATGTGTTTTTTTTTATGTTGTGTAATGAATTGTGCCAATATCTGTATGACTCAGTGAACCAATATTTTCCAAGTGACCTGTGTATGATGTTACAAAATAATGTATGGGTAAAAGATCCATTCAAAGCAGAGCTAGCACCATGGGTTTTAATATACTAGAACATGAAAAGTTAATTGATATAGTTTGACTCCACACTGTAATTAGCCTTTAAGAAACAACCACTTGTTGATTTTTAGTGTAGTAGTAAAGAAGAATAGCCACAATTATCTGAAATTGCTCTTCAAATACTCCTCTTTTTGCCAAGCACATACCTGTATGAGGCTAGATTTTCTACATATACTTCAACTAAACAAACATTTCAGATCAAATACAGAATCAGGACATGAGAATTTAACTTTTATTAAACCAGACATTAAGGAAATAAGTAAAAATGTAAAAATAAATGCCACTCTTCTATTTTTTTTTGTTTTGGAAAATAATGGCTATTTTTATATCAATATGTTATTTATGTTAATGCACAGTTGAGTTTATTATTTTTAAATTAATTAACAAATAAATATTTTTAATTTTTAATTCCATTTTAATTTCTGATACAGGAACATTGATAGATATTACCCACATAACAAAAGCTCAATAATTACTACAAATGTAAGGGAGTCCTGAGACCAAAAAGTTGGAGAACAGCTGCTAAAGCTGTATTTTAATTCTGTTGACAAACTTCAAATGATTGAGTAGAAAAACTGGAGGAACCATTTTCATACTTTTGTCAGAAGATTTCCTTCTAGTTCTGTTTCTTCTCCTTCAATGGTTGTTGAAACTTGGCCCCTTGGAGGGGTCTCGTCTCTGTTCCCTTTAGTTATAGCTGAGCTAAGCCATTGTTCAGTCGTTGCTAAACAATATAACAGGTAACGTGAGATCTCAGCAGGCACTGAAAGAGGTGTCTGATTAAAATGACCCTGCTGGTATAAAGTTTGACGGGGCCTCAAGTCACGTCTTGTGTCTTTGTTTGTGAGCATGGACAAAGCTGAGTCATCCCTCAACAGAGTTGAAAGCACAGTATCTAGTGGTGTGTTAGTTTTCTTACATATAAAGCAATTCCTCAGGTTTTTGGTGGATATGGGTTTAAATTTATAAATTGGCCACCTTCTAAAATGTAATTAAAAGAGGCTGTATGTGAGGATGGAGAGTTTAGGGAATGGAAGGGACTATTAGGCAGGCAGTGAACAAACATTTCTCTAGCACCAATCCCAGTGCTAGGCACTGGGATACAGAGAAGAATGGGAAGTAGAAGGGAGACCTGGGTATTATTCAAAGAATGTCTGTTTCTGTTTACTCTTTTGATGGCCCACACCCATTTCCCCTTCCTCTGGTAACAGTATCCTGATTTCTTTACGGGTTACCATGTCTCCGTATTCTCAGTCCATGTGGTTTGGGTAGAGCTGACTGCAGTGCCAACTCCAAGGATGAGCTCATGACCTAGGGAATGACCTTGAAGTTTATGTTATCATGAGGAATCTGCTGTTTATTCTAAGGCAGTGGTTCTGAACAGAATGATTTTGTCCCCCAAAGGACATTCGGCAATAACTGCAGACACTGGGTTGTCACAACTGGGGATGTGCTACTAGCATCTAGTGGGTGAGTTCAGGGATGCTGCTAAACATCCTGCAATGTGCAGGACAGACACAGAATTATCGGCCCCAAATGTCAATAATACTGAGCTTGAGAAACTCTGATCTAAAGGTAATGAGAAGCCATTGAAGGGTTTTAAGCAGAGAAGCGATGTGATCTGAATTGATGTTTTATTAAAAGTATAGTGTTGTGCCAAGTGGAAACACATATTTTAGAGACATAATAGTGGAGCAGGAAGATAAGCCAGGAAGCTATTGCAATAACCCTGGTAAGACAAGACGCTATAAGTTTGGAAGGAGATCTGATCTGGAAATGTACATTTTGAAATTGTCAGTGGTAAAAGGTAAAGCCTTGAATGAAAATAAGAACCTCCAATAAGGGTGTGGAAAATAAGAGAATAGTACCAAAGATAGAGGCTTTGAGAACATCAATCTATAGCAATAATAATAATATCTAATATTTTTGAGAGTTTATGTGCCAACTACCATGCTAAGCAATTTGCATGATCACATTTAACCCTTTTAACAACACTTGCCAACCCCATTTTACAAACAAGAAAACTTACACACAAAGAGGTTAAGTAACTGGCCTGGGTCATATACCTAGCTATTATCCAAGATAGAATTTGAACTCAAAAGATCTGACTCCATGGCTTTCCCACTTAATCGTGAAGCTGCCTCCCTGGACTGAGAAAAAATCTTCCAAAAGAAAAATATAAATCTCATGAGAGCTGAAGGATGAACAAGAGTTAGAGAGATGAAGGGATGGGATAGTGTCCCAGGAAGATAGAACAGCACCTACAAAGGCCTGGAAGCTAGAGAGAGCAGGGCATAATAAGGAAACCAAACTGTTCAGTAATGGTTGGAGCGAAGTCCAAATTCGGAAATGGGGTGAATGCAGAGAATGGCAAGAATTGACAATGGAGAAGCAGATGGGGCAATATTATACAGAGTCTTGGAAAACATGTCAACTTAGACTATATTCTGGGGGCAATGGGGAGCCTTTGGAAGGTTTAAAATGGGAGTTTACACATCTGATGCGATCGAATTTTCATTTTTGAGGCTCATTCTGGCTGGAGTGTGGATAATAGATTGAGAAAGTTGAAGGGCAAATGGAAGGCCAATGCAAGAATCCAGGAGCACTGATGGATTCCCATTTTAGGGAGGGGCAGAGGTAATGGAGACATTGGCCATTGCTTTGGGAGATGCTTAAAAGCTGGAATCAACAGAACTCCCTGATTGCTGTATGTGAAGAGTGAGGGAGAATGAGAATGATGTCAGGGGACCCCTGGGTTTCTGGCTTTAACCTTTGGACTGACGGTAATGCCTTTTACTGATGGAAGGTTTGTGGGGTAAGTTTGTAAGTTCAGTTTTGAAAATACTGAGTTTGCAACTTCCTATCTAACATTCAGGTGAGAGTACCAATGGCCTAGGACCCATAAGGGACACCTTGTGTAATTACTTCCTTATATACATGGCTGTACTTCTTGATCAGGAGATAGTCAAGTATGTATATTCCAACCTCTGCTAATTGTATTAGAAGCAACCAGTGAAAGGTCATGAGATGAGGTTCTGTGTGACAGATGAACTGTTAAAAATCTGAATGCAACATCAAGAGGTCACTTCCATTCTAATTGGGCACAGACAGAGTTTACTGGATCGTGGAAAGCAAGTTGTGCGTAACCATCATCTCAGACCCCATTCCTTCCATCTCTGACTTATCATCTGGTTTTGGGTGAATATTAAAAAAGTCTTTTCATAATGGTGACCTTTTGAAATTTGAAATGATGGTTTCTGGCTAATTTCCATCCCAGCCCTGGGGCTGCTGCTTGAAGGTCATGGGCTTGAAGCTCTTGACTTGTCTCTAGTTCTGTGCTCTCAACCAGAATTTGGAAAAGGGCAATGTTGTTTTCTCCTTAAAATGCCCATAATTTATATGAAGTATCCTTTTTCATGATTGTGTGACACATACTCTTTGAAGATGAAAAGTGTATTAGGGCGGCCACGTAGACCGTCCCGCCCAGGGGCCAGGCCAGGCCCAGCACTGAGATGACCCTGCAGGGAAAGACCACGTGAACCTCGCTCCCACGCCCCGACGCCCCGTGAGACGCGGAGAAACAGCCCGCGGTGCAAGGAAGCGCTCAAAGCCCCCGACGAGAGTATAGGTCAATATTTAACGGTTTTAAAGGCAGAGAAGGGAGGCGGGGCAAGATGGCAGACTGGTGAGCTGTAAGTTTTAGTTCCTCCTCCAGGAAAGTAGGTAAAAAGCCAGGAACTGCGTGGACTGGACACCACAGAGCAATCTGTCTTTGGGCATACTTCATACAACACTCATGAAAACGTGGAACTGCTGAGATCAACGAAATCTGTAAGTTTTTGCGGCCAGGGGACCCGCGCCCCTCCCTGCCAGGCTCAGTCCCGGGGGAGGAGGGGCTGTCAGCTCCGGGAAGGAGAAGGGAGAACTGCAGTGGCTGCTCTTATCGAAAACTCATTCTACTGATTCAAACTCCAACCATAGATAGACTGAGACCAGACACCAGAGACTCTGAGAGCAGCCAGCCCAGCAGAGAGGAGACAGGCATAGAAAAAAAACAACACGAAAAACTCCAAAATAAAAGCAGAGGATTTTTGGATTTCTGGTGAACACAGAAAGGGGAAGGGCGGAGCTCAGGCCTTGAGGTGCATATGCAAATCCCGAAGCAAAGCTGATCTCTCTGCCCTGTGCACCTTTCCTTAATGGCCCTGGTTGCTTTGTCTATTAGCATTTCAATAACCCATTAGATCTCTGAGGAGGGCCGTTTTTTTTTTTTTTTTAAATCCTTTTTGCTTTTTCTAAAACAATTACTCTAAGAAGCTCAATACAGAAAGCTTCAAAGAATTGCAATTTGGGCACGTCAAGTCAAGAGCAGAACTAAGAGAGCTCTGAGACAAAAGGCAATAATCCAGTGGCTGAGAAAATTCACTAAACAACACAACTTCCCAAGAAAAGGGGGGTGTCCGCTCACAGCCACCATCCTGGTGGACAGGAAACACTCCTGCCCATCGCCAGCCCCATAGCCCAGAGCTGCCCCAGACAACCCAGTGTGACGGAAGTGCTTCAAATAACAGGCACACACCACAAAACTGGGCGTGAACATTAGCCTTCCCTGCAACCTCAGCTGAATGTCCCAGAGCTGGGAAGGTGGAACAGTGTGAATTAACAAAGCCCCATTCAGCCATCATTTGAGCAGACTGGGAGCCTCCCTATACAGCCCAGCAGCCCAGAACTGCCCTGGGGGGACGGCACTCACCTGTGACATAGCACAGTCATCCCTCAACAGAGGACCCGGGGTGCACAGCCTGGAAGAGGGGCCCACTTGCAAGTCTCAGGAGCCATACGCCAATACCAAAGACTTGTGGGTCAGTGGCAGAGACAAACTGTGGCAGGACTGAACTGAAGGATTAGACTATTGCAGCAGCTTTAAAACTCTAGGATCATCAGGGAGATTTGATTGTTAGGGCCACCCCCCCTCCCCGACTGCCCAGAAACACGCCCCACATACAGGGCAGGCAACACCAACTACACACGCAAGCTTGGTACACCAATTGGGCCCCACAAGACTCACTCCCCCACTCACCAAAAAGGCTAAGCAGGGGAGATCTGGCTTGTGGAGAACAGGTGGCTCGTGGACGCCACCTGCTGGTTAGTTAGAGAAAGTGTACTCCACGAAGCTGTAGATCTGATAAATTAGAGATAAGGACTTCAATAGGTCTACAAACCCTAAAAGAACCCTATCAAGTTCAGCAAATGCCACGAGGCCAAAAACAACAGAAATTATAAAGCATATGAAAAAACCAGACGATATGGATAACCCAAGCCCAAGCACCCAAATCAAAAGACCAGAAGAGACACAGCACCTAGAGCAGCTACTCAAAGAACTAAAGATGAACAATGAGACCATAGTACGGGATATGAAGGAAATCAAGAAGACCCTAGAAGAGCATAAAGAAGACATTGCAAGACTAAATAAAAAAATGGATGATCTTATGGAAATTAAAGAAACTGTTGACCAAATTAAAAAGATTCTGGACACTCATAGTACAAGACTAGAGGAAGCTGAACAACGAATCAGTGATCTGGAAGATGACAGAATGGAAAATGAAAGCATAAAAGAAAGAATGGGGAAAAAAATTGAAAAACTCGAAATGGACCTCAGGGATATGATAGATAATATGAAACGTCCGAATATAAGACTCATTGGTGTCCCAGAAGGGGAAGAAAAGGGTAAAGGTCTAGGAAGAGTATTCAAAGAAATTGTTGGGGAAAACTTCCCAAATCTTCTAAACAACATAAATACACAAATCATAAATGCTCAGCGAACTCCAAATAGAATAAATCCAAAAAAACCCACTCCGAGACATATACTGATCACACTGTCAAACATAGAAGAGAAGGAGCAAGTTCTGAAAGCAGCAAGAGAAAAGCAATTCACCACATACAAAGGAAACAGCATAAGACTAAGTAGTGACTACTCAGCAGCCACCATGGAGGCAAGAAGGCAGTGGCACGATATATTTAAAATTCTGAGTGAGAGGAATTTCCAGCCAAGAATACTTTATCCAGCAAAGCTCTCCTTCAAATTTGAGGGAGAGCTTAAATTTTTCACAGACAAAGAAATGCTGAGAGAATTTGCTAACAAGAGACCTGCCCTACTGGAGATACTAAAGGGAGCCCTACAGACAGAGAAACAAAGACAGGACAGAGAGACTTGGAGAAAGGTTCAGTACTAAAGAGATTCGGTATGGGTACAATAAAGGATATTAATAGAGAGAGGGAAAAATATGGCAAACATAATCCAAAGGATAAGATGGCCGATTCAAGAAATGCCTTCACGGTTTTAACGTTGAATGTAAATGGATTAAACTCCCCAATTAAAAGATATAGATTCGCAGAATGGATCAAAAAAAATGAACCATCAATATGTTGCATACAAGAGACTCATCTTAGACACAGGGACACAAAGAAACTGAAAGTGAAAGGATGGAAAAAAATATTTCATGCAAGCTACAGCCAAAAGAAAGCAGGTGTAGCAATATTAATCTCAGATAAAATAGACTTCAAATGCAGGGATGTTTTGAGAGACAAAGAAGGCCACTACATACTAATAAAAGGGGCAATTCAGCAAGAAGAAATAACAATCATAAATGTCTATGCACCCAATCAAGGTGCCACAAAATACATGAGAGAAACACTGGCAAAACTAAAGGAAGCAATTGATGTTTCCACAATAATAGTGGGAGACGTCAACACATCACTCTCTCCTATAGATAGATCAACCAGACAGAAGACCAATAAGGAAATTGAAAACCTAAACAATCTGATAAATGAATTAGATTTAACAGACATATACAGGACATTACATCCCAAATCACCAGGATACACATACTTTTCTAGTGCTCACGGAACTTTCTCCAGAATAGATCATATGCTGGGACATAAAACAAGCCTCAATAAATTTAACAAGATTGAAATTATTCAAAGCACATTCTCTGACCACAATGGAATACAATTAGAAGTCAATAACCATCAGAGACTTAGAAAATTCACAAATACCTGGAGGTTAAACAACACACTCCTAAACAATCAGCGGGTTAAAGAAGAAATAGCAAGAGAAATTGCTAAATATATAGAGACGAATGAAAATGAGAACACAACATACCAAAACCTATGGGATGCAGCAAAAGCAGTGCTAAGGGGGAAATTTATAGCACTAAACGCATATATTAAAAAGGAAGAAAGAGCCAAAATCAAAGAACTAATGGATCAACTGAAGAAGCTAGAAAATGAACAGCAAACCAATCTTAAACCAAGTACAAGAAAAGAAATAACAAGGATTAAAGCAGAAATAAATGACATAGAGAACAAAAAAACAATAGAGATGATAAATATCACCAAAAGTTGGTTCTTTGAGAAGATCAACAAGATTGACAAGCCCCTAGCTAGGCTGACAAAATTAAAAAGAGAGAAGATCCATATAAACAAAATAATAAATGAAAAAGGTGACATAACTGCAGATCCTGAAGAAATTAAAAAAATTATAAGAGGATATTATGAACAACTGTATGGCAACAAACTGGATAATGTAGAAGAAATGGACAATTTCTTGGAAACATATGAACAACCTAGACTGACCAGAGAAGAAATAGAAGACCTCAACCAACCCATCACAAGCAAAGAGATCCAATCAGTCATCAAAAATCTTCCCACAAATAAATGCCCAGGGCCAGATGGCTTCACAGGGGAATTCTACCAAACTTTCCAGAAAGAACTGACACCAATCTTACTCAAACTCTTTCAAAACATTGAAAAAAATGGAACACTACCTAACTCATTTTATGAAGCTAACATCAATCTAATACCAAAACCAGGCAAAGATGCTACAAAAAAGGAAAACTACCGGCCAATCTCCCTAATGAATATAGATGCAAAAATCCTCAACAAAATACTTGCAAATCGAATCCAAAGACACATTAAAAAAATCATACAACATGACCAAGTGGGGTTCATTCCAGGCATGCAAGGATGGTTCAACATAAGAAAAACAATCGATGTATTACAACACATTAAAAACTCGAAAGGGAAAAATCAACTGATCATCTCAATAGATGCTGAAAAAGCATTTGACAAAATCCAACATCCCTTTTTGATAAAAACACTTCAAAAGGTAAGAATTGAAGGAAACTTCCTCAACATGATAAAGAGCATATATGAAAAACCCACAGCCAGCATAGTACTCAATGGTGAGAGACTGAAAGCCTTCTCTCTAAGATCAGGAACAAGACAAGGATGCCCGCTGTCACCACTGTTATTCAACATTGTTCTGGAAGTGCTAGCCAGGGCAATCCGGCAAGACAAAGAAATAAAAGGCATCCAAATTGGAAAAGAAGAAGTAAAACTGTCATTGTTTGCAGATGATATGATCTTATATCTAGAAAACCCTGAGAAATCGACGATACAGCTACTAGAGCTAATAAACAAATTTAGCAAAGTAGCGGGATACAAGATTAATGCACATAAGTCAGTAATGTTTCTATATGCTAGAAATGAACAAACTGAAGAGACACTCAAGAAAAAGATACCATTTTCAATAGCAACTAAAAAAATCAAGTACCTAGGAATCAACTTAACCAAAGATGTAAAAGACCTATACAAAGAAAACTACATAACTCTACTAAAAGAAATAGAAGGGGACCTTAAAAGATGGAAAAATATTCCATGTTCATGGATAGGAAGGCTAAATGTCATTAAGATGTCAATTCTACCCAAACTCATCTACAGATTCAATGCAATCCCAATCAAAATTCCAACAACCTACTTTGCAGACTTGGAAAAGCTAGTTATCAAATTTATTTGGAAAGGGAAGATGCCTCGAATTGCTAAAGACACTCTAAAAAAGAAAAACGAAGTGGGAGGACTTACACTCCCTGACTTTGAAGCTTATTATAAAGCCACAGTTGCCAAAACAGCATGGTACTGGCACAAATATAGACATATAGATCAATGGAATCGAATTGAGATTTCGGAGATAGACCCTCAGATCTATGGCCGACTGATCTTTGATAAGGCCCCCAAAGTCACCGAACTGAGCCATAATGGTCTTTTCAACAAATGGGGCTGGGAGAGTTGGATATCCATATCCAAAAGAATGAAAGAGGACCCCTACCTCACACCCTACACAAAAATTAACTCAAAATGGACCAAAGATCTCAATATAAAAGAAAGTACCATAAAACTCCTAGAAGATAATGTAGGAAAACATCTTCAAGACCTTGTATTAGGAGGCCACTTCCTAGACTTTACACCCAAAGCACAAGCAACAAAAGAGAAAATAGATAAATGGGAACTCCTCAAGCTTAGAAGTTTCTGTACCTCAAAGGAATTTCTCAAAAAGGTAAAGAGGCAGCCAACTCAATGGGAAAAAATGTTCAGCTTCACTAGCTATTAGAGAGATGCAAATTAAGACCACAATGAGATGCCATCTAACACCGGTTAGAATGGCTGCCATTAAACAAACAGGAAACTACAAATGCTGGAGGGGATGTGGAGAAATTGGAACTCTTATTCATTGTTGGTGGGACTGTATAATGGTTCAGCCACTCTGGAAGTCAGTCTGGCAGTTCCTTAGAAAACTAGATATAGAGCTACCATTCGATCCAGCGATTGCACTTCTCGGTATATACCCGGAAGATCGGAAAGCAGTGACACGAACAGATATCTGCACGCCAATGTTCATAGCAGCATTATTCACAATTGCCAAGAGATGGAAACAACCCAAATGTCCTTCAACAGATGAGTGGATAAATAAAATGTGGTATATACACACGATGGAATACTATGCGGCAGTAAGAAGGAACGATCTGGTGAAACATATGACAACATGGATGAACCTTGAAGACATAATGCTGAGCGAAATAAGCCAGGCACAAAAAGAGAAATATTATATGCTACCACTAATGTGAACTTTGAAAAATGTAAAACAAGTGGTTTATAATGTAGAATGTAGGGGAACTATCAGTAGAGAGCAATTAAGGAAGGGGGAACAATAATCCAAGAAGAACAGATAAGCTATTTAACGTTCTGGGGATGCCCAGAAATGACTATGGTCTGTTAATTTCTGATGGATGTAGTAGGAACAAGTTCACTGAAATGTTGCTATATTATGTAACTTTCTTGGGGTAAAGTAGGAACATGTTGGAAGTTAAGCAGTTATCTTAGGTTAGTTGTCTTTTTCTTACTCCCTTGTTATGGTCTCTTTGAAATGTTCTTTTATTGTATGTTTGTTTTCTTTTTAACTTTTTTTTTCATACAGTTGATTTAAAAAAGAAGGGAAAGTTAAAAAAAAAAAAGAAAAGAAAAAAAGACAAACAAGGAAAAAAAAAAAAAAGATGTAGTGCCCCCTTGAGGAGCCTGTGGAGAATGCAGGGGTATTCGCCTACCCCACCTCCATGGTTGCTAACATGACCACAGACATAGGGGACTGGTGGTTTGATGGGTTGAGCCCTCTACCATAAGTTTTACCCTTGGGAAGACGGTTGCTGCAAAGGAGAGGCTAGGCCTCCCTGTATTTGTTCCTAAGAGTCTCCTCCTGAATGCCTCTTTGTTGCTCAGATGTGGCCCTCTCTCTCTGGCTAAGCCAACTTGAAAGGTGAAATCACTGCCCTCCCCCCTACGTGGGATCAGACACCCAGGGAAATGAATCTCCCTGGCAACGTGGAATATGACTCCCGGGGAGGAATGTAGACCCGGCATCGTGGGATGGAGAACATCTTCTTGACCAAAAGGGGGATGTGAAAGGAAATGAAATAAGCTTCAGTGGCAGAGAGATTCCAGAACGAGCCGAGAGATCACTCTGGTGGGCACTCTTACGCACCCTTTAGACAACCTTTTTTAGGTTCTAAAGAATTGGGGTAGCTGGTGGTGGATACCTGAAACTATTAAACTACAACCCAGAACCCATGAATCTCGAAGACAGTTGTATAAAAATGTAGCTTATGAGGGGTGACAGTGGGATTGGGAATGCCATAAGGACCAAACTCCACTTTGTCTAGTTTATGGATGGATGTGTAGAAAAGTAGGGGAAGGAAACAAACAGACAAAGGTACCCAGTGTTCTTTTTTACTTCAATTGCTCTTTTTCACTCTAATTATTATTCTTGTTATTTTTGTGTGTGTGCTAATGAAGGTGTCAGGGATTGATTTAGGTGATGAATGTACAACTATGTAATGGTACTGTAAACAATCGAAAGTACAATTTGTTTTGTATGACTGCGTGGTATGTGATTATATCTCAATAAAATGATGATAAAAAAAAAAAAGTGTATTAGATGCAAACTTTTATTAATAACAAGACCCTATCTGTTCTGGAGAATTTGGGAAATTTTTTTCTGAGATCATAATAGTACATTAATACTGTTGTATCACCTAGAATTCATTCAGCTGCAAGTGACAGAAAACCTGATTCTAACTGACCTAAGGAGAAACGGGGTGGGTGGACGGGGAACCCTTATGGACTCCCATAACTGAATAGTCAAGGAATAAATTGTCGTAGGGATCAAATTCACAAGTACATTATTTCTTTCCCCATTCTCTTCTCTGCTCCTCCTCTGTAGACTCCATTTCAGAGAAATGGATGGGAGGTTCATCGATACAGGATGGCTAACAAGAGCTCTCAGCGTTATATTCTTCTGTTTAATCCAGAATGATTACGTGATTACATGTCTGTTATTGAACCAGTCACTGTAGACAAGGAGTCTCACAAGGCTGACTGGCTTAGGCCAGAGTCATGTACTCCCACCTTGGAGTGGGAGAGGCATAGATCCCCAGAGATAATTATGGTAATAACAAGCATTATTGATCAGTTACTACACTGCTCTAAGCAATGTATATGCTTAATCATTTGCTCCTCACAACAATCCTATGAGGTAGGTACTACTGGTAACACCCTTTTAATGACGAGTGTGTCAAAGAAAAAACCTCACCAGACAATGTTAATTAGGCAAGGATGACTTTATTCAGGGACTACTATAGCAGGGGAGAGAGAACGGAAACCAAGTCTGAGCTTAACTCCATTGAAACAGAGGACAGCAATCTTTTTAAAGGCTGAAGTACGTTAGTGAAAAGGCACCAGGCGTTTGGATTACTGAGGTTGCAGCTAGGACTGTTTGGTTCCACTGAGATGGGTGAGGGATTTACTGAGTTTGCGATTAGGACCACTTGGTTTGGAACATTTTCCTTTGTGGTAATCTGGTCACCTGAAGCCTGTAAGGCCTGGGAGAGAGGAAAAGAGAGATAAGGAGCTTTCTAGTTAAATGTCTGTCCAGTGGTTGAATAGTATAAGGGCCAGGGTAAGAGAGAGGCCAGGGGCCTGGAGTCAGCAGAAGCCTACCCAATGTTTTGTCAAGCCAAGGCGTAGTTAAAGCAGTCTAAGGGGATGTTAAGACAGTTTTGGTCAAGTGAAATAAGATACAGTGAGGTTAAGTGAACTGCCCAAGGATCAACAGCTGGTAAATGAAAAAAACCATGTACAGAGAGGTGAAATCTCATTTCCAGGTGATGTAGCCATCATGCAACCAAAGCTTGTGCTCTTAACCACTACACTATGATACCACCCTAAATTAGGATAGTGCTACCAGATATCCATGAGCTCAACACTTCATGATTATGAAAGAGGGCTTTCATTTTTCCTCATAACCCTTTTCTGAGTAAGTCAGGTAGGTCCTAGGAGCAATATCCTCATTCTCCAATGTGGAAAATTAGGTTCAAGTGAATTGAATGATTTGCTCAAAGTCAAACAACAAGTAAACAGTGGGATGGGGACTAGAACACCATGCCAGTCATTTCCAACCCAGTAATAATGTAGCCTACGTCCTTAGTAAATATTCAGGAAGCCACACAGGCCTGGAGATTTGTATTGGGCTTATTACAGGCTAATCCTGAATGTTTTACCTCTGCGCTGCCTCCTTGTTACTTTCCTCCTGTGTTTGTTTTAGGAAATATATTAGAATTCCAAGAACTTGGACACAGAGTTGCCCCCAGTGACTTTAACTGTAAATTAAAATATTTATTAAATGACTCATCCATATTTATTTGAATTATGACTTTTACCTTTTATTAAATATGCATACATTTATATAATAAATCCACATATATATTACATATACACATATATATAATCATCTCTTTTTGAACTTTCTATTCTTTTATTTTAATCTGTATTTCTATTTCTGAGAGTCTACCGTACTGCTGTTTGAATAATGTAGCTTTTTAAAACTCAATACTACAAGGGCATGTTCTCCTTAAGCTTCCCTATCAATATCTACTCAGTCCTTCTGTTTTTTACTTTCCCGGTGAATTTTCTGACCAAGCTCTCAAGTTGCCCCCCAAAAAACTGGAATGTTAGTAAAAATTTAATTAATAACTTATTTGGGCACAATCAATATTTCTAGAACACTGAGACTTTCCATTTAAAAATGTAATGTATCTCCCATTTATTGACCTTTGCTTTTATGTCTTCTAGGGAAGTTTTGACTTGAACAAGTTTTCCTTGTTCAAGTCCTGTGCATATTGATTATATGATTTCTAAGTAGCATTTATATTTTTGGTTATAATACTAATGCGTGGCATTTTCCAGGATATTTCCTAAGTGGGTAGTATTACTGACATATAAGGAAGCTATTATCTGTAATTATCTATTTATAAGCTTTTGTAACTTTCTTATTAGTGCCAACTTTTGCTCGTATCTGTAATGGTAATGCCCCTCAGTTGGTCTCTAAGCGTGGTTACAGATTGACTGCATTAGAAGCATTAGCATCCTTGTATAAATCCTGGGATTTATACAAGACCAGCAGTCTGCATTTTAGCAAACTCCTTAGGTGATTCTTCCTCCTCCTAAAGTGAACAACTGCTCCAGAGATCCACCAAGGAGCATGGTATTTGCTGTTGGTTTATATAGGCTCTCTCTCTCATGCTATGGATGTTTCTAGCAATGTCCAGCTAACTAGGGATTTTAATCAGGTATGGAGGTTTAAATGTTTTGATATCTATTGTGATTGCAAGCTTTTTTCCTTTGACTTGTTAATAGAAGAAGTTGTATTAATGCCTTTCACATTAGAAACTACTTTTCTTTCTTGTAATAAAACCTTTGGGGGCATATTGTATTTTTGGTAATATAAAGTTGACATAGATTTGCTAATAAATAATTTAGGATTTTTTTCTATATATTTGTCAATGAAATTAGTCTGTAGCTTGCTTTTGATTATTATTTTCATTAGATTTGATATCAGAGTTATGGTAGCTTGATGAAATTGTTTTCTATGCTCTAAAATACATTAAACAACCTGGAAATTTTCCTATAAAACCCTCTGGGCCTGGGGACTTTTTGAAAGTAGTTCTTTGACAACTTCTTTCATATCTTACATGGGTTAATAGTCTATCCAGGCCTTTTTCTGAATTCACTTTTTTTCCTAGAAAACCATTCAATTCTTAGAAAATGTACAAATGTTTTAGTATAGTACAGAGTTGACCAGAGTAAATGCTTATAGCTTTTCTTCCAATTTTTTTCCTCTCTGTTTTATCATTTCATCTCAAACTGCATTTATAATTGGTGTCATTTCTTCCAAGATTATGCAATTAATTTTTAAACTGTGAGTTTTCACCTCTTTCTGTGGTTCTGTGTACTTTTTAAGAAGCTGGGAAGGCAGCTAGCCAAATGCCATTTTGAACAAGAAGTTTCTGCTCTTGAGATTTTTAACCCAGATTTAAAATTGCATCTTGTTGGGGTTGACATGTTCTAATGTGAAAAGATCCTTTTTTGGGATCCTAACTGCCATCCATTAAAGCCACCAGACCACACAGCTGAATGTCATCTGCCAATGTAATTTGCTAGTTTGCCACTTTGATTCTCACTCATGTCACTGATAAAAGCAGAGGACAGAAAAAGCCCAAGAACATAGCTCTGTGGTAAAGAAATAGCTAAGTATGATCACCATCAAAAAGGTTCACCTGAGTTTAAACACTTTAGGGTCAGGGAGTTTGCTGAAGGGCCAGGTGCCCTAACTCTGGCTGGGTAAATGTTATTTGCTCAGGTATTTGGCACTCATCGAATGCTTACTCTGTGCTGGTCTTAGAGATAAAAAGTTGAAAAGATGTGGTCCTTGCCCTTAAGGACGTAGGATATGGTGGTGTTGGGGTGGAGGGGGATCCTTCCTTATTTATCTGATCTCCTACATCACAAGGTTACCTCACACCATTATTTTTTAATCTGTAAATGCAGATTCTTTAAGTTTCCTCTTCAAAAATTATAAGAGTAATGTGCTCACCACAACCAGTGAAACTATCCAAAAATAGAAAAGAAGAAGTAATAATATACTCTGCTCCAGTTCCACCCTGCCCCTCCCCACCCCACTCTAGGGTAGACAATGTTACTGCTAGATGTTTTTCTCCACACCCTCCTCTGTATTCAAAACACATGAACACATGCACATGGGAAGGGGGGTTGTTTACTTTTAAAGAATTGAATCACATGACAGATATTACTCTGCCACTTGCTTTTGTCCCTTAATTTATCATGAGTATCCTTCCAGGTTGATAGATACAGATCTTACTTGATCTTTTAAAAGCTACATCATAATGCTCCATACAATGGAATCACTTCAGTTCACTCAATCATTTGCCTATTAATGGGCATTCAACTTGTTTCCAGTTTCTTTCTTTGTGTGTGTGTGTGTGTGTGTGTGTGTGTGTTTTGGGGGGTGGGGTGGGTGAATTTTATATATGCTTCTTCATTCATTGAGGCTTTTATTTTTATGAAACAGATTACCAAAAATGTGATTGCTGGATCAATAGCAGTGTGGGGTTTTAATCTTATTAGATATTGACAGATTGTTGTACTAAAAGATTGTAGCAAAGGGGGAATGTTAACCAGTCAAATATTTCAATTATTGAAATAACCCTCTCCCACAAGTTCAGAGAGTTTTGCCTTGAAAGGAGACCCCCTAGAAAGAGTTGGAAGCTCAAATATGAGCCGTGAGTTTCAGTTGCCACCACCATGCCAGTCCCTGGGGGACACTGCTCTGAGAACAATAAAAATGACAATGCCATGTGTCAAGTGTTTCCCACACAATATGCTAGTGCTTTAAGTGAATGTCTTTTCATTTTGCTCTCACTGTAATGTGAAAATACCATTGCTGTTTTGTTAGAACTCAAGGTGATGTGAACTCTGACATTCACCTTGAACAATGGCAGGGGTCAAGCTTTGTCTCCTACTGATGGAGGAATATACTTTTGTCAGGAGATTGCAATGATCTTGACCACCAGGTAGGGCCTTCCCTATTCAGAGGGAACTGAGGGAGCTTGTGGACTCCCCAATAGGCCATAGCGAATAGGTTTCCTTGCCCCTGTGTGAAACCCAGCTTTCCTCTCTCTCTTTCTGTCTCTCTTCTTCTCTCTTTCTTCCTCAAAGCAGAGAAATGAAACAATTAAAAAAAAAAAAAAAAAAACTGCAGAGTTTTAGTGGGAACACTTGCCTTGATCTCTCTCCATTCTCTCATGATAGGCTATAGATAGTCAGGTTGAAGATGTAGACTCTGGAGTCAGAGAGACTTGGGTTGGAAACCAAGTTGTTGACCTTGAGAAATTTTCTGGAAACTCTCTAAGCCTCATGGTCTCCATGGCAGCCTAACCATCCTGCTCTGTGTCCTGTCTTACCTACTAGCGCATCATCATCTTTGGGACAGGTCAACATCTATGCCTCTTCTCTTACAGGACACTGAGGAAATGTACAGAATATTGTTTCAAACACTGATGCTCAGTAATTAGATTTGATGGTGTTTTAAAGTAAGACTGAGGCCTGATAAGGGAAGGAGGAAAAAGAATTCACATGTAGATGTGTCAGGACTGTTCTGGAACTTAAACATTAACTCAACACTGTGAAGTAGGCATCATTATTCCCATTTTATAGGGGAGAAAACGAAACTTGGCCATGTCAAGGTAACTTTGCTAGGATTGCAGAGCTAGCAATGAGGAGGAAGAGGAGGACAAAGAGGATGATATTGATGATAGCTACTGTTGATTGAACATTTACTATGAGCAGGCCCTATGCTAAGAGCTTTATTTGCACTATCTCATTTAATCCTCACAAAAACCCAAGAGGTCAGTCCTATTACAGATGAGAAAATTGAGGTTCCAAAAGGTTAAGTAATCTGTCAAGGGCACCCAGTTAATAAGTGGTAGAGCCATGATGTGAACCCAGTTCTGCCTGATGACTTGGAAGCATTTCTTCTTCTTGTTTGGAAGCGAAGGCCTTTGCAGCAGTTATTCAAATTTAAACATGGAAGTGTCTGAACCTCTTTCAAACATAGTATCATGATGCTGCACAGGTTAAGAAGAAACCAGATCCCATCCCTGTCTGTCTTCATGTCTGAGGGCTCTGTGGGCAGCACTTTCACAGCAAGATACTGCATCCTGTCTTGTGGCCATATATATATACAGTCTGTGCTTGGCACAGCCTGCTGTCTCCATGGAACATCTGTGGCTCACTATTACTGTGAGTGATTCTATTTTCCACACATCCCCAGCTCGTTAGAAAGCAAGGCTCCTATTTGTTGGTGGATGTTTGCAATCTGAAGCTGAAACACTGCAAAATGATGATTGAGCTGATTCACACTGGGGAAGAGTCTGTGACAAATAAACATGCACACACACACCCCAGACACTTAATTAGAGAGAAATGATCTGGCACCTGATGCAATTGGTGTGGTAACTTTGTCCACCAAAGGACCATCTGGCTCTTCGTAATGGTTGCTGTCGGGCTGGGAGCTTTTCAAGCAGCAGCAGTGGTCTTCCTTGTCCTCTGGGCCACCCAACCAGCTCAAGTGTCGGTGTCCTAAGGAAGTACTCTGTCGATAAACGTAGCAAGAAAACTGAAATGCACAGCCTCCACCCAGGGCTCTTCAGAAAGGAAAGAGCTTCCCCTCTCCTCCTCTATGAATGTACCTTAGAACTTCCTCAAGTTTCCTCTCAGATTTTCCACTCCTGGTCTTTGGCCAAATGCAATCTTTAAAAATACACATTTGGCAAGAATCTGCAAAAAAATTCTCTTCAGATTGTTATGTGATGGTGGGGAAAGACACATTTTTTTTTTAACTCTAAAAAAAGCACCTTAACATTTGTAGGCTTTTATAATTCTGAAACAGCTGAAATGCTAAAACTTTCAAGTTGGCAGGATTGAAACTGAAATCTGCAAAGCTGGTTCAATTTGACAAGAGTGGGAGCCTTGCATTTCAGAGGGCTTTGATGAGCCTGTGGGCCTGAGCCATCCGCACGATGGGTGGCCACCCACTCACAGGAAGCCCTTCCTGCCGGGTCCTGGCCTCCCTTCTAGCTACCTGCAGAGCTTGCTCTTGGAGTCACTCTAGGATTAGAACGTGAAGGTTGCCCCTTTACCCTCCGAAGGACCCTCATTGCTGGTGAGGACAATGGTTAAGGATTCAGGCTATGGAAACAGACTGCCTGGATTTGCAGGCCCAGGTCCACCTCTTACAAACTGTAGGCTCTTACTCAAGTTACTTAATTCCTCTGTGCCTCAGTTTCCTCATTAGTAAAGTGGTGATAGCAACTACCTGATGGAGGTGCTGTGGGGATCAAGTGAGTTAATTCTTGTAAAGTGCTTTGCACAGTACCGAGAACATGGGAAATATTCAATGATGTTGACTGTAATTTATTAGCAGAGAAAGCTCAAGAGCAAAGAGAGATTTGGGGCAGTGAGTAAGAATGATGGGAAGTCCAGTCCTGGGGTGATCAGAGAGGCCTGAAACCCAGCAATGCAGAAATGAGATTAGGACAAAGAGCATCACTGATACGGTGTACACCTACTATGTGTCAGAATATTAATTCAAAATTAATATATTTATTTGTTGATTTATACTTATTTTGTTCCAGAGATGATTTAAGAAGATTTCTAAGTACACAAAATAAGACAAGATAGGTGAGTTTTTTAAATGGGGCTATTGAAGGGACAGATGGGAGGGACAAAGTAGGGCCAAGAATGAATCTAAACATGCATATTATAATAAATACATTCCTGCTAAGGATGGTTAATAAAGTTGGCTGTAAATCAAGCTTCCTAGCAGCCCCTTGACTAAAGGGAAGCCTCATTAATTGCATGTCCACAGTGCTAAGTATAGCAGGAAAACCAATGGCTAAGTGGACTCAGAGTCAGGCTGACCTGGGCTCGCAAACAGGGTCTGTGGTTTATCCTTGTTACAAATCGCTTAATCTTACCAAGTTTCAGTTTCTTCACTTGTAATGAAGCCAGGGATTATTTTGAAGTTAAAATTAAATTATATATGTAAAGTATGTATCACCATGCTGTGCACTTAGTAAGTGCACAACAAATTGTAGGTAAAATAAATTAATTTTAGAATTTGTAGATAAACACCACTCTCCTTGGTACAAAGATCAGATAGTAATGCATCCCATCCTAAGAGGATGATGTTTTATATAGCAAAACATTGCATCCTTAACATGGACTGATGGCAAAATCTCCAAGCAAGTTTACACAGTGCTTAGGGCGTTTACTGAAGTAGACAGTTCTGGGTTTGAGTCCTAGCTCTGCCACCTTGTAGCTGAGTGATCTCAGGCAAATCATTTCACTTTCCTGGGACAAAATAATAGTACCTCCTCCATAGGGTTGTTATGGAAGTTAAATGAGATAATTGGTAAAGCACTTAGCATAGTCTTTGTACGTAGCTAGAACTCAGTGGCCATTTTTGCTTTTATTGTTGACATCACTGTTGGTCTGGCTTCAAAATACCCAGGAAAGTGGATGGTCTGCTTGTTGTGCAGTCCTCCCCAGCCATCATTCCTCTCAACCAGACTTCTGATAACCATTGTGTGACAGTGCACTTAAAGAATGTACTCTCCAGAAAATGTTCAACTGTAACTATTTTTTCTTCTCAATTGAGTACAAACCCATAGTCTTAAGCAGATACTCAAGTGAGGGGTGGAAGCAATATCTTTTGGGAGAAGACAAAGTTCCTTACAAGGACCTGGGTCTGAATGAAAGACCATTTCAGGATCCTTCTTAGAAAAATGGTATTGGTGAAAGCCAGGTGCGTAGGGTTGAGTTATTATGGCTTCAAGGTTAAGAGCATGGCATAGGGAGTCAAACTTGTCTGGGTTCAATGCCTGCTTCCTCCACTAACTAGCTGTGTAACCCTGGGCAAATTACTCAACTCCTCTGTGCCTCAATTTCTTCATCTGCTGAAGAAAAAAGGGAAAGAGATAATAAAAGTGCTGATATCATATTAAATAGTTGCGATAAGGTTTAAATGATTTAGGACATGCAAGATGTGTTGAACACAGTAAAGCCAACCCAATTGTTACTTGTTGTTATGGAGGAGTGAATGGAAATCAAGAAACTGAAGACAGTTGGAGGGATGCAGGAAAGGGTTAAGTAGGATATAATTTTGAAGAGAGGCAGAAAGGAATGGGTTTGTTTAGGATGAACCAGTGTGGAGAGAGATACTGAAGGTAAATGAGGGGTAGTTACTGATAAGGTAAAGACATGGGGGTGACAGATGAGACAGACTTCTGGGCATAGGTGGAGAGGATAATGGGGCAAGCAGAGGAGGAAGGCATTCAGGATGAGCAAGGTGGCAGCTAAGTTTAGAGCCGGAAGGAAGGGATTTGAATATGCATGTACTGTCCTCCCGCTGTGCCAAACAGCTCGATTTTTCAATTGTTCCTCATGGGACATCATGAATGGGGAAATAGAGTCAGCAGGAAATCTGGTGTTGAGTTCAGTCTGTTCCATCTGGGTTTAGGCTATCAGCTTCCCAGGCCCTCTTCAGGGGGCCAGAGAGGTGCCTTCCTTCCCTTTGTTAAATGAAACTACATTTTTAGGGACAGTGGATCAGTGGGGAACTGGGCACTGATTCCTTTCTGACATCAACAAGGCCTTGTCTTCAGGTGTAGGTTGTAGCCTGTAGACAACCAGAGATGGAAAAGGGTCCTGGCTCATTTCCTTGCATCATCCTGGGGCTCGCATTCCTTTCAGCCCTGCCCTCCCCTCTTCTGCTCTCTCCTAGCCCCTCTCCCCAGACTCTCTCTCATCTCCCCTTCTTCCTCTCTACTCCTCTTCTCCAGTTCCCTCTTTATCTCGCTCCCACAAATCTATATTCAGTTTCTGTCTTCCAAAAAGAAAAAGTGAGTAGGAGGACAAATTGTTTAAAAGCAACGCAGCTATTTTAACAAAATGCTTTTTCCTTTGAGTCAGTCCTAAAAAATTTGGGTAAAATCTAAGCCAGAATGAAGCAAAAAATAATCCTGAAAAATGGATTAGGGAAAAGAGCCTAAACTCCCCCATGCCAAAAGGGGGATGAGGAAGAGTCAGAGGGGATGTGGAGACCTATGTGCGGGAAAGGAAAACCAAACCAAAGTGTTTGATCAGAAGACCTGAAAGCCAGCAGGAAGGAAGTGAAAATTTTATTGAATCATTTGGATGTTTAGTCTATTTGGTACCAAGCATCTGTCTAGCAAGAACATCTGGATGATTGCTTCTATAAATGTGGTCTTTCAGATCTTGGCCACTCTGGACCTGGGTCCTTGCCCAAGTCAAGAAGCTCTTGTCCCTTGGATTTAAGGTCTTGGGAAAGAAAATATTTAAAGTCTTCTCTGTTGGAAGAGCCAGAATCTTGGTTCTTGTCTCAGCTCTGCCCTAATTTATTGTGTCCTGAAATAAATCATATTCTGTTGGGTTCTTGTTTCCTTCTTTACCGAATGAGAGGACTGAAGTAGTCAACCTCAAGGGCCCCTCAACCCTGGTGTTCAGTCTGTGTTTCTCTTTATCCTTGTCTCTCTACTTGAGAGCCAGTTAAGAGCATGGGCTAGGGAGCCACACTGCCTGCCTCTGAATCTTGGCTTTATACTTAGCAACTGTGAGATCCTGAACTGTCAGGATCCTTGGTGACCTCATCTGTAAAATGGATAACAATACAGCTGTTTGTTCCACTGTTTCCCCTCTCACTCAAGAAAGTATATCAGAATACAATGGAGGGAGAGTAGAACCTGGTCTCATTTATAAAGATTAAAAGTACCTCATTTGCACACCCCAGAACTTAAACTATTATTGGGAATAAGATTCTTGGACACCCTTTACAACTAACAGGGAAATATTCTGTAATGGAGATTTGGTTGTTCCTCTGATCTGGTTTCATTTCAGTTGCATCTTGAAAAAGCTGAGGACAAGAGAGGCAAACCTACCTGCCCACCATCAATGAACGGATGTTTTGAGTGCCTGCTAAAAATGCCGTGGAGGTTCCAGAAAGGCGGAAGTCCACTCTCAATCCTGGGACCCTGCATCCTGCATCCTGGGACCTTTATGGGTAGAAAAACATCCTTGGATCAGGAGCTTTCCAATCCCCCGGTTCTTCGTCTATTCTCCAGCCTCTATCTCAGCTGCAGGAATGTGTTTTCATAGAAAACTGCTCTTGCGTTATATCTCTTCTGAGGAAGTTTGCTGCTTCTGAAAAGATGTATTCTTCCTGCAAACCTACCTATTCCATACCTGGTTGTAGGCAGGAGCAGGATGGCAAATCCATGTGGCAAAATTTCTTCCTTTTGCTTATCTGCAAACTCTTAGAGAGCTAAGAGAGGGCATCGGAGAAAAGCACCAGAAAGTTTCCCCTCCAGGCAGCGGGGCAAACATTTTCTTGGCTTGAGAATGAGAAATCCCCTGAATTAGCCAGTGCAAAGGGACACTATAGGATGTCTGCCGACAGCAAGAGCAGCCTTGTGCCAAAGCTGCGGGTTCCCAACTGCTGCTCATTTATGCTGCCCACAGGCTGAGGGAGAAGTCTGTTTGCACTGAAGGGGCAGAAGGTCCAGGTTCCAGGGCATTGGAGGGGATAATTGTCTTTATAGCCAGGGGACACTTGGCAAGGAGGGCAAGTGACTTTATACACTCCAAAAAGTCTGAGCTCACGATGCTGATGAAACCATATTCTGCTTGGCTCCTGGCAAAACAAATAGACAAACAAAAATGTTTTGGAAGCAGCATGCTCTAGTAGATAGAACAAGGAGTCATCCAAAGGAAGGGAGACCTGGAATCTCATCCTGGTCCTGCCAGTTATGAGTCCTGTGACAGTTTATTTGGAAACATTAGAAAAGTAATTCTTGCCCACCATATTCCACAGGACTATTGTGAGAACTAAGTGAGATGCTCGGTGTTAAAGTACTTTGAGAACTACAATGCACTTTATTCATTCATTCAAGTGATAGTTATTGAGTGTTCCCCAGGTGCCAGGCACTGGGATAATACAGGAGATAGAAGGATGAACCAGGTGCGAATGGCAACTGCCCTTGCCTGCATGGGGGGAAGACAGGTATGCCAGTGCAGTCTGAACTGAGTGATTCCAAGTCCTAGACCTCCACCTGCCAGTCCTCTTCACAAGTCTTCAGGTTACAACCTGGGGTCCAAGCAGTCAGTCCAGTTTTCTCCAGACTTGTAGCTTGAAATGAAGCTCAGGTGCACCCTCCAGAAGCTGTGTTAAGTCACAATAGCCACTGAGATGGGACTCCAAACTGCCAAGCCACCTGGCATCCCTGCTGGGGAACAGGGAAACCCCAAAAGAGCCTCAATTAGCTACTACTGGCACTGATGGTAGTTAGAGCTCAGTCTTAGAGACAGGGCCATTTCTACCGAGGCAGCTGTGATTCTCTCATGTGTGAATAATAAAAACAACTGGCATTTATTGAGTGACTGAGTGAGTGTTCCAAGCATGTTTCACACATTAACTCATTTAATCCTTAAAAAAACCCAAAACTCTAAGAGGTAAATTAGGATTATCTCCACTTTACAGATGAGAAAACTGAGGCTCAGAGATGTTAAGTACCCCTGCAGGTCACACCTAATAAGTGCCAGAGCCAGGGTTTGAACCTAGACCATCTGGCTCAAGATCCATCACCTTTAATTGCTAGGCTTTGCTGCCTCTAAAAGGAAGATGATTTTACGTGAGGCACATTATACCAGAATAAGACTGGATTCATGCCCAATTCTGGCCCCAGGATGGCGTGGTCCAGAAGGCCAGCCCTCTGGTCTTGTCTCTTTCCACCTTTGTGGTGACTTGCATTTGGGGTTCGTTTTGCACTCCCACACCATTAGCCGGGCCAGTTTGACCTGACAGGTTTCCAAAACTTCGCACCTTTGTCTCTTTCTGTAAATTTGCCTTCCAAACCCGCAGCTCTTCCAGAACTACATATCAACCGTCTGTCTTGCAGAAAACAAAATTAAGCCTCTCCGAAACCAGATACACAGCTGTGCACACAAAAAATTAATTAATTACAGTTGAGATAAGAGCTGCAAAGAAGCTCAGGGGGCTGTGGCAATACTGCTGTTATCTCTGAAGACACTCCAAAATGCTTCTCTGGAAAGGAAGTTCTGGGCTTGCTAGGGATGTGTGCTCATCCTGGGGATATTTCAAGATCTACAGCCTCCCTTAACTTTTCTCTTAAGTGAAGATATTAAATAAATTAACCCTCTTCATTCCTTGGTATTCATGTCAGCTATTATTGTGTCTGGATAACTAAAGTAGCTTTCTATTATAAAACCAGTATTCTCAAAATATCGTTAACGGGAGGAAGATGGGGCTGGTTGATGCCCATGTGGGCCACAAATCTGGAGGAGGTGATACCCTGGGCCAGAAAGGGCTTCAGCTTTCATTCAGAGTCTGCAGGTCATTTTAGGTCTGTGAATGGCCCTGACCTGTAACTGGCCAACAAACTGGGACAGGAGCTGAGTGTGCAGCCAGAGGGGGATCGCTGGCTACAGGGAAAGGGCCCCCCAAACCCAAAACAAACAAAAACCCTCACAAGTTGGGCCCGTAAATGAGAGAAGACTAGAACAGAGAATGGAGCCAATCGTTTGCTCACTCACTCACTCAACACTGTTTACTGAGGACCTATTGTTTCCCAGGCAAGTAGAAGCATCCCCTAGACTCAGCAGCTGAGCAAACATGGAAACCACTCTTGAACTGCAGTTTGAGCAACCTAGCTCTGACCTGCTGCAGTCTCTGAGACTCCAACCTCTGAGAGTGACCTAAGAAAGGCAGCGGAGATTAATGCACAGGAGGAAGCAGGCGCAGAGCTCTATAAGGGATCTCTGCATTCCCACGTGAGCTGCCATGTTCTCTGTTTCCCAGACCCCCAAATGTGGTCAGCAAAAAAAGAAACCATTGCAAGGAAAAGGACCTCCTTGGTTTTTCTAGCGGCCTTGAGAAAGGAAGAAGACTGGATCCCACCCCAAAGCAGCTTGTCACAGAGGGCCGAGTAGAGGTCCACAGCCTGGACCTGGAGTCCTGTGGCATCTTTTATTTTATACAGTTGCTTTTTTCTTTACCACAGAAACAGTACATTATTCACCATAGAAAACCTAGAAAATAAAAATTAGTTTGACAGTAAAAAGTAATAATTTTCCTCATATTCTCTTCACCCAGAGATAACCCCAGGAAATATAAATGTATTTACATTTTCTACTTTTTGTAGTTATCCTTATTTTGAACCAAAAAGGGATTATACTGGACATTTTTTTGTACATGTACTTCTGTCATTAATGAAAACATCGTGATATCCTTTCCACATCATATATGTTACACCATAATATTTAATAACTGGATAGAATTTCATTGTCTGATGTATCATAATTTGTTTATATTTATTTAACCCTGTTATTAAGTTGCTTCCAAATAAAAACAATAACCATACACACATATACATATGTGACTATATATATATTTATATATATATGTACATATTTGTAAATAAATCCTTGCACATCTTCATAATAATTTCTTTAGGATGGAATTTCTAGAACTGAAATTACTGAATTGAAAGGTGAATGTATTTTAAAATGAACCTTTTATTTTAGAATAGTTTTAAATTTACAGAAAAGCTAAAATAATATGAGAGTTCCCCAAAACCCCAATTTCCTCTAAGATCTTACATTAGTGTGATATATTTGTCACAACTAATAAACCAATATTGATGCACTATTATTAACTACAGTCCATACTTTATTCAGATTTCCTTATTTTTTTTTCCCCAATAGTCCTTTTGCTATTCCAAGAGCCCATCCAGATCCAACATTACATTTAGTTGTCATGTCTCCTTAGGCTTTTCTAGGCTTTGACGATTCTCAGACTCTCTCTGTTTTTCATGACCATGACGGTTTCAAGGAATCCTGACCAGGTATTTTGTAGAATGTTCCTCAATGTGGTTGTGGGTTTGGGGGAGGGAGACCACAGAGATAAAGTGCCATTCCCAACAGAATAAATTAAGGGTACGTGCTGTCCACGTGACTTATCAGGGATGAAGTTGACCTTGATCACCAGATTGAGTTAGTTTTTGTTATTATTCTTTCTTTCGAAGGATTTCACCATGTGCAGCCAATACTTAAGGAGTGGGGAATTATGTTGCACCTCCTTAAGAGGGGAGTATCTACATACATTATTTGGAATTCTTCTGTATGGAAGATTTGTCTATTCTCCCCATTTATTTTTTAATTCAATCATTTATTTATATCAATATGGACTCAGATATTTATTTTACACTTTGGACTATAATTCAATCCTACATTAATTTATTTTGTCACTCAAATTGTCCCATCTTTGGCCACTGGGAGCCCTTTTAGATGTTTCCTGTGTCTCTTCGACATATTTCTATGTTTGTATTTTGAGCACTTCCTTGGCTTCCTGGCACTACAAAATGCTCCAGGCTCATATTGTATATTCCCTGCCCTAGTCCAGGAAGCTGTCACTTCTTATTTTTATTTATTTGTTTGTTTTGTTTTGATATTTCTTTTTTTAGAAACAGTTTATTGAGATATATTCACACACCATGCAAATCCATCCAAACTTTACACCCAATGGCTGGAAGTATATTCAGACAGTTGTGTATTCACCACATTTAGAACATTTAGAACATTTTCATTACCCCAAAAAGAAAAAAAACCCCAACCTGTTATATCCCCTTATTATTGACACTTAGTATTGGTGTGGTACCTTTGTTACAACTGATAAATAGTAAAATATTATTGTTAACTATAGTCCATAGTTTGGATTAGGTGTATTTTTTCCCATTTACCACTCCATTGTTAACACCTTATTCTAGTTCATGAAACAACATTCTTATATTTGTGCTGTTAACCAGTCATTGTCCACAACAAGGTTCATTATGTTATCCAGTCCCCTGTTTTATTCTCTAGCTTTCCTTCTAGTAATATACACGACCCTAAACTTCTTTCAACCACATCACACACATAATTCAGTGCTGTTAATTATACTCACAATAATGGGCTACCATCATCTCTATTCATCTCCAAACATTTACAATCAATGTACTTAAAAATTCTGCACAAATTACACATCAGTTCCCCATTCTCTACCCTCATTCTATCTCTGTAACCTATATTCTGGATTCTAACTCTATGTGCTTGCTTTTTTTAATTAGTTCATATTAGTGAGATCAATATTTGTCCTTTTGCATCTGGCTTATTTCACTCAACATAATGTCTTCAAGGTTAATCTGTGTTGTCACATGCATCAGGACTTCATTCCTGCTTACAGAGGAATAATATTCCATTGTATGTATTTACTACATTTTGTTTATCCATTCATCAACTGATGGACACCTGGGTTGTTTCCATCATTTGGCAATGCTGCTGTGAACATCATTGTGCAAATGTCTGTGTGTTTTCCTGCTTTTCAGAGCAGAGGGATTGCTGGATCATATGGCAATTCTATACTCAGCTTCCTAAGGAACTGCCAACTGTATTCCACAGAAGCTGTACCATTTTACATTCCCAAGAAAAGTGAATGAGTGTTCCTATTTCTCAACATCCTCTCCAACTCTTGTAGTTTTCTGTTTTTTTTCAAAATAGTGGCCATTCTAATAGGTGTGAAACGATATTGTTCTGATTTGCATTTCCCAATAGCTAGTGATGTTGAGCATCTTTTAATGTGTTTTTTTAGCCATTTGTATTTCTTCTTTGGAAAAGTGTCTATTCAAGTCTTTTGCCATTTTTAAATTGGGTTGTTTGTCTTTTCCTTGTTGAGTTGTGGGATTTCTTTATATATTCTGTATATTAAACCCTTATTGGATATGTGGCTTCCAAATATTTTCTTCCATTGAGTAGGCTGCCTTTTTTACTCTCTTTAGAAAGTCTTTCGAAGCACAAAAGTTTGTAATTTTGAGGAAGTCCCGTTTATCTACTATTTCTTTCATTGCTTGTGCTTTGGGTATAAAGTCTAAGAAACCATTGCCTACCACCATATCTTGAAGATGCTTCCCTACATTTTCGTCTAGGAATTTTATAGACTTGTCTTTGATTTAGGTCTTTGATCCATTTTGAGTTAATTTTTGTATAAGGTATGAGATAAGGGTCCTCTTTCATTATTTTGGATATGGATATCCAGTTCTCCCAGCACCATTTGTTGAAAAGAGTCTTCTGTCCCGGTTAAGTGGACTTGGCAGCCTTGTCAAAAATCAATTGACCAGCCAGGCCAAAGGGTAAAGGTCAAAACTGACTGTGTTTTAAAACTTCAACTTCCATATGACACCAAGGGAAGAGATATCTATTTGGTACAGGATCTAAATTTTCTAAACGGTACAACTCTATAGTTGGTTTGTTCAAACACCACAATTGCATGAAACTTTGAATAGGAAGTGAGATGTGGTGGGTTAGTATAGGCTGGAGTGAAATAGTGACACATCCCAGAGTAATTTGGGCAGTTAATAAAAAATATATTTACAGCCTCCCCCTCCCCACCCCGAGGATCTGGGGGAAGGTGCGGATGTGTTGGACTTCCTCACCTGGACTGGTGTTGATGTTGTCACAAACATTGGGACTGGCGGTTTGATGTGCTGGGCCCTCGATCATGGGACATGCCCTTATGAAGCTCGTTACTGCAAAGGAGAGGCTAAACTTGCATATAATTGTACCTCAGAATCTCCCCCTGAGTACCTCTCTGTTGCTCAGATGTGGCCCTCTCTCTCTCTCTAACTGAGCCACCTCGACAGGTGAACTCGCTGCCCTCCCCACTACGTGGGACCCGACTCCCAGGGGTGTAAATCTCCCTGGCAATGCAGAATATGACTCCCGGGGATGAATGTGGACCCAGCATCGTGGGACTGAGAGTATCTTCTTGACCAAAAGGGGGATGCAAAATGAGACAAAATAGTTTCAGTGGCTGAGAAATTTCAAATGGAGTCGAGAGGTCACTCTGGTGGACATTCTTATGCACTATATAGATAACACCTCTTAGGTTTTAATGTATTGGAATAACTAGAAGTAAATACCTGAAACTGCCAAACTCCAACCCAGCAGTCTGGACTCCTGAAGACAATTATATAATAATGTAGATTGCAGGGGGTGAAAGTGTGATTGTGAAGACCTTGTGGATCACACCCCCTTTATCTAGTGTATGGATGAGTAGAAAAATGGGGATAAAAATTAAAGGACAAATGGGGTGGGATGGGGGGGATGATTTGGGTGTTCTTTTCTCACTTTTATTTTTTATTCTTGTTCTGGTTCTTTCTGATGTAAGGAAAATGTTCAGAGATAGATTGTGGTGATGAACGCATAACTATGTTATCATACCGTGGACAGTTGATTGTATACCACGGATGATTGTATCGTGTGTGAATGTATTTCAATAAAATTGAATTTAATTAAAAAAAATCAATTTACCACAGATGTGAGGGTCTATTTCTGAACTGTCAATTCAATTCCATTGGTCAATAGATCTTTATGCCAGTACCATGCTGTTTTGACCACTGTAGTTTTGTAATATGCTTTAAAGTCAGGTAGTATGAGTCCTCCAACTTCTTTCTTCCTTTACAAGATGCTCTTGGCTATTCAGGGCCCCTTACTCTTCCAAATAAATTTGATAATTTTCTTTTCCATTTTTTGCAAAGTAGGCTGTTGGAATTTTGAGTGGGATTGCATTGAATCTGTAAATCAATTTGGGTAGAATTGACATCTTAACAATATCTAGTTTTCCAATCCACAAACACAGAATGCCCTTCCATTTATTTAGGTCTTCTTTGATTTCTTTTAGCTTCCAATCCACAAACACAGAATGCCCTTCCATTTATTTAGGTCTTCTTTGATTTCTTTTAGCAGTTGTTGTAGTTTTCTGCATACAAGTCCTTTACATCCTTGATTACATTTATTCCTAGATGTTTGATAATTTTAGTTGCTAATGTAAATGGAATTATTTTCTTGATTTCCTTCTCAGATTGCTCATTACTAGTGTATAGAAACACTACTGATTTTTGAATGTTCATATTGTATCCTACCACTTTGCTGAACTTGTTTATTAGACCTAGTAGCTTTGTTATGGAATTCTGGGGACTTTCTATACATAGGATATGTCATTTTCAAATAGTGAAAGTTTTACATCTTCCTTTCCAATTTGGATGCCTTTTATTTCTTTTTCTTGCCTAATTATTGTAGCTAGAACTTCTAGCACAATGTTGAATAACATTGGTGACTGTGCACATCCTTGTCTTGTTCCAGATCTTAGAGGGAAAGCTTTCAGTCTTTCACTATTGAGTACGATGTTAGCTGTGGGTTTTTCATATGTGCCCTTTAACATATTGAGGAAGCTCCCTTCTATTCTTATTTTTAGAAGTGTTTTTATCAAGAAAGGATACTGGATTTTGTCAAATGCCTTTTCTGTGTCCATAGAGATGATCATGCAGTTTTCCCCCTTTATTTTGCTAATGTAATATATTACATTAATTGATTTTCTTGTGTTGAACCACCCTTTCACACCTGGGGTAAAACCCACTTGATCATGTTGTATAATTCTTTTAATGTGTTGTTGGATTCAATCTGCAAGTATTTTGTTAAGGATTTTTGCATCTATATTCATTAGAGTTATTGGTCTATTATTTTCTTTTCCTGTAGTATCTTTGTCTGAGTTTGGTATAGGATGATGTTGGCTTCATATAATGAGTTAGGTAGTTTTCCCTCCTCTTCAATTTTTTGGGAGAGTTTGAGCAGGATTGGTATCAATTCTTCTTGGAATGATTGGTAGAATTCACCTATGATGCCATCTGGTCCTGGGTTTTTCTCTATTGGGAGGTTTTTGATGACTGATTCAATATCTTTACTTGTAATTGGTCTATTGAGGTCTTCTATTTCTGCTAGAGTCAGTGTAGGTTGCCTGTGTGTTTCTAGGAATTTGTCAACTTCATCCAAATTGTCTAATTTGTTGGCACACTCTTTTTCATACTATCCTCTTGTGATCCTTTTTATATCTGTGGAGTCAGTAGTAATGTCCCCCCTCTCATTTCTGATTTTATTTATTTTCATCTTCTCTCTTTTTTTCTTTGTCAGTCTAGCTATGAGTTTGTCAATTTTATTGATCTTCTCAAAAAATAACTTTTGGTTTTGTTGATTCTATTGTTTTTTAATTCTCAATTTCACTTATTTCTGTTCTAGTATTTTTATTTTTTTTTCTTTGCTTGCTTTGGGATTAGTTTTCTGGTTTGTTTGTTTGTTTATATAGTCCACCACGTGTGCAGTTAGGTCTTTGATTTTTGTTTATTAATATAGGTATTTAGGGTTTTAAATTTCCCTCTCAACACTGCATCCTATAAATTTTGATACATTGTGTTCTTATTTCCATTCATCTCCAGATATTTACTTATTTCTCTTGCAATTTATTCTCCGACCCACTGATTGTTTAAGAGTGTGTTGTTTAGCCTTCATATATTTGTTAATTTTCTGGTTCTCCTCCTGTTATGTATTTCCAGCTTCATTTCATAATTATCAGAGAGAGTACTTTGTATAACTTCAATTTTTTAAATTTATTGAGACTTGTTTTGTGACCCAATATTTGGTCTTTTCTTGAGAATGATCTATGTGCACTTGAGAAGAATGTATATCCTCCTGTTTTAGGTGCAATGTTCTGTATATGTCTGTTAGGTCTAGTTCATTAATCATATTATTCAAGTTTTCTGTTTCCTTATTGATCCTCCATCTAGATGTTCTATCTATTGAAGAGAGTTGTGTATGGAAGTCTGCAACTATTGTTATAGAGACATCTATTTCTCCCTTCAGTTTTGCCAGTGTTTACCTCTTGTATTTTGGAGCACCCTGGATAGATGCATAAATATTAATAATTGTAATTTCCTCTTGGTGAATTGCCCTTTTTATTAATATATACTTGTCCTTCTTTGTCTCTTATAATAGTTTTGCATTTAAAATCTGTTTCATCTGACATTAGTATAGCTACCCCAGCTGTTTTTCAGTCACTATTTGTGTGGAATATCTTTTTCCAACTTCTCCTTTTCAACCTATTTATGTCCTTGGTACTAAGGTGAGTCTCTTGTAAACAGCATATAGATGGATCAAATTTTTTAACCATTCTGCCAATCTGTATGTTTTGATTGGGGAGTTTAATCCATTAACATTCAATTATATTACTGTATAGGCAGTATTACTTCAACCATTTTATCCCTTGGCTTTATATGTCATATCTTATTTTTGTCTCTCTTTTTACCCTTATAATTACCCTTACTGAAAATCATCATTTCTAGACTCTCTTCCAAACCTCTCTCTCCTGTCTTTTCTTTCAGCCTGAAGAATTCCCTTTAGTAGTTCTCAAGCAGGTCTCTTGTTGATGAACTCTGTTTCTGTTTATCTGTGAATATTTTAAACTCTCCCTCATTTTTGAAGGACAGTTTTGCCAGATAATGAATTCCTGGCTGACAGTTTTTCTCTTTCAGTACCTTAAATATGTCACACCACTCTATTTTTTTATTAGAGCAGTAATAGGTTTTCATAAAAATCATGCAGAAAGCATAGAGTTTTCATAATACCCCACTCTCACACACAGTTTCCCCTAATACTAATATTTTGCATAGTGTGATTCTTTTGTTACAATTGATGGAAAAATATTATTATGATTATGCTATTAACTTTAGCCCACTTTTACATTAGGGTTTATTATTTTGATGATTATGCTATTAACTTTAGCCTACTTTTACATTAGGTTTCATTCTTTGTGTTATACAGTTCTATGGGATTTTTTATGGTAATTTATGTACAACCTAAAATTTCCCTTTTAATCCCTTTGAAGTATACAGTTCTGTGCCTCCACCACCATCATCCATTGCCAAAACTTTTCCTTCACCGCAAAGAGAAATCCCATACCAATTAAACATTATCTCCCCATTCCTCTCCTCCCCAGCCCAGTTCCTTTTATTGGCGAATGGCATTAAAAACCAAGATCTGGGTCCTGGATGTGTTCATTGCTACTGCGGTGTCATTGCTTCTAGGTCCTTTCGGTGGACAGAGCTTAGAAATATGTGTATACTAATCCATGTATAGAGACATAGCTATGTTTTTTCTATATTTACTGATCTGTATTTCTATCAAGCTAAACATGAGTTCATACTGATATTTCAACTCTAATCAAGTATGTCATGATTCATTCTAGCCTTCCCCTTCCTGAAGATAAACATATTTGAAAGGTTTTTGATTTATACTGCCATATTTCCTTCCATGAACATCTTTTTTTTTTGGAGGGGGTGCCCTGAACCCATTTGCTGCACTCAGATTTTAATCCAATTGTTTTACACACTCAGAATAGAATGAGGCATCCATGCTAGCTGAGAGACTCACAGTTCCTTTTGCCTGGAGAGTTAAAACCTGCAAGTATTTGTGTACACAACACACCCATTTGAGAACCAGGGCCCAGTAACATCAGAGAACTCCAGGTGAAGTGCTGTGGTTATTTCTATATGTTTATTTCTTACTTCGTGTAGTTCTCGTAAACTATGACTAAGGCCTTTTGAGCTGAGCTGCTTCCAAGCTGCTTTTAAGTCCCAGATAAAGAGGTAGTATGCCACAGAGCTCATGGGGCAAGCAATGGGCTCCTGAATCTATATACAAGGGTCATAAACTCAGGTACCTGCAGAGGCTGGGCAGGTTACAAATGAGAGAAGTGGGTGGTGGGGGACGATGGCAAACTGGAAATCCCATGGGCTGTGTGTTGTGGACATGTTATTGCCAGGCCTTCCGATTTTTTGGAAGAAGTCAGAAATACCAAATTTTGTGTGAACTCCTGTGATTTTTAAATGTTGGCTGTGATTGTCAATCTTTCCAAAACATTGTAAGAGCCAACCAAAATATGTCCTCTGGCAGAAAAAGACATACAGACTGCCAATTTGGGCCTTCATATCTATACTCTCTGGCTAATAGAAATAGCATTTGACAGCTTGATTATGGAGGGGTGGGGTCCATGAATATCTTTCTATATTAAAAGGAGCCCCACATACTAGAAAATGTGGTTAATATTGTGTCATTTTCTCTGGTGAAAATGTTCACTTTTATTTCTTTCCTGGGCTGATGAGTTTCCAGATAAGCTGGAATCTAGATTCTCTGAAGTTTCAGGAATTATCACGAAAACTTAGCAAACCATTAGAAGCAAAACAACCCAGGTCAGTCAATTTCCCCATGCAGTCTTGGGAGAAGTGTGCTGTCCCACAGCCCAAAACAATCACAGAGAGTGTGCAGGGAGAGAAGGACTTCTGCCTGCCCAACTACGTCCCTCCTCCCCTGCAGTCTTCATTACTTCTTTGCTTTTCTGACTAATGACTATTTCTCAGGGCTGTGGAGATTGATTGGAGGCCTCTTCCAGGGCAGAGAATGGGACTGAGGAAGTTATTGTTCATATAGCAGTTATCAGGCCTCCTCCTTCCTTCCTGCATCTTGGCATAGTCTGTATTCTCTCACCCAAGAAAGCAATATTAATTGGCAACAGAAGAATTGAGACATTAATGATCATTTTCTTACAGTTTAAAACAATTGTATATATTTTCTGGTCTTCTGCACTTCCTCAATTCTTTACCTATTTTCTGCTCTCAGACCTCTCTGAGGTTGGGTAATAGACACGAGTTTGAAAAGCCAACACCACGTGAATTACTCCTCACGGGGTAGTTAGTATAAGTGAGAGAACACAGGGAGGAAGTCTAGATCAAGGCCTTGGACAATGTCAGCTTCTACTTCTTTCTCCTGCTAGCCCAGTGCCCAGAGCCCCTAGGGTCTCAGGCAGCATGGAAAGCAGAAGTTACTCAGCCTTCCCTTTTTATTCCTTATTACTGGTCTTCCAGCTTCTATTCTTTTCTCCCTCCAATCCATTTTCCACATTGTAGTCTGAGCAATCTTTTGAAAACATCCATAAGGTCATGCTATCCTTCGGCTTAAAATTCACCAATGGCTTTCCATGGCTCTTAAAGAAGAAAAAAAAGGAGCAGGAGGAGGGCGAGGGGAGGAGGGAGGGAGGGGGGAGAATGGGGGAGGGGAGGGGAGAGGAGGGAGAAGTCTCCTTATCACAGCTAAAAACTCGGCTCTTCCAAGTGTGGTCCTGGGACGAGCAGTATCAGTATCACCTGGGTGCATCATAGAACTCAAGCAGTTACTGAATCCAAAACAATACAGAATCTTCATTTTTAACAAGAGCCTCTGGTGATTCGGATGCACACAAAGGTTTCCTGAACTCTAGCTACCTAGCTCCATACCAGTGGTTCTCACCCCGACTGCACAAACCCCAGTTTTGAAACATACTGCCTGGGCCACATCCTGTGGTGGTGCTTTCCAGGTGCTAGTATATTTTTAAAGCTCCCCAGGTGGTTGTAAGGTGCAAGCTGGGTTAAAAACAACTGTTTCGCATGGTGTGTGCTTTGCTCACCTCACCAGTTTCATTACCTCCCACTTTCCCACCTCACTCATCTACTCCAGTCCTGTTGGCCTCTTTTCATACTCTGGAAAATTCTTAGGTCCCCTAACCCGTGTGTTCCCATTGCCTAGAAAGTTCTTCTCATGGTTGGCTTCTGGTCATCTAGGACTCTACTTAAGTGTCAACTCCTCAGGAAGGCCTTCCCTTTTCACCCAGACTATTCCCATCACCCAGCAGCTCTGTATCCCATTAGGCTATTTTATTTCCTTCATAGCATGTATTGCTACCTGCAGTTAACTTGTTTCTCTGCTCCTTTGCGTATGGAATGATTGTTTTCCTTCATGAGATTTTCACTTCCTTGAAGACAGATATTTACAGACAGTGCTGGATTTGTAAACAAACTAAGCACATGCTTTGGGCAAGAACATTTAAAAATATGTATGAGTGGGGAGAAGCAGAGAGAGAAAAAAGTTTTTAATGAGAGTTGATATTTCAAAGTTTTATCAAAGTAGTTGTCATGGAAAAAAGCTAGAATTTGTTGGACTTCCTTATGCATATCTTAAGAATAGGGTTTTTTTTTTTTCCTAATTACACATGGGAAAGGGCACCATCATCTTTTTTTTTCAGAAATTTTTAACCTTTTTTATTAAAGTGCAACATTCATACAGAGAAATACATACATCATAAGCCTACAGCTCAGCAAATTTCCTAACAGCGTAGACTGGGGATTTTTTGAAAATTTTAACCCACCACTGTGGTCTCTGCAGCCCAGTGATTATGGTAATGTTTGGCAAATTCTAGATGCTCAGTTAGTGCTTGAATAAACTAATTGGTAAATTAATTATTAATTTCCTCCAATAATCTTTATGCACATCCTTTCTGGGGAATCTAGAGACTGGGGCTCTCAGAGACTGAACTGTCAACAGTGAGCGAAAAAAAAAAAAAAGTGATGGATTCAGGCTGACCTCAACCTCTCAGCCTCCTCTCTGACCTGAGGCAATTGACTGGCACATTTACCAGGTCTGGTTGGTGGGAGCCTTTTGTGGAACCCTCCAGGTAGCTTTCTTTGGTCTCTGCCCCTGGTGTCATTCGTCCAGCTGCATCACAGCTCTTCATGCGTTAGCAGGAATTATCCCACCAGTGGGCTTTTCTTGGAGCCGCCGTGTGGTCACTGCCCTTTGGGTTTCTTTGAGTTTCACTGGGCTTCTATTTAGCTCAATGAATGCCTGAGATTCCTATTCTTCCTTCTGGGCTCTTCTTTTTTTCCCTTCTGGCTGATGGAGCAACCATGCTGAGCAAGATGAGAAGGCTGAATGGCAGTGTCAGGAGCAGAAAGCCACCAAGCCACAGTTTCCTGTACAGCTGGAGTTGGGGATAAAGGGTGGAAAGTGTTTGGCACCGATCTCCAAAGACGTGGCCCGCCTGGCAGTCTGTGGTCTCTTTTCACACTGAACTATTCCTTCTATCCATTAAAAACAAAACAAAACAAAACAGCTTTTTATTGTGTAACGTAAATACAACCCCAAATTTCCCATTTTAACCACAAGTGTACAGTTCACTGGTGTTGATCACATCTGCACTATCATGCTGCCATCACTGCCATCCACTACCCAAACTTTTTCATCGCCTCAAACAGAAATTCTCTATCCATTAAGCAATAACTACCCCTACCCACATTCCCTGCCACCAGTAACCTATAATCGACTCTCTGTCTCTGCGAATTTGCTTTTTCTAGGTATTTCATAGAAGGGAAATCATACAATGCTTGTAGTTTTACATCTGGCTTGTTTCACTCAACAGGATGTCTTGGAAGTTCATCCATGTCGTTGCATGTATCAGGACTTCATTCCTATCTACGGCTGAGGGATATTCCATTATGTGTATATACCACATTGTGTTGATCTGCTTTGTACCTCCCTTGCCCCATTCCTTTGCTTATGTGGCCAGTTACTACAGCTTCTTCAAAATTCAACTCTCCCCAGCTGTGAGAAACTTTCCTGGACATCCCCACCCCACCCCTAATCCTACCCAGACACACAAATACTGCAGTTTGCAGGTGTGAGGCTCTGCATGATCACAGTGATAATAATAATGACCTCTCATTAATTTTTAATTAATTATTAAGATTAATGACCCCCAAGCCCTGTGCTAGAGCTTCCCCTGCAGTCCCTCATTCAGTCCTCATCCCAGCTCTACAAGGTCCCTGCTGGTCTCATTCCCATTTTACAGACAGGGAAAATTAGGCTCCAGTGGGTTGACTTGTCCAAAGTCTTTTGACTAGTGAGAAGCAGAGCCAGGACTGTCAACTTGCTTGGTCTGTTTGAGATGAGTGGTCAATACTAGGGTGCACCACCAAGATCTCCCCTTCAGCCCTCATTCTCCCAGCTGCCAAGATTGTGCCTGCTCAGAGCTGAGTCCCTCCTTTGGAATTACCCTCAGCCCAGGGAAATTGCCCAAGCCCAGGTCACATGCCCTTCCTAGAGGCATTCCATGACAAATGGTAGGTCAATGGCAGTACAAAGGCCCAGCCCCCTGACCCTGACTCAGAACATCTCTCAAATGTCATCTCAGCTTCAGAGCCCCCATAGGACTATCTGAGTCTACCATAGCAGCTGCATCACTGTTCAGTTTCTCCCTCCATGCAATCCTGCTTCCCTCACCCACTATGGGTGTTGTCCCTTGGAGCCTATCCCCATAAGTCTCTGGCATGCAAATCTGTGTGTCAGAGTCTGTGTCCTGAGGAACGCAACCTAAGACAACACCCAGGCAGGGCACTGAACTTCTATTCTCTACTGCAAGCTATGCCGGAGAATCTCTCCATCACAGAACCCAGCAAACAAGCAAGGGAAAGAGCAATCCAAGCCCTTCCATTTCTCTGTGCATTTCCTGGAAGAACTGTGGATCTAAACACAATGAAATGGTTGCAGGGAATGTGTGGCCGGGAAAAGAAATCCTGCCTTGTCTAAGACAGGTGGAGCCTCATTGTATCCTTTGCAATCTTGGGGCTCTACTTCCCAGGGGAGGCTGTTCCTGTATCTCCCAGAACAGGGAAAGCTGTCATCCCTCCAGCAGTCCTACAATCTCTCTTTGTTGGCCCAATGGTGCAAGGCCTGTGTTCATCCATCTGCATCTGAGGAAGCAGTTGGTTTGCTGATAGGTCTGTCTCCCCCACTGCACTCTGAACTCTTCATGTGTAGTGCCAACATTTCTTTGTGCCTGAAACTCTTGGGCATGAGACAGGGCCTTTAACTTTGTAGACTCTCAGAAAATATTACTTGAATGAAAAGATAAGCCAAGGACCCAGGAACAAGGCCAGTCAGAGTGGAATAACCACATGTGGTGGGGGTTCAATGAAGGGTCACCCCCATGCCATTCACCATACCATCGATAATAGCTATCCTCTCCCTAGGGGGAAGGGCTGGATCCAGTCGTTACTGCCTCATGGCCTGGGTGTGCTGTTCCTGAAGCTGGCTGCTCCTTTAGTGCCTGCAGCTGGCTGCAACAGGGATATACCCATCTCCTTGTATGGCTCCATTGTAGTCAGTTTCCTCTGCCATCTCTACAGGCTGTCCTTGCAGCTGGGCCATGTCTCACCTGCTTTTGAATTCCCACATATTCTGGTCCAGGCCTGAACCCACTGGGAGCACTTAACTGATTAATATTATCAGTGATAAAACCTAACTATTTTTAAGCATTTGCTATGTACCACTGGCCTAACTACATTTCCTGAATTCACTCATGTAAGCTTTACAACAAATGAGTTGTTGTTCTCATTTTGAAATATAGAAACTAAGACACAGATGTCAAGCAACGTGCCTGAGGTCACATGGCTAGTGAAATGGTAGAGCCAGGCTCTGAGTGCAAGCCCTTAACCTCAGCTCTGTACCTCTCCAATGTGCCCAGAGTTAAGGCATTTGAACAAAGAAAAAAGGACCAAAGAGTGTTTGGGTAGGAAAAGAAAACACTAAGCAAATGATATTTAGTGCCTAATATGTGCTAGATGCTTTCTATACTTGATTTTTCTTACTCCCAACAGCAGTGCTGTGACATAAAGGAGGTTCAGAGAGGTTAGGTAACTTGCCCAAGGATACCACAGCAAGTGAGTGTCAGAACCGGGTTTCAAACCCAGGTCTCTTGGCTCCCATATGAGCAACTTCAATCCCTACAGAGAACTATGGGCTGTGAAATGCTTTCAACATGAGAAAACTACAGGATAAGCTTCTGGCTCAGGCTGTGACTCCTGGCAGGCTTACACCTTATTCATTCGTCTTGGTTTAGCACGATGCCCATTGAGTGAGCAGATGAATTATAGTTCACGTACTGTCACACAGGAGTGTCTGGTGGAACTTGGTAGAAACAGTGCAAAAACATGCTGTGTAAGTAATAATTTCTCCACAAAACAGTAAATGATCTTCTTAGAGAGTAAATCAGATCATGCCTGCCATGAGCAGGTGGGAAGAGCCTCTCTGAGGAGGTGACATTTGCGTTGAAACCTTAGTGGGAAGACAAAGCCAGCCACGTGAGACTGCGGAGGGGGAGGAGCATTCCAGGCAGAGCAGAAGGCACGTACAAAGGCCCTGAGGCAGGGAAGAGCTCTGTGTGCTTGCTGCAGGCCTGGCTGAGGCCTAGTGTCCAAGGGGGGAGAGAGGTGGGAGATGAGAATCAGATCATGGAGGGGCCTCATGGCACCTGGCAGGGACTTCAGGTGGGAAGCTATCGGAGGGCTTCAAAGCAGGAGAGTGATATGAACTGTGTTCTCTGTAAAATGTCACTGTGGAAGAGGAATGAGCAAGATGGGAGCAAGGAGACCATGTAGGTCTGGAGTCATCCAGGAAAGAGATGATGGTGGCTTGGACCAATGTGAGAAAAATATTCCAAACAAGGGCACATTTTGGAAACTGTGCTGACAAAACCTGCTGACAAACTAATGTTTTGGAGTTAGGGAAAGATATCAAGAAGTCAACTTTTCTGAGATAGGGAAGACCCAATGATAAAAACAGCTATACTTAGTGTTTATTATGTGGCCGGTAGCATTCTGATCACTTAATATATATTACCTCATTCAGTCCTCACAATAACCCTCTGAGGTATGTATTGTTTTTATTCTCAGTTTACAGTTGGGGGAAAGTGAGGCACAGAGGTGTTACTGACTTTCCCAAGGTCGCACAGCTAATAGGTGATGGTGCTGGGATTTGAGCCTGAGCAATCTGGCTCCAGAATCCATGCGCTGGGATGTCACACTGTGTTCTCCTCCCCAAAGAGGAACATGCACAGAACGTGAGAGCTTCTCTGGCTCCCACATCCAGTCCTGAGCCTCACAGTCAATCTACACAGCCTCGACTTTACAGATCAGTTTAATGGAGCTACTCCCTCAAGGGTGACTGGAATTCAGAGGGAAGCAGACCTCCTCCAGGACACACTGCCTATAGTGTCCCTGCAGGGAACAAGTACCAGGGACCACTCAGGGTCCTTCTTCCTGGGCCAGCTCTCCAGCATGGAGAGAAGAGAGCAAGTCCTTAGGGCATTCTCAAGCTGTTTTCTGTTTTCTGTGCTGGGAAGCAGGGAACCAGCTACAGAGTACTTGGGCTGCTACTTTCAGGCACAGTCTGAGGCAAAAGTTAACAGCAAAACTATACAGCTAGGCTGCCTGGGTCTGAGTCCTCGCTCTGCTTCCTACTACCTATAGGACCTGAGGCAAATTACCTGACCCCTGTGGTCTCAATTTTCCCTTCTGTAAAATGGGGACAAGATTAGTATCCCTGTTAATGAGTAAATATATGGAAAGTGATTTTTAAAAGTGCCTGGCGTATTCTAAGCTCTTTAAAAGTGTTTGATGAGTGAATAAAATGATGGTGGGTGAGGGACCAGGGGAGAGGCGCTGCTTCTCCAAGCCAGGACTATTGTCCACAGACCTGGGTGTTTCCCACTGTGACCAATCACCTTGGGCGTCCCTGGACCTGAACAATTTGGAGGTTGATTTGGAGAAATGTGAGTCAGCCTTTGCCAATTTGCTCTAAATATGAAATCAGTGTCAACAAGAAGGAATGATGGAGCTGAACATCTGTGGCTGGAATTCTGTAGTAGCAGGCGGAGGAGAAATGCAGCCTGCTGTGTTTTTTGCTGTGGCTGGGGGGCTGCAGTTCTAGGCGGGTCTGAGTGTGAAGTCAGCCCACAGACGCCTCTTCAGACATCCCACCAGCCCCTCCAACTCCATGTGTCCATAACTGAACTCAACATCTCCTCCCTCCCCATCAGAGCACCCTATGTCCTTCTCCTGCCATGGAGAGTTGCATAACAAAGAAGAGTGTGGTGCTAAGAGTACAAAGTCCAGAGTACCTCAATTCTAAGCTCAGTTCTGCCACTTATTACCTGTGCTTCCTCATACAAGTTGCTTATCCTCTCTATGTCTCAGTTTTCTCATCTGCAAAAAATTGAGCAATAATAATAATATGTATCTTATGGTGTTGCTTTTGGTACCAAGTAAGCACTCAATAACTATTAGCAACCACAGTGTGTATGGTAATTTGCCCATTTTTAAATAATAGTAAAATATATAACCTTCACTATTCTAAGAACTTGACATTATATGAACTCATTTACTTCTCACAACAACCCTGTGAGATAAATCCTATTAGGATGTCCACTCTTACCAAGGAGAAAAACGAGGCTCAAAGAGATGAAGGATTTGCCCAAGGTCATATGGCTTAAAGTGGCAGGGCCTGGGATTTGAACCCAGGCTGTCTGGCTCCAGAAGTGAGGCTCATGGTTTCTACCCTGAGCTGTCTCAAAAATGTTTCAGCACCTTTGTATTTTCAAAGTCTTGATTCTTCTACACATTTCCGGATCATTAAAAAGATCAAACTGGCCAGAAAGATGTATCTAGCATGTCTTACAACACCATAAAGCAGAGCTTTCGCCGGTGAGTGGTATGCCAAGGAGGACTTGCAGCATACAGGAAAATACCAAGGACCTTGTTCAAAAAGTACGAAGAATATCAAGACAGCAACAACAGAGCGTTAAGCCAAGCTCAGGGGCCCTTTGAAGTGACTGCACAGGTTACACACCACGAGGCCCACCTGATGCCAACGTTGGGTCCCCTTGGGGCAGCCCAGTGGCAGTGGATGACTGCAGCCCCAGGCCTCTAGATCTTTCTCCCCCGTGTGCCATGAAGTGGGAAAGGTAGGAAGCCCTGCCTTCATGGGCAAATTTAGAGAGAGGGCTCTTCCTCAGTCTCCAGCACATCTGATGGGATTTATTAGCCATCAAATGTGTGCATGTGTGGGCCGCCTCAGCCCTCACATATAGATATATATGTCCTCGTGTTCCCACCGACTCCCCAGCAGACATGTGGCAGCTCCGTTCCGAAACTCAGCAAACTCTCCAAGGACTCTCACCTCCTCCTCCTCCTCCTCTCCTCCTCTTCTTCTTCCTCCTCCTCTTCCTCCTCCTCCTCTGCCAACCCACACTCCCTCTCATCTCCACTTCCAGGAGCCCCCACAATCAGAAAACCCAGGTAGGTGATGGGGGGTGGAAAATAGGAACTGTGGGCTTTGAGTGTTATGGTTAAGGAGAAGCCCGAGTCCCTGCATTTGCAGAGCTGAGGTCCCCCAGGTCTCCGCATAATGAAGCTGTGGTTTCCTGCAGGATATTTTTATTTTCCACCTGGGTTCTTAGGGAAGATCCGGGAACATGGGCATGGCCTTGCCCACCTGAAAGTCCAAAGGAGATGGCTCCAGCAACAAGCTTCCCACCCACCGGTTCCTGCTGCCACTTCCTAATCCAGCATCCCCAGCCCCTCCTTGACGCCTCTCAGAATTATTTTTGGAAATCCATTAATTCAATGAGTATTCATTGAGTGCTTATCCTGAGCCTGGCCACATTGTCATACTGCTGATTTACTTTGGATTTTTGGCTAAGATTTACCCATCTCTGTATCTCACTTATGGAGGAAAAGTTCTTTTCTGAATCCAAGGAAGGAAGGTTTGGACTTCTCAGGTGTACTTCTTCAACTGTCAGTACACACCTGTCACTTCACTTCTTCCTACTCTAATCATCACTCTCACCATCATCATCCTCATCATCATCGTTAGTATTTATTGAGTGTGTGCTATGTACCAGGCAGCGTGCTATGAGCTTTCACAGGCGTTATCTCGTCTAATCCTACAGCAAAGCTGGAGGGTTTGTACTATTATTATCCCCATCTAACAGAGGAGGAAACTGACACTCATAGAGTGTAAGTACCTTGCTCAAGGCCCCCATAGCCTTGAGGTTTCTATTTGGGGAATCTCAGGAGCTCTTTGGACCCTGTCCATTCTGCAAGGCATCAAGAGCAGGCCCAACCTTCCTTTCTCACCTCTCCTTCCAGTCCCTGGCGAGATCCCTCCCCATCGGTCTGGGCTAAGCCAGCTCTTGAAACATACCCTGTGCTTTCCCACACCAGTGGCCAGGCTCAGGATGGGACACAGCCTTTCCCTCAGGACCCAGCCTAAACATCGTAGCCTTCTGGGATCTCCTCTGAAACCTGAGCACTCTGCCTGCTCTGAATGTGGCGTTCCACTTTGTGAGTCTGTGTTCTCTCTCCCCAGTGAGACAGAAAGCTCCCGCGGGAAGGTCATGGCCTGCTTCTCCACGTCCCCCGCGGAGACGGCAGAGTGAGCGGCATGTGCTCAGTGGGGCATTAACGAATTGATTCATCTGTGGCTTCACAGTGCTCTGAGCATCTGCCCAGACCTCCTCGCAGCAGCCCCGGCCAAGGCACCTTGAGGATCCACACCACTACAGAAGCCCCGGAGCCTCCCATCCTGACCCAGACTGTGCCTTGGCAGCTCTTAGCTCCAGGGGAGCGAGTGGCATAGCTCTGCCCGGTTTGTCTGGCATCCCCTCAGATCCCGGTGTGGTGGCCCCATGTGGAGTGGAAATGGCAGGCATTTTGAAGAGACCTGGGTTCAAATTCCAGCTTGGTTATGTAGCTGGGTCACACTTAGAGAAGTTACTTCACTTTTCCTGAGCCATAGTATACTCATGATGGAATATGGATGAAAACACAGAAGGAGTCACATACCAGGAGAAATGCCCACTATATATGTAGGGCATGGACATTGTGACAAGTAGGGCCAGCTTCTCAGACTGACTGGGGAATGCCTGTGAAGGGAGGGGTCTCACAAAGTGATCCTCTATCCCGTATAATAGCTATCATCATTATTGCCCACATATCCATGTCCCAAGGACAGGCTAAGTGCCTTATTTGTACTATCTCATTTAACTGATGTTGAACATGGAAATCATATCCCCCATAAAGACATGTTCAAGTTTTAATACATGTTCCCATGGGTGTGAACCTATTTGTAAATAGGACCTTTGAGGATGTTATTATTAGTTAAGGTGTAGACTCATATGTGAATAGGATCTTCAAAGATCTATTTAGATGAGACCAAATTGAATCAGGGTAGGCCTTAATTCATATGGCTGCATTCCTTAAATGATAAGAGACCCAAACAGAGACATGGGTGACTGAGCAGGAGAAGAAGCCAGAAGGAGAGGCCATGTGACAGAGGTAGGGATGCAAGCCAAGGAACCCCAAGGATTGCAGCAAGCCAGCACCACAAAGCTACAGACTCATGGTCCTGCTGATGCCTTGTTTTTTCTTTACTCCTAGCCTTCCAAACTGTGAGCCAGTAAATTCTTATCATTTATGCCAACACATTGTGTGGTATTTGTCATAGCAACCCTAGGAAAAACCCTGATTTTTCAGTTGAGGAAACTGAAGCTTAGAAATGTTGAATCATTTGGCCAAATTACATGGGTAAGAAGGGGCAGAGGCAGGTGTTAAGCTCAGGGTTGGCTGATTCCTGAGTCTAAGATCTTAGCCATCTATTTATCCTGCTAGGCTGGCTCACTCTAAGGCCACAAGACTACACTATGCATGGCAGAGGAGCTGGACAATGGGAGGTGAGGTGGATGGAGAGGAGGGAATGGATGTGCTCCTCAGCCTGTTCCAGGAACCCAGGCAGGAACTGGAGGAGCTGCTGTCCATAGGGATGGGTGGGACATGCAGGTTCAAGCAGGGCTGCTTTGGATCCTGAAACCACAGGCTTGGAGAAGGTGGGTCTCCTCATTTCTACTCAGGCCATGGAATGACTCTGGCAAAGTGAGGTCCAGAGAGAACACAGCATTGTTTTATCATCTTGAGTGTTTTCAGGTTTAAAAGCCTGGTGAGACTATGTCACTCTGCACCCTGGAGAGGGAGGGGAACATCTATGTTTTTGTAGATGGCACCAGTGATGGTGAGAATGTGAAGAGCTTCCCCCACGTAGCTCCTGGGGCAGCCAGCATTGTGAGCGGAGTAGATGGGGTGTACAGAACAGACCAACAGCGTTAGCATCTCCTGGGAGACTGGAAATGCAGAATCTTGAGTCCCACCCCAGAATCTCTGGAGATGGAGTTCAGAAATCTGGGTTTTAACAAGTCCTCCAGGTGATTCTGAGTCCCTTGCAGTTTGAGAAACACTGACCTGAGGGAGACCTCATCAGAAGCAGATTCCAGCCCCCCTGTGCGGGATGCTCTCTTCTTGTTCTTAACATTCATGCTCAGCTCAGGTGTCTCCTCTGAGAGGTTTCCCTAGCCTCGCTATGTGATTGTGTATCTTGGCACCTTGTTTATTTCCTTCATAGCGCATCTCCCACATGGTAATGATCTTGCTCCTTCTCTCTCTCTCCCACATCCACAAAGGCAGGGACTTTGTCCATCTAATGTTCTTCTGTATCCCTGGAGCTTGCATAATGCACAGAACAGGCACTCAGTGTATACTTTTTGAATTTTATTTTTTACTTCTTGTTTTGAAATACTTTCAAACTTACAGAACAGTTGCAAAAATAATACAAACCCTATACAGAGAACTCCAGTATAGTCCCGTCCCAGATATTCAGATACACCAGTTAACATTTCACCACATTTGCCATATCATTCTATTTATTCATACATATCTATCTATCTATCTATCTATCTATCTATCTGTCTGTCTGTCTGTCTATCTCATCTGTTTTCTGAACATTTGAGAGTAGGTTTTATACATCATACTCCTTGAACACATAATACTTCCATGTACATTTCCTAAGAGCAAAGATATTCACTTATGTAACCACCTTAGGTACAGTTATCAAGTTCAAGAAATTAAACATTGGTATACAGCTTACAGTCTGTAGTGGTTTGGAGCTCTTTACCCCCCAAAACATGTTCTTAAACTTAATCCATTCCTGGGGATGTGAACCCATTTTTAAGTAGGAACTTTTGATGAGAGTATTACAGTTAAGGTGTGACCCACCTCAATCAGGATGGGTCTTAATCCTGTTACTGTAGTCATTTAAAACCAGAATGAAATTCAGACAGAGAGAAAGCCACAAGAAGCAAGAAGCTGAAGGCCAATGGAACCTGAAGAGAAAAGAGAGGCCAGGAGAGAGAGACTGCCATGTGCATTGCCATGTGAAGATAAGCCCAGGACCAAGGATCACTGTCTGCCGGTTCCAGAATGCCAGTCTTTGGGAAGAAAGCATTGCCTTGGTGATGCCTTGATTTGGATTTTTTCCTGGCCTCAAAACTGTGTGCTAATAAATTCCCATTGTTTAAGCCAATCCATTGCATGGTATTTGCTTGAGCAGCCAAGGAAGCTAAAACAGTCTATATTCCATTTTTTTCAAGTGTCCCATCCATGTCCTCTTGGGCCATTCCTCCTCCTTTATTAGCTCCAATTCCAAGATCATGTGTTGCACTTAATTGTCATTGTCTCTTTTGTCACTCTTTTTTCTTTTAGCTGTGGAAACATATATACAACATAATCAGTACCTACTTTTTGAATGAATGAATGAACAAACACCAGCTTCCTGCCTGGTGCCCAGCCCCTGAGGCTCTGCCTTCTGGCAAAACCAACTACCAGACTTCCAGCCCACACTCTACTATGGAGCCTTCGAGGCAAAGTCTCCCAGCAACACTGACCCAAGGGTCTTACACCCGGGAGGAATTTCCTCTTACAGGTGGGGACGGGAAGGCTCTTCTCCCATTCCTGCTGCTCTAATCACCTGACAAGGGCAGCTGATAATACTGCTCCTTGAGCGTGGAAAAACCTGAGTGGCTTGAATCCTGTCAGGGAGAAGGCTAGAGGACGGCCCCACCAGCAGGGGACTCCCTAAGCTGCAGGAGGCGCCCTCTGTGGCTGGGTCCGTGGTACCCAGACATGGCAGGAAATCCATTTCCTTTTCGATTCACAGAGTCTAACCGGAATTTAATAACACCATTTTGTTTCCTTTGTATTTATTTTTATAGTGGCTTTCTATTTATGACCAGTGGTACTAGCATTCCATTTGCAGTTGGGTTAGAAAGTTTCCTTTTAAAATAAAGTTAAGTTTTTTAAAAAGTGAGCTGATTTAAAGAGAACTATCAGACAAATACTAAAACATGGTTATAAAGATATGGAGAAAGGCTGGGGAGCATATGGTTAGCTGTAGTACTCAAGGATGTGCTTTGGGTGTGTTCTGGATGCTCAGAATGTTTTGGATGTTAGAAAGGCAATAGGGTACATTTACCTATATGTCTTAACACCTCTGAGGCAGCTTCCTGTAATCAAATACAATAATTGCTCTGCAACAAAACTTATAACGAGACACAGTGAGATATACAAAGACCATCAACAGTTTCTCAAATCAGCTCAAGTCAGGTTTTGCTGCCAGTCCAATGAGTTCATGTGATGACCTCACAGTTTTGCTGCCAAATAAACTACAAGAAATTTTTAATTTTTCAGGACTTTTAGGATTTCAGAATTTTAGCTAAGGGATTATAGACCTTAGAAATGAAACTAACCCTAATACACTCATCCTAGTCTAGCCAAGGGTTTCTATGTGCCAGTTATAGAGCCACAGGTATTACCCTATTCAATCTCATTTAATCCTCACAATAACCCTAAGAGCTCAGTACTATGACTACCCCATTTTCCAGATGACAACACTGAGGCCTCAGGTCACTTAACAAGGATACACAGCTAGTACAATGGTGGAGCCTGGATTCCATCCTGAGCCAGGAGGGGTCAGTGATAGGGCTGGAACTCATACGGGGCCACCCCCATCTCCACGCCCAGCCTTGCGGATGACTCCCACTCTCCCACTTGGATTGAAACTCGCACATCAACACATTCCTTAGATAGGTGAGAAAGAGGGGACACCCTCCAGGTGCCCCAGATGAATAGCTCTGTGATCCCATTAGCGCCTCCAAGGAACCCCGGGTCACCCTCAGATACATGCCAGAAACTGCCAGGCTGTGAACTTCCTGGCTGCAGTTTCTCTCAGCCTTCTAATCTGCCTCCTCCCCCCCAAACACTCTTGACTGCCTCTTTTCTTCCATTTAGTTGCCTCTTCTTTGAGCATGCAAACCCTGTGCCAAGCAGTGCTCTGCTAAATATTTTCTTATATATTACCTCTGTTTTTAGAACATTTTAAAATTTGACAAATACAGGAAAATAAAGCCAAAAAAAGCAAAACTCACTCACAATCTACTTTTAAAAAGACAGAGTAAGAAGCAAAAGGCCTCCAACCTCTCTGCCATCAAATTCCATGCCCCCAAATCACAGAGGTAATCACTGTTGAAAGTAAACTTCCCAACCTATTGTGGCTTATGGAGACATACCTGTATCCAGATCTATGTCTATATCTAAATCTATAGCTACCTATTTAGCTACCAACCTATGGAATAACCTGTATACAGATGCTCAGGTGGTGAATGCCCAACTCCTAAGGCCACCATTGCTTTTATAATCCACTCACTTTTTTTTTTGCCTTAAAGAAATGGGATGAGGACTTCCGTGCTGATCTTTGCCTTTTAAAAAAATATATCCTTTATGGTTGTTTTTTCCTGGTTACACCATATAGTCAGAGCTTCCTTATTGTCTGCAGTAGCTGTTTGATGTTCCACAGTATGGACGTACCTCAATGAATTCAACCTTTCCCCTATTGAGGATCATCTAAGACATTTCCAAGCCTTTTGGCTCTTATACTGTATTAAACATACTCAGGGCAGCCTTCTGAAGATGGCTTTTAAGATGTGGAAACCAAGGCTCAGAGAGGTGAAATAACTTGCCCAAGGATGCACAGCTATTAAGTCGTAGAGCGAGAATGCAATCCCAGGCTGTTCTGACTCCGTGTTTATTTAAAGCACTGGCATTGAGGCTGGATCACAGAAACTCTTAATAAGTCAAGATCATCATCTTCACAGATTGATATTAATAAATAGCAATATGCAAATGGAGGTGTTACCCTTGCCTGCAAGGGCAGAGGAAAGAAGAATGAAAACAATTTTTATTTAGCATCCGGTATGTGTCAGGCACTTTACTAGGTGCTTTATGAAAATTACTTTAATTCTCAAAGAGGCAAACAACAACAGCAAAATCTATTAGAAAGATACTGGCATCCTTACAGAAAACTGCCCAAGGTCACACAAGAAGTGGCGGGATTGGGATTTGAACCCACATCTTCTTGTTTTGTATTTCTAGTGAATACAGATGTCAGACCGCAAATGCAAGTGTGTATGAAATGCAGCTATATTCTTCTACAAATGAACTTAATCTCCTCCCTAAGCCTGTTCCTTACACATGTTCCCATTTCATTTCCTGGTACCCCTATTTACCCAGTCACACATGCCAAAAGCCTAGACATCCATGATGCCTCATACCCAACACACCAAGTCTTCTTGTCCCTGTCTTCAAAGAACTGTATTAGTTGAACATGACTACTTCTCCCACCTCCAAGGAGGCCCATTTAGACCAAGCCACCATCACTCTCACCAGAAGAATGAATGAATGAATGCATGGCTGGCCCTGTCTCCACACTTTCTCCACCCTGCCCCTTGAGATGTCATTTAAAAATGAATTGCATGAGCGAATCACTCTCTGCTAGAAGTGCCATCATACTTGAAATAAATGTCAATGCCTTTCTGTGGCTGTTCCATGGCCCACAAATCCCTCCCTCTAGTAGCCTCAGGCCTCCTTTCAGCCTTCATCTCTCACATGATAATCCAAGAGATGCTTTCTGTGCCACTGTCTCATTCCTTCTTGTTCTTGGGTGCCTCCATGCAGCTAGTCTATTCCCACTCCAGGGTCCTGTGCTTTCTCTGCCCTCTGCCTGGAGTGTGCACCCCTGATTTAATGAGGTTGGTTCTTTCCCCTTTCAGCTTTCAGGCCACACGTTCCCCTCAGAGGCACTGCTATGGTTTACTAATGCTGCTGTTACGCAAAATACCATATTAGCTTTTATAAACAGGATTTATTAGGTTACAGATTAATCCTAACGAAGGCATCAACAAGAGGATACCTTCACTGAAGGAAGGCTGATGGTGTCCAGAACACCTCTGTCAGCTGGGAAGGCATGTGGCTGGTGCCTGCTTGTCCTTTGCTCCTGAGTTCTGGTTTCAAAATGGCTTTCTCCAAAATGGCTCTAGGCTTCTGTCTCTCTTAGCTTCTCTCAGCTTTCTGCTTGGTTCTCCTGGAGTGTTTCTCTTTAAGAATCTGGGAGTCCTCTCTTAGCTTCTCTGGGGCAAATTCTGGGCTTCCTCTCTTAGCTTAACATCTCCAAACATCCTTCTGTCTACATCTCCCAGCTTCTCCAAGCATCTGGGTCTGTGTCAGCTCTTTGCTTCTCTCCAAACTGTCTCTCTCAGCTTCTCTGATCTCCTTTTGTCCATGAGCTCTCTTAAAGGACTCCCATGATCTAATCAAGACCCACCCTGAATGGGCAGGGTCCGCACCTCCATGGAAATGATCTAATCAAAAGGTTCCACCCTGGTCAAAAGACTAATAACTCCTCCCCTACAAGATTGCATTAAAGAACATGGCTTTTGTATAGGACATAATGGATTCAAACCAGCACAGACACCCTCTCCCATCATCATCCTCTGTCAACCTGTTTTAACTTTTTCATCACTCTGATCACTATCTGGGACAACTTGTTGATTGTCCTCCCTGCACAGCCCCCCAGAATAATCTAAGAGATGCTTTTTGTGCCAGGCAACAGCAGTCCCAGTGCCTAGAATGGTGCCTGATATGTAGTCAGGGGCTAATAGCTATTGACCAAGTAACGCAAATGAATGAATTCCTTTCTGAGTCCTGTTTCCAGTGGACAGGGGCAGGAACTTAATCTCGGCCAATTTCTAATCTCAGTCAATTCATTCCCCTGAGAGGCATCTAAATTCTGAGGGACAGGATTGGCATGTGGATCTGGTCTGGATCATCTTGTGCCCATGTCGGCATCTGCTGAGGTGTTCTCATTCCCTGGGGTAAAAGTGAGGATCATGAGGTACCTGGTAATAAGGATGAGGGGACATCAGTTCATATATCATAAGAGTCACACACTATTACTCTACTTTATCCCTCCAAAGACTTGACTCTCATCTCATTCCAGAGCCCAGGCTCTCCCTGCCTCGAGTCCCAGGTGCCAGGGCTGGGTGCAGGGAAGGTTGGGAATGCATTGCTGAGCACAAGCCTCACCCTTGCCAGAGAGTTCTGCTCCTGAGGGAGTAATGCTCAGGGCTGCTCCTGCATTGTGGACCAGTGATCCTCAGTTTACGGTCACCTCACACCCGTTACCTCACTGATCCTCACAGCAAGCCCACGAGGCAGGAAAGACAGAGCTGAAGATCTTCATTTCTCAAATGTGGAAACCAGGACTGGTATTAGTTATGTGGTTGCCCAGGCTTGCAGGGTGGGCTTGGGGCAAAGCTAAGACAGGGAGACAGGTCTACTTTTCTCTGGAGCCCACCAGGTCTCTTCAATCATCAGCTTTTCAGAAAATTGCCGGAAGATGAAGCTGCACAGAGGTGGTGAGAGATCAGATCCTGATGACATAATTTGAGGCCTGGGATCCAGCCATGCCTGAACAATTCACACCCTGGACACTGCTTCAAGGTGCTTGTTATCAGTCCAGTCTTTTCAGATGGAGGCACATTCATTCATTTATGCAAGAAATCAAGAGAAAGTAATAGAAGTTCTCAATTCCTACGGATGAAAGGAAAGGGTACAAGAGCACAGCCTGAGGTTATGACAGAGTTGAGAACCCTCACACCCACAGAAGTCCCTATAGAGGAACTGGGGTCTGGGGAGGTCTGCTTAGTTAGTCACTGAGGAGCACAATCGGACTTTAGAGCCAGAAAGACCTGCATTTAAATTCTGAATTTGCCACTGACCAGCTGTGTGAATTGGGTCAGATAGTTAACCTCTCAGAGCTTCAATTTGCACATCTGTGATATAATCATAACAAGAGGTGTGGGGTAAGGATGAAACAGGATAATGTGTGTCGAAGCTCTGTAAGTATAGTCAAGGGTGAAGCAGGTGGAATGGTGGTACATGCGTGGACTCTTGAACCAGATGCCTGGGTTTGAATCCTGGGTCTGCCCCATATTAGATGTACAACACTGGGCAAGTTATTAACTTCTCTATGACTCAGTTTCCTCATCAATAAAATGGGTATAATAATAGTACCTACTTCATAGTTTTGGATATAAAGTGCTTAGAACCAGGCTTGACACATTTGTTTAAAAGTATTATTATTGATTATTACATAGTTAGTGTTTAACAAATAGTAGATACTGCTATTCCAAGAAGGTGAGCCTATATTTGTGAGAACTCTCAGTTGCAAGTGACAGAAATCCATGTTGTATCAGTTTAAGCAGCTAGAGGGGTCTTTGACTTACGTAACTGAAATATCCACAGGTTTACATGATTCAGGCATGACTGGGTCCAGTGACTCAGATGATGTTCTCAAATTTGAGACCTTAAACACCTCTCAACTCTGCATTCTCTGTGTTGGTTTCACCCTCAAGCTGTCCCTCTCCAAGAGGTGGTACTGGCAGCTCCAGCTCCAGTCCTCTAACTTAACAACCCAATAGAAAATATTCTTTCTCAACAGTTCTAGCCAAGGTTCCAGGACTATCCTTGCCTCGACAACTTGGTCACTTGTCCATCCCTGAGCCAATCACTCTGGTCTGGGAAATGGAATGTGCTGGTTGGCCAAATTTAGGCTACATGCCCACCCTTTAGCCAAATGCAGCAAGGAGAATTTGGAATTCTGATTGGCCGTGACTGAATCACATGCCCACACCTGGAGTTGACAATGGAGTCAGCACCTTTCCCCCCACCAATCCCTAGGCTGAAGGGGAGAGAAATCATTCCTTAGAGTAGAATCAGGGTAGTTTTCAGAAGGGAGAATGGATATTCCTCAGGCAGGTAGACCAGATGCCCCCCTCACTCTACTCCATGAGTCCTGGCACAGACCAATGATCTCAGCCTCCATGATCAACAAGGGGCATCGCTCCCCACTACCACCTGATTCTGACTAGCCTAGCTAATGACATCTGATTGTAGGCACTGGGTTTTGGACTCAGGCCAGAAATGGAAGCATACCCAGGAGACTCAGGATAGCAAGTGGCGGCGCTACAGATGGAGAGGCAGGGATGAAAGTACCGTGAGCTTGAGCATCCTCCTCATGGAGAAAGATGCAAATCTCTATGGCGTGGGTCCCAAGCAAAAAAAAAAAAAAAAAAAAAAAAATGTCAAAAAAGTCATAGTCTTGGGGGAAAAGAGGAAAAGAGCAAGCAGGGGGCCCAGGCTTCAGGAAGACTCAGGAGTAAAAGAAGGGTCAGTGAAATGATGCCAACAAAAAAGCTTAGAGAAGAGTCCATCCTCAGAGTAAATGCTTGATACTCACCATTCATTCATCCATTTGTTTATTTAACAACCTATGTATCATTTAGCCTACCATGTACCAGGCACTGGGAAGACAGTGGCAACAAGACAGAGAAGTGCTCTGGGAATTTATAGTGGAATAAACAGAAACATCATTAAACCCAAAATAAGTGTGGTAGTTTGAAACTGAATGGACCCCAGAAGATCATGTTCTTAAAGCTAATCTATTCCTGTGGGTGTAAAGCTATTGTGGGTGAGACCTTTTGATTAAGTTATTTCTGTTGAGGCATGCCACAGGTGGGTCTTAATCCTCTTACTGGAATTCTTTGTAAGAGGATGAAATCCAGAGAAAGACAGAAGCTGAGAGAGAAAGCCACAGAGACAGAGAGGAAGCCACAAATGCCAGAAACTGGAAGCAACAAAACTGGAAAGAGAAGGAAAAGACCAGCAGACATTGCCATGTGACTTGTCATGTGACAGATGAGTCCAGGATCTCTGACAGCTTATCCTTGGGAAGAAGGTATCACCTTGATGATGTCTTGATTTGGACATTTTCATGGCCTCAGATCTGTAAGCTTGTAAACTAATAAATTCCCATTGTTAAAAGCCAGCCCATTTATGGTATATTGCATTTTGGCAGCTTTAGCAAACGAAAACACTATGTATTTATAATATGTTTCCCAAAAGAGAATCACGGGGTGTCATGGGAGCAAATAATTGGATGGCATCATTCTGAGGACATACTTATAGTAGGATTTTAAGGATAAGTAGGACTTAATCCATGGTAAGCACATCTGAGGCAGAGAGAATGGATGTGCAAAGGCCCTGACATGGGGGCAGGGGGGAGTCAATGAAGGAGAAGTTTGGCAAGAAGGACCTGGAGATGGGCAGGAGATTTTTGTTATTATCCAACAGGAAGCCGCTTTGTCAAAGAGTCCCTCAGATGCACCACACACAACAGACAGACATTCAATAAAGATTTATTAAGCACCTACTATTTACCAGGTGTTGTGCAAGATGTCTGAATTACCATGGCACTTACATTCTGGTGAAGAACACAGAAAATAAATGAGGCAATAAATATAATCAAGGAAACTGGCACAGATGTGATCATAAGCTCTGTGGAGGAAGAACCGGAAGTGGTCAAGGGAGGTGGAGACCTGAAGGCTAAGAACAGCCAGTTCAGCAAAGGGCCAGAAGAGAGTGTTCCAGGCAGAGAGAGCAGCAAACACAGAGGCCTCACAGCCATAAAGCGTGTGATGGAGGGACAGACAGGAGGACAGGGCAGCAAGAGCAAAGGTTTTCAAACCACTGCATGCTAGACTTATGTGGTAAGCTTCTAGAAAAGGCTAGTGCCTTGGCCCACACCCAGAAATTCTGGTGCAGAAAAGTTTCTGGAGTGATTCTGGGGTCAGCCAGGACTGAGAACCCCTGGGTGAAACCTAGTTACTCCAAGTGTGGTCCAACAACCAGCAGCATCAGCAACGCCCAAGAGCCACTTGGAAATCTCAGAAGGAGCAGAATTTCAGGCCTCTCCAGAGACCTACTGGTTCAGGATCTGCATTTTAACAGGGTGCCTGGGTTATTTGTGCACATTAAGGTTTGAGACCTCCGCTGTAGGCTATAGTATGTGAGGAGTGAGAGGGACGAGGTAGGACTGGAGAGGTAAGAGGAGACCAAATGCTAGAGGGTGTTTAGGTCCCACACACCCGCACAAACCAGCACACACCCTCCCCAGCATGCACACATGTGGTCACAGGCACCAATACCCATTTACATTCTCTTTGCTCAGAAATACATTTACATCCAACTCCAACAAACCCAGATGCCCCCCTCCATCTCGTTCCCATCATACACACTCCTCCCCCTAGATGCAACCCACCCAGACACACCCTGCCACACCCCCATCATTTAGCAAAGATCCTGGTGGCTGAGTGGGTAGAGAGAATGAGGGATCTGGAAGAGGAGAGCCACCCCCTTTCTTTCTTCTGCCCTGGGCCCTAAGAGCAGGGATTGGATTCAGAGTAGGACACCAAGATTGTCAGGCAGGTTAGAAGGAGGCAGCCGGGCTCTGCACCTTACGGAACTAAATCTCAGTGTGGTGTTTGCTCGAAAAGCCAGAACTATTCCTGGATGTCAGGTGCAGTTAATGGTTGCCGTGGCAACTGCCCATGCTTAATGAATAGAAGAGAGTAAAAGACGCTGGATAAATGTCAGAGCCTGGGATGGATTTGCTTGGGAGCAAATCCGTTAGTGCCGGGCAGAGGTGGCCAGCGAAGGCTGAAATGAGCAGTCCAGGCTAGTGTGGAGCAGACCCAGGGCCCCTCTCTTCACTTTCTCATTGAGCATAATCAGGATAACACAAAATGTCAAAAACTTGACAGCTAAACACAGGCTGCAGTTGGTGGGTTTGATTTTGCATATATTTGTGGCGTTTGCAGGAGTCAGAAATCTGAGCCTAGGTCTCTCAGGAGTTAGATGCCACCTTTTTTTTTTCACTCCTCTGGATTATTTTTTAAAATAAAGTGCAAAATTAGGGTTTCCAAACTAACCTCTTGAACTCCAATCCTCCCATCCCATTACAAAAAAAATTGAGCTATTCACATGTTACTTACAGGATCTAGAAAGCAAAGAGTGTGGTCCAATCCCAAGGCATCCCTCGAAAGCAGCAGGGTGAATGTCCTCCCATCTGTCAGGGTGCCCGTGACTATGTGCGTAGCCTCATTTTGGAAACAATGTCCATCTGTTCGTACCTGTGAATGTGAAATCCAGGGAATGGGCCTGCTCTGAACTCATAGCTGGGGTCAGAGTCTCAGGACTCACCATGGCTGTGAGGTTCACTTGTTGGAAGACCGCAGACAAGTCTTGGGTAGTCTCAATGCCAAATCTCTTAAGAGGGGATAACAATCCCTACAAATCCTTCCAATCCCTGAACCCACCTTGCTGTCCTCCAGCCAAGGTCTCAGATATTCACAGAGGCCAAATCCTCCCTGGCTGTGATGATGGTTCCATGTGACTATCTGATTATCCAGTGTCAGAAGGGCTTCCTTGCTACAGAGGCTCAAACTCTAGATGCATTAGAATTCTGGAGGAGCCTATTGAAAGCCACCTAATGGTCCCCAACATGGAGACTCTAATTTAGTGTATTGAGTATGGGGCCTAGAATGTGCTTTTTCTTTTTTTGTAAACAAGACCCCAAGTCTCATGCAGGTGGGTCCAACTTCTCCATACACCTCTAGAAGAGAGAGGGCACCATGTAAAAGCAAAAGAGGTGAAGGGGTCACTGCCAGCGCCCTTACTGTCATCCAACCCTCTTCCCAGAGCCACTGGCACAGCCACAGCAGCCTCCATGGTCTGAAAATGCGAAGAGTTCTCGACTATTTAATGCTACCACTGCAAGCTAAAGAAGACTTTTAGAAGCTTTCAGTACTAAAAAGATCATGAGGCCCACTCCACCCTCACAGATAATCCAAGATTAAAATAACAATACTAAGCTATTAAATAAGATTGACAAACTTCTGATTTTTCCATGCTATTTCAATGCTTTATTGTAAATGTCAAATATCAAATAGTTTCCAATTCTCTCTCAGTCTCTCTCCCTTTGTACCCCTGCTCACTGGTATCCCAAGCACATGATTATTCTGCCTAATTGGTTAGTGCTGCCCTAGTACCTGTGAGGGGTCAGGCACTATGTTGGGTGCCAGGGCTGCAGAGGTGAATTCGAACATTCCCTGCCCTCTAGGTTAGGGCAAGATGGGCTCTGGACTCGGACTCCAGGTTCTGGGCTTGGACTGTGGCTGGGGCTGATCTTTGGGATGGACTAGGCTCTGGATTGGGCTCTTGGTTCTGTGGTCCAGGACTGGCTGGGGTCTGGGCTCTGAGCTGGGCTGGTGTTCCAGCTGGGCTCTCAATTAACTAAATAATTAAGGACCAGGGAAAATATTTTACTCCAAACCACCCAAAGGCATCCTATGGGCTGATCATGCTGATCTTCAGAAGTAAAGCAGATCTGTTCCTTGGCTGACCACTCCTCCCAATTAAATCCTAAGGCAGGAAAGTCACTCAGTTGGGCATCTCCCTCTGGGTGGATGGGCTGGACTCTGACTTAGCTGCTGTTATGCCCCCCAACCCATTATTTCTGCAAAGGGCTCAAAGACCGCTTTCAATGATGCCTCTGAAGATGCACTTCCATTTATGCCCTTCTGCAAGCTCCAGCATCCAAAGAGATTTTTTAAAACTATAAATTATATTGTGCTTTTCATGTGCTTAAAGCCGTCCAAAAGCATGGGCCACACTTCTTTCCAACTTCTGACCATGGCCTGTGTTTTTGTTTGCTAGGATAAGTACCATAAATGAAGTAGGTTAAAACGACAGAAATTTATTATCTCACAGTTCTGGAAGATAGAAGTCCGAAGACAAGGCATTAGTAGAGCCATGCTCCCTCTAAAGTCTCTAGGGAAGAATTGGTTGCGTACCTCTCTCTGGACTTCCAGTGGCCCCAGAGTTCCTTGGCTCATCGATGCATCCACCCCCATCATCGCATGGCCAGCTTCTTTCTCTGTGTCTTTGTCTGTGTTTATTCTCCTCTTCTTACAAGGACACCAGCCATATTAGATTGAGGGCCCACCTTACTCCATTATGACCTCATTTTAATTTGTCGAATTCCATCTATAACAACCCTATTTCCAAATAAGGTCACATTCCGAGGTGCTGGAGGCATGATTCAACCCACAAAGCCCCGATGCCCCATGATCTGGCATGTGCTGTGTCTTGGCCCTGGTATTATTCCACTTTGCCCTTCATTCTCTCTCTCCAGTTGCCCTTGACTTTTTTGGGTCTTGAATCACTTTAAGTGTCATCCTTCCTCCAGGCCTTTGCACATGTGTTTTCCTCTATCTGGAATGCACTTCTCCCAAGTTTTCCAAGAATGGCTTTCTGTTGTCCTTCAGGCCATCTTCCCAAAGAAGACTCTCCTGTCTACCAAATTTCGTGTCACCCCTCCCAATTTCTCTCCCAGTTTTATTATTTTCATGGCACTTATCAGTACTGAAATGACCTTTCCTTTTTATTTTATTTTATTTTTTAAAATATATTTGTATATTTTATTACAATCATTGAGCACTCTAGGTTTCACTGAGTTATACAGTCCCAGTCTTTATCTTTCCTCTTTCCTTCTCATGTCCCACATGCTCCTAATCTTCCTCTTTCTACCATACTCATAGTCATCCTATGACTGTATGTGAACCAGTGTACTTACACTGCTGTGCTACTATCTCCCAAAATTGTTTTCCAAACCTCTCACTCCTGTCTTTTCCTTTGTCTGCAGTGCTTCCTTTAGTGTTTCCTGTAGAGCAGGTATCTTGTTCACAAACTCTGTCATTGTCTGTTTATCAGAGAATATTTTAAGCTCTCCCTCATATTTGAAGGACAGTTTTGCCAGATATAGGATTCTTGGTTGGAGGTTTTTCTCTTTCAGTATCTTAAATGTATCACCCCACTTCCTTCTTGCCTCCATGGTTTCTATTGAGAAATCTGCACATAGTCTTATCAAAGCTTCCTTTGTATGTGATGGATCACTTTTCTCTTGCTGCTTTCAGGATTCTCTCTTTATCTTTGACGTTTGATAATCTGATTATTGAGTGTCTTGGCATAGGCCTATTCAGATCTATTCTGTTTGGGGTACTCTGCGCTTCTTGGCTCTGTAATTTTATGTCTTTTATAAGAGATGGGAAATTTTCATTGATTATTTCCTCTATTATTGCTTCTGCCCCTTTTCCTTTCTCTTCTCCTTCTGGGACACCAATGACACGTACATTCCTGCATTTCATTTTGTCCTTAAGTTCCCAGAGACGTTGCTCATATTTTTCCATTCTTTTCTCTATCTGTTCGTTTGCATGCAGGCTTTCAGGTGCATTGTTCTCCAGTTCCTGAGTGTTTTCTTCTGCCTCTTGAGATCTGCTATTGTATGTTTCCATTGTGTCTTTCATCTCTTGTGTTGTGCCTTTCATTTCCATAGACCCTGCCAGTTGTTTTTTGGAACTTTCAGTTTCTACCTTATGTACACCCAGTGTTTTCATTATATGCTTCATCTCTTTTCCCATATCTTCCCTAAACTTTTTGAATTGATTTAGTATTAGTTGTTTCAATTCCTGTATCTCAGTTTAAGTGTAAGTTTTTCCTTTGACTGGGCCATAACTTTGTTTTTCTTAGTGTAGGTTGTAGTTTTCTGTTGTCTAGGCATCTGATTTTCTTGGTTACTCCAATCAGGTTTTCCAAGACCAGAACGGGCTCAGGTCTTAGAAGAATGCAATAGTATCACGTCTCCCTGAGGGTGTGTCTTAGAAGATTGGTGCAGCCTGTGAGACCTCAAGTCACTGTGCTTTTCTGCCCAGCAGGTGGCACCTGTCAGCCTGTAGCTCCAGACTGGTGTAAGGAAGTGTGTCCTGTGGCTGTTTTCCCCCAGGCTCTGGAGTCTGGTTCTGAATGGAAGGAGGGTAGTAGAGCTGGGCCACACCTCTTTCCTCTTAGGGAAAATACACCCCATAGGGAGAGGTCATTTACATTTGAATAGACTCTCTGCCTGTACTACCTCCACCCTTGTCTGGGTCAGAGCTCTGGGAACTGAAAATGGATGAGGCTTTCTCCACTGAGCCAAAAAAGGGACAGAAAGTCCCCTTCAGGGCCAGTCCACAGCCACCCTCCGGCTCTCCAAGGTCAGTCGTCACCAAAAGCCTCTGTCTGCTTGTTGGGGATTCGTAGCTTGTATTAAGCAGTCCACGCTTGTTAAGTAAAACCCCAGCTGGAGCTCAGCTGAGCTATATTCACTTGCTTGGAGAGTGCTGTTCTCTAGCACCATGAGGCTTTGCAGTTTGGGCCATTGGGGGAGGGGGCTCCTGGCTTGGATCCACAGTTTTTACTTACAGATTTTATGCTGCAGTCTTGGGCATTCCTTCCAATACAGGTTGGTGTATGATGAATGGACAATCACATTTGTCCTCCCACAGTTATTCCAGGTTGTTTGCTAGTTGTTCCTGGTTGTTTATTAGTTGTTCCAGGGGGACAAGCTAGCTTCCACTCCTCTCTATGCCTCCATCTTCTTCTGACCTTTTCCTTTTTACTGAAATATTTGTTTCATTTACTTATATTTTCATTTTGGATCTTTCCCCACTAGACTATAACAGCCTTGAGATCCAGAACTTGGTTTCTTTTGTTCACTGATAAATGCTGAGTGCCCAGGGCAGTGTCTAAGAGAAAACAAGCAACTCAGTAAACATCTGTTAAACAAAAGAACTTATCAGGATGTGCATCACCACAGTTCTGTTACATCAGAAGAGGATGTTTATTTCTCATTAACTCCCTCCCTATTGCTCTCTTATTAGAAGTGGTGACCCACAATTGCTACATCCCAAGCCCTTCACCTTACTCAGAAAGACCAAGTTTAGTTCAGGGTCCTCATTATCCATGAATTCATTATCCAAATCCCTGCATACGCAAGGTTGCATGGACAAGCATGCTCTGTCTTGACATGAACGCGTGCATTAATGACCTGATCACTCAGAAAGTCAGTCTCTACTCAACCACCACCCTCTCCACACCTTTTAACACTCCAGCTCTGTGATTCAGTCTTTGGCAGCCTCCCTCTCATTGTCAGATGTTGTCAACATGTGACAATACAATGCAAATATGAGGCAAAATTATTGCAAAATGAGACTGCATTTCTAGCAAAATATGTAGGACTTTATGAAGTGGATAAGAGGGGTGTTGAAGAACTGCAGGAATGACAAGCAAACCATGGGTAAATGAGTTGTGGAGAAGGGCACAAAGTTAACAATGGAAGAAGAGAAAATCAACATGAATGATGATATGATAGGCACATTGAATAATTTGAATATCAAAGAATTAAGAGAGGTTCTTGTGAAAACTGATGAAGTGTTCAATTATTTTTTGCACAAATGACCCAACTTGTGATCCTGCTAAGAAAGTTAAATGGGAAGTGAAGTTTTCATAGCAGGTCATCATGCAATTTTATCAGAAAAGTTATGCTCCAAAATATCAACATGGCTTACTTTTTTACCTAGTGCATAGTTAGAAAAGATAAGGCTAAAGACTAAAGAAATGTGTTTTCATAAATTGTAATTCCATTTTCAAAATAAAGTTGAAAGCACATCTTTGGACTTCATTATTTACTATGAAATAATAGCCCTTATCATAAGTGGCCTCACCTGAAAGCTATGGTCCTCAACCTTAGCTGCATGTTAGAACCACCCAGAGAGCATAGGAAACTCCAGTTGTCCATACTAATTAAATAACAATCTCTGGGGATGGAAGCCAAGCATTGGTATTTTTCAAATCTCCCTCTTCTTGCCAGGTAATTCCATGTGCAGCTGATGTAGAGAACCACTTTTTTTAAAGGCATCCTTATACTCAGATAATAAAGATTTGCTATAACACCAGGAACCCAAACATTCTTAGTTACATGGTTGTTTTTGCTTTCTTAACCCAGTACTCTTGTGGCATAAACAAACTTAATGTTTGTTCTCCTTTCCTGATATCTCAAAGCAAGCTAATCACAATGGGAACTTAAAAGACCTACAGCGCTGGACACAGAGTCCTGGTCTCTAGTTGGCCTCAGTCTTTGGCTGAACTGGGCTTTTAAGACCTAGAGTTTGTTTGCATTGGCTGGATTCATGGCTGAGAAGGTGCCAAGTGCTGGGCACCTGGTCAGGGCTGGACCAGGCTCTGGGCACTGAAGCTGAGCTGGATGTCCATCCTCACTGTGAGCACAGGGTAACTATCCAGAGCCAGCTCAGAAGTAACATCCCTTTGTTAGGATGGGTGAATCCTGTGATGGTTGGGTTCATGTGTCATCTTGGCCAGGTAATGGTGCTCAGTTGTTTGGTCAAGCAAGCACTGGCCTAATTGTTACTGTGAGGACATTTCGAGAACTTAAATCATCAGTAAGTTGATTGCATCTATGGCTGATTACATCTACAATCAACTGAGGAGATTGCCTTCAGCAATGAGAGTTGTTTTATCTAATCACTTGAAGGCTTTAAATGGAAAAGTGCTGACTTCAGCAATCAGAAGAGAGAATTTTCATCTCTACTTCAGCCAGCCAGCTTCTACTGGGGAATTCATCAAAAACCTGCATTAAAAACAACAACAACAACAAAACCTCCATTAGCGTTCCCAGCTTGCAGCCTGCCCTACGGAATTTGGACTTGTGCATCTCCACAGTTGCATGAGACAATTTTATAAAATCTCATAATATTTACAGCTATTTCCTGTCAGTTCCATTTCCCTAGAGAATCTGACTAATACAGACCCAGTCACCAAAGCCTGCCTGCCCCAGGACTATCAGGCTAATATGTAGCAGAGTAGAGATTCATCAGTGTGGGTTACTCCACGATCCACAGCAGGTGACTATGGAGGACCCCTCCTAGAAGATCCATGGAGAGGCTCTGCTGATGCCCTCTCCTCTCCCATCCAAACTGGAAGTAGTGGTAGGTGAGGAAAGAGTTCTATTTCTGAGACAGTCTGGGAGCAGCTGCCCCTGATTCAGAATCTCCCTACAAGACTGGAAACTTGGAAAGGTTGGGCCCTGGATGACACTCTCACTTCCCCAGATATCTCTGCTCTGGGCCCCATGTTTCTTTACTTGAGGCCAATAATACTAAATGCAGTGCTGTCTTCAAATGACTCAGAAAAGCCGGGTCTGGCCCTTGGGTAAACTTGTCATGGAAAGTGGCTAGCTCTGTTCCTTCTTGGGGTCCCCACCTGTGTATCACACATGCATGTACCCCATCCACAGGTCTGCATGTGTATATATGTCTGTGTGAGGATCTCCAGCTTCCCACAGGTTTCTGCTCACCCCACCCCCCAAAATAGAGATAATGACATTAAACCTGCCCCCTGCTAACCATCTTCTCTGTGCCCAGTACTGTGTTAAAAGTATTAAGAGGATTTTGCTAAGAACTGAGACTCTGGGGTCAGAAAGACCTCAGATTTATGCCTCAGTTTTCCCAGATATAAATGAATATATTTATGAATTAACATACACTTGCATAATACTAAGCATGTGTTAATCATCATTCTAAAGCACTCAAAAAATATTAACTCTTCTAATCCCCATAATAACCCTATGAGATGAGTACTATTATTATTCCCAGTTTACGGATCAGGAAACTGAGGCACACACAAGTTAAATAACTGGCCCAGAGTCATGCAGCTAACACGTGGCAGAGCAGGGATTCAAATCCAGGCAATCTGGCTCCAGAATACATGAGCCCTCCATAACTAATTGTAGTACCCGCTTTAAGGGGTTTTCTTTTAACTTTTTGTTTTGAAATAATTTCAAATTTACAGGACAGTTGCAAAAATAATACAAAACCCATACAGAGAACTCCAATGTATTTTGCTCCAGATACCTGGATTCACAAATTTTAACATTTTGCCACATTTGCCATATCATTTCATCTATCTGTCTGTCTCTCTATGTATCACCTCTCTCTCTCGCTCTCCCCCCACCCCGTTTCTCATCTATCTATTTTCTGAACATTTAAGAGCAGGTTGCATACACTATACCTCTTGAACACTTAATACTTCCATGTACAATTCATAAGAATAAGGATATTCACTTATGTAACCAACTTAAGTACAGTTATCAAGTTCAAGAAATTTAGCATTGATCTAAGGCTTATAGTCTGTATTCCCATTTATTGTATGTCCCACTAATGTCTTTTTGGGTCTTTTCTCCTCCCTTATTAGATCCAGTCCAAGATCAGGCATTGTATCTAATTGTCATTGTGTCTTTAATTGCTCTTTTTAAAAAAATAATGTTGAAACATATATATAACCTGAACTTTCTCATTTCTACCACTCCCAGGCATACTATTCATGTGAATTAATGTGCATTAATCACATTCACAGTGTTGCAGTCCCCTCACCACCATTCATTGCCAGGACTTTCCCTTCTCCCCAGATAGAAGTCATATCCCCATTTTGCTTCATAGGGTTTTTTTTTTTTTTTTTTTTTTTTTTTTTTTTTTTTTTGAGTGGCTCTGAAAAGAGCCTTTGGGCTTAAGAATGCGTATGAAAATTTATTTGGAGCTGGTGTGCTTGGTGACGGCCTTCGTGCCTTCGGACACGGCGTGTTTGGCCAACTCCCCGGGAAGCAGCAAGCGAACAGCAGTCTGGATCTCTCTGGAGGTGATGGTCGAGCGCTTGTTGTAATGCGCCAGACGGGATGCCTCGCCAGCGATACACTCAAAGATGTCGTTGACAAAGGAGTTCATGATACCCATAGCCTTAGAGGAGATGCCGGTGTCGGGGTGGACCTGCTTCAGCACCTTGTACACGTAAACCGAGTAACTCTCCTTACGGCTGCGCTGCGCTTCTTACCGTCTTTCTTCTGTGCTTTAGTCACCGCTTTCTTGGAGCCCTTCTTCGGGGCTGGAGCGGATTTGGCAGGTTCAGGCATGGCGGAAAAGTCGGCAAAAATACTTAAAAAGAACACAAAGACAAAATACCCCAAATTCCGCTTCATAGGGTTTTGAGAATCCCACAAAAGCCCTTAATCTGATCCCTGGCACAGAATATATCTAAATAAACAATAGATAGGGTAATTATTTCTTTTGATACTCTGAACAATTTGGGGGTTGTCTACTTTTTACAGGGGAGTAAAAAAAACTTGTCCAAGGTCATCAAACCAGTAAATTAGTAAGTGGTGGAGCAAGGATTTGAACTCAAGACTGATGGTTCCAAAGTATGTCTTCCTACAATTATACTGCCCAATTTCTCTGGGGTCAAATGCACATCTGCTGAAGAAGGGGCAACCTACTTTTTCCCCAGATTGAAAAAATCCAACATTGTTTGTAAATATTCATACCTGAGCAGCCTTATTTCCCCTACGTGAGTGTTGATGGGTGGCCCATGTTGATGGGATCTGGAAGTAAATACCCAGGATGGGGACACTGAACCCCACATTCAGCTAAAGTATCTTGGAAGCATCACTTTTCCTTTCAGCCTCACTTCCCCTTGCGTTTTGGAATTTACTCAGGATTGTGGAGATCCTTTAGGTCATCCCAAACCTGGCTGCTCCCCCAGATGCCCCCAACCCTAAGAAAGACATGGAACTGACCTTGGGCGATGTACAGCCCAATCTCCTAGCTATCCCAGAGATGCTTGTGCTGAAGGGTCAGCTAGAAGGGCAGTGGATGAACTTTTTCTCCACATTGGCCTTCCTTCTGTTCCTCAAACTCACCAAGCTCACTCCCACCTTAAAGCCTTGGCTCTTGTAGCTCCCTCTGCCTAGAAAGCCCTTCCCCTGACTCTTCCCATAACAAGTTCCTTCTCTTTATTCAGATCTGCGATCAAATGTCTCCTCCTCTGGGAGGCCTTCCCTGATCCAAAGGTGCCTGTCACCTGTTCCCACCCAATTAGCAGTCACTGTCACATAACCTGTTTTGTTTCCCTCATTCCTGGTTACTGTGTTTATTATTTAGTAGTCTATTGTGCCATTTTGGCTATATTATGCCTCCCCAAAATCCATATTCTTTAATGCAATCTTGTGGGGGCAGAGTTTTAATCTCTTGGATTAGGGTGTGACCTCTTGATTGAATGTTTCCATGGAGATTTGACCCCATCCATTCAGGGTAGTCTTGATTAGTTTCCTGGTGTCATTTAAAGGGAGCTCACACAGAAAGCAGAGGAAGGAGAAATGCCTGAGGTGCTGGCTGACACTTTGAGATACTAGCCGAGAGTTTGTTCTGGAGAAGCTAAGAGAGGAAAATGTCCTGGGATATGCTAAGCCAGGAGACCCAGATGCTTGCTGATGCTTTGAGATACTAGCCCAGAGTTTGCTCCGGAGAAGCTAGGAGAGGACAAAATGCTCCAAGAGATGCTTGCTGATGCTTAGAGATGCTCAGAGATGCTTGGAGTTGTGGACAGAAGGACACTTGGAGATGCTAAGCTAAGGATGCACAGGAGCTGAGAGAGGAGCTGAAACACAATCCTGGACCAGCAGACACCAGCCACATGCCTTCCCAGCTGACAGAGGTGTTCCGGATGCCACTGGCCATTCTTCAGTGAAGGTATCTTCTTGTTGATGCCTTAGTTTGGACACTTTTATTGTCTTGGGACTGTAAATTTGTAACCAAATAAACCCCCTTTAAAAAGGCTAACCATTTCTGGTATTTTGCATAATGGCAGCATTAGCAAACCAGAAAATCTATCATCTATAAGTTCGATGGATGGGCATCTTCTCTGTTTTGGTCACCATTGACTCCCTAGCACATAAAAGAGCACTGGGTACACCACAGGTGTTTATAAATGTTGGGGAGAGGAAGGAAGGAAAGAAGGAAGGAAGGAAAGAAAGAAGGAAGGTGGGAGGGAGGGAAGGAGGGAAGGATGGAGGGAGAGGTAGGAGTAGGAAGAACAAAGCTGAATCAACCAATCTTCACAGCTCAGTCCTCAGGTCCACCCTAACCCAGGGTCCAATCCCCTCCCACCTATACTCACTGCATCTGTCTTCCAGACTAACTGCCATGACCCTCTTCCTGGTTTGCCGTGTTCCTCCTTTCTGCCTCTCTTTGTCCCAGGACCTTAGATAAAAATGGTGGTAGGACATTCTTGTCTCTATATTGTGACTTTGTTCTTGCAGGGTATATGTTTTCAATATCTCTCCTGGTTCTATCCTCTGTAATTTGGGGGCAAGTCCAACTCCATCATATTTTTTTAGATTTACTGAAATGGGGAAATACTCATCTAAAAAATGTAAGTGAGAAGAAGAACAGCATGATCCCAATTTTGTAAAACCGTTTGTGTATGAGAATGTGGAGGGGGGGAAGCCTGGAAAGAAATGTACAGAAACGCTAAATAGTGGTTATTTCTGGGAGATAGCAATATGCTCCTTATACAAATGACCAGGTTCACTTTGCAAAGTGATGAGTGTACGACTTGTGGTGCCAGCAGCTTCCTTATAGCACGGACTCTTCCTCAGGGAAATTGTTGATTCCCTTTCCTTGTATATTGCTTTCTTGATCTCACCATGGCATCATGTATCTCTGTAAGCATTGTAAAATTGTCATAAAATGACCTGAGAAACTATTGCAAATTGAAAGCAGATTTGGCACAACTATAGTTTGGATGCTCAATGCAGTTTATTTGTTTGCTTAATTGCAAGCTGCCAAAACAACCAATATGTAATAACCAGGTCAAGGGCACACAACACATTTAAAGGTAGAGGATACAGGAGTTTCTAAAGTCCATCAATCTAAGGGCCAATGCAAGGCAGGCAGGTACCTTTAGCAAGAGGACTTAGGAAATAGTCCAATATGGCATCAGTGGAAGGTCTGAAGCCGTTGGCGGGAGGTGTTGGTTATGGTGTGGAGAGGACAGCAGCAAGCCTCCCAGCACAGCTCTGGCATTGCAACCAGGAGTCAGAGCAACTGGGTATCAATCTGCCTCTACCTGATGCTCCCTGAAGTGGCATTTGCATGGGTTTTATGCCTTGGAACTCTGGTCATCAATATTCTTATCAAAGGATGTCCCTCTGGCAGGCATCAAGCCAGTCCAAAACATATCCTTGCACAAAGGTCTGGTTACTGCTTGTTGCAAAAATATGTTTTCTCAATTTGTTTACATTCTAATTGTAGTCAGCATGTTTACAGTGTTTTGGGGATTCAAGATCATTAATATCATTTCAATACCCAACAGTTTCTTCTGACCCTACATACCTACCAGAAACAATGGCTTAATAGCTATAATTTATTGAGTTCTTACTGTATGCCAGGAACAGTACTAAGTGCTTTACATCACTGCCTGACTAAAAAGGTTATACATAAGGTGCTTAGAAGAGCGACTAGCACTGAAACTACTATTACTGCCTCAATTAATCCTCATGACAATTCTGTGAGGTTATTGTTATCTCCATTCTATATAGAAGAAGAAACTGAGGTTGGAAAGTAATTCACCATACTTCCCACAATTAGTAAGTGGCTGAGTCAGGATTCATACCTAAGTATGACTCCAAAGACTGGGCTCCTACTAAACACATTTTGATTCCGGTGTTGCAAACTCAAATGTCTTCAGAGCCAGGCAAGTAATGTGTGGCCAGGTGGGGACTTTTGCCAACTGGAGAGCTCACATCCTTATTTTTTCCAAAAATCTGCAAATCCATGTTTATGTGCAAAATATTCTGATTTTTAAATTTCAACAACATTTAATTTTTAAAAATACAACAAACTATACAATAAATCACTGCTGGTAAAAAAAAAAAAAAAAAAAAAGAAAGAAAGAAAGAAAAAAGGAAAAAACACCATAAAACAAAACAAAACAAAACATTCTGCAACCCAGATTTGCCCTGGAGGACTGACATCATCTGCTTTAGGAACACCAACCTGGATTAGAATGACCTCTGATCCCAGGAAAGCCCAAACGTCCCTTTGTTTTCCACTTTTACCCTCACAGCTTTTGCTACCTCACAGATGGACACCTTTAGACCATGGGTCAACAAAATTTTTCTTAATGGGCTGGATAGTAAATATTTTCAGTTTTGCAGTCTCTATCGCAGCTACCCATATGGCAAAAGCAACCATAGAAAATATGTGTGGCTGTGCTCCAATAAAACTTTATTTGTGGACACTAAAATTTGAATTTTACGTATTTTTCTACAAGTCACAAAATAATGTTCTTTTGATTTTTTTTTCCAACCATTTGGATATGTAAAAGCCATTCTTAGCTCATGGGCTGTACAAAAACAGGTGGCAGGCTAGATTTAGACTGCGGGCTACCCCATATTTTAGGACCATTAAAATCTGGCGAGTGTTTCTCCAGGCCTGACTGGTGTTTTCTGGTTCTAAGTTCCATTTTCAAGCTGCCTTTGGCCACCTTGGGTAAGCTCCATTCCACAGCAGATGCAGGCAAGCCTACAGCCTACAGTTCCTTATTCCCACAATGATTGACTAGTTTGTTTCAGTAGTGCTCACATTTCATCTTCAGCTGAACCTTTTCTTCCTATGAAGTCTTCTGTGGAGTATGTGAAACAGAAAATAATGTGATGGTCCCACCACCGCTCCCTTGCCCTGTCCCATGATCCCTAATGTAACTCATGGAAAAACCATGGTAGATAGAAAATCCACTGGTCCACTTGATTGCCACCGTCAATAGCAGTGGATGGACCAAAAAATTATCATAAAGCTGCCTGACAAGGGGGTTTACTTACAACTCTAGAACTGGGTAAGGAAAGTGCAACTCATAATAGTGGTTAAGAACTTTGGCTTTGGAGCCGGCCAGACTGATGCTTGAGTGTGCATCACTTACTAGTTGTGTCCTTGAGCAAGTCGTTTACTTTGCTAAAGCTGTTTCCTCATCTGTAAATTAAGGACATGAATACCAGTTACCTCACAAGGCTGTTTTGAGAGATAAAGAAGATAAAACATGTAAATTGCTTAGAATGATGCCTCGTGTACAGTGAGTGCTTAATGCGTTACTTATCTGTTATCTCATAAGCCAGCCAACCAGAAGGGTTGGGTCTTAAAAACAAACAGGAATGTGTGGATGTAACTCTAAAATCTGAATAAGAAAAAACAGAGGCCTCTTTGCAACATCAGAGAAGAAGTCATCAGTTCGTCTTTCTTTCAAGAATGTCCTTAAGTCCTCTTTCCAGGACCTCCTTCTTGCTTCTTAGTCCATTCTTTGCCTGTGAGTAATAATCAGAACCAAGGGGACACTTATATACTCCATCTTATTCATTATGAAACACCACTGGCTTGGAGCCCTGCTTAAGGGTTAAATATAAGGCATTCTTATTGTAAATAATAAGCAAAACAGTAAAGGCTACCATTCGTAGTGAAATGGTGAAAAGCATAGGCTTTCGAGCCTGGGTTCAAATATCAGTTCTACCATTTGCCAGCTGTGATATCGTAATCTCTTCTGTGATCCTCAGTTGCTTCATCATCAAATGTCAATATTAATAACCTTACCTCCTAGGCAGTGGACAAGATTAAATGAGATAGGAATTTAAAGTTTCAGCTTTGTGCCTGGCCCATGCATCTGATAAGTGACAGCTATTATTATGATGTGCCTAGTGCTTTGCAAATATGAGCTCATCTTCATATACGATCTTATTTAATTCTTACAAAGACTGCTCTGAAATACAAGTCCAGCTCTGATTATGAATTGTGTTCATTTTCCATGACACCACACTGCTCCTCACCCCCATGCCGACTTCCCAGACAGGAACAAGGAGGCTAATGCATAATTCTATGTTATGTTGGGGTAAGAAGTTCTGAAACCGTCATTTATAGGAAATGGCAGAGCCATTAACTGCCCCAAAGATTGGTTAATTGGCTATTTAACAAACACCTACTGATTTTCAAACACCCACAAACAGTTAAGTCAAGCTGATGTAGAAGAAGGGAAAGGATGCAAAATGCTGATAGTCAGTCCATCCAAGGTGTGCCTATAGCAATCCTGTGACTCTTGAAGGGGTGAGCCACACAGCAAAAAACAGTGAGCTGTGATCCTGAGAGAAGGGAGAAGGGGATGGGGAGGGCCCAGTTGTCAGATACAAGCATTATTGGGGGAGGCAGGCTATTCCTGGATGCCTGGAGTCTGCACTTAGGATTCAGCAGATCTGGATTGGAACTCGGGCTCTACCTGTGTGCTTGCAAGCAAAATTCTGATACCCATTTTCCTTATGTGTAGACTGGGAAGATAAATCAATATACTTAAATTCTTCCTATTTTTCCCTTTTTCCTTTACTGATTGGGGGAAATAAAAGAAAATACGGTCCTCATATGGGTGATTATGCTTCATAGCTATTCATGCTTCTAAGCAGATCTAAACACCTTGCCATAGAAGCATAGAAGCAGAAAATTTCAGTCTTTTTCTTTTTTCCTTTTTTTTTTTTTTTTCAATTCCCTCTACTAGTCTTGGATCTTCACTGTGGAGGGTGAGGATCCAAGCTGGGCCCCAGGGGCTCTGCCCCTTCCCCGGCTCAGGACCATATTTGTTTCCACAGGGGCTTTCCGAGGAGTGTGCAAGAAAATCGATCACTTCCCTGAAGATGCTGACTATGAACAAGATACAGCTGAGTATCTGCTGCGTAAGTCCCCACTTTCTCGGGTCTCCCCTGGGGGGAAGGGAAGAGGAGCCAGCCATCTCCCAGCTCCTCTGAGTCTGAGGCTTCTCAATACCCATCCCTAGGACTGAATAAGTGGAAGGGAGCGTGGTGTGATACTAGACAGAGACATATGAGTGGCTCTAATATCTAAGTCTCTTTGTCAATGAATAGAAATGGGAAAGAAAAAAAAAGTTGATGAGTCAAAACTAAAAGGTTCTTTTTAGTCTCCTCAGAAGAAACTCCAAAGACTTTTCTTCAAATTGAATACGAGTTTTCACCCTCCCCCAGAGGGTTGATTTGAAGTGCTAATGGGCAAGGCCCTAAGTGGCAAGGCCTGGGAGAATAGAAAACAATCCAAAGAATTGACTTCCCTTCAATTTCCATCTTATTGGGGCAGGGCTAGTATCTCCTTAGTTTTTCCCCAAGGTCAATAACCTGCATATGACACCGGACTGACGCATGTGGCAGTTGTGTGTGGCAGATTCAAGCAAGAGTCCTGGCGTCTGGTCACTCAGGGCTTCTACACTGAGCTGACACCCAGTAGCTGGGTTGGATCTTGGGCAAGTTGCTTTATCTGTCTCTTAATTTTCTTCTTCTGGGTCCAAAATGGAGATTGTATTATTATCTATCTGGCAAGGTCATGAAAATTAAATAAGCTAATGCACATTGCACTTAGCCCCAGGCCCAACACTCAGTAATGGAGCAATATGTGTTAGCTCCTATTTGTTGCACATGACTGGAGAAGGCATGGGCCTTATGTCTATCCAGGCACAGAGAAAACTTGGTTTGGGATTTAAATGTAATTTCTTCAATAAGAATGTGTGTCAAGTTCACTAGAAAGTTTTAAGGCATTGACTAATTTAATAAAACGGAATGTGAAACTTAAGGTTTTAAAAACTGCTATTATAAATAAAAACCCATAAGAAATTATCCTGTTCAGATGATGTTTGTAACTCATAGCTCAATAAGAGTGTTTTTAAGATTAAAATAATTTTGAGCTCCGTCTTTGGGTGGCTCATGTCTGCTAGTCTGCAAATGGGCTGGTGAGTCTATATCTGAGCCTCTAATCATTAACTTAGCATTTCTCTTTCCATTCCTTATCCTTCCACTTAGAATTTATCCAAATCCCTCACACCAGCAGTTCAAAAATATTTGGTGCGGGGAATAAAGGGCACATTTATAAATCTAGCTTGAGAAGATTGGGCATGACACAGATTACTTGGACCTCTTCAAAGACAATGACTTTGAAGTCACACCAGTGGGTTGCCACCAAAGTACCCATGGTTTTTCTTGGTTTTTCTTTCCTACTGTAATGAAACATTTTGCTGTTTGCCCTGTTGGAGACTAAACAGAACTGTGACTTCTATTTCACAACGTGCAGCACTGATTTTGAGCTCTTCAAGGAGGTTGTTCCTTTTCCAGCACATTCCTTGCCTCACCCCCCTCTCCCCCAGAAGGAGGGGATGCCTCCTTTCTTTCACCCTACCTCACCCCCCGTCCCATGTTCTATCTGTATTTCATCAATAACCACAGAATCAGATTCTGGTTAAGGAGGCAGCTTCACCACCCCAGGGATTTCCTGCTGGGAATTTTGGAATCCCTGGCCCAGCCACGTAGGGCCAAGAGCATGTTTCTGCAGGGATCTCCCGCACAGACGAGTGTGTGCTGCTGGTTCCCATTGTGACCACAACCTAAGTGGGACCGGGATTCGGCACATTGATTTTTCTGCTGTTTCCTCTTTCTCAACTGCTGTTTGGAGTGAGCTACAGCTTAAATCTCTAGCAGAATCTTTACTAGTCCACTGGTTCTGTTGACTAGAGACTCCTAATAAAATAGCTCTGGACTCCACAAAGTCCTGTTCAGACACCAGGGGTGGAATGACACTCCACCAAATTTTCCTACCCCCACCCCTTGAAACCCAGAGAGTCCGCTGGGCTAAAATAGGTATACAGGGTAGATTCTAATTAGCTTAGGAGAGCATGACTGCATAAAATGTCCTGTCTGTGGCAGACACCTGTAACCAGAGCCTACAGGATCTGCTCACATCTCTTTTGTGGCATAAAGAATGGGGTCTGACCATCAATTAGTTGCCACATGGGAAACAACCACATTTACATATATCATAGCCACACAAAGGTTTTAAACATACACTTTTACAACCAACATGATTCAACAGCTTCAAACATTCAAATCATTTCCTTCTGGCACATTTCAAAAGGTAGCTATCCTTTGAAATAAAGGAAAAGAAAATCAGCCATTCTCTTTTAATTGATTAAACTTACTACATAGACTCTTCAAACAATTCCTGTCAATACACAAAGCAAATTATCCCTTTAAAGGTTTGTTGACAAGTTCCAAATGGGAGCTTAAAACCACTGGAGGCAGACCCACCCCTAAAATGTGTGGGACCCAGGCCAAGGGTCCAAATGGAAGCCCACAGGTCAGAGATGAAAATATTTAGAAATTATAAATTTCCTATGCCCATAGCAAAGTCCATGACCCACTGAGGACCTATGGCCTACTTGGAGGGGATTGTCCTTGCGACATGGGGGCTGAGGGAACCACAGAGCCAGCCCTGCCTTCTGCAAGCCTGTGTGGTAGCAGAGATCTGCAGGGCAGGGCGGCTCCGATGCTGGCCTGGCCCAGCACTCCTGGGCTGGAACTGGCAGGCAGGAAACCAGGACGGCCCAGAACAGCCAGGTTTCCCTCCCCCAAGTCTCACTTCTCCCATCGGGGTTTCTAAGTAGTTTGAAGCACCTCCCCAAAGTCACCAATGCAGCCCAGGAGTGGGAAGGAGGACAATTATCTAGGACCCTGGTTTGCCTAGACCCCCATGTTGGGTGATTTGGGATGGCCACCTTTAAACAAAAGCAAAGACTCTCCCTCCAATTTCTCGATTTCTCAAGGAAGAGAGTTTCCAACCTCGTTATCCCACCTTACTGCACCCACCTCACCTTGAGGACTCTCAGCTCCCACTCCCCACACCCAACACACACACACACCATTCTCCTCCATCATCCCTCCCACTTAATTTTTATTGGCTACATCAGTTTCCAAACTGTCAGGAAATTTTTTCATGAAACTGAAAAAAAAAGTCATGGGGTTGTGGAAAGAACTTTGCAGTTGGAGTTTGAGCACTGCTGTGCAAATAGAAACATCTTGAGATGGATAAACAGCAAAACACAGTTGAGTTTGGGTCAAAGCCTTGACACTGAGTAAGTAAATCAAGCTTTGAACTCAACGTGGCCAAAAGTGAACTTGGCTATCCTTCCCCCCAGTACACACCACCTGCTCTTCCCACGGGCCCTATTTCAGTCAAGGGCACCTCCAGGCACTCAGTTGCTTAAGCACCAGATACTGGAGTCATTGTCAAGTCCTTTCAAGCTTCACACCCCACAGCCAACCCATCAGCAAGTTCTGTTAGCTTTACCTTCAAAATATATCCCAAATTCAACCACTTCTCACCCACCCAAGCCCAAGACACCGTCATCTCTCCTCTGGGTTATTGCAAACCTTTCCATCACACAGGGCCCTGCTTGGCTTAATGCTCTGCTATTGCCTTCTTGAAATTCTTCATAATTTTGAAACAAGGAATCTCACATTTTTGTCTTGCACAAGGCTCCACAAAGTATGCCACTGGTCTTGCCTGTTATTTCTATTTTGTCAGCTCCATTGAGGTCAAGGTCTCTGGCTCTTTTGTACATCGCTGAATACAGAATTCACATTCAGCTGATCTACTCTGGTCTGGACACAGCAGATTTTAGAATAGAGAAATACTCTCATATTGGTTGATAAATAGTAGGTGTCCCACCATGAGGTCCTGCCCCCAGGAACTTCAGGCCTCTCCATGATCCAGCAACTAAAGAGTCAACATGCAGTTCCCCATATTAATGAAGAGGGCCCTTCATGTTAATGAAGAGTTAACATAAGGGTCCTCCAGGATCCCACTTCAGCCCTCTGGCCAGTGTGCATTCCAAAAGGCTGGGCCTGTCCCCTTCTGGTTGTGAAACATTTCAGGTAGTTCCTCTAGTTGTATCCCCAGCACCCAGCACAGTGCCTGGCATCTAGTAGGTGCTCAATAAATATTTTTTTTTCAATGAGTAAATAAATTCATTTGTTCATTCAGCAAATAAATGGGTATTAAACTCATATTAATTGCCAGACCCCATACTCAGCAAATCTAGGTGTGTGTTGGGAAAGATTCTGCCTTTCAGTAAATAGATGAGTTTGATGGAAGCCCCTGGATGCAAGGCTGGCTACACGTTGGGCCCAATGAGAAATGAAAATCCCTGGACCCTTGCCCAAAAAGCAGGGAGGGGCAGAGGAGAAGTTTTTCCTCTCTTCTGCCATCTCTCCCCTGACCTGTCACAGTGTTTTTTACGTGCTATTTAATGTCATACTCCCTTGGGCATGGGAGTACTCCTAGGGTGAGTACAGACCCTTATAGGCACCGCACCTGGGGCTTGCGCCTGACCCTGACTCACCCTGCATCCATGCCCAGGCCCCTGCCAGAAGCAGAAGGCAGCAGCAGTCACTGTGGGCAGGCAGGGAAGTGGACAACTGAGAACCTGTCTGGAGGAGGTGGGGAGATGGGGAGGTTGGGGAGGGAATCTCATGTAGGTCAAGGCTCCAAGCCCCCAGTGCATGCTCCATTGTCCCATCAGACTTCACTTACAAAACACAAAATCAAAGATAAATTGCTAAGATTCTCAAGACGGTGATTGCAGAGGATTAAACCCTAAGTGAGGGGAGGAGGAGCTTCTAAACCCAGGGTCCTGATCACTGCCCCAGTCACTCATGCACATCAGTGGCCAGTGTGGGCTCGGTTCTCCCACTTATGTGCTGTTTCCCCACAGATGCGTGGGTCTTGGGGGCAGGCAGAACCCTCTCCTTCTCTCCACAGGGGCTGTGAGAGCCTCCAGTGTCTTCCCCATCCTCAGCGTCACGCTGCTGTTCTTTGGCGGGCTCTGTGTGGCAGCCAGCGAGTTCCACCGCAGCAGGCACAATGTCATCCTCAGCGCGGGCATCTTTTTTGTTTCCGCAGGTGAGTGTGTGGCCCCAGCCCTGAGATCTCCCCAAGCACCAAACCACAGCCAGGGCCATGTGGACAAAGCAGTGCTATCCAGGTTTCCCTCCAGGAGAAGAGCAGTAACATATTCAACTTCTATTCAAGAATAAGGGCCAAGAAACTTTAATTAGAACTGAAGATACTGAAACTCTAGAAGAGGATGGCATGAAGAAAAGAGGAGGAAGAGGGAGGATGGCAGGGTCAGCTGGAAGGGTGAAAGACTGATTAACAAGAGGGTGTTTAAGGATGTGCTTGCACATACAGGGAAGGAGGGCACATCATGGTTTGTGTGTGTGTGTGTGCATGAGAGACTGATGCAGTGTGTTTTTAAGGAGTCTAACTTTCAACTTTCTGTTCACTTGGACTTGTTAATACACTATCTCTGGCACTTTGAGATATGTGTTTGCTAGTTAACCATTGTTAGCATCCTTTCAAGTGCTCAAATCCTTGCACCTTCCAAAGCATCTCTGGGAACAAAGGAAGGCCAGCAGCCCCAGATGCTCTCAGGGAAGACTTTATAACCAATAGCTGCCTTGGCCAGAAGAAGTCACAGGGTAGCAAGGGAGCTAAGAGACAATCTTTGGAGAGGGGTTCCTGTTCTCTGCCGACCCTCTTCTCCCTTTATCTCCCTCCTCCCTCTGCTTTCCTCACCTTCCTCTTTTTCCTCTGGGTTTCCATCCCTCCTTTTATCTCTTTACCACCTCTCCCCACCCCTCTCAGCCAGATGAAAACTTCAGAGAAGCAAAGATCAGGGTGGGGCAGGGATCTTGATTCTTGTTGGTGACATTCAAACTTCGTATAATAATGGTGGAATATCTATTGGGATGAGAACAAGGAGGGTATAAAATGGTAAGTGAGAATGTGGGGTTACACCCAGTCCTCCTGGATTTGAATTCTAGTTCTACCATTGGGGACATTATTAACTCCCCCTACCTTGGTTTCCTCACCTGTAAAATGGGAAATAATAATGGTTCCTACTTCATAGGGTCGCTGTGAGGAAACAGAATGCCAGGTACGGGAAAGCACAATACTACTTTTTAGTAGTAGAGATGCATTAGCAATATAGTTCAGAAGTCTGAGGTGCAGCATCCTGGCCCCCTCTAAGAACTTGCTCAGGTTCCTTCCCCACTCTACTCCCCCTTCTGTAAAAGGAGGCAGTTGGACTGCACCCAGCTCTGAGTCTCTGGGAAGTGATTCAAGCAGCAGACCAGGGAGAAAGTTCCATCTTGCCGTGGGGGATGTTGTTAGCCCAAAGGCAGTGGGGCCTCTGACCGTGCTCCGTATGGACAGTCCACAAACCGGCAAACCCCGGACATGTAGGGCTTTGAGGCACATTCTGGTCGCTGGTGGCTTGGAAACAGATCTCCTGGGCTCTGACTGACCCAGAGGATGCTTGTGTTGGGCTTGACAGGAGGGTTTCCCACAAAAAGGAGATCATTATTTTGTCCCCCAAGGGGACTGTCAAGGAAGAATTTGTCACCAGCAACTTTCTTCTCACAAGAGAGAGATGGTGGGCTGATTAGACACAGGGAAACTGGGAAACTGAGAGCCCTGATGAGGGTGGGGATCTAATCTAAGACCCTCCACTTATCTCTCCGAGGGACCCTGGGAGCCTCAGTTTTTCCACCTGTAAAATGAAACGATTGGAGGATTCCATACTCTCTAAGGCTCTTTTTGTGCTCAGCTGCACTAAGCTTCTGTGGTTTCAGGCAAACAGTCAACAGCCCTTTTCTGAACACCCACTATGTCCCAGGCATTGTGCATAATGCTTAGGAGGATGGGTTCTGAAGTCAGGCTGCCTGGTACAAATTTTGGCTGTACTACTTCCCAACTGTGTAACCTCAGACAAGTCACTCAACCTCTCTGTGCCTCAGTCTCTTCATCTGAAAAGTGGGGATAAAAATGGACCCACCTCCTGAAGCTGTTATGAGCCTTAACTGAGTTGCTTAGAGTGGTGCTTGGTATATAGTAAGTGCTCAATACATAGTAGCTGTTATTATACACATTGTACCACTTAATTCTCATGCCAACCCAATTCATTCACTCATTCATTCAACAAGTATACACTGTGTTTTTGCTATGGGTCGAGCTCTGATCTAGGAGTTGGGGTGGGGCCATAGCAATGAATCAGATGAACCTGGTCCCTGCTCTCAGAGAGCTTATGGTCTGGGCTGAGACAACGTGATTGCCCACTCACATCTTGCTCTTCCTATGCCTTGTGACTGAAATCTAAATCCACCTGGAGCCAAGAGACAGTCCTGGGTTCAAATCCCACCTCCACCATTTCCTAGCTGTAGACTTGAGAAATTACTTATCTTCTCTGTGTCTTGGTTTTCTCATCTGTAAAATGGAGGCAATTTTTTAAAAAGCTGGCTGTTGCAATGATTAATTGAGATTTGCACTTAAAGACTTTGCACAGTGCCTGGCATACAGTAAGCATCCCATAAATAACAGCTGACTGGGCTGCCTTCCTCCTTTAACCTGGTCTAACATCTGAACCCGTCTTTGAACTTCTTTTTTTTAAACCCTTTTCAAGACCACCTTTTGGGGCTTCTCAAACTTTGCCGCCAAAATTTTCCTGCTGGTAGGGAGGAGAGAGAAAATACTTCCCTGGGGAGTCAGAGGGCATCGTTAGAAGCAGCCTTCAGCTTGCTGAAATGTCTTTTGAATTCAAAGACATTTCAAAATTCATATGAATTCTGCTTTCTCCTCCTTATTGTATCTACATTCATTTTAATATATATAAAAAAAGTTTCTTCTCTACTAATCTTCAAGCCAAATTGACACTCCAGGAAGAGAAGCCATTTTTCATCCTGTGGTTTCTTACAGCCTGACACAGGACTGGTTGTGTCAATCACCATGTGAAGAAACAACTAAGCAATTAGGACTCACTGTCCACCTGCTGAATGCTTATGCTGGGGAATGCCAATAAGAGACAGGGCAGACCCCAGCCCTGTCTTCAAGGGCAAGCCCTACATGGAATTTGGGCAGAAGTCATATTCAAAATGTTAATAACCCTTAATGTATTTGCACCAGCCAATTCAAATGGTAGCACTGGAGCAGAGTCCTGTAGCCCTAGCTATGCCAAGCTTTAACCATTTAGGAGTAGATCTTGAGGGTCTCTGGGAAGAATCTGGGATATCCAAGAAATGGGGTACTCAGGAGGCCCCTGGAAATAGTTATTTACCAACTATTGGTATAGCTATTTACCAATAGTTATTTGCCACCAGGTAAATAGCCAACAGTTATTTACCACCCTCCATGAATCATTATTGGAACCAAGCCCTGATGGAGACCTTTGAAACAAAGGGACCACATGGGACATTTCCCCTTCAGAGCAATAATTTGTGAAAGGTGGCTGAAGAAGAACATAGCCCCTGTGCTGTCAGATTATGTGGTTTCTTCTCATTACTCCTTAGGGAATCAATTCCTTTCCAAAGGGCTGAGCAGCTTTTCCAATGTTATTCAGTTGGCACTTGGGGAAGTTAAGTCTGAAGCCTTTGACCACAGGAGACATCAGCTTCAGGGTCCTCAATTCCTCATCTAGAGCATTATCTGGCTCTTTGCAGATAAAAAGACTCAGTAAGCTACCATCCATTCCCTATGTGTTCTTGAGTTCTTCAACTGCATCTCCAGATCCATGTGTGTCCACTGGGCAGCTCCATTTCCACTCTCCAAAGCACTTCCAACTACTCAGTATACCCAAATCTCTCATTTTCTCTAATTCTGATCTCTCTACTGGCACAAGAGGCCACCAACCTCCCAATCATCCACACTAGAACCCTAGTAAGTCATTCTCAAGTCCCTCTCTCACACTTCAGGGCAATAAGCTCTCATCTCCTGATCCTCCCCTATTGAATTTTCAAGACCCAGTTTTAATGTCACCTTATATTCAAAGTGAGGTGGCTTAGTCTTTTTCTCTCCCTTTGCTCCTGAACCATTTTATGTATGTCTCTGGAGCAGCTCCTACTGTATTTTGTTGTAATTGCATTTACATGTCAGTCTCTCAAGGGCAGAGACCTGTATATTGTTCATTTTACTATCCTCATGACTTAGTGCCGAAGATTAAGTGTTGATAGAATAAATTGCTTCTAAAGGGAAAATAAATGCATTCTGAGTTCTGCCCAGTTTTACTGTAGGAATAGGATGTATTCTTAGTACATAATGCCTGGGACTGAGCAGCCGAGTTCTTCATTTCCCAGGAGACAGAACTTATAGGAGCACTGGGGTTGGATTTCCCATCTGTAACCCATTTTCCTCTCTCCCTGTTACCTCAATTTTTCTGTAGATATTTCAAGACTAAAAGTTGCAGTTACCTCTAAGGCTTATGAAAGATATGGTTTTTCTCTTCCCTTCTCATAGGCTTAAGCAACATCATCGGCATCATAGTTTATATATCAGCAAATGCTGGAGACCCTGGGCAACGTGACTCCAAAAAAAGCTACTCTTATGGCTGGTCCTTCTATTTCGGAGCCTTCTCATTCATCATTGCAGAAATTGTGGGAGTGGTGGCTGTGCACATCTATATTGAAAAACATCAGCAGTTACGTGCCAAATCCCACTCGGAGTTCCTGAAGAAGTCTACTTTTGCCCGCCTTCCACCCTATAGGTATAGATTCCGGAGGCGATCAAGCTCTCGCTCCACAGAACCCAGATCCCGAGACCTGTCCCCCATCAGCAAAGGCTTCCACACCATCCCCTCCACTGACATCTCAATGTTCACCCTCTCCCGGGACCCCTCAAAGATCACCATGGGGACCCTCCTCAACTCTGACCGGGACCACACTTTTCTACAGTTCCACAATTCCACTCCCAAAGAGTTCAAAGATTCACTGCATAATAATCCGGCCAACAGGCGCACCACGCCGGTCTGAACTGACCTCTGACCTCTGCCCCGCGGCCAGTGCAGTCCTTGGGGAAGTGTACAGAGATGCCTCTGAGGTTGCATGGCATGGTCCTAGTGATGGTATTACTTTTTATAAAGAATGAAACCAAATGGACTCGGCCCTTTCCCACACTTTACCCCTCACTCCCCAAGTCCCGGCCCCTCCATTCCTGACTCTCCAAGCCAATCCCTTAATGTCATTCCTCTCTGTGTATCTGTGCCAGATGTTTTCCTTTCTTCCTTCTTTACTGGAAGGACCTCCACATTCTTCCCTCCTTGGAAGAGGACTTCACTAAAAGTCAAGGGTGGTGGCTGGGGGGATTCCCGAATCCCCATCAGGGCGTGCGTAGATGTACCCATTGTCCACCCACACAAATCCTCAGGAAACCAACCACCTAGGTGGCCCTGAGGGAGGTATCCACCTTTACATTTTAGAAAAACATGACCAGAAATCAAAGATGTCAGAGCCCCAAAGCAGCTAATGTAATAAGCACTCATATTATTAAAGGTTTTGCCTTGTAACCAACTGAGTGGGGGTGTTTTGTTTCTTCTGGGTGTTTCCTGCATGAACTCACTCCCTTGCCTTCAAACTGGCTCATCTCTCTCTCTCTCTCTCTCTCTCTCTCTATCTCTGTCTCTCTCTCGGAAGTTAAGCTGTGCTCAGCTACACTCTAGCCACTCAGAGGGATCTCCCTGCACCCCTGAAAGCAGCAGGGTCTTCCCCACAAACGTCAGAGTCCCTGGAGAGTGGCCGGTGGCGAGCATGTGATTGCTGGTGTCAAAAATCTGGCTCCAGCACTCAGTAGCCCTAGGACCTGACTTTTAAGCCTTGGTCTCCTACCTATGAAATGGAACATGATAATAGTACTCAATTCCATAGTGTGGTGAGGTTTAAATAAAATATCACATGCAAAATGACTAGCACATTGTAAATAATCATAATATATTTTTTAACATTTTGGATGGCTTCTTTGGCAGAGTGAGCATTGTTGCAGGAAGATAAAAGCCGAATGATAACTATTCTATGTTGAGGGCAGGGGAGGGGGAGAATCTACTTTGCACAGGATCTGAGGACTCTGGTAAGAGAGAGTGGAAGGATATTTGAATATTTGACATTAGACAGCATGAGAAATAGATGTCACCTCTGCCAACATTCAATTTCACAAGCATTTTTGGTTTACACCCAGCACTTCACACTTCCAAAGAGCTTTCCCACTTAGGGCTGCAGCCACCCAAGAGGGGGCAGGGTTATGGTCTTAAGAGCTAATACTTATTAACACTGCTCTGTGCCAGGCCATGTTCTAGTGCCACAGACACATTGATTCATTTTATCCTCCCAGTGACTCCATGAAGAAGATACTATTAATATCCCCATTTCACCGATGAGGAAACTGAGGCAAGAGAGGTTTCCTGACTTGCCCAGATTGTATTCTCATTAATGGGAATCATTCATTCCCATTGTCCACACTCATGTGGTGAATTTTATAGCATGGGGCAGACTAGAAACAATTTATTTCATTTTGTTTTAACACTTAAAAGTCATTCCATGCAAATTATGCTCACATACATCAAATTATCTCATTGAATCCTGAAAACAACCATGTGAAGTAGGGATTTCCATTTTGGCAGGTGAGGAAGTAGAGAGTCAAAGAAGTGTCTTAGATGATTAGTGAGCTATCACTGATATCCAAGAATTGACATCCATATCCAAACCTTCTGCTTCCTAAGGTGAGTGGCTTCCCCACCAGACCAGCGCTTTCTAAACCTTAGTTATTTGAGTACAATCCCTGTGAAATTGTTCCTATCCATGTACCACGTTGATGATTATTTACCTAATGTTTTTCTTTAAATTATTCACTTTCTACTTCAGTAAATATACATTAGAAGGAAACTTTTATATCACCACTGTAAGAAGAAAACTGGAATTACCTGCCATAACAAATGATAACTGGAAAACTAAATGCAATGAAAATAAAGCAATTGCACTACATTCTATGTGTCGCCTATCTTGAACTGAAGGCCACCTGCATTTTGTAAAAAAAAAATACAAAAAAATATAAAAGATGTTATCTCAGTGTCAGAGAGGTGTCAAAGATATTCTAGCACCACAGAAGCCATTTTCTTTGACTTAATCAGAAGGATCAAAGGAGAACTCGAAAGGGAATAACTTTCTCACTATGCAATTTGATGATCTATAATGCTGCGGCTGTGTGCCATGTCAAATCATCTCATCCCACGCCTTGGAAAAAGCTGCTCCAGTCACCCTCGGAGGGGGGAGGATCTAAGAACTGGAGCAAATAGGTGATGAATACTGTGAAGAGGCAGAAACAGCAGCCTGCCACCTTGGGAGACTGTCAAAAACATGGTATGTGGGGAGCTGATCTGGATGGAGAGAAAAGTCCCAGGAGCTTAACTGGCTCTGGAGGCCAAGTATTGAGCCATTCCATGAAGGCCAGGCATCTGGAGGAGAGAAATGGGCACCTGAGCCCTGGAAAGACTCCCTGTACCATCTCTATGTGCTCCCTGCTTGGGCCCTCAGAGTGCCTCTGCTTGAGAACTGCTCAGCTGGACACATTACCGGCATAAAAAAATATTAATATAACCACTCCAAGGCCACAGCCAGTATCCTGGCCAATCCCTATCATCCAAAATGAAGAGTATTCACATTCAATAAGCCCCCGCCCCCCTTGTGTGCCAAGCATTGTGCCATGAACTTCTTATTTTGTCTCATTTAATCTTAACCTTTGTGGTAGGTACTATTGTTAAACCCATTGTGCAGATATTGAAACTTGCAAGTAGACAGTAAAACAGGTCATGGAACTCACACCTGTCTGACTCCAAAACCCATGCAACAACTACTTACTAAGCTTTGCTGTTCATGGCTATCCAATGTGTAGCTCCATCCCTGAGTTCTCCATCTCCTTTTCCACCAAATATAGCTCTCTTTCCCAGCACACTCATTTCTGGACCAGCAACAGCAGTCCCCAAGACCACAACCCTTTGGTTTCTCCTTTGTGCTTCTCTACTGTGCAACCCCCAGAGCTGGTCTCTGCCAAGTCATGCCTCTACCTTTATACTGTTGGGGAGAAGAGAGGCAGTTTGGCAATAGCATTCGAGTACCCAGGCTCTGCAGCTGTGTCTGCCTGGGTTCAATCCCAGCTCCACATTACCAGCCATGAGATCTTTGGCAAGGTAATCTCCCTGGGACTCAGCTGCTCTTATGTAAATTGGGCACGAAACAGTACATATTCCACAGGTTCTTTGTGAGGATTAAATGAGTTTATCTTCATAATGCACTTGTCTTAGTTTGGCTGATGGTTTTAGAGGTTTGAAGTCCAAAATCAAGATATCATAGGCCATGCTTTCTCTTAGAGTCTGCAGCATTCTGGTGCTGACTTACTGCAATCCTTGGGGATCCTTTACTTGCATGCCCGCTTCTGTCACATGGCGACATGTTTCCTTGGTCTTCTTTTGTGGCTTTCTCTCACTGACTCTGAATTTCCTCTCTCTTATAAGGAGTCTAGTCATGTGGAATAAGGCCTGCCCTGATTGAATTTGACCTCATCCAAATAGGCTCTTTGAAGATCCTATTCACAAATGAAGGAATGAAGATTAAGACTTGAACATGTCTTTATGGGGGACATGATTCAATCCCCAATAGAACAGTGCTTGAAATATGGTTAGCACCACATAAGTGTTAGCTATAATTATTCATACTCATTATATTTCTCAGATTTACCTTTTCCCACTTGAGCCCTTTCCCACCTTTCCCGATCTCATCAACCACACATCTCTAACCAGGCTGGTGTCCACACTCTATACTGGCTAACTTTACTCACAATTCCCTGCCTTTGTTGATAAAGTTTATCCCTGCCTGAAATACTTCCTCTTGTCCTCTCCAAACCCTGTCTATCCTCCAAGGCCAAGACCAAGCGTCATGTCTTCCATGAAGTCTTTATTGACTCCTGAGGCCACATATCTATCACATTTTAGCACTAATTAATTAATGCATTCATTCATCCAGCACTTATATATCAAACACCCACTCTGTGCCAGAAACAGCCAAAAACTCAACAGATAAGACCACTATCCCCTGGAACTCTTACTCTAGTGGGGGAAACAAATACTAAACAAGTAAACCCACAAATCAACATCATTTAAATTTTGAACCATCACATGAAGGGAACATACAGTGCAAAAAGCGCTGAGGAATATAAATGGGGGTCCCTAATTTTGATGAAGGGTCAAGGACGTCTTCTCTGAGGAGGTGGCCTTTAGAATCAGACCTAAAGGAAAAGTCAGAGTTACCCAAATAAAAGCAGGGAAGTGTGGGGGGTGGGGGGGGGGATAACATGTGCAAAGGCCCTGAGACCAAAAGAAAAGAGAGACCCAAAGAAAACCTATAATGCTGGAGGACATGGAGTGAGAGGAAGAGCGACATCAGATGAGACCTCAAAGGAAAGCTGGAGCCAGAAAATAAGCATTATAGGCAGGATAAGGTTTTAGATTTTGACCCCAAGTGGATTCAGAAGCCAATGAAAAGTTAAAATCAGGGACACTGTCTTTTTGCCAGTGCTGCTATCATAAATGCTGCACAATGGTTTGGCTTAAACAATGGGAATTTATTGGCTCACAGTTTCAGAGGCTAAAAGTCTTGCTTCCTCCCCAGGTTGGTAGCATTCTGGCTGCCAGCAGTCTCTGGCTTTCCCGTCATAGGGTGATGTCCTCTCCTTTCTCTTCTGGGTTCCTGCTGACCTCTTGCTTCTGGCTCCTCCCCATGGCTTTTTCCTTATAAGGCCCCCGGTAATAGGATTAAGACCCATCCTGACTCAGTTGGTCACAAGTCAACTAATAATAACATCTTCAAAAAGTCCTATTTATAATGGGTTCAAACCCACAGGTTTGAGATTAAGATTAAGAACCTGTTGTTCTGGGGTGTATAATTCAACCTACCACAGGGTACATAATTCAATCTACCACAGACAAATTACACCTAATTTAATATATAGTTTTAGAAGTTTAATACATTAGACACCCAGTTAAATACAAGTTTCCTAAATCTTATCTCTGAAATAGTTCCTTAAGCATGTGTATCATTGCATTTTTCATCCACAGTCCTTACTTGGCAGACATGACCATGTTCTGACATGACCCTATCTACAGCCACAGATAATTGGATCACAGATTGTGCCTGATAAAATGTCAATCAATCCATTCATGGGTGACCAATGGCCTAGGATTTTTGATTGGACTCTGTGATGGTTAGGTTCATGTGTCAACTTGGCCAGGTGATTGTACCCAGCTGTCTGGTCAAGCAAACACTGGCCTAACAATTGCTGTGAGGACATTAGTGGCTGGTTAATAAACCAACAGGCTGGTTTATTAAATCATCAGTCAATTGGCTGCAGCTGTTACTGATGACTCACCGAAGGGCATGTCTTCCACAATGAGAGAATGCAATTGGCTGGATTTAATCCAATTAATCAGTTGAAGACTTATAAGCGAGACAGATAGAGGACCTTCACTTCTTCTTTGGCTGCCCAGTGAAGCATTTCCTGAGGAGTTCATCGAAGTTGCTGGTTTGTTTCCTGAGGAGTTCATTGGACATCTTCCTTGGAGTTGACAGTTTGCTGACTGCTCTACAGAATTTGGACTCGTGCATACCCACAGTTGTGTGAGTCACTTTTACAAATTTGATAGTCAGAGACACCTCTCATTGATTCTGTTTCCATAGAGAACCCTAACTAATACAGACTCCAAAAGACACATGGGGTGAATTAGATGATCTCTACTGAGAATTTTAACTAAGAGATGCAGAAGGCAATTGTGATAGAATGGAAAGGATATGAGGTAGGCTTGGAACCAAGACAGCCACAATGAGCCAACTGCAAGCTGAAGTTATGAGGAACTGTTTGGTAAAGAGAGGACAATCCTGCAATGGCTTCTCCTTGCTTAAACAAAATCCAAATTTTTGCAATTGTCTTGACAGTCTTGCATCATCACGTGCGTGCTGACCTACCCAACCTTATTCTATGCTATTTTCATCTTGCTCTCTACACTCCAGTCTTGTTGTCCTTCCTTTTCAGTTAGTTCCTTGGAAAAACCAAACATGTTACTGCCTCAACGTTTTTGCACCTGCTATTCCCTCTGCTTGAAATTTCTTCTAGCTCTTCATACGACTGGCTACTTCCTATCCTTTGGTCTCAGCTGACATGTCTCCTCTTCGGAGGACTTTCTTCACCCAACTCTTTAAAGTAGGTGTCCCCCTTATTCTTTAGTATGGTCCATACTTATTTCCTTGACAGCTCAAAACTGAAATACTTTAGTTTGTGTGTATCTGTTTTATTTATTTATTGCAGACTTTTCCAGTAGAGCCCAAGTTCTTTGAGAGCAGGGTCCTTTGACTATTTGGTTCTCTACTGTATCCTCCATGCCTACTATAGAGCCATTCACTTAGTAGGAGCTGAAATATCTGAATGAAGGAAGGAAAGAATTAGAATGCGTTAAGAACTGTTTAGGGGAAAGCAGAAACCTCACAAGGGAGATACAGTTCTCAGATCCCTGGGACACCTTCTCTGCATCCCTTCAACAGTCTCCCCTTTCTTTGAGTAAACCTGAGTGGGTTTCTGTTCCTAATTACCAAATGAACAGTGACTAGTACTTGCACCTTCATAAACTTCTAAAACCGGAGAACATGCAACTGTGTGAGGGCAGCTGAGAGTCCCTCTCAGGGACAGCAGGGCATCTGGGCTAGACTGGCATGTGTAATAGTCAGGATGTTTATAAAAAGGAGAACAAAACCTCAAAGCAAGTTCAGTTCAGAAAAGAGTGAAGACAGAGAGAGAACCAGAAACCAAGTGGCAGTGCCTGAGGATTATCAAATTATCAAAAATTTGATAAATTATCAAAGCCACCATAAAAGCAATGGCAAGGCCAAGTTACCAGGCTGAAAGCAAGCAACTCCTGGATATTAGGATAAGTTCACACAGTGCTGATTGCTTCTTTGAAAATTAAAAAACAAGCAAACAAAACAAAACAAAATGGAAAACAAACAAACAAAGTCCAGTTTTGAGATGGTGATCTGGATATAATGGGTCCTTCTTTAGGACTTTAGGTAAGATGATTTTGGCTGCAAGTAACAGGCAACTCTGACTTAATTAGCTTGTATTAGTTAGGGTAGACTAGGCTATACTTTCATAACAAATAAATCATCAAATATCAGGGGCTGAATACAGTAAATGTTTATTTCTTGCTCATGCAAAGCCCAATGAAGATGCTCCTGGCTGAGCAGCTCTCCTCCAAACAGTGATTCTGTCTTGTAGCTCTGCCAACTTGTGGCTTCAAAGTTGTCCTGGTGCCAGCCACCTGGTAGATGGGAGGAAGATGGGGTGGTGGTGGTGAGAAGGTGAAAGATCATGTACCTAAACTTAATCATCAGAAATAACACACTTCAGGTCACATTCCATTAGTGAAAACTAGTTATAGAGTTCCACCTAGATGCCAGGGGAAGGGGTGCTGAAGAATGTCATCCATGCTGGGGAGTTCTTTAAAGAGACAAATGATAGCCATCACCATCATACAGCTTAAACAAGAAAAATGTACCCACCATGAAAAGAAATCTGCCCCAAGTTTAGTTAATTCAGCAGCTTAAAGATAAATTCAAGGACCCAAGTTATTTCCATTTTTCCATGCTTCCATAGGCCAGTATCTCATTATATCCAGATACAACATACAGCAGAAGGATAACTGTTACTTTCTTGTGTCTCTTATGAGCGAAGACACTTTTGCAGAAGCACTCCATTAAACTTTCCTCTAATTTTCACTGGCCAGAATTGGGTCCCATGTCTACCCCTAAGCTAACCACAAGTAAAGGGAATGGAATTACCATGTAAAACCAAGGCTGGCCAATTATCAGCCCTAACGGAACATTAGCCTCACCTAGAGGAAATTTTAAAAAATACAAACACTCAGGTCCCACCCCTGAGATTACTTAATTTGGTTTGAGGTGGGTCCAGGCATCAGAAGTCACAAACTTCTTGATCCATAGGGTGTTTTTAAAACTTGGTAACTTAAAATGATAAAGCAAATAGGGCAAAATGTTAACAGCTGGTGAATCTAGGCAAAGGGTATATAGGAGCTCTTTTACCTTTCTTGCAATTTTGTCTATAGGTTTGAAATTACATCAAAATTAAAAGTTACCAAAAACAGGGAATTTACACATAACCTATACATATAAGCTAGGATTTCTGGCTTCTCTTAAAAATCAGAAAATCTGGCAACACTGGGTCTGCAATTCTGCAGAAAATAAATAGCAGTTCTGAATAGTAGAAATGCAGACCTCTTGATCAAGAATCTCCGGGGCAGGGGCCTCGGCATCTGTACTGTTAGGTAGAGCTCAAGTGAGTCTTATAATCAAGTAGGACTATCTGGGGTCCTTTAAATTTTTATTCATTTTCTTCTATCCCATTCCATCCTCTTGCAACCTCTAAGTATAGCTTGGATTATTTTTTGCCAAACACAGCACCTTGTACTTGCCCACACTGAAGCTCATCCTTGGCAACTCCTCTGCCCACTCACACAGCCTGGTGATATCTTCCTGCGGCTTATCACCAGTGGCTTGGCATTTCACTACCTGGCACAGCTAAGTGTCATCAGCAAATGTGGAGCTATCACCACTCACTCCTCCAGATCGGTTAGACAAATGTCAAATAAGACCATTCCCAGAACTGACACCTCACTGTTTTCAATTAATTAATTAACTAATTCATAACAACCCATCCAAGTCTTCTGGTTGCAAGCAAAAGAAACCAACTGTGTCTATCTTAAGCAACAGAGGAATTTAGGCTATAGCAGGGTTTCTCAACAGTGGCATTATTGACGTTTAGGAAAGGATAATTCTTTGTTATGGGGGGTGGGGGGAAGAGGGGCGGGGCTGTCCTGTGCATTGTAGGACATTTGGCAGCATCCCTGGCTTCTATCCAAGAGAACCTAGTAGCAACAACTCCCCCAGATACGACAATCAAAAATGTCTCCAGACATTGCCAAATGTCCCTGGGGAGGGGAAGGCCAAAAGTTGTTCCTAATTGAGAACCACTGATCTAAGGATGGGGAACTTTCTCTAGTTCTAAAAGTAGACCTTAGAAGGGATGGCAACCTGAGTCATTTGAGGTTGCTAGACAACAAGGACTGGTTGAGTTTGAATTCTGTTTCCACCATTTATTAGTTGTGTGACTTTTTTTTTTTTTTTATAAAGGAAGAACAGAGATTGCTGATTATATTCAATTCCCAGCTTCTGATTGTTGAGGAGGACTTACTGTATTCATCCTTTTGGGTTCTGGGAGACAGCCCTGTTACCTGTTTTTTTTTTTTTTTATTCATTTTATTGAGATATATTCACATACCATGCAGTCATACAAAACAAATTGTACTTTCGATTGTTTACAGTACCATTACATAGTTGTGCATTCATCACCAAAATCAATCCCTGACCCCTTCATTACCACACACACAAAAATAACAAGAATAATAATTAAAGCAAAAAAAGAGCAATTAAAGTAAAAAAGAAACTGGGTGCCTTTGTTTGTTTGTTGTTTGTTTTTTTCCTTCCCCCATTTTCCACTCATCCATCCATAAACTAGACAAAGGGGAGTGTGGTCCTTATGGCTTTCCCAATTCCACTGTCACCCCTCATAACCTATATTTCTATACAATCATCTTCAAGATTCATGGGTTCTGGGTTGTAGATTGATAGTTTCAGGTATCTACTGCCAGCTACCCCAATTCATTAGAACCTAAAAAGGGTTGTCCATATTGTGCAAAAGAGTGCCCACCAGAGTGACCTCTCGGCTGGTTTTGGAATCTCTCTGCCACTGAAGTTTATTTCAATTCCTTTCATTTCCCCCTTTTGGTCAAGAAGATATTCTTCATCCCACGACGCCAGTTCTACATTCCTCCCCGGGGGTCATATTCCACGTTGCCAGGGAGATTCACTCCCCTGGGTGTCATATCCCACGTAGGGGGGAGGGCAGTGATTCACTTGCCAAGTTGGCTTAGCTAGAGAGAGAGGGCCACATCTGAACAACAAAGAGGCATTTGGGAGGAGACTCTTAGGCACAAGTACAGGGAGGCCTAGCTTCTCCTTTGCGTCAACAATCTTCCCAAGGGCAAGTCCTGTGGTAGAGGGCTCAACCCATCAAACCACCATTCCCCTATGTCTGTGAGCACGTTAGCAACCATAGAGGTGGGGCAGGCCAATACCCCTGCATTCCCCACCAGCTCCTCAAGGGGGGTCGGTGTATTTTTTTCCTTGTTTTTTTTTTTTTTTTTTTTTTAATTAACTCTTTTTTTTTAAATCAACTGTATAAAAAATTTAAAAAATTTAAAAAAAACATGCAATAAAAGAACATTTCAAACAGACCCTAACAAGGGAGTAAGAAAAAGACAACTAACCTAAGATAACTACTTTACTTCCAACAGTTCCTGCTCTACCCCAAGAAAGTAACTTAATATAGCAACATTTCTGTGAACTTGTTCTACTATACCCATTAGAAATTAACAAACCATAGTCATTCCTGGGCATTCCCAGAATGTTAAATTTACCCACGATAGCTCATCTGTTCTTATTGGATTATCGCTCCCCCTTCCTTAATTGCTCTCTATCGCTAGTTCCCCTACATTCTACATTATAAACCATTTGTTTTACATTTTTCAAAGTTCACATTAGTGATAGCATATAATATTTCTCTTTTTGTGCCTGGCTTATTTTGCTCAGCATTATGTCTTCAAGGTTCATCCATGTTATCATATGTTTCACGACATCGTTCCTTCTTACTGCCATGTACTAAGCAAGTTACTTAACCCCTCTGGCCTCAGTTTCCTCTTCTGTAAAATGGGGTAATCAGGATAGGTTGGGTTATATGGTGGGAACAAACAACCCTGAGGTATCAGCAACTGAAAACACATGCTATGTGTCCAGCATGGTACACTGGGGCTCTGCTCATGCTGCCCACTCTAGGAGACTCAAGCTGATAGAAGCTCCACCTTGTGAACATTGTTGGTCAAAATGACAAGGACAAAAGAAAGAGTGATAGATTGGCTCTAAACTCTTTCTACCTATAAGTGATACACATCATTCCTGATGAATGATGTTTCATTCATCCAAACAAGTCATGTGGCCAAAACTACCATAGGAAAACCTACATCTGCCTGGAAGAGCCTCATTTTCCTTGGCTGCAAATGGGGGTTAACAACAGAAAACACCTCATTAGTTGAGGATTAAACCAAGACCATGCCTGCATGGCCCTTAACACAGTCGGTGCTTAATGAACAATAACTTATTATGTAGTTACCAAATACTAGCCCCATCTGCCCCCAATCCAAGTATTCTTGACCCTTGAGGTCCCAGGACAATTTTGAGAAGGCAGAAAACACATAAGTTTAGGAGATTTTATTTACCACAAGGATGTGGGCAATCCCCACCCCAACCCTATTTCAAGAATGGGAACTTCCAGGCAGATTTTAAAATCCAAATATTACAATATTTTCTTTAAACCCTTGCTCTCCCATCACAGAAGGAGACGCTTCCATTAAAAAGGAAGCCAGAGGGAGCTGGGGTGTCTCTCCCCTTCCCTGATCCTTTATCTGGCACTACATGGTCAATATCACCATCCCAGATGTGGGAGATTCAAGCTAAGTCATGTGTCTCTGAAGTGTCTCAAATTATCAACATTTTGCACATCAAGAGGGAAAAGGACCATAAATCATTATTGTCAAGAAAGAAAGGGGAAATAGCAGAGGTTGAGCGGTCTGAAGCAATTAGTTGGGACAACGGAAGGAACAAAAAGAAAGACATTATGCAAATGGAGGCCATTCCACCTTGAGAAGATAATGTCGGAGTCTGCTTTGAAGCACAAAGGAGGTTTAAAGCTGCCCAGTTCATTCCAATTCCTTTTGAATATTGTGCTTCCTCTTGATTAATATTAGGCCCTGGTGGCATCAGGCTTCTGAAATGTTAACACTTTCATATTTCTCAATAATTGTATTAGTATTAGCCTCATTGGATTTTAAATATTTCACAACATTGGGTAAGAGCAAGTACAGTTATGTCTTTTATTTCTCCCAAATAACTTAAAGCTGGCTTAAGCCCATACCTCTCTCCTTTTTTTAACATGTTCCCCTGTATAGTTTTTTTAGGTCGACTAAATAGGGGTGGTCTTCAATAGGAAATCAATCCTTAGGAAAGCCAATAGTATCTGATTTCATTTGTTTTTGGAGAAAAGAAGTAACAACCGGAGTGGGACTACCACCTTTTTCCCAGCTGGAAAAAGAGGACCCTTCCTTCTCTCCACCTTGAGAAACCATGAGAAATAGAGATCAGGGCTTATCCCTCCCCACCAGCAAAGCGAGCAGTGGAGAAATCTTCTTTTATTCGGTAGACACCTGAGATGGCAGATTTTACATGTGGAACAGACTAGGGGGACCAGGATTTATTATTTGTTGGGGAGGGGTAGCAGATTTGGAGGAAAGGACAGATGGGGTCATTGGGTAGGCTTCAAAGGGGGTAGGAAAACCACTTCCATGCCTTGGTGTTCTACCTGCGCATTGTCAACATCCATCCTTCATGGTCACACATGGTTGGCCATTTGATGTAGAATATCCTTCATCTCTCCCCAGCTGTCATGATGTCTCAGGGGTCCAGCTCCCTGCACTAATCAGTATCACCCTTCAAGAGATGACAGTTCCAAAGAATGCTTCCACTCCAACAGGGCTGAACTCACCCAAGAGTGCCATACACCAGGCTGCATCTTGGAGCCATCACCATCCCACCCCAAGGTACCAGGCATCCCAGAAGTTCTGTGGCTGGTGGGGTTCAGGTAGTCACCCCTTGCTGACCCCTGACCACTATCCTATCCAGCCCAGGGATTCATCCAAGAGCATCTCCTTTAGGCACTAAAAAGTTCTCTGTTGGTGATGATAACACAACACTGTTTTGAGTTGTTTATGTTACTACAATAAAAAGTTAAAAATGAAAAACGTTCTCTCATTATGCTTTTCCACGACAATGGAGCTATCCACATTTTAAAGGTAGCAGTAGCCTGGATTGTTTCTAGGAAGTCCCACAGACTCCTGGAAGCTTTTCCTATTTGATCCTTAAAGTCCAACTGCTCTTACTTTCCCTTCCCAGAGAATAGAGCTTGATTCCTCCAGAGGGGCCCAGAGAATCGCAACAAAAAGGCCTTTTGTGACTCATAGGAGATTTCCTCTTCCTAGGAGTGTTCACATGCCCTTCTGTTACCCATCCCGCTAAGGCAGAGAAATAACTCTAATTTCTGGCCTGGTATCTGCTGCATAGAACAAAGCTGGGTTATCTTCAGAGACAGCCTTAGGTGTTATGATTTCATCTGCCTGAGGGACCTTGCTCCAGAGATTACAACCCATCTGCCCCTTTCTAAGAGGCTAGAAACAAAGACATGGATGGAGGTAAACCATTCAGGTGTAAATTGAAGCAAGAGAGAGGGAAACAAATGTGTGTTCTTTCAGTCCAAGCAGAAATGCCTAAGGCTTAGAGAAATTCCTCTCCTTTGTCCACTAACACTCCCTTTATTTTCCTTCCAACTCTGAAATCTGTCCAATGGTCCACAGATTCTTTCCTTCAGCAGGGATGTGCCTTCCCCCACCCCCATAATAAAAAAGCCCCAATCTCCCTGGCTCCCATGTGTGGCAAAATCTGCCATCTCAGGTGTCTGGATATGAGAAGATTTCTCCTCTGCTCTTTCTGCTGGTGGGGAGGGTGAGCTTTAATTACTTTCTTCTGTTTTTTTAAGGTAAAGAGAAGAGTCCTGATTTCACAAAAAGGGTACAAGGAAAGATGGGGGTGTGGATTTTTCTATTCAGGCTGTGGATTGTTTTCTCCTACTGAAATGGAAATCAGATATGAGGTTAGTTTCCTTTTGAAAACCACCCTCTTTTAGGCTTACTGGCTGAAAAATGTGTTCATCTTTTATGACTTGACCTTTGTCCTTATTCCTTGAGAAGTAACAAATCTGGCTTTATTACACTAAAGACACAGCTACCCCTTTCTTAACATGGATTTTATTATGACACAACCCCACATTTATTGGAAGTACCTTTACTTACCCATCCAGATCAGTGATTCTCAACTCTGGCTAAACATTAGAACCACTTTAGGGCCTTTACAAAAAAAACACAAAAGCACCTATGAACATAAGCATATACTTGCCCTATAACCCAACAATTCCACTAAGTATATGCCTAGGAAAAACAAGTACACACACACACAAAAATTAATATGGACTAATTAATATGGACAAAATGTTTGTAGAAGCTTTCAGTATGACTACCAAATTTCCATCACCAATAGAACAGATCAATAAATTGTGGTATATTCATACAACTGAATGAATTACCACTGCCCCCAACAACATGGATGAATTTCACAGTCATTATGTTGAGGAAAAGAAGGTGGATCCAAAAGAGTACATTCTGTATGGCTCTATTTATATGAAGTTCAAGAACAGGCAAAAATAACATAGGGTGTTAGAAGTCAGAAGAGTGGTACCCTATTCTGGTGGGGTAGGAGGGGTTACTGCCTGGGAAGGCCATAAAGGGGAGTTAGGAACGTTCAATAGTTTCATCTAGGTGGTGACACACAGTTCATATATTTATGTAAAAATTCATTGAGTTGTACACTTAAGATTTGTGTACTTTATTGTAATATATTATAATTCAATTTTTCAATCTGTAAAATATGCAAAATCATATAAAATAAAAATACCTATGCCAGGATCCACTCCTCTACCTGAGAGTGATTCAACTGGCCTTAGGTAGGACCCAGGCAAGCCTACTTTTTTTAAGTCCCAAGGGATTTTATATACAGCCTATGCTGAGTACCCTGATCCAGATGCTCGGTTTCTCCCAGGACCATGTGGATTCCCCTCACAACTGTGGGGTAAAAGGAGGGGAGAATTTTAGCCCATGCAGGAATCTCTGGCCAACTGAGAAAAGGTGACTTGGGCTTAATTAAGGCGTAAGGGAAGCCTCTCACACCCACCTTGGTCCCAGCTCTTAAACCCAATTGGTCATTGAGGCAAAAGCAATGAGTGCTGAGGAGAAAAGAGGTAAGAGCAGTGGTTCTCAACCTTGGCTGCCATTAGAGTCATCTGAAGAGATGTTTGTAATCCCAGGGCCCAGACCAATCATATCAGAGTCTCTGGGGGTGGGACCCAGGCCTCAGCAGTTCGTAAAGCTCTCCAGATGGTTCCATTGTATAGCCAACGTTGGAACCACTGGTCTTACCTCTACAGCCCTTGTGAATTCCAAGTTGATTCATAATAACTGAATTTGACCCAATTCTATCAGTATTCACTCTCTTGGAAAGAGATGGAGACAGGAATGAGGAGTGGCTGGAGATCACTTCCCCTCACCAATCATGTGAAAGGCATTGTATTAGGTGTCATGGAACCAGAATATCAAGAGTCTCAAGGGGGCTATAGTCTTGCAGCTGGAGGACACAACCCACGAGTCATATTTATGGACACAAACATTTTTCTATATGCGCTGGATTCTTCTGTCACCTTGGTTACACTGGGGGCTGGGTTTCCCAGAATTCCCTTCTGTGTATGGATCCAGGTTGAGTTGCCAAAGCTGAAGTTGTGTGAGATGTGGGAAGTGGGTATGAAGCAGCAGCCATTGTGCTCTAAATGTCATTGTTGGTTGTTGGTTCGAGGACGTGAGAGACAGGTACAGAGGTGCTGGCAGGTTCTGGTTTGCCCTCGCTCTTCCCCAGGCTGTGTCTAACTCTTCTTCCTGGATGCTGGACTTACTGATCAACAGTGACCCCAATCCACCACCAGATGCTTCACTGTGGATTCACAGAGGCAGGAGCTATGAAGAGCCAACAACTTCCATGGTTCCATGCCAGCCCCCTTTGTGCTCCCGCTCCTGCAGCTGCAGGTGACCAGCTTCCAGACTTCCTTGCAAGTGCTGACTGGTTCACCCAGTCAGTGATTCAGGACAGCTGCTGAACACCTTTTCTCTGATCCCCTACTTCCTTACCTGGACTGTTAATTCTCCAGTTCCACTCACAATTGTCTAAGGTCTAATTCTTATAATTTCTTATTCAATAACACTCATGATTCTGCTTATTTAACTCAACCCTGACTGAAACACCACAGAAGGGCATGAAACAGCCTTCCAGGATGTTGGAAACATTCTATCTGTTGATCTAAATGCTGGCTATATGAGGTCTTCATATATTTTAAAAGTCATCAAATTTTACACTTAAGATTTGTGCATATAACCATTCATATGCTATACATCAACAACTTGTTTTTAACAAGTGACAATGTTTAAGGAGCCTAATGAATACAACCTATCTCAAATGTTTAGGGGAGAGAGAGAGAGATTGAGATGGAGATGGATAGATAGAATGTTAAAATTTGGTGGATCTGGGTACCTGGGTGGGGGGTATTTTGGAGTTCTCTGTATGAGGTTTGAACTATTTTTGCAAATTATTTTTAAAAATTATTTCAAAATTATTTCAAAATTAAAAGTTCAAAAAAGATTAAAAGTTGAAGAAAAAAACCATACACTAAGAAGCTGGAGGGAAAAAAAGAGTAGCTTTAGGAATTTATCTACCAAATAAATAAATAAGAACACAAGAGCAAGAGGTTGAGAGCAAGCCCTCCCAGCCGCCTGCACAGGCCACAGCCTCCCAGGCCCCCACACCTCTCTCCTGCCGCTGCTGCCACTGCCACTGCCACTACCGCTGCTGCCACTACCGCTGCCGCTGCTGACGCTGCCTCCGCTGCTGCTGAATATGTAACAGTCCTTCAAAGGACTCCTCTGCCTGCCGGCTTTGACAATAAGAGATCATGATTACAAATGGCTTCAGACTGGAGAAAAGATCTTTGGTCTTCATTAAGGTTTATTTGTGACTGTTCCAGTGGTGGTTTCTGAGAGAAAGAGAAGAATGCTGATGGTAATTAGGTCTTCCTAATTGCAGTAGTCACTGATTGCCTGTATTAAAAACATTTGAGGAAGTGTAGCAATTAGAGCTTCGGGAAATATTTAAAAACAAAGTGAAAAGAGGCCTCACAGTGCAAGGACACAGAGAGGCAGCCAGGAGCCCCTGCCCAGCTGAGTGGACCCTTAGCAGCCCTGGACATCTGGACAGGAGCCACAACAGTGAGGAGGAAGAGGCAAGTCTCCTTGCAGAGGCTCTCAAGATTCAGCTGGAATCAGACCACGGAGAGGAGGGAGATGTTTTGCAAACAGTGTGTAAGGATAATGAAAATGCCAGGCACGTATACACACACACACACACACACACACATATGTGTGTGCATCTTCCTGTGAAATCCATACAACAAGCTATCACACTGTCCCCATTTTAAACATGAAGAAACTGAAGGCTTAATCTGAGGAGAAAGTTGAAAACTTTCTCAAGGTCACACATACAGCAAGTGGCAGACCCCAACTTGAACCCAGGTCTACTTGATTTCAAACCACACACCTATAAGCAGTACATTATTCTGTGTCTTCCTGTATCCTAAAACCTTGGATCCCACTAAGCACCAGGATCCCAGGAGGCAAGCTTGCTTGAGAGCTCACACAACCCTTCTCCCCACAATGCTTCAGTACATCTCCTTGAAGAACCTATTCCCAGTTACCGAACTAGGTGACATTCCCCTTGCTCACTCTAATCCCTCCCCAACCCCTGCCCAGGAGCTGGGGAGAACCCCTCTACACTCCTCTCCATGGTCCCTGAGGATGGGCTCTCAGTATTTCTCTCTTCCCTTTTCTAGCCAAGATCAGGGATCCAGAGCCTTTCATCACTTCCTGCAATTCTACTTTGAAGAATTCTAATCATGTTCATTGCTCATGTCTAAAATTCTTCAGCCCCAAACATGCTTACATTTTCCTCTGGTCCCTTGCTCCCCCATTATCCTTAAGCTGGGACACAACTCCATGAGGTCTGTAATTTCCTGCCATAACCCTGGCACTAAAAGAAGTAACTGGCCCATAGCAGGTTCTTAATAAATATTTGCCAAATAAAGAGCTTTCTTTTGTCCAGCCAGAAATACATTCTCCATATTTCTAGGCATATCTTAGCATGCAATTCTTTCTAATTTGCCAGAAGTGCATTCTCTCTATTTCTTTGATCAATCACTTTCTCTAGAAACATACATCCAGGCCTTCTGAACCTAGCCCAGATAGGTCCATCTGGCCCCTCTTAGAGCACAATAAGCATTTGTATTTCTAAAGCTTGATTTATAGGATAATAACCTCTATGTCACCAGTCTGGTACCACGCCAGATAAAGCTGTTCTCAAATTCACCTGCATGGTGCCTTGGAGGGAGGACATTCCACCATACTTCGATACATGTAGGGATGCAAGATTAAAACTTTATTTCCATCTCCTGATTGCTACTGGCATCCCTAGAGAAATACTGGCCCATTAAAAGTAAAGCATGCTAATTGGTTACTCACCTCCTACTGACAGTGATGTCAGACTTGGTTAAGGGTTTTTATTAAGGCCCATTAAAGGAAAGACTATGTGGCGAGCTTCTGGGTTGCTTGGAAAAGAGAGACTTTGCACATGATGCTGAGGGATGGGGGTGTATGGTGTGGGAAGGTGCAGGTGAATGAGGAAACAGATTCCGAGGGAGGGAGGACAGCTGGTAAGATTACAAGTAACATGGATCATGTGATGCAGAAATGTTTTTGGAGCTAAAATATTTTGTGCTTAATTTTTTAAAACTTTCATCCTTATTGAATAATACACACCAGGTGTCATACTAAGCACTGTATGTGCGGAATTGCATTTAATCCTCATTGCGGTCTCATGAGGGGGAATTATTATCGTCCCCTGTCTTATGAAGGTAGAAACTGAGGCCTAGAGAGGTAAAATAGCTTGCTAAAAGTCACCCAGCTAGTAAGTGGCTGAGCCACGTTCAAACCCAAGTTCATCTTCTTCCACAGTACATACTCCTGAACACTATATTAAAATGGTCAGGGCTTTGTAGTGTCTGAGAGCTTCCCTACCACCCAACAGTCCCTTGATTTATTCTGAAATAATTGCTGAGTGCCTTCAATGAACCAAGTACCATGCTAGGTACTCAATATATAAGTAGTGTGTTAGAAAGTTCTCTTGGAGATTGACTCACATGGCAAACTGCATATAAGTGCCCATATCATTCTTACCCCAAATCTCATGAAACAAACCCATAACAGCATGGGTAAACAAGAAAATGCCATCAGAGGTCCAGAAATTTTAAGCCAAAGCTGAAAGCTGGAAAGCAGACAGCATACAAACCACAGTAAAACAAAGCTGGAGGAAACCATCACCCCAAAATGTACAGGAGAATCGACTGAGAAAGTAGAGGGTGTTGGGGGAACTCTAAGCACAAAGCCAATGGATACAAGAAAGAGGTGGGCCCCAAGAGTACTTGTCAAGGTGATTAACTGGGGGGGATAGAAAACAAGGCCAGTCCTTGTGGTAAACAGTGAGAAGTGCTAGTTTTTGTTCGCAGGTGAAAGCACTGATAAGAAAACTGAATCTAAGAAGTCCCATACCAGATGCATCATGGTGAAAATTTATAACATTAAGAATAAAGTGAAAATCTTAAACCTTTCGGAGGGAAGAAAAATGTCACTGCAATAACTGGCACTTATCTTCCTCCTACTTATTATTTTTTTTAATAGGATAAACTTTGGATTTTGAATATGTACAAGTAGAGGAAAAAGAAAGTTTAAAGATATAAGAGAAGAACAGGAAAATTCACAAATATGCAGAAATTAAATAGCACATCTGTAAACAACCAAGGGCTCAAAGAAGAAGTCACAAGGGAAATCAGAAAATTTGTAGAGATGAATGAAAAGGAAACTACAACATACCAAAATCTGTGGGATGCAGCAAAGGCAATGCTCAGAAGGAAATTTATAGCTGTAAACACCTACAAGAAAATACAAGAAAAATTTCAAATCAATATCCTAACTTCAACCCTGGAGAAACTAGAAAAAGTAAAGCAAACTAAACCTATAGCAGAAGGAAGGGAATAATAAAGATAAGATACAAATGAAAAGGAGAATAGAAAAAGAATCAAGAGAATCAATGAAACCAAAATTTGGTTCTTTGAAAAGATCAATAAAATTGACAAACCTTTAGCTAGAATGACAAAGGAAAAGCAAGAGAAAATACAAACAACTAAAATCCAAAGTGAAAGTGGGGACATTACTCCTGATCTTCAAGAAATCAAGAGGATTATAAGAGAATATTATGAACAATTGTATGGCATAAACTAGAGGAAATGGACAAATTCTAGAAACACACCACTTACCTAAACTAATTCAAGAAGATTTCAACAGACTGATGACAAGTAAAGAAATTGAATCAGTAATCAAAAACCTCCCAAAATGAAAATCCAGGTCCAGATGGCATCAGTGGTGAATTCTGCCAAACATTCAGAGAAGAATTAACACCAATCCTTCTCAAACTCTTCCAAAAATTGAAGAAGAGGGAGCTCTTCCTAATTCATTTTATGAGGCTAACATTACTGTGATACCCAAGCCAGGTAAGGACACCACAAGAAAAGCAAACTACAGACTAATTTCCCTTATGAATATAGATGCAAAAATCCTCAACACAATACTATCAAATCAAATCCAGCAGCATATTTGAAGGATTATACACCATAATCAAAGGGGATTTATCCCAGGAAAACAAGGATGCTTCAACATGAGGAAATCAATCAATGTAATACACCACATTAATAGAATGAAGGGGGAAAAGTCACATCATTTCAATTGATACAGAAAAGGTATTAGAGAAAATCCAACACCCTTTCATGATAAAAACACTTAGAAAACTAGGAAATAAAGAAAACTTCCTCAAAATGATAATGGGCATATATGAAAAAAAAAACCACAGCTAACATCATATTCAATGGTGAAAGACTGAAAGCTTTCCTTCAAATATCAGGAAGAAGACAAGGATACCTCCTTTCACCACTGCTATGTGACATTGTACTGAAAGTTCTAGCTAGTGCAATTAGGCAATAAAAAGATATGAGAAACACCAAATTGGGAAGGAAGAAGTAAAACTACCTCTATTCACAAATGTCATTGATCCTTTATATAGAAAATCCCAAAGAATTCTCAAGAAAACTACCAGAGATAAAAAAATGAATTCAAAAAAGTTGCAGGCTATTAGATTAACATGGAAAAATAAATGGTATTTCTATACACAGAAAAGAACAATCCAAAATGGAAATTTAAAAAAAATTCCATTCACAATAGCATTCAAAATAATCAAATATCTAGCAATAAATTTAACCAAGGAGGTGAAGGACTTGTCCACTGAAAACAACAAAACACTGCTGAAAGAAATTAAAGAAGACCTAAATAAGTGGCAAGACATCCCATGTTCATGGATTGAAAACTTAAAATTGCTAAGATATCAATACTATCCAAAGTGATCTACAGATTCAATGCAATCCCTATCAAAATCCCAGTAGCCTTTTTTGCAGAAATGGAAAAGCCTATCCTCAAATTCATATGGAATCACAAGAAGCCCTGAATAATCAAATCAGTATTGAAAAAGAAAGACAAATTTTGGAAGTCTCAAACTTCCCAATTTCAAAACTTACAACACAGCTACAGTATTCAAAAGAGTGTATTACTGGCATAAAGATAGATGTTTAGACCAATGGAGTAGAATTGAGAGTTCAGAAATAAACCCACACATCTTTGACTACTGATTTTCAACAAGGGCGCCAAGTGCATTAATTGGGGAAAGAATGGTCTCTTCAACAAATGATGCTGGAAAAGCTGGATATCCACATGCAAAGAATGAAGCTGGATGCCTACCTCACACCATATAACAAATTAACTCTAAACAGATTGAAGACCTAAGCATGAGAGCTAAACCATAAAACTCCTAGAAGAAAACATAGAGGGCATTTATAACCTTGGATTTGGCAGTGGTTTCTTAGATATGACAGAAAGAGCATGAATAAAAATAGAAAAAAAAGATAAAATGGACTTCATCAAAATTAAAAAAAACTTTTGAATATTGTTCTAGTTTGCTAATGCTGCTGGAATGCAAAACAGCAGAAATGGATTGGCTTTTATAAAAGAGGGTTTATTTGGTTATACAGTTACAGTCTTAAGGCCATAAAGTGTCCATCAACAAAGGGTACCTTCACAGGAGAAAGGCCATTGGCATCTGGAAAACCTCTGTTAGGTGGTGTGCCAGTTTGAAAGTGTTATGTCCCCCAGAAAAAGCCATATTCTTTGACGCAATCTTGTGGGGCAGACATATTAGTGGGGATTATGTTGGAACATTTGGAATAGGTTGTTTGCATGGAAATGTGCCCCACCCAACTGTGGGTGATGACTCTAATTGGACAATTTCCAAGGAGGCATTATCCCACCCATTTAGGGTGGGTCTAAATTAAATCACTGGAGCCATATAAATGAGCTGACAAACAGAAGGAACTCAGTGCAGCTGAGAGTGACATTTTAGAAAGGAGCTAAATCCAAGAGGGACACTTTGAAGAATGCACAGGAGCTGAGAGTAGCTGCAGACAGTTTGAAGATGGCCATTGAAAGCAGACTTTTGCTCTGGAGAAGCCAAGAGAGGAAAAATGCCCCAAGAGCAACTAAGAGTGACATTTTTGAGGAACTGCAGCCTAGAGAGGAATGTCCTGGGAAAAAGCCACTTTGAAACCAGAACTCTGGAGCAGATGCCAGCCACGTGCCTTCCCAGCTAACAGAGGTTTTATGGACACCATTGGCCATCCTCCAGTGAAGGTACCCGATTGCTGATGTGTTACCTTGGACACTTTATGGCCTTAAGACTGTGACTGTCTAACCAAATAAACCCCCTTTATAAAAGCCAATCCATTTCTGGTATTTTGCATTCTGGCAGCATTAGCAAACTAGAACAGCTGGAAAGGCCCGTGGCTGGCATTTGCTTGCTCTCAGATTGTGTTTCAAAATGGCATTCTCCAAAATGTCTGCATCAGCTTCCAACGGCCATCTTCAAAATGTCTGTCTCAGCTCCAACTCACTCCTAGATTGCATTTCAAAATGGCATTCTCCAAAATGTCTGTATCAGCTTCCAATGGCTGTTTTCAAAATGTCTGTCTCAGCTTCAGCTAGCTTTGAGCTCCTTCTGTCTGAGCTTATATAATGCTCCAGCAAACTAAACAAGGCCCACTCTGAATGGGTGGGACCATGCCTCCATGGAAATTATCCAGAGTTATTACCTACAATTGGGTGGGTCATATCTCCAATGGACACTGAACCAATAGGTTCCAGCCCAATCCACACTAATACATCTGCCCCCACAAGAATGCATTAAAGAATATGGCTTTTTCTGGGGGACATAAATATACAAACCAGCACAGATGTCAAAGGGCATTATCAAGAAAGTGAAAAAATAACTTACAGAATGGGAGAAAATAATTGCTATACATATATACTATAAGGGTTTAATATATAGAATATATAAAGAACTGCTACAATTCAGCAACAAAAAGACAAATAACCCAATTTAAAAATGGGCAAAGTACTTGAATATACATTTATCAAAAAAGGCCATACAAATGGCTAATAAGCACATGAAAAGATGCTCAACATAATTTGTCATCAGGGAAATGCGAATCAAAACCACAATGTGATTTCACTTTATACCCACCAAGTTGGCTGTTATTTAAAAAACAAACAAACAAACAAAAAAAAACAAAAAATAAGTACTGGCAAGGATGCAGAGAAATTGGGACGCTTATACAGTATTGGTGGGATTGTAAAATAGTACAGCCACTGTGAAAATCAGTTTGGCAGTTCCTCAGAAAATTAAACATAGAATTACCCTATTACCTGGCAATCCCACTTCTTGGTATATACCCAAAAGAACTGAAAGCAAGGACTTGAACAGAAATTTGTACACCAATGTTCACAGCAGTATTATTCACAGTGGCCAGAAGTTGGAAGCACTCCAAATGTCCATCAACAGATGAACGGCTAAACAAAATGTGGTATTTATATACAATAGAATATTATTCAGGCATAAAAAGGAATGAAATTCTGAAACAGGCTATAACAAATGTGAGCCTTGAAAGCATTATGCTCAATGAAATAAACCAGATACAAAAGGACAAACACTGAATGATTCAACTTGTATGAAATATCTATACTAAGAAAATTCATGGAGACAGAAAGAGGATTATAGGTTACCAAGGACCAGAGCGAAGGGAGAATATGGAGTTATTACTTAATGGGTGCAGAAAAAGTTTTGGTAATGGATAGTGGTGACAGTAGCACCACATTGTAAGTGTAATCACTTGTACTGAATTATACACTTTAAAATGGTTAAAATGGCAAATTTTATGTTATATATAGGTTGCTATAATAAAAGTTTTAAAAACAAACAGCAACATTTCTGCTGAGGTGGTTTGGGTTGGGATATTCTTCCTCTTCCTTTAAAACAGGGGAGAAGACCCTAAGAATTAGTGGAGATGCTGTTAAGTTTCATGGTGAATGGGAAAAGAATAGAAGAACTGATAGCCTTTATGATTACCATGTACCAGGCACTGTCCATAATATTGAAATCTCAAAACAATCCTACACATAGATATGGAAAAATAAATAAATATATTTAACATATACATATATATACATACGTATATACATATCAAAGGGCAAGTGTCCAAAATATATAAAGAACTCACATAAATTAACAATAAAAATCAAACGACTCAATTTTTTTTTTAAATGGGCAAAAGGCATGAACAAATAATTCTCCAAAGAAGATACCTGAATGACCAAGAAGCACATAAAAGGGTGATCATCATATTAGTCATCAGGGCAATGCAAATGAAAACCACAGTGAGACATCATTTCAAACTCACTAGAATATCAAAAATCAAAAAGACTGACAACTCCAGATGTTGACAACGATGTGGAGGGACTGGAACTCTATATACTGCTGAAGAATGCAGTGGCACAACCATTTTGAACTATTTGGAAGTTTCTTATAAAGTTAAACAGACATCTACTACATGGCCAAGCCATTCCATGGTAGGTATTTACCCATGAGAAATGAAAACAAATGTCTACAAATTCATAGAGACAGAAAGTTGATTGGAGGTTACTGGGGGATGGAAGAAATGGAGAATGGGGAGTTATTGCTAATGGGTACAGAGATTCTGTACGGGGTGATGAAAAGTTTTGGTAATGGGTGTTAGTAATGGTCACACAATGTTGTGAATGTAATTAATGTAACTTAACTGTACACTTAAAAATGGTAAAAATGGGGTGTTTTATATTATATAAATATATATATATATTACCACAACAAAACAATTTTTAAAACATAATCTACAAAAGGACTTGCACACAGATGTTCAGAGTAGCCTTACTCATAATAGTCCCAAACTGGAAACAATCCAAATGTCCATCAAGGGGAGGATGGATAAGCAAATGGTAGTATATCTACACAATGGAGTACTACTCAGCAATACAAAGAAATAAACCATTGATATCTACAACACCATGGATGAATGTCAAAAACATCTATGCTGAATGAAAGAAGTTAGGCCTAAAAGAGAACATACTTACGATTCCAGTTATATGTAATCCAAGAACAGGCCAAATGAATGTGTGGTTATAGAACTAGATTGAGAGAGAGGGGCACTGTGTGATACATATAGCATCTCCTATCTGATCAAGGATTGACCTCGCACCTCCCCCCACCTCCTCAGTCATCCCTCCCTGTAACTTTCTGGAAGCACTCTGAGCTTTGGCTGCTGCAACTTTTAATGCTGCCTGCCCCAAATGCATCTTGTTTTAAGAAAAGAGGACAAAACAAAATATTTTCCCAGTACATATACACAAGCCCTTGGCATTTAGCTACTTTTGTTACCTAAGCATGTATATTCTGAAGAGTGGTTGCCATGGCATGGACATCCTCCAGTGAACCTCTTGACTTCTTGCTGCCTGTCACATGGTGGCTGCATCACACTGGTGTTTACTGCCTCTTTCTTTAGTTTGCAATCAGCCCCATTGTAGGACAATTTGGGACAGTCCCTGATGTGTCCCCCTCCCCAATTCTTGTTTCTGGGTGTGTCCGGCTGCTGGTTCAGTAGGATGCAACAAGACACAGGGACACATTTTAGGATGATGAAAATGCTTCCTAGCTTCTTGTGGAGGTGGTTGTTACACAGCTGTATACAGCTGTCAAAACTCATCAAACTGAATACTTAAACCTATACACTTTATTCTGGGCAAATTGTATTTTAATTTTAAAATATGTTTTTAAAAAATGCTTCAACTTTGGTTTTCCATTATCACAGATGAAATATCAAAGTTCAAAGAAATCAGTGTATCTGTCTGTGGTCAAGCAACACGTGAGTGGTAAAACCAAAATTTGTAACCAGATCTTACTGATTCCAAGGCCCATCCTACTTCTTAGGGCAACTGTATTAAACAATTCAAAAATCCCTCTGCTAGCATGATTAATCAAGAAAAAGAAATAAAAGGCACCCATTCAAAAAGGAAAAAGTCAAACTATTTGTACTTTTAGATAACATGAGCTCATATATAGAAAATCCTGAGGAATACACACACACACATATACACACAAATATTAGAACTAATAAACAAGTTCAGCAAGATTACAGAATATAAGATCATAATCAAAAAATCAATTGTATTTCTATATACTACCAAAGAACAAACCAAAACGAAGTTAAGATAATTCCATTTATAGTAGCCCCCAAAAGATAAAATGTTTAGGAATAAATTTAACCAAAGAAATTTGAGACTCATACATTCAAAATTATAAAAAATTGTTGAAAGAAATTAAAGAACTAAATAAATGTTCATGAATTGGAAGACTTGACTGGCAGTACTTCCCAAACTGATCTGCAGATTCAGTGCAATCCTTCATTATCAGAATCCCAGCTGACTATTTTGCAGAGATAGACAAACTGAGCCTAAAATTCATACAGAAATTCAAAAAACCAGGAATAGTCAAAACAATCTTGGAAAAGAACAAAATTGGAGGATTCACACTTCCCAATACCCCCTACCATAAAGCTAGATAATCAAGACAGTGTGGTACTAGCATAAAGATCAACAAATAGATCAATGGAATAGAATTTAGAGTCCAGAAATAAACCCTTACATGTATGGTCAATTGATTTTCAACTAGGGTCCCAAGACAGTTCAATTAGGAAAGAGTAGTATTTCAACAAATGGTGCTAGAACAACTGGATATCCACATACAAAAGAATGAAGTTGGATTCCTACCTCAAACTATATACAAAATTAATTCACAATGAATCACACCTATGTATAAGAGCTAAACTATAAAACTCTTAGAAGAAAGCATAGGACCTTGAGTTAGGCAATGGTTTCTTAGATAAGACACCAAAATCATCAGTGACAAAAGAAAGAGTAGATAAATTTGACATCATTAAAATTAAAAACTTCTGTGCTTCAAAGGATACCATCAAGGAAGTGAAAAGACAACCCACAGAATGGGAGAAAATATCTGTAAATCATATGTCTCATAAGAGTCTTGCACACAGACCATAAAAAGAACTCTTACAATATAACAATTAAAAGACAAATAACCCAGTTTAAAGAATGGGTAAAGGATTTGAATATACATTACTCCAAAGACACACACATTTCTCCAAAGACACACAAATGACCGATAAGCACATAAAAGATGTTCATTAGGGAAATGGAAATTAAAACCACAATGAGATGCCACTTCACAACCATTAGGATAACTAAAATTAAAAAGAAGGACATTAGCAAATGTGAACAAGGATGCGGAGAGATTGGAAACCTCATGCACTGCTGGTAGGAATGTAAAATGGTGCATCAAGTTTGGAAAAGAGTTTGGCAACTTCACTCCTAAGGATATACTCAAGAGAATAAAAACTTATGTCCATCCAAAACATGTTCACAAATGTGAATAACAGTAGAAATGAGCCAAATATCCATCAACTGATGAATGAAAAAAACAAATACATATCCATGCAATGGAATATTATTTGGCCATAAAACCATACATGCTACAACCAAGAGGAACCTTGAAACATTATGCTAAGTTGAAGAAGCCAGACACAAAAGAACACATATTATATGATTCTATTTGCATGACATGTTGAGAATAGGCAAATCCATAGAGACAGTAGATAAAGAAAGTAGATCAGTGGTTTCCAGAGGCTGTGGTGAGGTGGAAATGAGGAGTGATTGCTAATGAGTAAGGGATTTCTTTCTGGAATGGTAAAAATGTTCAGAAACTAGATAGTGATGATGATTGCACAATTCTGTGAATATGCTAAAACTTCTGACTTATACACTTTAAATGGGTGAATTTTAGGGTAGTTAATTATATCTCAATAAAGCTTGTATTATTTTTAAAAATTCATCTTCTGGAGAAGAGGGAAGAATGGGAATGGTATAGTGGGTATTGAGGGTTTGAAGGGAGTGATAAGGGCTTGAAATCGCTACCAGTGGGCGTGTAATAGGATTTCTGTGCAGTGAACTGTCTGAGATGCAACACCTCAAAATTGTAGCAGCAGCCATCTGCATGGTTGGGAGCATTTCACACTTGTACCTTCTAGTTTATAGGCCACAAGCTTAGAGGGCCCCAGGCATTAGAGTAAGGTACCCAGCCTGGCAACTTTCAGTAGAAAGCGCTTTCAGTAGGATACCTGCTGCTCCTTCCTGCCCACATCCAAAACAATCTTGCTTCACAGTCAACAAGAAGAAAGCTGAGGACTTGGCTCACTATGTCTCAAGTAGAATTTCTGGAACAAAAATATCTTCTAAACCTGCTGTCAAGTGTCAGGCAGGGGAAAGAATAAAAAGAAGAAAAAAAAAAAAAGGAAGGCATTTTCCTAGTAATTAAATCTGAATTATTCACAACCTGTTAGACACTTTTTTTCCTCTGATGAAGAAGAATACATTTTCATTTTCCCCCCAAGTCCTAAATGCTTTTGCAATTAAGTTGAATTTTTGGCTGGGGGCCTTCACTGTCCATGGGGAGCCAGCCACCCAGGCCACACCTATCAACATATCCTTCCCCAACTCAACCCTTGAGTTGGTTAAAGGGGCCAGTTTTACCTAATGAATTAACTGCTCCCTCCACCCACAATTAATTCCCCCAAAGCTTGCGTGTTATAAGAGTTCTTTAAATCGTTGCAAGTGACCTAGTTTCAACTAACTGAAGCAAAGTGGGGAATTTATTGACCAAGGAAACTAAATCTTGGGAAGGAAGATGCGGTTGCCTTCAAGGAAAATAAAACCAGAGACTTTGTTGCCTCTAGCTCTTACTTATCTCGTGGCACTACACACCCACACAAACACATACACACACACACACAAATACATACCACTCCCTGCTAGGTGGCACTTTTTTTGTCTGAAACCTGTTTTCCTTATAAAGCTGGAAGCTTGGCATTGAGTGGTGGACAAGTTTGCATCTTGGCAGCTTTGCCCCCCTTCCCATAGTTCTAATTCAGAAGTCTCAAGAAAGGGTCTGATTTCGTTGGTTTGGGTCACATGTCCTATAGCAAAAGGGAGCAGGGTGTGTTGTGGTCAGCAACTCCCATTGCAACTACATACTTGGAATGGGTGAAGGAGGGGTTTCCCTAAGGAAGTGAAATGATGTTCAGGAAGGAGACAGGGCAAGCAAAGCTACAAATGGGCACATCAAATCCCCACAGCCTGATGGGTAGGGCTTAGTATCTGGAGTCAGAACACTTGGGTTTGAATGTGGTTGTGTCACTTACATGTTATGTGATCTTGGGCTCAGTTTCTTTGTCTGGAAAATGGACATAATAATACTTACCTTATAGGACTGGTTATAATGATAAAATAAGATTGTGGGTATAAACATATGTAACTCTACAGAGATTGCCCAGAAGTTCTTGGAAGTTCTTGGAAGGATGCCATGTAAGGCCTTATTTAGATCTGCCAGGGGTATAGCTGCTTCTTCCCTAACTGACCCTGTCCCTAAACATGAACTCAACCTCAGTATCCCCAACTTGGCTATATCAGAGAAAGCATGATGTGGCAGCTGCAACCCAACGCTCTATATTGACTTGGGTTTGGGTGTTGGTGTGTCTGTTAGCTGTCAGTATATAACAAACCAACCCACAACTTAGTGACTTAAAATAACAACCATTTATTTAACATACAGCTTTGTGGGTTGGCTGTGTAATTCTTTTTGGTCTGCACCTGCTCAAATTCTTCTGGATTCATGCATGTGTCCACAGTCTGCTGGAAGGTAAACTGGTAGCTGAATGGTATAGTATGGTCCCACTTACGTGTTTGGAATTTGCAGACTGTCAACAAGAGTGATGAGGCTGTAAAGGCCACATGTCTTTCATCACCCACCAGGCTAGCCCACGCTTCCTCACATAAACTGGTGGCTGGAATACCAAGATAGAAGAGGGCAAGCCCCTATGCCCAAACACTTTCAAGCCTCTGTTGCCTTGTGTTAGTCTGTTAGCACCCTGCTTGCTGTGCCAAACTGTCTTTCAGAAAGAGAGACACCTGTTACCATCTTCAGGAGGAGGGGTCTCACTGCATGGAGAGTAGCAAAGGGCATAACAGTGCCTACTACCAAGAACTGCAGTCCTTGGGTCCCAACTGCTCCATAGTCTACAGGTGTCGGAGTGCTAGCAAAAGCATCCCTCACACAAGCACTGATAGAAAGACATTTACTCATAGAGAAAAGACAGAGCAAGGCCTCTGTCCTCATGGTCCTCATGGCCAGTGGGTCCCAATCTGGCTGATGCCAGGAGCAGCTTCCTATACGCAACTTGTGCCATAGTAGAGAGACTCCACTTCCTCCCACCAGAAACAGATATACCAGTGGGGAGGGGGAAGGGTGAGTCAGATGCCATAAAATGGACAGGCTTTAGCCAGATTGTCTCTAGTGAATGTTTACATGTGCTCAGGGCAAAAGGGGAAGGAATGTGATGGCACATCCCCATCTGATAAGGGATGTGCTTTATCTCTAGGCACTCCAAGAAGGGAGTCAGCCCACATTCATCATCCATCCTAGAAGCCAGGCTAACACAGTCTTGAGCACAGGGTTTATTTGTGCTCAGACCATCCCCTACCACACCGCATGTTTACCAGTCTTACCAGCCAGAGCCAATCACAAGTCCAGCCCAGATTCAAAGGAGCAGAGGAAGATTCCATCAATTGGTGGAAGAACTGCAAAATATGGTGGCTGATTTTGAAATCTATCTCAGGTGGAAGCAGCTGGAAGGGGGTGCATCAGGTTGGAGGTAGGAGAGGGAAAATAAAGTATCCTATGGGAGTTAGGACCAAGACTGTGAGTAGAAAGAGATGGTCAGTGACATCTGGAGTAAGTGACAGCTAAGGTAATAACAGAAGAATGGGTAGAAATTGACCAGGTGAAAGAAGGGAGAGGAATGTTCTAAGGCAGAGGTAATAGCATACAGAGAAATGCAAAAGTGAGGAAAATGTAGTGCATGGAGTGTAAAGATGGTGACAAGATGGCAACAGATGGGTACTAAGAGGTAAGCAAGGAGGAGCCAAGAGGTCACTCTGGTGGGCACTCTTACGCATAATATAGACAACACTTTTTAGGTTCTAATGAATTGGAATAGCTAGCAGTAAATACCTGAAACTATCAAACTACAACCCAAAACCCTTGAATCTTGAAGATGATTGTATAAAAATGTAGCTTATGAGGGGTGACAATGTGATTGGGAAAGCCATGTGGTTCACACTCCCCTTTGTCCAGTGTACAGATGGATGAGTAGAAAAACGGGGGCAAAAAAAAAAAAAAAAACAAAAAAACACCCAGTGATATTTTTACTTTGTTTTTTTTCACTTTAATTTTTATTCTTATTACTTTTGTGTATGTGGTAATGAAAATGTTCAAAAATTAATTTTGGTGATGGACACACAACTATATGGTGGTACTGTGAACAACTGATTGTATGCTTTGTATGACTGTATGGTATGTGAATATATCTCAATAAAATTGAATTATTAAAAAAAGAAAAAGAGGTAAGCAACGGCCCAGCAAAGTAGCTCTTTCACGGCACACTAAGAAATTAAGAGTTAGTCTCAAAAACAATGACAAGTTGCAGATGGTTTTAAGCAGGAAAGAAGCATAATCAAATTTGCATTTTATTCAAATTAGATACTATTGTACATTTATTGGACTACCTAAAAAAAAAACAAAAAACATTGTAATGAGTGCTGGCAAAGAAGTGGAGCAACTGGAATTCTAATACATTGCTGTTAGGAATTCAAAATGGTACAGCCACTTTGAAAGACAGTTTAGCAGTTTTGTATAAAGGTATACATACACTTACCATAAGACCCAGCAATCCCACTCTTATATATGTGCCCAAGAGAAATGAAAACTTATGGTCACACAAAAACTTGTACAGGAATGTCTGAAGCAGCTTTACTCATAGCAACTAAAATCTGGAAACCATCCAAATATCCTTCACTGGTGAAGGGCTAAACAAACTGTAATACATCCACACAGTGAAATACTACTCAGTATTCTAGTACTACTGATACACGCAACAACTTGAGTGAATATCAAATGCAATAGAAGTGCGAGAAACCAGACTCAAAAAACTGCATACTATATGAGGCTTAACAATCTAATCACCTACTGCACATGTCTTCCTATGTGTCCCCAAAATGCCTCAAACTCAACAAGTCCAAGACTAAACTCAATCTCTCCATGACCCTTGCAGGCCAATGAAAGATCTAGGGCTTTTGCTGGGATGGAGGCTCTGAAAGCTGGACCTGGGCTTGGGAATTAAGGTTATCTTTTGGCCATGGGCAGAGAACAAAGGATAACTGAAGAGAGCTTTTGGGGTGGTGGTAGACTTGAAACTCATGATTCAAGGAAGTGAAGAAGAAAATCCAGTTAGGGTCAGAGGGTGTGGATTAACAGGCAAAGCAGCAGGAGAATGGTTACAAAGTGGAGATATTCACCCTTGTCACATCAGAGGCACTTCATTAGTCCTCAATAAATGCTGTTGAAAGAAATGAATGAACTAGAGGAAAAGCCCAGAAAAACTGCTGTGCAGAGGATGGCAGACTTCACATGAAGATTTAGTGGTGTATGGTCACCTAGGAGGGTCCTATGTTTCTGTGTACAGAAACATTTCTGGGTATTCTTGAGCCATATTGGCTCTCCTATTCTTAGATGACTCCTTGGGCTCTCACACCTGCTGTTCCCTCTGCCCAGAGTACTTTTCCCCTAGATGATTGCGTGGATCACTCTCCAACTTCCGTCAGGTCTTAATTCAAATATCAACTTCTCAGTGAAGCCTTCCCTGGCCATCCTACCTAAAAGTCATCCCTACTCCAATACTATATTCCTATCAGCCTTCCTGGCTTTGTTTTTCTCTTTAGCACTTTTGACTAGCTAATAGACTACATATTTTACTTAAATGTCTTGTCCATTTGTTGTTTCCCCATTAACTATAACCCCCAGTCAAACAGGAATTTTGCCTTTCTTGTTCCCTGGTGTACCCAGAACCTAGAACAGTGCATGGCAGAGAGAAGTCACTCAAAAGATGAATGTATGATTGAATGAATGAATGGGAAGTTAAAATTACAGACTCCACTCCCAGAGGTTACAGCTCAGTAGGCCTAGATAGGGTCCAGGAATGTACCTGTTTACCAAGTGGTTCTAAAGGATTTGATTGGAGACCACACATGAAGAAACATTTCTTAGAGAAATAAGCTATAGTTAAGTACAATTCCCTTGACATCTAGGTCGGATGCAGGAGGCTGAGGATTTGAAGCTCAGGATCCTGGCTATCTGTACTTATTTCTGTTCTGTGCTGAGATGCATCTCATATCTGGTGAAGTTTGGTGGAGGGAAGTGGGTGAGCACAGGTGGCAGTGATTTGGGTGGCCAGCCCCTTGGAGAATATGTAACTGTGGGAGCCTAATTTTGCACTTCTGAACAAAGTCCCATGTGGAAGAAGCACAGCTCCTGCCGTGGGAGAAATTCTTTGCAAAGTGGCTATCTGAGCTTGGCAGGGGCTGAGGTGACACTACAAGCACTCCTTTTGGCCAAAGTCCTGCCTGGAAAGCCAGGTTCAGTGGTGCTGGTAAATGTCTAACAACCAACTCTTGGGAGGGAAATGTATGTGTGTATATATGTACATGCATTTATTATACATTTTAATGATTTAAAAAATATTTATCAGAAAATTTATAATAAAATATACAGTTCTCTTCACTGTCAATTACGCAGAACCAATTAATTCTTACAGAATGCTTTTGTTGAATTTTTCTGAACTCTTATATCCATAGCCAACCTGCAATTCAATCATTATTTGACAATTTTTGGTTCTATTCACAAAGTAACTACTGTAGACAGACATACTTTCATGTTTAATCTGCATTATTAACATTTTCTCAAGTCTAGACCTCTAATTGATGAAACAATAAATCAATCCCTGATTTGACATGTTTATGGATTTCTGTAGTGTAGATATTCACACCACGGCTGATTTCAAGTTACCAATATGATGTCACTTGACATGGAGTTGGGAATTGGAAAAGATGGTGTTCCATTTGCTAAGGCTGCCAAAATGCAAAATTACCAGAAACGCATTGGCTTTTTCAATGGAAATTTATTTGATTACAAATTTACAGTTCTAAGGCCATGAAATGTCCAAATTAAGGCATCAAGAGGTAAATACCTCCTCAGAGGATAAGGCTGATGGTGTCTATAACACCTCTGTTAGCTGGGAAGGCACTTGGCTGGCGACTGCTGGTCCTTTGCTCCCAGGCTGCATTGCCTTAAGCTTCTGATTCCAGTGGCTTTCTCCTTAAATGTCTGTGGGTTCTCACTTAGCTTCTCCGGGGCAAACGCTAGGCTTCACCTCTTAGCATCTCTAAATGTCTTTCTGTATGTATCTCCAAATGTCTGGGTCTGTGTCGCCTCTCAGCTCTCATCAAAATGTCTTTGCCTTTTATCCTCTCATAGAGGATGCCAGTAAACTAATTAAGACCCACCTTGAATGGGTAGGGTCACATCTCAGTGGAAATAACCTAATCAAAAGATCCCACCCACAATAAATCTGCCCCCACATGATTGGATTAAAAGAACATGGCTTTTCTAGGGGACATAATAGATCCAAGCCAACACAGATGTTCAATAGCAAATCATAATATAGTATCTCCACAATATCTATGTGAAAATAAGTAATATATAACATATATGCTATATATCAAGAGCATAGATAATATTAGGAATGAGTTTTGAGTATTTATTACCTTCTAAAATATAATTTCATTCTTCGTAAGTTGATACAATTTTTAAAAATGATTGTGTTAACAGCTAGTTTGCAAAAATCCTGAAAGTTTGTCAGTCGTCTCTCACCAGCTGGTACAAGCCAGCCCCAGCACACTTCTGGGTGGGTTCCTGCACTGGGAAGGAACTTGGTTATACTGGGAGGCTCCAAGTTGTACTCACTTGTAGGACCTAGGCAGGCTCACTTCAAAGCAGAGGGGCCAGTGTGCAGATTTTGGGGGTGGCAAATGATGCGATATTCAAGATCCGTATTCTTTTCATTCTATCTCTCACCCAGAGCTAGCCGTCCCTAAGCCTCGACAATGGTCATGCAGTTAGGGTCCCAGGGGGATTTTACCCAGGGATGTGTTGTTTCCTTAGGTCAATGTGGAAGAAAAACTCAATAAAATGAATGCATTCCCAAGAGCTTTTTAGGACCTAACCAGACTATTTTGCTCTAAAAATCAGGTTTTCTCAAAATCATAGAAGTAGAATGGCTTCAGAACTTGGTATCCAGAGAACAAACAACTACTCAGAATTTGAAAGAATAACATCAGAAATGTGAGGATGGATGCAATCAGCTTCAAAAACAGGTTTTAACGTTGCAGTCAAGATAGGAATGGTGGGAATGAGAGAGGAAGGAGGTGGGAGGCACCTGGATCTATAGTGAGTGTCAACCCTGCCCTGGTAAAGGAGAAAGGAGCCAACTCCATTTTAAACAACACACGGAAACACCAGAAGGGAATGGAAATAGAACTCCAAAGGAAGTACCATAGGGTTCTGCTAATGCAGGAATAATGGTGGCAAAAAAGAATTCTTTTAGTGCTATCAGAATAGAGAAGGTTTACTGAAGAGTTTAAAAACTGAAGGACACTCAAGCAGCTGTATGGAGAGGTGTATGTGGCTACCAACAGCTAGCACCACTGGCTAACCTCACCCACAGTCACTTTTTGAAATAATAAATGTTTATTGTTATTTTTTTTTAATCTGAGGAAAAGCAGGGTTGTAAGTAGGAATACTGTTTGTAATAGTAAGAATTCTCCAAAGAAATAGAACCATCAGAATATACATGTATATATTGTTTTAGGAATTGGCTTACCTGACCATGGGGATTGGCAAATATGAACTCCATAAAGCAAGCTGTAAGTTGGAAACTCTGTTGAAGGTGAAAATGAATTCCCCAGGAAAAGCCAGCTGGCTAGAGTGGAGATAGAAATTCTTACTACTGATCTCCTTAGTCCATGCATTAAGATCTCCTACTGACTGGATGAAGACTCCCCTCATTGCTGAGGGCAATCTCCTTTGCTAATTGTAGATGTAATCAGCCATAGATGTAATCAATTGACTAATGATACAACTCCATCTACAAAATACCCTCACAGTAACAATCAGGCCAATGCTTGCTTGACCAAACAACTGGACACCATCACATAGCCAAGTTGATGCAGGGAATGAACCTTTGCACTGTTCTTCCTGAGCTCCTGGGTGCACAGCAGCTTTAAGTTAAAGAATTGTTGAAGGAGTGTGTTATGAATTGAATCCCATCCCCTGAAAGACATGTTCAAATCCTAACCCCTGGTCCTCTGGGTGTGAACCCATCTGTAAATAGGTTCTTTGCAGCTGTTATTAGTTAAGGTGAGGCCAAACTTAATCAGGGCAGGCTTTAATCCAATATGAGTGGAGTGTTTATGAGCAGAGGAAATTTGGACAGTTAGGAGTAAGAGCAGTAGGATACAGATGGGAAGAGAGATGGCTAGACGACGTGGCAGAGACTGAGTTGTGAATTGCCAGCAAGCCATCACCAGAATGCTACAGAGTTCAGGGAAAGCATGGCCCTGCTGACATCTTGGGTTTGGACTTCTCGCATGTATGACTATGAGACAAATTCTTGTTGTTTAAGCCAATAATAGTAGCCCTGACAAACTACGACAGGGTGTCTCCATTTGACAATTGTGTGGAGAGGAAGGAGTCCATGGAGAGAATGTTTATATCCAATGAATTCTAGAGTAGGAAACAGCTGCATCAGGCCTGCTGGAAATCCTGGTAAGCAAGGAGAAGCAAAGTGATACAGGCTTAAGACTGGGAATTTGAAGAGAACAAAGCTAGGAACTTCTGTGAAAAAATTGACTTTTAAAATGCAAGGTGTCCTAGTCATAAGGGAGGGTAGAGAGTATATACCAAATACCCTTCAAAAAGGCAAGTCACCTGGCTGAGAGATCATTTTTTCCAGGACAGTGTCTTCATTGCCCTTTCATAGCACTCTGTCCCTATTGAGTTTTATCTTTCCTTTTCCACTGAATCCCGTTTGTCCCTCTCTCCATTAAGTCTCTGCTATAGTACATGGCTGGTAATATGCATTGGGTCTGAGAACACTGCTTTTGTCAGGTATTGTTTGAATGAGATATCAGTACTTATGCTGTGAACTGCCAAGGAGATTCCATTTGTTTCCAGGATGTGCTAGGGCTTTGGAGCAGAGCTGGGACTGTCATAATCTTACATGTCTTGTCCATCCTCTCTATCTGTGCTATGTAATACAGTAATCACCAACCATAGGTGACCATTAAAATTTTAGTTAATTTAAATTAAATTAAAATTTCAATTTCTCAATCTCACTAGCCTCATTTCAATAGCACTTATGCTCAATGTTCTATGTCAGTGTTTCTGTACCTTTTCACCATTATCATTGTCATATGAGGTATTTTTTTTTCCTAATTGCCTCCCCCATGAAATTTTAATCACATAGATATATTGTATATCCTTTTATGTGCTGTATGTATAACTGTACTTTATACATAACAGAGTTAAGTTTATTTACCCCTCAAGAACCAATTTTTGTCCCTTGGGGACAATATGGCCCCATTGAGAATGCATGTGCTATGTGAACCAGGACATATGTGAGGCAAGTGAGGCACTTAGGGCTCAGATTTTAAGAAGAAGCTCTCAGGTCCATGCAAGTGCAGGGTTGACAGCATAAACTGAGACTCCTTAAATTTTACACCCTAAGAACCTTAGTTTGTCAGGGCTGCTATAACATTACCATACAAGGGGTTGGCTTCAAAAACAAGTATTTATTGGCTCATAGTTTGGAAGCCTAGATGTCCAAAATCAAGGCATCTGCAAAGCCATGCTTTCTCTTGTAGTCTGTAATGTTCTGGTGCTGCCTTGCTGCAGTCCTTGGGGTTCCCTGACTTGTAACTCTGCCTCCATCACATGACAATGTCCTTGGTCTCCTTCTGTGGCTTTCTCTGACAGCTGGCTTCTTCTGGTTTCTGGTTTCTACTGACTACATCCAAATTTCCTTATAAGGCCTCCAGTCACATCAAGGCCTACCCTGATTCAATTTGGCCCCATCCAAAATAGGATCTTTGAAGATCCTATTCACAAATGAGTCCATACCTTAACTCATAATAGCATCTTCAAACATCCTATTTATAGATGGTCCACACTCACAGGAACATGGACTAAAACCTGAGCATGTCTTTATGGGGGACATAATTCAATCCCCAACAGCACCTCACTTGCCTCGTCCTAGACCCAGCCGGATATGAGTATTTCCATCATGTCCTAGAACATGCATGAGCCATAGGTCAGTCATTCTCAACTCTGGCTGCTTATTAGAATCATCTGATGAGTTTTACAAATCCTAATGCCTGGGCCTACCCCAGGCCAATGAAGTCCGAATCTCTGGGGATGGAGCCTGGTGGTGGGTTGGTTTTTCAAGCTCCACAGGTGGTTCCAATTTGCAGCCTGGGTTAAGAATCCCCACTATGTGACACATCCCAAAGTAATTTGGGCAAAGAATAAAAAATATATTCACAGTCTCCCCCCCCCCCCAACCCAAGGAGCTGGGGTAAGGTGCAGAAATGTTGGACTTCCTCACCTGGACTGGTGTTGATGTTGTCACAAACATTGGGACTGGCGGTTTGATGTGCCGAGCCCTCTATCGTGGGACTTGCCCTTATGAAGCTCGTTACTGCAAAGGAGAGGCTAAACTTGCATATAATTGTGCCTAAGAGTCTTCCCCTGAGTACCTCTTTGTTGCTCAGATGTGGCCCTCTCTCTCTTTCTAACTGAGCCACCTCAGCAGGTGAACTCCCTGCCCTCCCCACTAAGTGGAACCTGACTCGCAGGGGTGTGAATCTCCCTGGCAATGCAGGATATGAGTCCCGGGGATGAATCTGGACCTGGCATCATGGGATTGAGAATATCTTCTTGACCAAAAGGGGGATGCAAAATGAGATGAAATAATTTTAGTGGCTGAGAGATTTCAAATGGAGTTGAGAGGTCACTCTGGTGGACATTCTTATGCACTATATAGATAACACCTCTTAGGTTTTAGTGTATTGGAATAGCTAGAAGTAAATACCTGAAACTACCAAACTCCAACCCAGTAGTCTGGACTCCTGAAGATGACTGTATAATAATGTAGATTACAAGGGGTGACAGTGTGATTGTGCAAACCTTGTGGATCACACTCCATTTATCTAGTGTATGGATGGATGAGTAGAAAAATGGAGACAAAAACTAAATGACAAATAGGGTGGGATGAGGGTTGGTGGTTTGGGTGTTTTTTTTTACTTTTTTAAATTCTTATTCTGATTCTTTCTGCTGTAAGGAAAATGTTCAGAAATAGATTGTGGTGATGAATACATAACTATATGATCGTACTGTGAACAGTTGATTGTATACCATGGATGATTGTATGGTATGTGAATATATTTCAATAAAACTGAATTTAAAAAAAGAACACATAAAAAAAAAAAAGAATCCCCACTATGAGTATCAAAAAAAAAAAAAAAAAAATCCAAGTTCCAAGTTCCAAGCAGAGAATACACCTGGGTAAGATTCCCCACTAGCTTTATCTAAACAGAAAAATTAGAAAGGGAGCTTTAATTTCTCTGTGGGAACAAGGGATTACATTAATAAAGGAAGGAGATTTATTTATAGTATGAAGATGTAGCATAGTGGCATATTTAGGCAATTTTATTTTATGTTACAAGTGTTTCATGCTTTGGACCTTCTTTATTCTAATAAACCTCTCTGGAGGGCTTGACTGGACACTGTAACTGAGTGCAATTTGAGATGGTAATTAGATCCAGCGTGGCTCCTAAGTCCAGGGAAGACTGTGGTCCTGAGGGTAACATCCTTTCTGAACTTTTTCAGCAGCTTCTGGGCCAATGCCAAAGAGAAGTTCTTAAAGGCCACTTGTTAAAACCTGTGGTCATTTTTCATGCATTCCAGATGAATAGCTGGAAGAAATTGCAATGATTTAATGTCTGGGCCAGACTTTATTTCTTCTGATGGGTGATTGTAGCAACTCCACACTTAATTGCCCACAAGCCTGGTTGTTAAACCAATTCCAAACTATGGAAGGGCTATGTGAATTCTGAATGCCACCAACCATCCCCTTCACCCTTGTCCCACCTCAACACACACACATACACATACACTTCTTAAGAAGAATAGTTTGATTCACCAATTCAGGGTAGGTGCTGGAGGGGCTGTTCAGCATGAAGAAGAAAGAAGAAGCTCTAGTATTCACTTGTTGTTTCTGTTTTTGTCTTTTCTCTTTGGAGTCTTATTTATGGATCCCAATCTTGGTTTAGCTCTCTTTGATCCCTGCTTGTGGAATAGGTAAGGGCCCAAGCCTTCTAGAGAAGGAGGCCTGGAGTAGATTATTTAGGCTTTACCAACTTGAGGCAAATGGTGTGCTAGTCTAGGCCCACATGGACATCGGTCTAACACACCAAGGGGATGACATGGGAGTCTGTGGCCAAATGGGAGTCTTGCAATAAAAAATAATTTCTCTAGCATTTTCCTCTGTACCTAGAGGGAGTGGGGTAGCGCATAATCAATTAGGATAGTCATGGATTGGGTTGGAGGTTTTTTTCTGTTTTCTCTTAATCTCCTCCCCAGATACAGAAGAAATGTTATCAGTGGACTTAATGCCTTGGGCATGGAGAGGGCTGTTAAGGAAACTTAGAGTTAGGACATTTACTCCACCAAAATCTGTTGTTCCTCCTGTGTTCCCTAATTAAATAAGGGATGCTGTCATCCAGCTAATTGTCTAAGCTCAAAACCTTAAAATCATCCTCTACTCCATTCTATCAGAAGCTTTTAAATCTGTCGGTTTTTGCATCTAAATACCCTTCCCTTCTATCTCATTTTTCTCCCTCTCCCTTGTTGCCATATTGCTTCAGACCACCATCATCTCCCTTTGGCACTATCACAATATTCTGTTTTAGTTATTCTTTGGAAATTATTTTTAATTGCACAAAACATGAATAAATTACCATTTAAAAATTTTCAAACAATACAGATAATCAAAAATTCAAGAATTAACCATGGCATTCTGTTGGGAGTGTTCCAAGATATTTTTTATGCATATCTATAGAGAAAAAAAATCCATTTTTTAATGGGTTTTTTAAAAAAATAAGTGGTTAACTGAAACTTCCTTTTTTCACCTAACAATATGCCTTGGAGATTTTCCATGTCAATTATACAGAACTACCCCATTTGGGGCTCCTACATAACATTTCATTGTGTGATGGGCACCATCTAAGATGAACCATTTTCTGTTTCTTGGCATTCACAGCTTTGTGTAATTCCCTTCCCTTGAGTAACTTGCTTCTGACCAATAGAATATGGCAATGTTGCGGGGTTGTCACTTCTGCAATTAGTTACAATGGATTGTAATTTCTGGCTTGCTAGAGGACTTTCTCTTGCTGGTTTTGATGAAGCAAGTTGCCACATATGAGAGTCCACATTGCTAAGAACTAAGGGTGGCCTCCAGCCAATAGCCAGCAAGGAACTGAATCCTGCCAACAACCACTTAAGTGAGCTTCAAAGTGGATCCTGCCCCAGTAGAGCCTTCCAAGACCCCTGCCCTGGCCAATACCTTGACTGCATCTCTATGAGAGACCATGAAACACAACACAAAGTTAACCTGTGCCCAGATTTCTGACCCACAGAAACTGTAAGATAACGAATGTGAATGTTTTAGGTTGCTGAATATTTATTGCATAAAATAGATAACTAATAGATATAGTATGGAGGTGCCATATTTTTTATATCAGTTCCACTTGTCACAGTCTTTTCACTGGGCTCCCAGCCCAACTCAAATAATTTAAGTTTATTCTAGAAATTCTTTCTAAAACATAAATCTGATGTACTCTTCCACTTCCAAATTTCAGTGTGATGTAATTAAGGAGATTCTAGGAAGACAGCAAACTGGGTGAACAACCCTGATCCATCCCCTTTCCAAACTTCCCTTGGAGCAACATGAGCACCAAAATAAGAATTCTGATGGAAACTGGAGAGTATATGAGGCACAGGATCTATATGAGAGTTCCAGAGATGGGATAAATGCCGGGCTTCCTTCTCAGGCTAAGGCAAAGATTTTATGGATCTCTAAGGATAAACAATTGTTGGAAATTGTTGGTGGCAACTGACCTATCTTGTTGGCCCTGGGAGATCTGGAAATGAAGTATTTCAGTGGGCTGACATGGTTTCAGTTTGGCTGAGAAAGGACCATCTGTCTCATTCTTGGACCCAGAGAGATGAAAGTATAGCTGCCTCCTTCAAAATCTCTAACGGAGTTGAGAGCATTTATGAGCTCATTTCCCACAAACAAACAAAAAGAAAGCTATTTCAAGATGATAAATATTATTTACCAAAAACTGGTAGTAACTGTAATATTAAGCTGAAGTCGTTTCTATCAAAATCATCATTCTTAGTCAGCATGACTTTGGAGACCTTAACTAATGCAATGAACTAAAATTAAAAATCACTATAAACACAGGAAAAAGAAGAGACAAAATTATCATTATTCCACATGATATAATTGTACATTTAGAAAGTCCAGAAGACTCTACTGAAATCTACTTGAATTAATTAAACTTTGGTAATTTGAACAATACTATTTAAATATACAGAAGCAAATACATTTTCTTCATGTCAACAATAAACATTAAGAAATAGAACTATTAAAAATAATAATCCCATTCATGATAGATATAATAATGGTGCCCCAAGGATGTTGATGTCCTAATTCACAAAACCTGTGAATATGTTACCTTACATGGCAAAAGCAACTTTGCAGATATGATTAGGTTAAGGACATTGAAATGAAGATATTATCCTGGATTATTTGCGTGGGCCCAATGTAATCACAGCATTCCTTATAAGAGGGATGTAGAGTCAGAGAAAGAAATGTGGCAAAGAAAGTAGAATCAGGAGTGATATAAGGAAGTGTTTAAGAGCCAAGGAACACAGCCTCTAAGAGCTGGAAAAGGCAAGGAAATGGATTCTACCCTAGAGCCTCCAGAAGGAACACAGCTCTTCTGAAACCTTAATTTTAGGACATCACTTCTTCCCTAGAGCCTCCAGAAGGAACACAGCCCTGCTGACACCTTGATTTTAAGGCATGTCCTCCAAAATTGTAAGAAAATAAACTAGTGTTGTTTAAAGCCACTAAGTTAGTGGTATTTTGTTATAGCAACGATAGGAAATTAATATACCACTTACACTAATGACTAAACCTATAAAATACCTCTGAAAAAATTATTCATAAAAGGCAAAAGATCTGCCCTGAAGATTGGGAAAGGATTAAACTAGAGGAAGGGGTAGCAACAGACAAGATAGATTTCAACAAAGGATTACGAATACTGAGTCTTCATATAATTTTTTTTCCTTAATTGCTAGGGTATTAGAATAGCTGGAAGGAAAGAACTGAAATAGTTAACCTGTAACCCATAATATTCTTTGAAATTTGCTCTATAGCTACTTGTTAAATTGTACTTTGAAAGTGTTCTTGTTTGAAACTGTTATGGACCCCAGAAGAACCATGATCTTTTAATCCAAACTTGTTAGGTGGAACCTTTTGATTGAATGTTTCCATGGAGACATGACTCTCCTAAGTGTGAGTGAGATCTCTGATTGGGTTATTTGAATGGGTGTGGACCCCACCCATTCAGGGTGGGTCTTGATTGGTTCACTGGAGTACTTAAGAGAGCTCAGGAACCAACACAGGCACTGACACTTGGAGGCACTTGGACAAAAGGACGTTTGGAGATGCTAAGCTAAGAAATGAAGCCCAGAGTTGACCCTGGAGAAGCTAAGAGAGGATCCCCAGATGCTTATAGAGAAACACCCTGGGAGAAAGGAGTAAGGACACACAGGAGCTGAGAAAGAGAGGAGTGAAGACAGAAGCTCAGAGACATTTTGGAAAAAGCCATTTTGAAACACAACCCAGGAACAAAGGATCAGCAGATGCCAGCCACATGACTTCCCAGCTGACAGAGGTGTTCCAGATGCCATCAGCCATTCTTCAGTGAAGGTGTCATCTTGTTGATGCCTTATTCTATGGCCTTAGCACTGTAACCGTGTAACCTAATAAATCCCCTTTATAAAAGCCAATCCATTTCTGATATTTTGCATAATGGCAGCATTAACAACTGGAACAAAATTTAACATCTTTCTGTATATATATTTCACAATAAGGAAATAACTGAAACTGTGGTACTGTAACCCATAACAGTCTGTGAAATTTCCTATATAACTACTTGTTAAATCGCACATTGAAAATTACCCTTTTGTATATATATATATGTTATATTCCACAATAAAGACATGGAGAAAAAAATTAGGGTGTTTGATAAATTGTGGAAAATTTTATGACAGAATATTATAGCACTATTAAAAGTTGTATTTTAGAAGATTTAGTGACATGGAAAATGTTGATGACATATTGTCAAGTGAGAAAATCCGTTAAAAAGTGATATGTACAGTATGACCTGAATTTTGTTTTAAAAACACATTTTATAAACATAGGAAAAACAAGTCTGGAAGGATATATATTAGAATGTTAACATGTATTTCTGGGTATTGGCATTACAGGTGATTATTTTCCAAAGTTTTTGCAAAAGTATTGCCCATTACTGTCATACTCAAAAAAAAAAAAAAAAAAAGAAAGAAAGAAAGAAAGAAAAAATACATATGTTAGGGCAATAATGTTTGCTCATCTTCCTGTGCATTGCAAATTGTCCATTAGATTTTAACTATCATATGGGCAGAGATTAGGTGATTTTTTTTTAATTCCCCCTTGTGCTTCCTGCCACATAATGTTCCACATTCAATAAATGTTGCCTAACTGCAAAAAAAAAAAAAAAAGGCAAATGAGCTGTATGAATCAAACTAAAATCTTACTAAAGGGCATAGAACAAGACCTGAATAGGTGGAGAGAAATATTGCATTACTGAATAGGAAGATTTTATATCTCAAAATATCAATCTATCACAAACTAAAATTACACTCGGAATTCCAAGAGAGTTTTTTAAGGAGGAGGAGAAGAGAAGGGGAGTAGGTGACTAAAATTATTTTAAAATTCAAGTCAACAATAAGTATCTGAAAATACCCATGAAAATAATGAAAAAGTATGTGATGGTGGGACTTGCCTTAGCAGATATTAAAATGTACAATAAAGTTATTGTAATTAAAGAATACCATAAACAACATTAAAAGACAAATGAAGTCTTGATATTGTACTATGGCTATGTAAGATGTGACTCTCAGGGGAAGCCAGGGAAAGGGTACACAGGACTCTCTACCATTTTCACAATTTCTTGGGAGTCTACAATTTTTGAAATAAAAAGTTTTTAAAAAGGCAAATGATAATCTTGGGAGGGAAGTTTCCATATAAAAAACATATGGAAAAAGATGAATAATTACTAATATCAAAGCAATTTTACCAACTGATAAGAAAAAGACAACACACTGAGGTTCTCATAGACCATGAAGGCAGCATAAGACACTCCAGGGTGCCATTCACCCACAGAATCTTTGAACAACCAGCAGAAGCTGGCAGAGCCACCTTCCTCAAAACTCTGGAAAACAGGTAAAAGGTTGCAGTAACTAGGCAAGTGCCAAATCAAGAAAACACAGATTTGAAAATGGTAAGCAAAGCTTATGGCACCTTTGCTAGTCCCTCCCCCAACTCCTCCCCAGTAGGCTGTGGACCAGCTTGAGCTCCCATCGTGGGCTTCCACCCTGTTCCAGAGGGAGCAGAGTAACCCCTATGTATATACAGGGCTGCCTATACATCAATGCCAATCATTGGGTGGCAGTCTGAAAGACAGAAGCAGGTAATTTGTCTTAGGCTTGCCCTCCCATAAATTGTCCTATAGGCAAAGCAGCTTGCAGACAAATAAAGCTGTGTAAGAAACAATTAAGTCAAAGTGGCCTGGGCAAAGGATCATCTGCATTTGTCATACAACAGAGCACTTGGGAGGGAGAGAAAGTATATTCTGTAGGGAATAGAAGGGGTATTTGAATTCCTGTAAATGGGCATACAAGTACAGGAGAAGAAACAGGATCTATGCAGGCTCAGATAAGACAGAAAGGATCCTGCACTTCACATTTGCCTTAGGATGATCTTCTTGACAGGAGGGCTAAGCTCTGAAGGAGACTGTGATGGTTAGGTTCATGTGTCAACTTGGCCAGGTGATGGTACCCAACTGTCTGGTCAAGCAAGCACTGGCCTAACCGTTACTGCAAGGACATTTGTGGCTGCTTAATGAACTAGAAGGCTGGTTTATTAAATAATCAGTCAATTGGCTGCAGCTGTGACTCATTATATCAATGAAGAGTGTGTCTTCCACAATGAGAGAATGCAATCAGCTGGATTTAATCCAATCAGTTGAAGACTTTTAAGCGAGACAGATAGAGGACCTTCACTTCTTCTTCAGCTAACCAGCAAAGTGTTTCCTGAGGAGTTCACTGAAGTTGCCAGTTTGTTTCCTGAGGAGTTCATTGAACATGCTCATCGAAGTTGCCAGTTCTCTGCCTGAGGAGTTCATCAAACATCTTCATTGAAGTTGCCAGTTTGCTGCTTGCTTTACAGAATTTGGACTCATGCATACCCACAGTTGCATGAGACAGTTCTATAAATTTTATATTTGTTGATATCTCTTGTTGATTCTGTTTCCCTAAAGAACCCTAACTAATACAGAGACCATTGGTCAAAGTGAAGCAAATTTGTAAAGACCATTGTTCTAGTTTGCTAATGCTGCTGGAATGCAAAACACCAGAAGTGGACTGGCTTTTATAAAAGGGGGTTTATTTGGTTACACAGTTACAGTCTTAAGGCCATAAAGTGTCCAAGGTAACACATCAGCAATTGGGTACCTTCACTGGAGGATGGCCAATGGTGTCCGGATACTTCTTTTAGCTGGGAAGGCATGTGGCTGGCGTCTGCTCTAAAGTTCTGGTTTCAAAATGGCTTTCTCCCAGGATGTTCCTCTCTAGGCTGCAGTTCCTCAAAAATATCACTCTTAGTTGCACTTGGGATATTTGTCCTCTCTCAGCTTCTCCAGAGCAAGAGTCTGCTTTCAATGGCCATTTTCAAACTGTCTCTCATCTGTAGCTCCTGTGCTTTCTTCAAAGTGTCCCTCTTGGCTGTAGCAAGCTCACTCCTTCTGTCTGATCTCATATAGTGAGCCAGTAATTTAATTCAGACCCATCCAATGGGTAGGCCAACACCTCCATGGAAATTATCCAATCAGAGTCATCACCCACAGTTGGGTGGGCACATCTCCATGGAAACACTCAAAGAATTTCAATCTAATTAACACTGATAGGTCTGCCCACACAAGATTACATCAAAGATAATGGCGTTTGGGGGACATAATACATTCAAACTGGCACAACCATAAAAGGTGTTTTTGCATTGGTTTCTTTGTTTTTGTTAGCTCCTGGCACACAAGGAAATCTTTGTCATATTACTAGGTAGATACATACTAAAGAAACAGACAGCTCAGGGACTAAATCCCAGAGTTAACACTTTATTTATTTATTTATTTATTTATTTATTTATTTATTTATGCCTTTCTTTTCCTCCTTTTGGTCAAAAAGGCATTCTCAACTCCTTGATGCCAGGTCACGTTGTTTCCTGGAATCTGTATCCCATGTCACTAGGGAGACTAATTCATCTGGGGGGATCCTGTCCCATGTCAAGGGGTGGGTAATGAATTTGTTTGCAGAGGTAGGCTTATAGTCAGAAAGTCAACATTTGAGCAACAAAAGAAGTTCTCTGGAGGTAACTCCTAGGCGTAATTATAGGTGGGCTTAGCCTCCCCTTTACAACCATAAGTTTCACAAGAGCAAGCCTCAAGATTGAGGACTTGACTTATAAAGTAAGGGGTTCCTAAATTCACATAGCATATGTTATGTCCACAATAATCCATCCAAATCTCACATTATCATCACTTAGTTGTACAATCCTCATCACCCTCCATTTTAAACGATTCTCATGACACAGAACACCTCATTGCTCTTTTCAGCCCTTATTTATTTGTTCCTAATAATTGTGTGGTACTAGTATGGCATTCCTATTAATTATAGTCCCTAGCATGCAATAGGTAGATTTTTCCCATACACTGTTGTATTGTCAACTCTCTGTACTAGTGTCATACCTTAGAAGTATATCATGCAAGCACCTATCTATATTTGTAATGCTGATATGTGGGATGCATATCTTTAAACAATCGCTTTCAATCCTCTTCGCCTTCAATACAACTCTGATACTTATAATCCCATTAACAAACAATCATCACCCCATCCATTCCTGTACCTTTGAATTCACTAACATTAACATATCTGAACATATTAGATTATCATTCACCCTCCACTAGCTTCTATCACTGGGTCCCCAATATTCTACATTATAAGACTTTGATTTTACATTGTTCAGGGAGTTCATAGAAGTGGTAACATACAAACTGGAACAGAGTTACCAGGATCTGGGCTGCAAGTAGGGAAATAGGGAGTTAATGCTTAATTGATACAAAATCTCTGTTTGGTGTGATGGAAGTTTTGGTAATGGATGATGGTATATGGTAGAACAAAATGTGACCATAGTTAACAGCACTGAATTATATATTTGAATGTTGTTAAAAGGGGAAATTTTAGGTTGTGTATATGCTATCGGAATAACATTTTACAAAACCAAAGTACTTGTGCCAGTTTGAATGTACTGTGTCCCCCAAATGCATTTATCTTTGATGTAATCTTGTGTGGGTAGACGCTATCGGTTTTGATTAGATTTCTTTGAGTGTTTCTTGGAGATGCAGCCCACCCAACTGTAGGTGATAACTCTGATGAGAAAATTTCCATGGAGGCGTGGCCCCGCCCATTCAGGGTGGGCCTTGATCAGTGGAACCGTATAAATGAGCTGATGGGCAGAGGCAACTCAGTGCATCTGTGAGTGATGTTTTGAAGAGGAGCCACAGCCAAGAGGGACACTTTGAAGAAAGCACAGGAGCTACAGATGAGAGACAGTTTGAAGATGGCTGTTGAAAGCAGACTCTTGCTCTGGAGAAGCTGAGAGAGGACAAATATCCCAAGTGCAACTAAAAGTGATATTTTTGAGGAACTGCAGCCTAGAGAGGAACATCCTGGGAGAAAGCCATTTTGAAACCAGAACTTTGGAGCAGACGCCAGCCACGTGCCTTCCCAGCTAACAGAGGTTTTCCAGACACCATTGGCCATCCTCCAGTGAAGGTACCTGATTGCTTATGTGTTACCTTGGACACTTTATGGCCTTAAGACTGTAACTGTGTAACCAAATAAACCCCCTTTTATAAAAGCCAATCCATCTCTGGTGTTTTGCATTCTGGCAGCATTAGCAAACTAGAACAGTACTCTACAACAGAGGCATTAAAACTTAATGTAAAATATAGACTATGGGCAATAGTATAATTATAATATTCTTCATCAATTACAACAAAAGTACCACACAGTGCAAATTGTTAATGATGGGTGGGGGGAAAGCTATATAGGAACTGTATTTTCTGCATGATTTTTCTGTAAACCTACAACTCCTCTAATAAAAAATTTATATTAAAAAAGACAACTGAATAGAAAAATGAACAGTCAATTCACATAAGATAACATGCAAATTGGAAATAAACATATGATACGATGCCCGACTGTAGAAGTAAAGGAAAAGTAAATTAAACCAATACAACCTGTTTCTCACCCATTATATTTGCCAAAATTTACAAGTGAAAGAGTGATAACATTGAATATTGTCTGATAGTGTTGAGAAATGTGAATTGCTACAACCCGTTAGTAAATTAATCTGGAGACACCTTTATAATTAATAGTACAGAAATTGACATAGAAATGCTACCTTTAGAAATCTATTTACCAAAATGAAAATACCAACTTACATACACTCACGCTCAAGGATACATATGGGGGTATTTTTGTAAAAACTAAAAATTGGAAACAGCCTGAATATCCATCAATAAGAGAATGGTTGAATAAATTATAGTATATCCATACCATGAAATCCTGCATAATTGTTAAAATAAATGAGTTAGTTCTAACATATTGATCTGCAGGGATGTCTATATATTGTCAAGTGAAAAAAGCAAGTTGCAGAGAAATTTGTATATTATGATACATTGTTGCAATCCAAGGCAGATTAAATAAACAACTGTCCCTGAACAAGAGAAAGATGTGTCATGATATTCTCCCTATTCCTAGCCATAGCTACCTCCAGGACAGAAGAGGGCAGAAATCATGACCTTTTCTTTCCTTTATAATAAACCTGTATTATTTGAATTCTTAAAAATATAATAAAATAAAAAAATGTTGAAATAGCCCAATTGCCTATAGACTAAAGGGCAAACTCCTCCGTGTCACATGGTCTAGCCTCTGCCACCTCTCTGACCTCACTTCCCTCCTCTTTACTCCAGTGTTCCAGCCACATCAAACTACAGTACTTGCGGGTTTTTACACATGCTATCTTGTGTCTTATCTCCGAATCTTTACACACACCTCCTATTCTTTCTCTTTTCTACCTGGTGAATTCTTACTCATTCTACAAGACCCACTCAAATGACCCTACTCCATTCTGTTCCTACCGAACAACAGTATTTATGCTATATCATGATCATCTGCGAATATGTGTGTGTGGGGGTGGGGTGGGGGGTGCATATCTCTGTGTTCCCTGGAATTGTCCTTGGTTGGCATACAGAAGGTTTTCAGTGCTTGCTGAATGAGTTAAAATTAATCTAGTAGGTATTTTTTAACTTCTGTGTTGTTTGACCTAACAATAGCATCATTCAGGCTACATTTTGATGATTTGTGTTTTTGATGGACCAATGTGGGTGTGACATTTTATAAATAGGCTATTATAGTTGGATTGAATATTTCTTCAAAAGTTGAGACAGTAGCAATCACAGATTTTCATTACCTAGAATTTATTATTAGTGTGGGCCAAATTCCTGCATAGGGAATAAAATATGAATAAGAGAATGCAGCTGTGCTGTTCTGAAAGTTCACTCAGTAATCCCACTTCCTTTTCTTTCACCCAACAAATATAAAGTCCCAGTCCTAGGCCTGTTTGCACTTGGATCCATTACTAGCCCTTCCCCTGCTTTGCTCTGACTCTTGCAGGTTGCATCTCCAGGTTCTTGTCCCAGCTAGCTGGTAGCTGGATTTAGCCAATGACAGGCCCTGATAGGAGATTGGAGGGCAGATAGCAGGGAGAAGCCAGAATATCTCTTCCCGTACTTCAGACAACTGCCTCTCCTCTATCTCCTCTGTGCCCCTAAGCCTCCATGGGACACTCCTGCCCCTATTCCTCTTTTTTTGGGTACCTGGTCCCTGGGCCTCAGTTACACTGCCTCCTCCTTTTGTCTTTCCATCCTAAGATAGTAGTGGCTCCCTGCTCTGGCTAATTTCTATTTTACTTCATGTTTCAGCTAGATGTTGTTGTGAAACTAACTACCTTCAAATTTAATGGCTTAAAACAACAACCATTTATTTGTAGCTCACAATTCATGGGCCAGCAAGTTAGACTGGAATCATCTGGGCAATTCTTCGGCTGGTCTTGGCTGGGCTCACTCATGCGTCTACAATCAGCTGTAAGTCAGCAGGAAGATCTACTTTGGAAGTCTGCTGGCTGGCATGTGGGGTAATGGCGGGTCCAAATATCGCTCACCATCCAACCATCTAGCCCAGGCATATTCACTTGGCAGCTGGTTCCAAGACAGAAAAGGGAAATGGGAAAAATTTCTTGCAGCCCTACCTTGGAGCTTACATAACACGGCTTCCTCCCAAAGCAAGTCACAAGGTCTCCCCAGATTCAAGGGGTAAAGAAATAGATCGCGTTTCTTGATGGGAGAGGAAAAATTTGTGGCCATTTTTTGCAGTCTTATCACCATCTCCTCATCACCTGTTGTTCTAGTTTGTTAATGCTGCCAGAATGCAAAACCCCAGAAATGGATTGGCTTTTATAAAGGGGGTTTATTTGGTTACATACACAGTCTTAAGGCCATAAAGTGTCCAAGGTAACACATCAGCAATCAGGTACCTTCACTGGAGGATGGCCAATGGTGTCTGGAAAACCTCTGTTAGCTGGGAAGGCACGTGGCTGGCGTCTGCTTCAAAGTTCTGGTTTCAAAATGGCTTTCTCCCAGGACGTTCCTCTCTAGGCTGCAATTCCTCAAAAATATCACTCTTAGTTGCACTTGGGATATTTGTCCTCTCTCAGCTTCTCCAGAGCAAGAGTCTGCTTTCAACAGCCATCTTCAAACTGTCTCTCATCTGTAGCTCCTGTGCTTTCTTCAAAGTATCCCTCTTGGCTGTAGCTCCTCTTCAAAATGTCACTCTCAGCTACACTGAGTTCCCTCTGCCCATCAGCTCATTTATAGGGCTCCACTGATCAAGGCCCACCCTGAATGGGTGGGGCCATGCCTCCATGGAAATATGTCATCAGATTTATCACCTACAGTTGGGTGGGGCGAATTTCCACACAAACAACCTAATCCAAACGTTCCAACTTAATCCCCACTAATATGTCTGCCCCACAAGACTGCATCAAAGAATATGGCTTTTTTCTGGGGGACATAATATATTCAAACCAAATGTTCCTCCATGGTGAATATATAAGTAGCTACTGTTTTCCTAGTTAGATCATGTGTATACATTTGAATGTGTTTTGGAAATATGAGTTGGAGAAAACAGAAAAAAATCTCTTCTTAATGGAATCCCCTTGCAGTCAAATGTTTCAGTTATAAATGTCACCAGCCCATGTTTCTTTAGAATTAGTCCATATAGCAATATAGAAAATTATGCATTCAACAAAGATGAACTGAATGTCTACCAAGCTAGGTGATGAGGATGTCAACTATGATGACACAGCTAATAAGCTATTGAGAGAGATATATACTTCGATAAAATTTGCATTTGTTTGTTTGGGGGAGGGGGGAGAGGGATCTGTCTTTGCAACCTAAAAAGTAGGCTCCATGAAAGCTAAAGCCTTAATCCCTGTTGTTTGCCAGCACATACCCAATGCCTAACAAAAGACCAGCACATAGTAACTGATGCATAAACATTTATTGAATGTGTGAATTAAAGGCATATATGCAATGCTAATGGAACACAGATGAGAAAGAAATTAATCCTAAGAACATGGAAAAGCTTCATAAAAACAGGTGATTTTTAAAAATTTAGACTGAGAAGGAGTTGTCAAATTCTGGCAGGCAGGGACAGGGACTGAAAGGAAAACAGAAGATCCAGCGGGAGAAATACGGAGTGTTGACGTGTGGACTGCCTTCCTGGGCAGGACAGAACTGCCCCTCTCCCGGCCCTTCTAGTGTAATCATCACTCATGTGCACACCCTCAGGAGTTGGTTGTTTCTCTGAACCCCTCTCACAGAGTAGCCAGGAAGCGATTTTAGGCCTGAACTGTTCATATCTGGCAAAAGACAACTGCAACCTTCACGCTGCTGTGAAAAGTTTCCCCTCAGTAAAATTAGGGGCAGCTCTGTGGGTATGGGGACAATGTGAGTTTTAGCAAATTTCTCCTTGTGGTTTGGGCAGTTTTGAATGTATGCCCAGGGACTGCAGCACTAAATCCCTTTTTAGATTCTAAACAAACACATGGATGGGGGTTAGGGGAGCCAGAGGCAATGGAAATGCCTATCAGAGGAGCTTGGTTGACAGGGAAGACATCTCTGGACCAGATGAAGGGTCTTGTGTCCTTGCCTGGCACGGCGAAAATGACTAGTCCCACTGGCTTGGTCACAAAAGAAATTGATTTAATAGCTGGCAAAGAAAGGGACCTCAAGGTCTAAGACCTGCCTCCCCAAAGGACTGCAAGACCAGGTTTATAAGCATTATTTTGATCAAAAAGAATTGGAAAGGAACAAAAGAAAATCAGGGAGATGGCATTTATGGATGAGAAAGTTTAGGGATGTAATAAAGTTTAGGGGGTGCAATCTAGTTTCCTCTTAGGGTTTGCTGAAATGTAACTAAGATGCATAGGGGTAAACGGCTGGTCAGGGAACCTTCGATCAAGGCATGGAAGTCTACTGTTGCAGTTGACTGATCCTCCCTTTGCAAGAAGGTCAGCACAGCTGGGAGAGGTAAAGGATAACAGTATAGTGTTATTACCTCTGCTGGGAACTAAAAAACTTAATTACAGGGGGCTTTTACAAACAATAATACAGTGTTCCTATCATCAAAGCTGGAAACTCTGAGACCTAGTTGCAGGGGCTCTTTCACAGGGGAGGAGAGGGATGCTGGCAAGAGGGAAAACACTTAGCTCTAAGATCTTCACCGAGCAACCCTCCCTGCTTCGCCAGCAGGGGCTTAAGCCAAAACTCTCTCTTTTCTGCCTGGGACCCCAGAGAAGGCCAAAGGAAGCTCCACACAGAACAGCACTATTCAGTTAGGACAACCTGCACCCCCTTCCTTCTGGAGAGAGCAGATCAGGTAGGGCTTGAGATCAGACATTCAGAGGAATGGAAACTCGAGTGGTCCTTGCTGTTGAAACTATTTGTGCTTCCAGTTCAAGGTCATTCGGAGCCTTAAATTCTCAACCCTGGGGCTTAAATCTTAGAGTGAGGCTCAACTTCTGCTGTTTTACCCTACTGATTCCTATTGATAGTCCTAACCCGATGCCCTTTGGAGAAGGCTGTAAGTTAGAAGACATTCATAATTTGGAGGGTTTCTGGCCTTAGACCAGGAGATTAAAAGTCAGAGACTGGAAAAAGTGAGAGGGCTGATGAATAGTCCAGAGAACATAGTCCAGCAAGCATGGGTTCTTTGGCTACCATCTCCCTGTTATAAACACTGGGTAGGATTCCTTTGGACATGCAGAGAAGAAAAAAACACCCCCCCCACGCCCCCATGAAGCCCCTGGTTTGTTTACACAAGGGTCGATTTCTAAAGCACATCACCATACCTTTCTCTCAGAAGACATGGCTACACACTCCTTTTTTAAAATTTCATATGGTGCCTACTTCCTTATTCCTCAAGATTTCAGGAGAACATTGTGAAAGCAAGAAGGAGAAACCATGGAGAAGGAATACTATGAAAAGGAAAATGACCCTAAAGAGAGAAAACCTGATTGGTGAATTGTTCATGCAATAGAAGCAGGAAAGAGTAGACTGGTCATAGCAGGAAAATGAATAACTGACAAAAAGGACAAGCTCAAGAAAATCTTCCAGAATCTCTTTGCTTTTAGAATAAAGAAGTAAAAAATATGAGAAAAGAGATAAGAAACATAGAAGAGAGATACTCAACATTAAAAAAAATTGTATATATACATATATAATAGCTATTTCAAAAGGAGAGGGCGGAAAAGCCAGAACTGTAGCATTCAGCAATTTAGCATAGTTTATATTAGAACAGACTTGAAAATCAGAGATAACAGGGCTTGGATCTGAACTCAGGTACTTTTTAACTGTGTGAACTTGGCCAAGGTTCTTAACTTCTCTAAGTCAGTTTTTGTTTTTAAAAAGTGGGTTATTTCGCATGGATTGCACTCCCTTTATCCGGTGTATGGATGGATGAGTAGAAAAATGGGGACAAAAACTAAATGAAAAATAGGGTGGGATGGAGGGGGATGGTTTGGGTGTTCTTTTTTATTTCATTTTATTTTTTATTCTTATTCTGATTCTTTCTGGTATAAGGAAAATGTTCAAAAATAGATTGGGGTGATGAATACACAACCATATGATGGTACTTGTGAACAATTGATTGTACACTATGTATGATTGTATGGTATGTGAATATTTCTCAATAGAACTGAATTTAAAAAAAACAGTGGGTTATAATAATAGTATTGACCTCTTAGCGTAATTGGGGGAAATTATGTGAGGTGATGCTTGTAAAATAATTTGCATGAGACCAACATAGAGTGTCAATAAATGTCACCTAGTGTTGTTATTAATTTAAATCCAGATGCAAATTTGGGAACCAAGGTGCCCTTGGTTTTCCATATCAATAAAGGCTCCCACATGCACCAATTTTGCAGAGGAAACCAAAATCCAGATTCCTTTCCAGCTCTGCTGCTTTGGCTGACTCACTGCCAAGACCATAGCTGTATGACTCATGCCATTTCTGGTTTCAGTGGAGGGTGCAGATCTCCATAGAGACCAGCTGACAATTGCTATGAGTCAACAGAAGGGAAGTCCCTGAGAGGCAAAGATTGGCTCTACCCCCCATCCCCCACCCTTGGGCATGCTGAGACCAAGTCACCTGAAAATAATGAGGTTCTCCCTTGCTTTCCAAATCATCAAGATGGCCCTCCCAGCACCTCTTAAAGGCCAGCAGGGCAGATTCCACGAAAGGCAACCACAGATGCAGTTTTTAAATAGTCCCTTCAGAAGTCCACAATTAAAACCTAATTATATATTCTTGCCAATTAGTGAAGGAGTTACCCTCCCTAGTGATGGCAGAGTCCCCAAAATTCCATAGTCTGAAAAAAAGAATGTCTGCTCTCCCCTTCTCCCCCAACAACCCACTCTTCCTTCAAGGCAGATCACTTACAAACCTCTGCTATTTATTTGTAACCTTAGAAAAGATACTTAACCTCTGACTCTGTTTACTTACCCTTAAAATGGTGCCGACCATACCTGCCCCACTATGCTGTTGAAGGATCAAACGAGATCCTTCATTTAGTAACTCAGCAAATACTTACTGAGTGACCTACTGTACACTCATTCTTTCATTTGACAAATATTTACTGAACAACTACTACATACCAAACCTTGGGGATACGACAGTGAGTAATATCTGGGAGTTCTCTGCTCTCATAGAGCTTACCTTCTAGGAAGAAGATAAAGAGCAAGTAGACAAACAAACAAGATAACTTCAGACAGTGATATTCTACACAAGAAACAAAACACAAAAATGGGATTAAAAGCAATAAGGGGGTAGGTAAAGAGCAGAGTCATGGAAGGGTTCTTGGAAGAGGTGACGTTTGCTGAGTCCTGAATGATAACAGACACAGAAGGACCTGGGGTAGAACATGTTTCCAGAAAAAGACAAAGTGAACCATAAACATAGAGGTTCTGGAGGAAACATGTATTTAAGGACAAAAAGGAGGACAATGGAGGAGATGGTGAGGAGGTCAAGAATAGGTTGGAGAGGTGGGCAGAGGCCAGATCACACAGGGGCTCATGAGAAATGAGTAGCACTCCACACAGACCAAGGGACCAAAGACAAGTATTTTAACCTAAGTCTAAGAGAAAGGCAGGGGCCAGATGGGATGGGGCCTGCCTGACTGTGGTCAAAAGTATGAATTTAATTCAGAGACTAGTGCAGTAGTTCCTAGCATTGGCTATATATTAGGATCACTCAGGAAGCTTTGTAAAAATATGATGTCTCATGTCCAGACCCAGCCCCAGCAATTCTGATATAATTGATCTGGGGCGCAACCTGGGCATTTGGGATGTTTAGAAGCTCTCCAATGATTCTATGACAGCCAAGGTCAAGACTATTGGAATGAGAACCTGTTGGAGGAGCATTCCAAGCAGGAGACACATGATCTGAATTCTCTTTAGAAGAGATCACTCTGGCTGCCACAAAATTACATGACACTCCCATAGCAGTGCCCAGTACATAATTGATACCTGATGTTTTCTGCTTTCTCTCCTCACATCCTTTCAACCTTTCAGAAATCTGAAGTTACAAAGGGAAAGCCCAACCAGATATTGAGAGATAAGTATCACACTGTATCTGCCTCTAGTTAGTGGTTGTTTTTTTCTATTCTCTGCTCCTGGAGCCATCCATCCACCCCCCTCCAAGGCTTGGAGCCTCATCTCCTGTGTTTTCCAGATCCAAACTTTGCACCTTCTTTGATAGCTCTGATGACCCCAGCGCCAGGAGAGCAGCTCTAAGGAACATTTAAAAGAGACTTAGTGAGTTTATTTTGATGAAATACAATAATTACCATGCTTAGCAGCTGTTGCTATTTAAAATAAGAAAAACCTGGGCTTGAATTTAAACTGTTTGGTAAAGCATGTGCCCCACCAATCTGGTCCAACAAAATCAGACATTATGAAATCTATAGAAGAATTGAAGCTTGTTACAGGAAGTTGAGATGCAAATCATATTTTGTTTCAAATGAGCCCAATGAATGCATAATTTTCCACAAAGAAATACTTTTGTGTCAGGATTCTTTTGCCAAGAACTGAAGTTCTTGCGCTGCAGCTGTTAGCAGTGTCTGATTGTCCATTTCAAACTGCAGGAACTCCGCTTTTCTAAGGAGGATTTAGAGCAAAGGCAGGAAGAGGACAGAGTTGCTCTCATCAATTGTTTTCCAGAATATTCTCTGAAGTCTGCCTGTGCCTCCCTCATGAATTTGTCCTCAGAATTTTCAAAGACTGAACTGTAAGTCGAATCAATAGCTACCCCAAATGACTGTCCATTCTAAAGGGGCTTTTTCTTGTTCTTTCTCCCCCAGTATCTATTTGCCAAGAATCTTGACTTCTGGTGAAAGAAACCCAATTCAAATTAAACAAACAAACAAACAAACAGAAAAGGCAGCACAGGAATTATTTGTTCTTATAACTGGAAAGTCCAAACATGATTGGCTTCAGGCACACTGGATCCAGGTAGAGGGAAATGGGAGTATGGACTGGGCACAGACAAGAAAAAGCATTGATAAGCAGCTTCGTGAGCCTAGCAATTGTTGACACCCAGAAGGCTGCTTGGTCTCTCCTCAATCCCTCACCCAAAATTTATTCCACAACCCCAAAAGATCATACATCATGGCAAAGGGCATCCTAAAGGTCTACTCCACAATTCTCCATGGGGACCCTTCAGCCTTCATATTGAGCAAGCTGGGGATTTTTGTTGTTGCTTTACTCTGATGCTTCCCTGAAAGTGCTTTGCAATCAACTACAGGCTAGAGTGCTTGTCTTCAATAAAAAAGAATTGTCTCAAAGGCCCAGAGAAAGGACTAAACCGGGTATCCATTTTTTTAATTATTGTTTTTTAAATACAAGTTTATTGAGATATAGTCACATACAATACAGTCAGCTGTTTACAGTATCATCTTACAGTTGTTCATTCATCACCACAACCAATTTTTGAACATTTTCATTACTCCAAAAAATAAGAATAAAAATAAATAAAAATAAAAGTAAAAAGGAACACCAAAAGCATCCCATACCCCTCCTCCCCTGTCTGTCCCCATTTTTCTATTCATCTGTCCATACACTGGATAAAGGGAGTGTGAGCCACAAGGTTTTCACAATCACACAGTCACACCATGTAAGCTACATAGTTATGCAATTGTCTTTAAGAATCAAGGATATAAGAATCTCCTCCAGATAGCCTCTCTGTTGCTCAGATGTGGCCCCCTCTTTCTCTAAGCCCACTCAGCAGGTGAACTCACTACCCTCCTCTTATGTGGGGCATGACTCCCAGGGGTGTGAATATGCCTGGGATGAGCCTGGACCCAGCACTGTGTGACTGAGAAAATCTTGACCAAAGCGGGGAAGAGAGATGAAACAAAATAAGGTTCCAGTGGCTGAGTGATTTCAAATGGACTCAAGAGTCCACTCTGGAGGGTATTCTTATATGCTATATAGATTCCAGTTTTTAGTTTTTAGTGTCTTGGAATGGCTAGAGGGAAATACCTGAAACTGTCCAACTGCAACCCAGTGACCTTGATTCTTGCAAATGATTGTATAACTATGTACCTTGCACAGTATGACTGTGTGATTGTGAAAACCTTGTGGCTTGCACTCCATAGCCATGTATGGACAGATGAATGGAAAAATGGGAACAAAAATTAGATGAAGAGGGGACTGGAGCGCAGGTGCGGCCCACACGGTAGCTCCTGCGACCCCGCGACCCCACCTGTGGCACTACTTTGGCACCCAGGCCTCCACCGATGGCGCAGGCAAAGGCCCCTAGGCTACAGAAATGGCAGCAGGGAGTAGTCAAGCCTGGGAGACCCTGCCTGGGTGCTTAGTGCTTGGACTGTCTGAGAGTGAAAACCCAGAGGAAGATAGTTGATAGCAGAACTACTGACAATGAAACCAGTGGAATCAGTGACCTTCAATGATGTAGCTATCAACTTTACTAAGGAAGAGTGGGCCATGCTGGACACAAACCAGAGAAAGATGTTCAGAGATGTTATGCTGGAGAATATCAGTCATCTGGTGTTCATAGGCAGGAAAAATGACCATAAAAAAGAAGAAATGATAACCATGCAACATGTCTCTAAGAAGGACACATCTACCAACCAGACAAAGATTCCTCATACTGAAGAGGATCCCCTTGAAAGTAATGATTTGGGAGAATATTTCACTCACTCCACAATGACTGACATGGGAAAGAAACCCAATGTAAACAAACAATTTCAAAGAGTTCTCAATTATCATTCATTCATTGGTCAAAATAAGAAAGTTCAAACTGGATGTAAGTCATATAACTGTCATCTATGTGGAAAAGTCTTCAGAAGTAGTTCTGGCCTTGGACAACTTGAGAAAATACACACTGGAGAAAAGCTAAAAAAAAAAAAAAAAAAAAAAAAAAAAATTAGATGAAGAATAGGTGGGATGGAGGGGATGGAAAATTTGGGTGTTCTTTTTTGCTTTTATTTTTATTTTGGAGTAAGGAAAAGTTTCAAAAATTGATTCTGGCAATGAACGCACAACTGTATGATGGTGCTGTGAATAATTGTACACTGTGGATAACTGTAGGGTGTGTGGCTATATCTCAATAAAGCTGTATTTTAAAAAAAGAATGAAGGCTACTGAGTTGCAGTTTGACAGTTTAGGTATTTCCTTCTAGCTATTCCAATACACTAAAAACTAAAAAGGAATATCTATATAATGCAAAAGAATAATCTCCAGAATGACCTCTCAACTCCATTTGAAATCTCTTCAGCCACTGAAACTTTATTTTATTTCATTTTTCTTCCCCCTTTTGGTCAAGAAGTCTTTCTCAATGCTATGATGCCAGGTCGAGGCTCAACCCAGGAGTCATGCCCCAAGTTTCAACAGTCTCTCTTCTCTTCCTGCAATAATCCTTTTGGATAAAGTCTTTCCTAACCAAAAGAAGGAGGATGAGGAGGAAATGATTATTCGGATGACCACCCCTTAGATGAGTCTAAGCTGAGACGGAGATAAGAGGGATCAGACAGGGATAGGTGGAGTAGGAGAGAATAGGGCATTGGAGGTCACTACAAAGCTGAAGATGGGTACTGCAGGAATAATAGGAACAGTAAACCAGAAGGATAGGAGACTAAGAGGTGAAAAAAGGGACAAATCAGATGATAAATATGTATAATCTCCTACCCACCCTCCTGCTTTCTGAGGAGAAAAGGATTCTTTGATCTGCTAATGGGGTAATAGATGAAGATGCAAAACTCATGAAGAGTCCCACATAAAGGCATTTTTATTTATTTTTTTAATTCATTTTTATTGAGATATATTCACATACCATGCAGTCATACAAAACAAAGCGTACATTCAATAGTTTACAGTGCCATTATATAGTTGTGCATTCATTGCCAAAATTAATTTTTGACATTTTCATTACCACACACACAAAAATAATAAGAATAAAAATAAAAGTGAAAAAGAACAATTAAAGTAAAAAAAGAACACTGGGTGCCCTTTTTCTTTTTCTTCCCCCATTTTTCTACTCATCCATCCATAAACTAGGCAAAGGGGAGTAAGGTCCATAAGGCTTTCCCGATCACATTGTCACCCCTCATAAGCTTCATTTTTATACAAGCATCTTCAAGATTCATGGGTTCTGGGTTGTAGTTTGATGGTTTCAGGTATTTACTGCTAGTTATTCCAATTCATTAGAACCTAGAAAGGGTTGTCTATGTTGTATGTAAGAGTGCCCACCAGAGTGACCTCTTGGCTCCTTTTGGAATCTCTCTGCCACTGCAGCTTATTTTATTTCCTTTCACATCTCCCTTTTGGTCAAGAAGATGTTCTCCATCCCACGATGCCAAGTCTACATTCCTCCCCAGGAGTCGTTATTCCACGTTGCCAGGGAGATTCACTCCCCTGGGTGTCAGATCCCACGTAGGGGGGAGGGCAGTGATTTCACCTTTCAAGTTGGCTTAGCTAGAGAGAGAGGGCCACATCTGAGCAACAAAGAGGCATTCAGGAGGAGGCTCTTAGGCACAACCATAGGGAGGCCTAGCCTCTCCTTTTATAAGGGCATTTTTAAAAGGCGTAGATCTTACATGAGAAAGAGAAAAAAGAGAAGAGAAAAAGGTTGGGAATAGGAGGTAGAAGATGGGGAAGGGTGAGTGAGGCAGGAGAACTAGGTGAAAGTGTTTCTTTTACTTGTGATAACTCGCAGAGAATAGGCTTGAGGGAGGCTGGTTTGACTGTGTTTAGAGAGAGATACAGAACTTCAAGACTTTAAGATGGAGCTCGCTTAGATTCAGGCTGTAGCTGTGAAAAAGAGTGGAAGTGGGGTGGAGATGAAAATCAAGAGAATCAAGAAGTTCAAAGAACTTTTAGCTAAAGTATCAGGTGACTGTCAGTGCTGGGCTTGAAAATAAGGACTGTGGACCAGGTTCCCAAAGTCTTCAGCGAAGGAGGTGGTGCGTTTAGAGAGAAGGTGGTTGACAGCAATGGGGAGAGGGAGGGTGTGGTATAATTAGGTGGCAGGAGCCTGAAAGGCATGGGAATATTTGCATGAGTATGGAAAGAGCCCTAGGAATAAAGCCTCCAAGCTCCCCACCTCCTTCTGACCCTGAATTAAGTGGGGTGTGGAGAATGGGCGGACCCTATTTGCAAGAGCTGCAGAGGAAAGTAATCTCCTTGGAGAGCGAAGCTTAAGTTAAAAGAGGTTTGTGGAGAGGGAGCAGATGTTTACCCTAGAAGTAGCATCCCTGCAGGCAGAGGGAGAAGGTTTAGGAGGGAGGGGAGTGGTGGGGGGTTGAGGTCAGCAAAACAGAGGCAGAGAGCTTGGCTTTTCATATGGCTGGCTCCTTCTCAGCTCACAAATAGCTCCTTGATTTCCCCAGTTAATATAAAGCATTGCACCCTGTTTCTTTCCTTTACAGTACTTAACGCAAAATGGCATTGTGTTTATAATTTGTTTTATTGTCTGGTTTCCCAGTCAGCAACCCACCACCACCACCACTACAATGTAAACTCCATGAAATCAGAGACCTTGTCTATTTATTCACTGCCTTATCCCCAGTTCCCGGCACATAGTAAGCACTCAATACATGTACATTGAATGAATTAGTTAATGAGCAGATGAATGAATGAATGAGTAGTCCAGAAGCTTTCCCATTTGGTAAGGTGCCTGAGATAAAGGGATGTGTACCCCGGTGCGATTAGCTTCCCACAAGGATTGAGACATGGTGCCTGGAGTCTCCCAATTTGACTCTGAGGGACAGATCCTGCTTGGCCTTGCTCCTGTACCCTGGGGAGAATGCCTTTAGGAGAGACACTCACTTAAATCCCCACTAGCACCTCCTGCACTGGGATTTGTTAGCCCCAAGTTCTAGCCTAAAAATACTCCTCTCTGATATCAAGGACAAAATTTATAAACATGAAAGTGGTTATTATGGTTTAATCACAGGCTTGGTGGTAGTGACTCTTGGCAATCTCCCTGGGGTATTAACAAGAGCAGAGTAAATATGTAATGTAGGTGGTATTTTTAGTCTCACCCACCCTTCCAACCCAAAAGGGAACATCCCTGCAGAAGTTCCTTGTGACTCCCTGGGCCCCACCCTAGCCCTGGCTGCCCAGAAACTGTAGTTCGCAGAGGCTATGATGGCAGCCGCTCAACGAAGCAGAGTGAGGGGAGCACAGTGTGGCCTGGAGCTCATCTCATCCTTTGTTGATCGGTGCCTGAGTTCCGGCCCCAGGGTCCACAAGCCACCTGATGCCTCCTGGTCCTTGTGGCTAAGTCACACCTCTCTTCCCAGGACAAGGCTTGGCTGAAAGTTAAATATGGGAATGAAAATGTCTGTCCCCGCAGAAGATCTTCTTCCTACCAACCCTCTTCCCCAGGGTTGTCAACTTGGAACCAAAGAACAAATAAGCCCTGACTGAGCCCTAGAGCAATAAACTTAACCAAGAGAGTTTCCCAAACTGCATCTTTTCTGTTCAGTGCCAGGAGGTCTTACAGTTTATACTCCATTCTGAAGTGTGGGCTCTATGGCAGGCTTGATGCTGGCTGGGACTGGGGTTGGGGACTGGGCATTCTCACCACAACCCCCTGGATGAGGACACACTTTGTGAACACCCACGACGCACCAGACACTGTGCTAAGTGCTTTATGTGCATCCTCTCATTCACTTCTCATAAAGGCCCTGTGAAATAGGTACTGGTATTCTCCCCCACTTTATAGCTGTGGTTACATAACTTTCCCAGGCTCATATGGCAAGTGGGATTTGTAACCCTTGAGCATAAAACGTGGTTTGGTCTGAGGAGCCTATCGTACTCTCCCCAATAGTTTATAATCTACATAATGTGTTGCTGGGGACCCTACAGCCATCATATACCTCACTTCCATTTGTTTTCATTTGGGGAACAAACTTCTCTCACTTTAAGAACATGTAGTTCTGATGGAGCTGACTCTTCCCTCGGGCGCAGAGGTGGTCTGTGACTCAGGCTTGGCCCTTTGTCGCCTCACATTCCCCTGACCCCAGAAACAGGTCCAGTGATGGGTATATGGTCCTATAAGAGCCCACAGAAATTCTTGAGGCCTTCTCCTCCATGGACTTGCTGTATGACCTTGAGAGAGTCATTTGCCTCTCTAGGTGTCTTTATTTGGAAAACACACATGAAAAGTCTACTTTAGATTGGTGCTACTCAAACCATGGACTAGGGCAGCATCAACATCACCTGGGAGCCTGTGAGAAAAGCAAATATTGGGTTCTGTCCCAGACCTACTGAATCAGAATCTCTGGAAGTGAAGTCCAGCAATTCTATGCTTTAATGAGCTGCCAGGAGGCTCAAGTTTGAGAAGCACAGGATTAGCTGTTCCCTGGATATTTGAATCTATCAACCACTCTGTACAAAAATCAAGAAATCAGGCAAGAGAGGGTCCAGTGTTGATAACCATTTTTTCCTCTCTCTGTTATTTCTTCCTTTTTCATTTACTACTTGTTTCAGTTTGCTAATGCTGCTGGGATGCAAAACACCAGAAATGGATTGGCTTTTATAAAGGGGGTTTATTTGGTTACACAGTTACAGTCTTAAGGCCATAAAATGTCCAAGGTAACATATTAGCAATCGGGTATCTTCACTGGAGGATGGCCAATGGTGTCCGGAAAACCTCTGTTAGTGGGAAGGCATGTGGCTGGCGTCTGCTCCAAAGTTCTGGTTTTAAAATGGCTTTCTCCCAGGACATTCCTCTCTAGGCTGCAGTTCTTCAAAAATGTCACTCTTAGTTGCTCTTGGGGTGTTTTGTCCTCTCTTAGCTTCTTCAGAGTAAGTGTCTGCTTTCCACAGCCATCTTCAAACTGACTCTCATCTGCAGCTACTCTCTCAGCTTCTGTGCATTCTTCAAAGTATCCCTCTTGGCTGTAGCTCCTCTTCAAAATGTCACTCTTTGTTGCTCTTCAAAATGTCATTCACAGCTGCACTGAGTTCCTTTTGTTTTTCAGCTCATTTATATGGCTCCAGTGATTTAATTTAGACCCACCCTGAATGGGTGCGATAACACCTCCATGGAAATTATCCAAACAGAGTCATCACCTACATTGGGTGGGGTACATCTCCATGGAAACACTCAAAAGAATTACAATCTAATCAACACTGATACCTCTGCCCACACAAGATTACATCAAAGATAATGGTGTTTTGGGGGACATAATACATTCAAACTGGAACAACTACCATCTCCTGTCTCCATCTCAGAGGCTCGCCCATGCCACTCTGGGCAGCAGAAATGTGTGGAGTCCCATGCCCTTTCTGCCTTGCCACATCTGCCAACATCCTCCCACCATCCACTGTGCTCCCCTCTGAAGATCTGGATGCAAGCAGCAACTGTGCCTGTTGGTTCATGGCTCTATCCTTGTCTCCTAGAACAGTGGTGAGCATAGAGTTGACCCTCATTAAGTACTTGTTGAATGACTAAATGGGGCCTGCCTTCTCCCCAGGGTCCCCTGAATGTGAGAGAAAAAGTCCCAAACCTGTCTTAGATTACTATTAATTTCCCCTTCCCAGTCTCAAAGGCCCATAACTCTGTCTCATTCTCATACTTTCTTCTACCCATCACCTCTACAATATCTCAGGGAATTTTTATCTCCTCTGTAGTAGGAAAAATCAACTAAGCAAACAGTCTTCTAGTTCTATGGTATAGACCATTATCTCAACTTTAGAAGTTCAAAATCCATTCTGCTGTTATACGCTCCCTTAAAACAACAGATGCTTTGTTTCTAATATACCCAAATGGAAGAAAGTTATTGGGTAAGGGGAAAGTACAAGGGAAAAAATAAAAGATGAAATATCAAAATATTATCCCTCTATATAAATAATAAAATTTAAAACACTGATGGATGAATCTTGAAGACATGATTCTGAATGAAATAAACCAGACACATATAGACAAGTATTGTATGAGCTCGCTTATATGAAATTGCTGTAGTAAGCAAATTTCATAGAGACAGATATTAGATTACAGGTTACCAAGGGTGACATGGAGGGGGAGAGGGGAAGTTATTACTTAATGAGTGCAGAGTTTCTGTTTGAGATGATGAAAAAATTGGGTGATGGATCATGGCGATGGTAGCAAAATATTGTGACTGTAGATAATACCACTAAATTGTACTCTTGAAAGTGGTTTAAATGAGAAAGGTTCATATTTGCATGTTACTGCAATTAAAAGTTTTTAAAAATTTAAAACATAGAGTAAATAACAAGAGCAATGGTTTTTATTCCATTCAAATTATAGAAGGAGGAAAATAAAGAAAACAAACAAAGTTTAAAATTAGACCAATCATGATATGCAAGTAAAAAGGACGCTGAAGAGTAGTGAGGATGATGTTATCTTTATTAGCAACAAATATGTGAGTGGTAAAATGTTTAAATAATTTTCACAGATGAACTATCTAAATAGACACCCAACTGTTCACCACAAGTTACCTCTAGGGAATGGGATTAGGAAGGGAGGCTATTTACTTTTTATTTGATATACATCTGCATTTAAATGAATCTCCTGTTAAAAGTTTAATGTGAATAATAAAATGCTAAAATGGGGTGGGGCGGGGAGAAAGAATTAAAAGAAAAGACCAGATGTTAAGATAAAATGTTTCATTTGTTAAGATTCAATAAAATAAAACTGAGATTAAAAGACAAAAATAAATGCAGTTTGAAATAAAAGAATGAAAATCAATGTGAAGATGATAAAATAATCATACATTCAGAGATTAAAACAAACAAACAAACTGTAAAACACCCTTTTTAACTTTTTAAAGGTAAACTTTTTAACTTTACAGGGTAAAAAGTTAAAGATGCGATAATGAGGACAGGAGTATAACATTTATTGAAAAAAAATTGTAGGAGAAAATAAGGAAACAAAGACCAAACAAAGTTTAGAGATATTAAAAAGCAGGATGCCAAAGAGTAGAAGCAACCAAGGACTAAAGCTTTGTTAACAAGATTTTTGTCTGATTTCATCAGTGAAGTCTCCTATCAGAATTACTCATTGCTCCACAAGCACCCTCAGCCACTTCTCCCTTCCCCTCCAGCTCCAACTTCTGTGGCCAGTTGACGTTTTGAACACCTACTCGTGCACACAGTTAAGTCAACAAAAACACACTCAATCAAATTATGCACAACTGAGCTAGGAGATTCTGAGCCAGAGAGATGGGACTCTGTCCTTTGGCAGCCGAATCAGCTTTCTAGAACCTTCTGAAACCTCAGCTCTCTAAAGGAATGTAGCAGACTCGCCCTCCCTGGACCGAGGCAGAACTGAGTTCAAATTTCAGACAAGTTACCTCTCTAAACCTCGGTTTCCTCTTTTCTAAAATGGGGGAAATAAGATCTTACCTCATAGAATTGTTATGAGGATTAAACATATAAGGAATATAGAAACACTCCTTTAGCAAAGGGATAAAATGAGGTTTGAAGATTTGTCTAACATGACATGGCAAATATATGGAGGAATTTACAGTTAACTCAATGTCTTCTCTCTTTACTTTCCATTATTCCAGGCTCAGTTTGGGGATTACATTTTCATTTGTTTGTTGTCTACAAGGGACATTTTGCAGGCATGCCTTCTAAGTTTCCAAGGAGCAGGGATTTTTCAGAGGTGCTACCACCTTCCACAAAGAACCATCAGTCGAGTCCCCTGCAGCTGACATCTGTGTTCTGCTTTCACTCAAAAGGGTTTCTCTAAGCACTGGGTGTCCTCCCCTGGGGTGGGGGTGGGGGTGGGGACAGCACCACTGCCTTTCATTCTGCTGTCATTCCTGTTCCCTTATTTAAAGACATAGACTAAAAAGTAAGAAATCCCATATAATAGAGTCGTCTTTTTGTAAGATGAATTAAAATGATATGAAATACTAAAAATGGGCCAAATAGTCATTAAGCACTTGGGGACTACCCATACCTCCGCCTAAGTGCAGCTTTAAAACCTCTAAGCCTGGTCTCACAGTTGAGAAAGGAATTAATAGCGAATTAAAGCAAAGCCCAGAGATGGAGTGTGGAATTGAAACCTGACGTGTCCCACGTGAGCCGCCTGAGCCGTTTTTAAGCCAACTTGCTTGGCTTCTGTTTGTTGCAATGGAAAAAGTCCTTATAAATATACCTATCCTCTCCCACTTCTTGCTGAAATGTTTTCACGTTTAACATTCTTGCCTCAACCAGTGGACTCTCCTCACACCCATCCTCTCACCTTGGAGACAAATAGGGACACCCCAGTAATTTCAAATGTTTTGTTTTTCTTTGGGGTCTCCCTAAGGCCAGCAGGGTCATTGAAGGGTCATCCAGACACTGGATCCATTCCACTGGCACTTTACCAACAATAATAGGAGGGGACTCCAAGCTCTATTCTAGGGGTAGTGGTGAGTTAAAAGTGCCCATAGCCATAGTATTAAAATTCAAATAGCGCCAGTTCTGAAACAGGCTTGACCAGCCAGGGTTCCACCTTTACTTTGTTGTCCTTTATCCAATGGATGACTTGCACCACACCTCAAATGACAGGACCCTACTGCCCTTTCTATCTGGTGTGTCTCTAGGAGTTCCCAGAATGAGAGTGGTATGTGATAGGTTGAATTGTGTCCCCCCCCAAAAGATAAGTTCAAGTCCTCCTACCAGTCCTGTGAATGTGACCTTATTTGGAAAGATGGTCTTTGAAGAGGCAATGAGTTAAGATGATGGCAAACTGGATTAGGATGGGCTCCAGATCTAGAAACTGGGTTTTGGGACCACCAAAAGCCAACATGGAACAGATTCTTCCCTAGTGCCTTCAGAGGTAGCACGGCCCTGTCAACACCTTGATTTCGGACGTCTAGCCTCTAGAACTGCAAAGCAATACATATCTGCTGTTTTAAGCCATCTATTTTACGATAATTTATTATGGCAACCCTTGGCAATGAAGAAACATGCAACCTGGGAGTCACTCTGCACCAACTCTAGTCCCCGCCATTCCCTGCCCTCTTGCTGCTGCTGCTTGACTCTAGTGCATCAGGCTATTGACAGACTGCTCTGCCACCCATGCAGCAGCCACCCACTCTTAACCACCAATGCCACCCTCTCTTTGATGTCACTGACTGCCTCAGCTTCTTGCCACCTCTCTTGCCCCTGTGGCTCTCTGCTCCCTACATCTCTCTCAGGCTGGTAGGGAAATGCCTGCCCCTTGAGCATCCAGACTTTTACACAGTGGGTTGACTTCACCAAGAGGTTCAGGGCCTTGAGTGTGTAGTTATTTCATTTCACTGCCCAGCCCCTCTGGGAGGTACCCCACACAGTGACTCAGACCCTCTGTGAGGCAGTTCCTCTAATTTTACCACCCAGCCTTTTCCTTCCCAGGAAGCATGAGCACTCTAGCCTGGTCTACATCCAGAATCCCTGCTCCTGCTCAACCTCCTGACTGCCCCACGGATCCCAGAGCCCAGGATCAGAATTGCTCCTCCTTGGATATGGTGATGGACCTGTAGGGGTCTCTGTGGTCCCTCCCTACTGGCAGGTTTCCCTCAGGTACACTCCAAATCTACTAGACATGTCTGAACATGTCTAAACTCAAACTGTAACCTTACCTTTTTTCCTGGGCCCCAGAAAAATGAGCTTGGGGGATGAAGGAAGAAATCAGATACTCTTTAGGTGCTGGTTTGAATCTATCGTGTACCCCAGAAAAGACTAGGTTCTTTTAATCCAATCTTGTGGGGGCAGACCTATTGTGGGTAGGATCTTTTGATTAGGTTGTTTCCATGAGATGTGACCCCGCTCATTCAAGGTAGGCTTTAATAGCCTTGCTTGAATCCTCTATGAGAGGATAAAAATCAAAAGACATTTTGGAGAAAGCCATTTTGAACCAGAACCCAGGAGAGGAAGGACTAGAAGACGTCACCATGTGCCTTCCCATGTGACAGAGGAACCCTGGATGCCATTGGCCTTTCCTCAGAGAAGGTATCTATCTTTTAATTTGGATATTTTCATGGCCTTAGAACTGTAAATCTGTGAACTAATAACACCCCTCCCCCCAACTGTAATCTGGTATATTGCATTTTGGCAGCTTTAGCAAACCAGAACAGTATCTATAAGCATTTCATGAAGTTACTACAACTCTGTTTCCCAAAATTTACAAAAAGACCTTAAAGGCAGTATTATCTAACTGCGCAGAATAGAATATTTGAGTTCTAGCTGAGATACTCTATTATACACATACATACACAGAAACTCATATACACACTACATACACACACTCACACACAGACATATGCACATGTCACTATTTATATATCTGGAATCAAACTGAAATAAAAATATTTTTTGTCTTATCTTCTTAATAATATGTCATAAGCATAAAGAAATAAAGCAAAATAAAGTCTCAGTGGCTAAGAGATTTTAAGTAGAGTTGAGAGGTCATTCTGGAAGTTAGTCTTATGCAAGGTTCATCCAGATATTGCAGGCTGTCACAGTATGCCAAGCCCCAACCAACAGTGTTCCTGAAAACCTAAAGATACCCTTGACTCTATTAATACCCTATAAAAGTTTGACTTCTTAAGTTTATTTTTCAGAGACTTAAATCCTCCAGACTGTTCATATTCCAGATATTCATATTCCTGAAACCCAGAAGTACTGCTTTCTCCAAGAACATCAACCCGTCTCATCTCTCTACCTCATAATGTTGATGCCCCTTTTTAGCAAGAAGAAGTTAGAACAGTTGTTGCCCAAACATCTCTCAAGATTGAGAGAATGATCACTGAGAGGGAGGAGCTGTAATCAAGAAATTAGGATTTAGGGGATGATTATGATTACTGAATCGTTATATAGATACTCCTTTTTACTTTATGGTATATTAGAATAGACAGAAAGAAGTACCTGAAATCTCTGAACTAATCCAGCTGCCTTGATCTCTGATAATGATTGTATATAGCCTTTATCTTGTTCCCTTGTGATTGTAAAAACCTTGTGACTGACCCTCACTTGTACCCCTTTTATCCAGTTTTTCAACTTTAGGTTCTTATGATTACTAAAGAGAGCCCCTAATGTTTATTAAGGAAGGGCCTTGAGTCAGCTCAGAACTAATCCACCCCAATTCTGAAGATATCTTGATAAACGAAGCTAATCTAACCAAAATGGACCCACCTGACATGCACAGTAGCTTAAAGTTTAACCTATAAGTGACCTATACCTCATTACAATACTGAAAATCATGCCCATCATCATATTAAGGCTGCCATTTTCTTACATATGTTCTGTGACTAAGCATATAATCAGTCTGCACATGCTCAATAATTAAATCACCTCTAATTACATCACCTGGAGCCATTGTGCTCATTATCCTAAAAGCTGCCTATCTTTTGATATTACAAAACTTGCAGAATTACTGCAGTTTGGGGAGACAGATTTTTAGGCCAATAGGCCATCTGATCTCCTGCTTCATGGCTAGCAATAAATTCTTTCTCTCTTTGAAACCCTGGTGTGTCAGGAATTGGTCATTTGAGTGGATTGGACAGAGAACCTACCACTTTTGATAGGTATCATACATACACATAAACTCACATACACACTACATACACACTCATATACACACAGACACATGCACACACTTAAATCACCATTTACATATTTGGAACCAAACTAAAATAAAAATACTTTTGTGTCTTTTCTTGTTTTCTTAATAATGTGTAATAAGCATTTCTCCCTTGTCATTGAATATTCTTCCAAAAATTCATTTTATTACATTTTATAGGTTGGGGAGGGTGTTTGTTTTTTGTATTTTTTCCCTTCTTGTTGGGCATGTAAATTGTTTCTTATTTATTTATTTTGTTTGTTTGTTTCTTATCTTTCTTATTACATCTCTGCTTACTTCCTCAGGATAGATTCCTAGAAGTAGAATTGCTGGGCCAAAGAGTATGAACTTTTTCCAGGCTCTTGGCACATATTGCCAAATTGCTTTTCAAAAAAGATTTCCAAGTTCACACCTCCAATGAGAATATGAAAATATGGATCTTACTGCAGCTTCTCCAGAATTGAGCATTATGTGTGTTAGTTTTTCTTTAATCTTTGCCTATTTGATGGGAAAAAAATGTTTCTCATTTTAATATGCATTTATTTCATTACTGACAAGGTTAAACTACTTTATTACCTATTTGTGTGCACACCATGAATCTATGACCTTTGCTGATATTTCATGTTTAGATATAGTTGGGATTTTTCTTATTGAATTGCAAGATTATTTTTGATATTAAAGATTTTTTTCATAATGCCTTTTGCCTTTTCATTTTAAGACAGATTTAATTCACCAATAATTTAAGAATAATATAATAAACTCAATCATTTCCTTTATGATATCTCTCATTTTTATGTTTAATAGGGTTCTCCTTGTTTCCTTGTAATTTTTCTAAGCACCATTTTGAATTTTTATGTAGCAAAGCCCAAGGGTATTCTTCTTCATGGGTTTTGCTTGCTGTTATGCTCAAAAAATCTTTCCTCCTACCTGGGATCACACACATATTTTTCATTTTTCTTTCATGGTTTCATTTATATAGTTTTTCTTGAATAAAATAAAACTAATTACTTTATTATAAAATATATGTTTCATGACACATACAATAAAATTTAAGAAAATATTTTTAGTAAATAAAGAAGAAAATAAATTGCATGCAATCCCAATTGTGAGATTATTTAAACAATCCTTTACTTTTTCTACTTAAAAGTAGAAAAAAAATCATAGTAATCCTCTGGTCTCCTTAAGGCTAATATTTAACATCCTCGTCTTGGTATATAAAGCTCCTCTTGAATTTGGTACCTGCTTACTTCTTTAACTCCCTCTCTCACTGCTAGGCACTTCTGTATCATTTTTCTGACCTGTTTATGCTCTCTGATGAATCACTTCCTTTAAAGATGCTGTTACAGTTTGCTAATGCTGCTATTAAGCAAAATACCAGAAATGGATCGGCTTTTATAAAGAGGGCTTATTTGGTTACAAAGTTACAGTCTTAAGGCCATAAAGTGTCCAAGGCAAATCATCAACAATCAGGTACCTTCACTGGAGGATGGCCAATGGCTTCTGGAAAAACTCTGTTAGCTGGGAAGGCATGTGGCTGGTATCTGTTCCAGAGTTCTGGTTTCAAAATGGCTCTCTCCCAGGATGTTCCTCTCTCAGCTCCTGTGTGTTCTTCATTGTGTCCCTCTTGGCTGTACTAAGCTCACTCCTTCTGTCTGAGTTTTTATAGGGCTCCAATGAACTAATCAAGGCCCATGCTGAATGGTCAGGGCCATGCCTCCATGGAAATTATCTAATCAGAATTATGTCCTACAGTTGGGTGGTTCATATCTCCATGGAAGCACTCAATCAAAGAATTACAATCTAATCAACGCTAAAACGTCTGCCCACACAAGATTACATCAAAGATAATGGCATTTTGGGGGACATAATACATTCAAACAGGCACAAATACTATCCTTTCTTTTGTGTAGGGTTTCTCAATGGCAACACTATTAATATTTTAGGTTGGAAAAGTGTTCTGAGAGCTGTCCTGTGCATTACAAGATGGTCAGCAGAATGCCTGGTCTCTACCCATTAGACCATGACAACCTCATTGTGAAACGTTGGCAGAGCAATTTGACTTTGGGCATACTTCATACAACACTCATGAACACGTCGAACTGCTGAGACAGCGAAATCTGTAAGTTTTTGCGGCCAGGGGACCCGTGCCCCTCCCTGCCAAGCTCAGTCCCGTGGGAGGAGGGGCTGTCAGCGCTGGAAAGGAGAAGGGAGAACTGCAGTGGCAGCTCTTATCGGAAACTCATTCTACTGATCCAAACTCCAACCATAGATAGACTGAAACCAGACACCAGAGAATCTGGGAGCAGCCAGCCCTGCAGAGAGGAGATAGGCATAGCAAAAAACAGCAAGAAAAACTCAAAAATAAAAGCAGAGGCTTTTTGGAGTTCTGGTGAACATAGAAAGGGGAAGGGCAGAGCTCAGGCCCTGAGGCTCATATGCAAATCCTGAAGAAAAACTGATCTCTCTGCCCCCTGGATCTTTCCTTAATGGCCCTAATTGCTTTGTCTCTTACCATTTCAATAACCCATTAGATCTGCCGGGAGGGCTTTTTTTTTTTTTTTTTTATCTTTTTTTTCCCCTGTTTCTAAAACAATTACTCTAAGAAGCCCAATACAGAAAGCCTCAAAGACTTGCAATTTGGGCTGGTCAAGACAAGAGCAGAACTAAAAGAGCTCTGAGACAAAAGACAATAATCCAGTGGCTGAGAAAATTCACAAAACACCACAACTTCCCAAGAAAAGGAGGGCGTCCGCTCACAGCCATCATCCTGGTGGACAGGAAACACTCCTGCCCATCACCAGCCCCATAGCCCAGAGCTGCCCCAGACAACCCAGTGTGACGGAAGTGCTTCAAATAACATGCACACACCACAAAACTGGGCATGGACATTAGCCTTCCCTGCACCCTCAGCTGGTTGTCCCAGAGTTGGGAAGGTGGAGCAGTGTGAATTAACAAAACCCCATTCAGCCATCATTTCAGCAGACTGGGAGCCTCCCTACACAGCACAGCAGCCCAGAACTGCCCTGGGGGGATGTCACTCACCTGTGACATAGCACAGTCATCCCTCAACAGAGGACCAGGGGTTGTATGGCCTGGAAGAGGGACCCACTTGCAAGTCTCAGGGGACATACACCAATACCAAGGACTTGTGGGTCAGTGGCAGAGACAAACTGTGGCAGGACTGAACTGAAGGATTAGACTATTGCAGCAGCTCTAAAACTCCAGGAGCACCAGGGAGATTTGATTGTTAGAGCCACCCCACCTCCCTGACTGCCCAGACACATGCCCCATATACAGGGCGGGCAACACCAACTACACACGCAAGCTTGGTACACCAATTGGACCCCACAACACTGACTCCCCCACTCACCACAAAGGCAAAGCAGGGGAGAACTGGCTTGTGGAGAACAGGTGGTTCGTGGACACCGCCTGCTGGTTAGTTAGAGAAAGTGTACACCGCGAAGCTGTAGATCTGATAAATTAGAGATAAGGACTTCAATTGGTCTACAAATCCTAAAAGAACCCTATAGAGTTAAGCAAATGCCAAGAGGCCAAAAACAACAGAAAATTATAAAGCATATGAAAAAACCAGACGATATGGATAACCCAAGCCCAAACACCCAAATCAAAAGTTCATAAGAGACACAGTCCCTAGAGCAACTAATCAAACAACTAAAGATGAACAATGAGACCATAGTATGGGATACAATGGATATCAAGAAGACCCTAGAAGAGCATGAAGAAGACATTGCAAGACTAAATAAAAAAGATGATCTTATGGAAATTAAAGAAACTGTTGACCAAATTAAAAAGATTCTGGATACTCAGAGTACAAGACTAGCAGAAATTGAACAATGAATCAGTGACCTGGAAGATGACAGAATGGAAAATGAAAGCAGAAAAGAAAGAATGGGGAAAAAAATCAAAAACATCGAAATGGACTTCAGGGATATGATAGATAATATAAAACGTCCAAATATAAGACTCATTGGTGTTCCAGAAGGGGAAGAAAAGGGTAAAGGTCTAGGAAGAGTATTCAAAGAAATTGTTGGGGAAAACTTCCCAAATCTTCTAAACACCATAAATACACAAATCATAAATGCTCAGTGAACTCCAAATAGAATAAATCCAGATAAACCCACTCCAAGACATATTCTGATCACACTGTCAAACACAGAAGAGAAGCAGCAAGTTCTGAAAGCAGCAAGAGAAAAGCAATTCACCACATACAAAGGAAACAGCATAAGACTAAGTAGTGACTACTCAGCAGCCACCATGAAAGCGAGAAGACAGTGTCACGATATATTTAAAATTCTGAGTGAGAAAAATTTCCAACCAAGAATACTTTATCCAGCAAAGCTCTCCTTCAAATTTGAGGGAGAGCTTAAATTTTTCACAGACAAACAAATGCTGAGAGAATTTGCTAACAAGAGACCTGCCCTACTGGAGATACTCAAGGGAGCCCTACAGACAGAGAAACAAAGAAAGGACAGAGAGACTTGGAGAAAGGTTCAGTACTAAAGAGATTCGGTATGGGTACAATAAAGGATATTAATAGAGAGAGGGAAAAAATATATATGACAAACATAAACCAAAGGATAAGATGGCTGATTCAAGAAATGCCCTCACGGTTATAACGTTGAATGTAAATGGATTAAACTCCCCAATTAAAAGATATAGATTCGCAGAATGGATTTAAAAAAATTAACCATCAATATGTTGCATACAAGAGACTCATCTTAGACACAGAGACACAAAGAAATTGAAAGTGAAAGGATGGAAAAAAATATTTCATGCAAGCTACAGCCAAAATAAAGCAGATGTAGCAATATTAATCTCAGATAAAATAGACTTTAAATGCAGGGATGTTTTGAGAGGCAAAGAAGGCCACTACATACTAATAAAAGGGGCAATTCAACAAGAAGAAATAACAATCATAAATGTTTATGCACCCAATCAACGTGCCACAAAATACATGAGAGAAACACTGGCAAAACTAAAGGAAACAATTGATGTTTCCACAATAATTGTGGGAGACTTCAACACATCACTCTCTCCTATAGATAAATCAACCAGACAGAAGACCAATAAGGAAATTGAAAACCTAAACAATCTGAAGAAGCTAGGAAATGAGCAGCAAACCAATCCTAAACCAAGTAGAAGAAAAGAAATAACAAGGATTAAAGCAGAAATAAATGACATAGAGAACAAAAAAACAATAGACAGGATAAATATCACCAAAAGTTGGTTCTTTGAGAAGATCAACAAGATTGACAAGCCCCTAGCTAGACTGACAAAATCAAAAACAGAGAAGACCCATATAAACCAAATAATGAATGAAAAAGGTGACATAACTGCAGATCCCGAAGAAATTTAAAAAATTATAAGAGGATACTATGAACAACTGTATGGCAACAAACTGGATAATGTAGAGGAAATGGACAATTTCCTGGAAACATATGAACAACCTAGACTGACCAGAGAAGAAACAGAAGACCTCAACCAACCAATCACAAGCAAAGAGATCCAGTCATCAAAAATCTTCCCACAAATAAATGTCCAGGTCCAGATGGCTTCACAGGGGAATTCTAACAAACTTTCCAGAAAGAACTGACACCAATCTTACTTAAACTCTTTCAAAACATTGAAGAAAATGGAACACTACCTAACTCATTTTATGAAGCTAACATCAATCTAATACCAAAACCAGGCAAAGATGCTACAAAAACGGAAAACTACCGGCCAATCTCCCTAATGAATATAGATGCAAAAATCCTCAACAAAATACTTGCAAATCAAATCCAAAGACACATTAAAACAATCATACACCATGACCAAGTGGGGTTCATTCCAGGCATGCAAGGATGGTTCAACATAAGAAAATCAATCAATGTATTACAACACATTAACAAGTCAAAAGGGAAAAATCAATTGATCATCTCAATAGATTTTGAAAAAGCATTTGACAAAATCCAACATCTGTTTTTGATAAAAACACTTCAAATTGTAGGAATTGAAGGAAACTTCATCAATATGATAAAGAGCATATATGAAAACCCACAGCCAGCATAGTACTCAATGGTGAGAGACTGAAAGCCTTCCCTCTAAGATCAGGAACAAGACAAGGATGCCCGCTATCACCACTGTTATTCAACATTGTGCTGGAAGTGCTAGCCAGGGCAATCCGGCAAGACAAAGAAATAAAAGGCATCCAAATTGGAAAAGAAGAAGTAAAACTGTCATTGTTTGCAGATGATATGATCTTATATCTGGAAAACCCCGAGAAATTGATGATACAGCTACTAGAGCTAATAAACAAATTTAGCAAAGTAGCGGGATACAAGATTAATGCACATAAGTCAGTAATGTTTCTATATGCTAGAAATGAACAAACTGAAGAGACACTCAAGAAAAAGATACCATTTTCAATAGCAACTAAAAAAATCAAGTACCTAGGAATAAACTTAACCAAAGACGTAAAAGACCTATACAAAGAAAACCACATAACTCTACTAAAAGAAATAGAAGTGGACCTTAAAAGATGGAAAAATATTCCATGTTCATGGATAGGAAGGCTAAATATCATTAAGATGTCAATTCTACCCAAACTCATCTACAGATTCAATGCAATCCCAATCAAAATTCCAACAACCTACTTTGCAGACTTGGAAAAGCTAGTTATCAAATTTATTTGGAAAGGGAAGGTGCCTCGAATTGCTAAAGACACTCTAAAAAAGAAAAACGAAGTGGGAGGACTTACACTCCCTGACTTTGAAGCTTATTATAAAGCCACAGTTGTCAAAACAGCATGGTACTGGCACAAAGATAAACATAAAGATCAATGGAATCAAATTGAGAATTCAGAGATAGACTCCGATATCTATGGCCGATTGATCTTTGATGAGGCCCCCAAAGTCACTGAACTGGGTCATAATGCTCTTTTCAACAAATGGGGCTAGGAGAGTTGGATATCCATACTCAAAAGAATGAAAGAGGACCCCTACTTCACACTGTACACAAAAATTAACTCAAAATGGACCAAAGATTTCAATATAAAAGAAAGTACCATAAAACTCCTAGAAGATAACATAGGAAAACATCTTCAAGACCTTGTATTAGGCGGACACTTCCTAGACTTTACACCCAAAGCACAAGCAATAAAAGAAAAAATAGGTAAATGGGAACTCCTCAAGCTTTGAAGTTTCTGTACCTCAAAGGAATTTCTCAAAAAGGTAAAGAGGCAGCCAACTCAATGGGAAAAAATTTTGGAAACCATGTATCTGACAAAAGACTGATATCTTGCATATATAAAGAAATCCTACAACTCAATGACGATAGTACAGACAGCCCAATTATAAAATGGGCAAAAGATATGAAAAGACAGTTCTCTGAAGAGGAAATACAAATGGCCAAGAAACACATGAAAAAATGTTCAGCTTCACTAGCTATTAGAAAGATGCAAATTAAGACCACAATGAGATACCACCTCACACTGATTAGAATGGCTGCCATTAACAAACAGGAAACTACAAATGCTGGAGGGGATGTGGAGAAATTGGAACTCTTACTCATTGTTGGAGGGACTGTATAATGGTTCAGCCACTCTGGAAGTCAGTCTGGCAGTTCCTTAGAAAACCAGATACAGAGTTACCCTTCGATCCAGCGATTGCACTTCTCGGTATATACCCGGAAGATCGGAAAGCAGTGACACGAACAGATATCTGCATGCCAATGTTCATAGCAGCATTATTCACAATTGCCAAGAGATGGAAACAACCCAAATGTCCTTCAACAGATGAGTGGATAAATAAAATGTGGTACATACCACGATGGAATACTACATGGCAGTAAGAGGGAACGATGTCGTGAAACATATGACAGCATTGATGAACCTTGAAGACATAATGCTGAGCGAAATAAGCCAGGCACAAAAAGAGAAATATTATATGCTACCACTAATGTGAACTTTGAAAAATGTAAAACAAACGGTTTATAATGTAGAATGTAGGGAAACTATCAATAGAGAGCAATTAAGGAAGGGGGAACAATAATCCAAGAAGAACGGATAAGCTATTGTGGGTAAATTTAATGTTCTGGGAATGCCCAGGAATGACTATGGTCTGTTAATTTATGATGGGTATAGTAGGAACAAGTTCACAGAAATGTTACTATATTATGTAATTTTCTTGGGGTAGACTAGGATCTGTTGGAAGTAAAGTAGTTATCTTAGGTTAGTTGTCTTTTTCTTACTCCCTTGTTATGGTGTCTTTGAAATGTTCTTTTACTGTATGTTTTTTTTTTATTTTTTTTAAATTTTTTTATTTTTCATACAGTTGATTTAAAAAAAAAAGGGGGAAAAAAAAGGAAAAAAATATGTAGAGCCCCCTTGAGGAGCCTGTGGAGAATGCAGGGGTATTGGCCTACCCCACCTCGATGGTTGCTAACATGACCACAGACATAGGGGCTGGTGGTTTCATGAGTTGAGCTCTCTACCACAGGATTTACCCTTTGGAAGACTGTTGCTGCAAAGGAGAGGCGAGGCCTCCCTATAATTGTGCCTAAGAGCCTCCTCCCGAATGCCTCTTTGTTGCTCAGATATGGCCCTCTCTCTCTACCTAAGCCAACTTGAAAGGTGAAATCACTGCCCTCCCCCCTACATGGAATCAGACATCCAGCGGAGTGAATCTCCCTGGCAATGTGGAATATGACTCCCAGGGAGGAATGTAGACCTGGCATCGTGGGATGGAGAACATCTTCTTGACCAAAAGGGGGATGTGAAAGGAAATGAAATAAGCTTCAGTGGCAGAGAGATTCCAAAAGGAGCCAAGAGGTCACTCCGGTGCGCACTCTTACGCACAATTTAGACAACCCTTTGTAGGTTCTAATGAATTGGGGTAGCTGGTGGTGGATACCTGAAACTATTAAACTACAACCCAGAACTCATGAATCTAGAAGCCAATTGTGTAAAAATATAGATTATGAGGGGTGACAATGGGATTGGGAAAGCCATAAGGACCACACTCCCCTTTGTCTACTTTATGGATGGATGAGTAGAAAAATAGGGGAAGGAAACAAACAAACAAACAAACAAAGGCACCCAATGTTCTTTTTTACTTTAATTGCTCTTTCTCACTTTAATTATTATTCTTGTTATTTTTGTGTGTGTGCTAATGAAGGTGTCAGGGATCGGTTTAAGTGATGAATGTACAACTATGTAATGGTCCTGTGAACAATCGAATGTATGATTTGTTTTGTATGACTGCATGGTATTTGAATATATCTCAATAAAATGAAGATTTAAAATAAAAAAAAAAAGACGTCATCTGTTTGTACATAGTATATGGGATACAGGGAGTGAAACACTAGAATTTTTTTTTAATTCCATTTTATTGAGATGTATTCACATACCATGCAGTCATACAGAGCATACAATCAATTGTTCACAGTACCATTATATAATTGTGCATTCATCACCAAAATTAATTTTTGAACATTTTCATTACCACACACACAAAAATAAGAACAAAAATGAAATTGAAAAAGAACAATTAAAGTAATTATTGTAATGGTCCCTAGATTGTAAGCTCTTGCAGCGGTTAACTTATTCCTGAATTGTGGTGCCTATCTCTAAAGTTTGAGATGCTGATCCCTTAGTGTATAACCTGATTGGTTTCTGGAACCATGTGTATCTCTGAGACACCTGAAACTCAGAGCTAGAGTTCGGCAGATATGAATGTCAGTATTAGTGCATACAGCATCTGTTTTAAAAAAAAAGCTGAAAAAGAGCCCAGACTTCAATTAGTGATATGAATGAAGCAGATCTGGTCAGGACTAGGGCAAACTGGGCCAAAAGGTAAAGGTCAAAACTGACTGTGTTTTAAAACTTCAACTTCCATGTGAGACCAAGGGAAGAGATGTCTATTTGGTGCAGGATCTATATTTTCTAAGCAGTATAACTCTACGGTCGGTTTGTTTGAATGCCACAATTACATGGAACTTTGAATAGGAGGTGAGATATGGTAGGTTAGTACAGGTTAGAGTGAAATAGTGACACATCCCAAAGTAATTTGGGCAGAGAATGAAAAATATATTTACCGCCCCCTCTACCCCACCCTGAGGAGCTGAGGGAAGGTGCAGAAGTGTTGGACTTCCTCACCTGGACTGGTGTTGAAGTTGTCACAAACATTGGGACTGGAGGTTTGTTGTGCCAAGCCCTCGATGGTGGGACTTGCCCTTATGAAGCTTGTTACTGCAAAGGAGAGGCTAAACTTGTATATAATTGCGCCTAAGAGTCTCCCCCTGAGTGCCTCTTTGTTGCTCAGATATGGCCCTCTCTCTCTCTAACTGAGCCATCTCAGTGGGTGAACTCACTGCCCTCCCCCCTACGTGGGACCCAACTCCCAGGGGTGTAAATCTCCCAGGCAACGCAGGATATGACTCCGGGGATGAATCAGGACCCAGCATCATGGGATTGAGAATATCTTCTTGACAAAAAGGGGGATGCAAAATGAGACGAAATAGTTTCAGTGGCTGAGGGATTTCAAGTGGAGTCGAGAGGTCACTCTGATGGACATTCTTATGCACTATATAGATAGCACCTCTTAGGTTTTAATGTATTGGAATAGCTAGAAGTAAATACCTGAAACTACCAAACTCCAACCCCGTAGTCTGGACTCCTGAAGACGATTATATAATAATGTAGATTGCAAGGGGTGACAGTGTGATTGCGAAAACCTTCTGGCTCACACTCCCTTTATCTAGTGTATGGATGGATGAGTAGAAAAATGGGAATAAAAACTAAATGACAAATAGGGTGGGATGGGGGGATGGTATGGGTGTTCTTTTTTTAACTTTTAGTTTTTATTCTTATTCTGATTCTTTCTGATGTAAGGAAAATGTTCAGAAATAGATTGTGGTGATGAATGCATGACTATATGATTGTACTGTGAACAGTTGATTGTATACCATGGATGATTGTATGGTATGTGAATATGTTTCAATAAAACTGAATTTAAAAGAAAAAAAAGAACACTGAGTGCTTTTTACTTTTTTGCCCCCATTTTTCTACTCATCCATCCATACACTGGACAAAGAGGAGTGTGGTCCATATGGCTTTCCCAATCACATTGTCACCCCTCATAAGCTACATTTTTATACAATCATCTTCAAGATTAATGGTTCTCCGTTGTAGTTTGATAGTTTCAGGTATTTAATGCTAGCTATTCCAATTCATTAGAACCTAAAAAGGGTTGTCTATATTGTGTGTAAGAGTGCCCACCAGAGAAACCTCTCAGCTCCTTTTAGAATCTCTCTGCCACTGAAGCTTATTTCATTTCCTTTCATATCCCCCTTTTGGTCAAGAAGATATATTCTCCATCCCAGGATGATGGGTCTAGATTCCTCCCTCGGATTCATATTCCACATTGCCAGGGTGATTTACACCTCTGGGTGTCAGATCCCATGTAGGGGGGAGGGCAGGAAACACTAGAAGTTTGTACGCCCCATGGACAGGTACATTGGCCAGCCTCAGGACCACAAAATTAAAACTTCAATCTGCATAGTATCCTCATGAAGATGACATCTTTGAGGATCTAAAAACTGTATTCAGCCACCACCACCATCCTTTTAGAAAGCCAGGCCACCCTGTGTTCACCTGGCTCCAGCCACAAGAGAATGCAGTAGTAAATCACGTTCTCCAACTAATCAGTGGTAAAACACTCAGGAAACAACAGACTACAAAAGTTGTTTGTAAGAACACATTCTCTGTCTTGGTTTACTGGGCTGCCATGACAAATACCACCACCCCTGGCTTAACAAGGGGAGTTTATTGGCTGACGGTTTCAGAAATTGGAATTTGAAATCAAGGCATTCAGCTGAATCAGGGAGGAGGAGCTAAGATAGCAGCATAGAGAGGAGTGGAATTTAGTTAGTCCCCTGGAACAACTAATAAACAACATAGGAACAACTAGAAAATAATTTGGAATAACTGCTAGGGGGACAACCATGACTGCCCACACATCATACACCAACCCAGATTAGGAAGGATGCCTGAGATCACAGCATAAAATCTGTAAGTAAAAACTGCAGAATCACGCTGAGAGCCCTCTCCCACTATGGCAGGCTGAGCTGCAAAACCTCATTGTGGTAGAAAGCAGCATTCCCAGAGCAAAAGAATATAGTTTAGCCAAGCTCTAACTGGGGATTTAATTAACAAATGTGGACTGTTAATACAAGCCACAAACCTCTAACAAGCAGACAGAGGCTTTTAGTGACAACTGACCTTGAAGAACCAGAAGACTCCACTGTCCCAGGAGGGGGAGCCCAGAAGACCAATTGTTACCTCTGGCTGATGAGTGAAACTGGGGGCTGTAGACTGGCTCTGAAAGGGAGCTTTCTGTCCCTTTTTCTCTCTCTCAACCTGAGGGATGCAGTGGAGAAAGCCTCAGCCATTTTCAGTTTGCAGTGCTCTAACCCAGACAGGAGTGGAGATAACAGAGACAGAGAGACAAAGAAGCTATTCAAATGCAGATGATAACTCCCTAGGGGGTGTATCTTCCCTAAGAGGAAGGAGGTGGGGCCCAGCTCTACTACCTGTCTTCCCTTCAGAACCAGACCCCAGAGCCTGGGGGAAAACAGCCAAAATAGAAACTAAAGGGGCCACACCTCCTTACACCAGTCAGGAGTGACAGGCTGACAAGTGCCACCTGCTGGACAGGTTTAGGAAAAGCACAGCAGCTAGAGACCCCACAGGAAAGTCTGTTAATCTCTAAGACACACCTGCAGGGATACTTGAAACTGAATATAACCCCATTCTGAGATCTGAACCCATTCTGGTCTGGGAAAACCTCATTGGGGTAACCAAAGAAACCAGATACGTAGACAACAGGAAACTACAATCTACACTAGGAAAAACAAAGATATGGCCCAGTCAAAGGAACAAATTTACACCTCAATCAAGATACAGTTGAGACATTGTTTCATCATTTTTTAATGAAACAATCTATTAAAGATTCTCAAAGAGATATGCTAAATCAAATCAAAAACCAAATCAATGAGTTCAGGAAAGTTATGGCAAAAGAGATGAAGGATATAAAGAAAACACTGGGCAATATAAGTTTGAGACCAAAAATTTGAAAAAACAACTGGTAGAATCTATGGAAATGAAAAGCACAACACAAGACATAAAATACACAATTGAGACATACAACAGCAGATCTCAAGAGGCAGAAGAAAACACTCAGGAACTGGAAAACAGGGAACCTGAAAGCCTACACAAAAAAAGATAGAGAAAAGGATGGAAAAATATGAGCAACATCTCAGGGAATTGAATGACAACATGAAGCACATGAATGTATGTGTCATGGGTGTCCTAGAAGGAGAAGAGAAAGGAAAAGGGGCAGAAGCAATAATAGAGGAAATAATCAATGAAAATTTTCCATCTCTTATGAAAGACATAAATTTACAGATCCAAGAAGTGCAGCGTACCCCAAACAGAATAGATCTGAATAGACCCACTTAATAATCAGATTATCAAACATCAAAGAGAAAGAGAGAATCCTGAAAGCAGCAAGAGAAAAGTGATCCATCACATACAAAGGAAGCTTGATAAGACTATGTGCGGATTTCCCAGTAGAAACCATGGAGGCAAGAAGGAAGTAGTGTGATATATTTAACATACTGAAAGAGAAAAACTGCCAACCAAGGATCCTATATCCAGCAAAACTGTCCTTCAAATGTGAAGGAGAGTTTAAAATATTCTCTGACAAACAGAGACTGAGAGAGTTCATGAAAAAGATACCTGCACTACAGGAAATACTAAAGGGAGCACTACAGGCAGATAGGAAAAAGACAGGAGTGAGAGGTTTACAACACAATTTTGGGTGATGGTAGCACAGCAATGGAAGTATACTGAACAAAGATGACTGTGAGTATGGTTGAAAGAGGAAGGTTAGGAGCATGTGGGACACCAGAAGGAAAAAGGAAAGATAAAGATTGGAACTGTATAACTCAGTGAAACCTAGATTGCTCAACAATTGTGATAAAATGTATAGATGTGTTTTTACATGAGGGAGAATAAATGAATGTCAACTTTGCAAGGTGTTAAAAATAGGGTGGTATTGGGGAAAAATACAATCAGTGCAAACTAGAGACTATAGTTAACAGAAACATTGCATTATGTTTCCTTTGATGCAACAAAGGCAATATACCAAAGCTAAATGCCTATAAGAGGAGGACATGAGGGAGAGGTATGGGACTCCTGGCATTGGTGATGTTGTCTGACTCTATTATTCTACTTTGGTTTGATTCTAACTTTCCTTTTGTTGCTTTTTAGCTGTCATGGGTTTCTTTCTTTCTTTCTTTCTTTCTTTCTTTCTTTCTTTCTTTCTTTCTTTCTTTCTTTCTTTCTTTTTCTTCTTCTTTTGTCTCTCTACCTTCCTTGATTCTTACTCCTTCTTTGTGGAAGAATTGGAGATGTCCCTATATAGATAGTGGTGATGGTGGTGAATACATAAATATGCGACTATTCAGGGAACCATCAATTGATTACTTAGGATGGAAAGTATGGTGGGTAACAAAACCATTACTTATTGAGTGAAATAAGTCAGACACATAAGAACAAATATTGCATGGTCTCACTGATACGAACTAATTTAACATGTAAACTCATAGACATGAAATATAAGTTACCAGGATATAAAATGAGGCTACAGAATGGGGAGTGGTTGCTTATTATGAGCAGAATGTTCAATCAGATTGAATTTAAGTGTTTGGAAATGGACAGAGGTGATGGTAGCACGTTATTGTGAGAATAACTAACAGTGCTGAATGGTGTGTGAATGTGGTGGAAAGGGGAAGCTTCGAGTCACGTATGTTACCAGAAGGAAAGCTGGACATTAAAAGATGGAAATGTATAAAACAGTGAATCTCATGGTGGACAATGTCCATGATTAACTGTACATATATTAGAAATCTTTTTCATGAACTAGAACAAATGTATGACACTATAACTAGAAGTTAATAATAGAGGGGTATATAGGGAAAAATATACCTACTGCAAACTATGTACTACAGTTAGTAGTATTTTAACATTCTTTCATCAACAGTAACTAATGTACTATACCAATACTATGAGTCAATAGTGGGGGCTGGGTGGTTAGGGGTATGGGAGGATTTGAGGGTTTTTTTTGGCTGTTTTTTTTTTTTTTTTTTTTTTGTCTTTATTTCTTTTCTGGAGTAATAAAAATGTTCTAAAAATTGAAAAAAAAATAATTGTGGTGATGGATGCACAGCTGTATGATGGTACCATGGGCAATTGATTGATTGTGCACTTTGGATCTTTGGATAATTGTATGGTATGTGAACAATCTCAATAAAATTAAGTAAAAAAAAAAAATCAAGGCATTCAGCAAGGCCATGCTTTCTCCCCAAAGTCTGTAGTGTTCTGGTGCTGACTTGCTGGAATCCTTGGGGTTCCTTGGCTGTGTGTCTGCCTCCCAGCACATGGAGATCTCTCCTTGGGTCTGCTCTTCCAGTTTCTTCTGATTCCCAGCTTCTTCTTGAGTGGCCTTCTCTGATTTCTGTTTCTAGTTTCTTCTCTTTAATAAGGCTTCCAGTAACATGGTTTAGGACCCACCCTGATTCAGTTGGCCACAGCACAAGTAAAAATAACATCAAAAGGTTGTATTTACAAATGGTTTCACACCCACAGGAACTTCAATTAAGATTAAGAACATGCCTTTTGTTGGGGTACATGATATGATATACCACACTCTTTTACCAGGGAAAAGAAACCTCTTTGCTGCAAGTCTGGTTTGATGACTGTTCCGGTTTGCTAATGCTGCCGGAATGCAAAACACCAGAAATGTATCAGCTTTTATAAAAGGGGGTTTATTTGGTTACACAGTTACAGTCTTAAGGCCATAGAGTGTCCAAGGTAATGCATCGACAATCGGGTACCTTCATTGGAGGATGGCCAATGGCATCCAGAAAACCTCTGTTAGCTGGGAAGGTACATGGCTGGCGTCTGCTTGCTTCCAGGTTGTGTTTCAAAATGGCATTCTCCAAAATGTCTGCATTGGCTTCCAGCGGCTGTCTTCAAAATGTCTGTCTCAGCTATAGCTCCTCTCTCAGCTTCCGTGCATTCTTCAAAGCGTCCCTCTTGGCTGTAGCAAGCTTGCTCCTTCTGTCTGAGCTTATATAGTGCTCCAGTAAACTAATCAAGGCCCAGGCTGAATGGGCAGGGCCACTCATCCATAGTAATCCTCCAGAGTTATTATCTACAGTTGGGTGGGTAGCATCTCCATGGGAACACTCAAAGAATTACAATCTAATCAACACTAATATGTCTGCCCACGCAAGATTGCATCAAAGATAATGGCGTTTTGGGGAACACAATACATTCAAGCTGGCACAATGACATTCCATGAAATCAGATGTTACCAAAGACTCATCGAACTCATCAAATTCCTTCCTGTGTCTGACTCAAGCAATTGACCTGGACTTTGCACCAGACCTGGGCTTCCAGAAAGCTGACATTTGTGTTTCACAGGAGGAAAGTGAGGCCTACAAGATTTGCCTATTTGAAGATACCAAACTGATGCCTCCCATGCCAAATGAGTAACCATCATGCCACAAAACATCAAGAGAACCTGCCACACATGTGGAGACTACACTTAAGTTTCTGTATGATGAGAAACTTTCATTCTCAAGCCAATATAAACATTGTTTTAGTCCTAATTTAATATTTTTTTCCCAAGAGGGTCAAGAGCTATATTAATATATGACTGAGAATGCAAAAATAGGAGACAGAACCAGGTATTGAAAAGTTTGTTCCATTTTCATGTGCATGGGGATTTTTAATGTAAAAGCAGGGACATAAAGCATTCATGCAAGTCAAAATGTTCAGTGAACAACGCTATAATAATTATAAATAAAATAGTAATTTTTTTTCTAGACCACACCAGCATTTGGATTTTTTTAAAACAGGTACATTTCTTATCGATGGTAACTAAATGATGCTTGTAGCACTTAAATTGTATAGTAGAATCCATCCATCCATGGACAGATGCATGAAAGAAAAATCATGCATAAAATACAGAGTCCCCATATAACACCCTATTAACACCTGGCATTAGTGTGATACATTTGTTACAATTCATGAAATGACGTTTTTATATTTGTAATAACTGTAGTCCATTGTTTACAATAGAGTTCACTCTTTGTATTGCATGGTGCTATGTTTTTTAAATGTTTATTCAAGTAACATATATACAACCCCAAATTTCCCCTTTAACTACATTTGAATATATAATTCAGCATCTACTTTTTTTTAAGCAAGTTATCCTACATGTAAGTTCATGTTTTTAATGTACTTCTCTATTGTTGCTGTCGGTTTGTTATTTAAATCCATTGAACTATTTTGTTTTAATGCTCTGGAGTGGCTGGACAGTTTTTATTTTGCTAATAAATTGAAGCCCATCCCAGTGAGGTTTAGAACAATTCTTCACAAACTGTGATGTGCATACAAATCACCTGGCAATCTTGTCAAACTGCAGATTCTGGTTCTGCAGAATCTGTTGCAAGGCCTGGGGTTCTGCATTTCTAACAAGCCTCCAAATGCTGCTGCTGCTGGCCTTGAGGACCACATTTTGAGAGTGAAGGTTTATAGTTACCAAAGCCACACAGCTAGTTTCTGGCCTAGCACAGAGGAAGAGTCAAGTCTCCCGGCTCTTAATCTAGTTATCTTTCAACTATTTTACATGGGCTTTAATAAGATGAACATAAAATCCATCATCCAAAGTAGGACATGATTTTAAGAGTAAAGGGGGGTGGCCGTTAATAATTACTGGATAAAAAGTAAGACGGACCAAGGCAAATAGAGACTTATGGTTATCTTGGCTTTAACAGAAGGGGAGATTACTTTCAAACGAACAAGTTATTAAACACCTATTTTTTTTTAAAGGCTGTTGAAAAAAAGTGCAGTGCTTACTCCAAGAGGAAATCAATCTTGAATATTTTGCAGTTGCTAGGAATGTTTACGAATGGAAAATAAAGAGCGAGGATAAGAAGGATATGTCGTTGTTCAAAAGGCTATTGATAAGGTTCTCCAGGAAAGGCTGATAAGATGAGTCACCAAAGGATGGAGGAATGTTTCCTGGTGATAGGAAACTGACTTAGAGTCCAGAAACAAAGGGGAGGGAAAAACAGCACTTATCTGCATGATGGTGGGTGGCAAGCCTGCTGCAGCACCAAAGAGAAATGAGTGATGGAACTGGCTGTAAGAAGCCTAGAATGTGTACTTAGCTTAAAATAAGGAAACAAATGTATGAAAAAGCAGTTTCAAGATGACGCAATTTAGGAATGGGTAAATGGGAGGCTGGAATAAACGCCAGATGAGATAACACCTTGAATAGGACCGGACTTTTCTACTGAAAGGAAAACTAACTTCAGGGCAAATGCAATTAGAAATAAAATGCTTAGCTTGTCAGTTTGGCTGAATATTGGGGTGAGGTGTGTGAATAAGGGGAATTATATGCAGAAATTGCAACAGGATGGCACAGCTTAGGGCAGACGTTCCTAGCTCCAGCTGCATATCACCATCTCTTCAGAGTGTCTGCAAGGTACCAAGGTCTAGGCTCCAACCCATATCTACTAAATCAAAATTTTAGGAAGATGGACTAAGTCATCTGCATTTTGGGGAAAGAAACACTGCACTGGAGAATCTGATGCACAGCAGAATTGAGGCTCAATGCATTAAAAAATGATGTTGAAATAAAGGCTAGTGTTTGTTACCCAAAGGAAAAGATTTGCAGTTAGCTAATGGAACAAAAGAGCATTGTGCATAGTTCCTAATATTCAATTTTCTTCAACGTTTTATTGAGATATATAATGCAAATATATTATATGTAGTGCATTAAAAACAAATATACATCATCACAAATTGTGTAAAGTAACACCTGTGAAACCACCACCAGATCAAAAGATAAGACTATTGCCAGCACCCTAGAAGTTCCTTGTGCACCCTTCCCAATGGCAGCCCCTCCCAACCCTCCAGGGGTAACTACCTTCCTTGCTTTTTAAACAATCAGTTCCTTGTTTTGCTTTATAATTCCCCCACCTAAATATGCAACCCTGAACACTTTTATTTTTACTGCTTTTGAACTTTATATAAATGGAACTCTACATGAATGGACGTATGTATTATTTTCTGTCTGACTTCTTTCATTCAAACCTTAAATTTTTTTTTATTAGAGAAGTTATATGTTTACAGAAAAGTCATGCAGAAAGTACAGAGTTCCCATATACCCCAGCCTCACATACACAGTTTTTCGTATTGTTTACACTTTGTATTAATGTGGTACTTTTGTTACAATTGATGAAACAATATTATTATACTTACACTTTTAACTGTAGCCTATAGTTTACATTAGGGTTCACTTTGTGTTGTACAGTTCTATGGTTTTTTTACAATTTTTATGCTGGTAACAAATATATAATCTAAAATTTCCCGTTTTAACCACTTTCAAATTTGCAATTGACTGGTGTTAATTATATTCATAGTGTTGTTCTACCATCAGCAGTCTCCACCACAAAAACTTTTCCAATACCCATGCAGAAACTCTGTAATGATTAAGCATTATTTTCCCATTCCCTATGTCATGGCCCGAGAGGGCTTTTGTGGCCAAAGGACTAAAGAAAGCACTGGACACATTCTGAGACATAAGCTTTTATTATAGGGCTTACCTGTTGGGTGGGGAAGTAGAGCCACGTTGCCCTGAAATCGGGAGCTTCTCTGGATGGTTTCAGGAGCTGCTCTGAATGGCGGCCAGTTCAGAGCACAAAGTGGAAACTGTCCGCCCTTTGGGGGGCTGAATAAACTGGTTATAAGAGCTCGACATTCCAATGGGTATGAGAGCATAAGGCAGGGAGCGGGGTCGTGCAACGTAGGGATGGGTTGATTCTAACCAACAGGGAGGAGGGGAGGATTATAGAGATAGCAGTATCTCAGGGAGTCTCAGGAGGGAGGTAGTTTCTGGTATAGATTAGAGTTAGCATCTGATATTACAAGGAGACTAGGTCAAACCTCAGCTGTCCTAGATCAAGCAGAAGGCTGTATGCAGTTCTCAAGACACTTGGGGGCCAGGGGCTGCCACACCCTATATCCAGCCTAGCCCCATAACTACATTCCAGTTTCTGACTCTCTGAACTTCCTTATTCTAATTATTTCATATCAGTGAGACATACAATATTTGTCCTTTTGTGTCTAGCTTATTTCACTCAACATGATGTCTTTGAAGTTCTTCCATGTTGTTGCACATATTAGAACTTCCTTTTAATGGGTGAATAGTATTCCATTGTGTGCATACACCAATTTTGTTATCCATTCGTTGGTTGATGGACACTTGGGTTGCTTCCATCTTTTGACAATTGTGAATAATGCCTCTATGAACACAGGTGTACAAATATCTGTTTGAGTCCTTGCTTTCAATTCTTTTGGATATATACTTAGAAGTGGCATTGCCTGGTCATTTGGTAATTCTATACTTAAGTTTCTGAGGAACCTGTTTTTTACAGTGGCTGCACTGTTTTACATTCTCACTAACGATGAACAATTATCCTGTACCTCCACATCCTTTCCAACACTTGCTACGTTCCTTTTTTAAAAATTAGTAGCCATTCTACTGTATGGAAAGTGGTATTGTGGTTTTGATTTGCATTTCCCTAATGGCTAATGATGCTGAACATATTTTCATGTGTTTTCTGGCCATTTTTACATCTTCTTTGGAGAAATGTCTATTCAAGTCTTTTGCCCATTTTTAAATTCTTGACCTTAGAATGTCTGATCTAATGGGAAATATATGGTCATTGCCCTTCAGAGTCCTTAAATCCTGGCATTCATTTAAAATCTTTTCTACCTCCTCCGTAACATCTTCTCCAGGCAGAGAATCCCTTATCTGATCACTTCTGAGAACATGAGCTCAGTCCCTATCAAGTGGCTAGCCATTCATTTTCCCTGAGAAAGTACTCATTCAATCTGTGGTTGACAAAGTTTGCATTCTAGAATGTAAGTTCCTCAAGGGCAGGGATATTACCTTATTCAGGAATTGCCCTTTATTAATCTCTGTATATCTAACACAGGACATGCACAGAGGAGATGCTGTTGAGCAATAATAAACATTATCTATTTAAATATTAATATTTATTTTATTTAAATTGCTATTTATTGTCTATGCCATTCACCAGAATGAATTAATGAAAGTTTATTCCCCAGTCAAACAAACAGAAAATCTCCAGGAACATATGAATTCAAGACCCTAATCAGGGATCACCCCACAGAATTAGGACCAAATATCAAGGGCTAAAACTATAATGTTTTATATTTTATATATATATATATATATATAATATAAATATATATATTATATATATATTACACTAGCTCCATGAACACCTTTTAATACTCTTGCAGCCATTTAAGTTCAAGAATTGGAGCCCAACTTGTGATTTCAACTAACCAAGAAAACCACAGGACCTTGAATGACCTGCACATGCATCTCTCTCATATATGAAATTTACATGTATACATAGTGTATACATATATATATTACATATGTGTGTATTTGTGTGTGTGTGTTTGTATATATCCAGTTTATTAAGCAGTCTGAACCCAGCAGGGGTACAAACATGAAATCAGTTTCATTTTCTCCAACCACTGCATTTAACCATACTCTCAAATGTCCCTCTTTCTTAGGGACATAGTTTTTCAGTCCCATTGGGCATAAAAAAGTCTAGTCCATCACAGTTCGATAAATTTGAAACTGAAATATCAAACTGAATTTAAAGCTCTTCTCCTCTTAGCTCAGTTCCACCCCTAGTGAAAGGTTCTTCACCTCTTTCCCTTAGGATTGCCAAATTTAGCATATATACACATGAGAAATACAGGGTACCCAGTTACATTTGAATTTCAGATAAATAACAATTTTTTAATGTAAGTATGTCCCAAATGTTGCATGGAATATACTAAAAAATTATTTGTTCATCTGAAATTCAAATGTAACTGGGAATCCTTTGTTTTATCTGGCAATCCTATTTCTCCCCTCCCTCTTCTGAGTCTCCCATTCTCCTCCAGGGTTTCAGGCTGTGGGAAAAGATATGGGGAGTAAGAAAAAGTCAAACATCTACTTAATTGTTGCTGCTGTAATTCTTTCTTCACTGTCAATGCCCACTGTGTAGCAGCTTGCAAATGCTGGCTCTCCTGGGACACATGTATGAGCTTCTAGGAGGCTCTGCAGAGTGAGATCCCTTTTCTAAGAGGATTAGCCACATACCCAGAGCTCATAGGTCAGGAACTTCTTTCCATCCCACCCAAAGTCCTTACCCCACAAAGGAAGTGGGATCCAGTTCTGGTCAGGCTGGACCTATGCCGGTTATTAAGCTATTTTCTTCTAACTCTAAACCCAGCCCTCTATACTCCACTTTGAGGGACAGAAAAACTATATCCCTAAGAAAGAGGGACATTTGAGAGTATGGTTAAATGCAGTGGTTGGAGAAAATGAAACTGATTTCATGTTTGAAACTGATTTCACAGTTCTGCTTTGCCAGCTGCTCCCTATTAGGCCCTTCTCATGGGAGAATAAGAGAGCAACCATGAGGCTGGAGGAGGAAAAAGGAACTTGCTCTTTCTGTTCCTTTGAGTATCCTCCTGGCAATGCTTCTTCTCTCCCATAGTGGCAGTGTCTTCCCATGGCAGCAGCTGAATCTAGTTTGCAGTTTTCCGAGAATTTGCAGGACCTGCCTCATGGTAGCCATCTAGAGACTCCAGTACCAGCCAACTGATGCCCCTCCCAAGAGGTCTGGGTTCCAAGCCTACAGGACCTCTCTACCAAGCCCAGGGACATTAGGACTAGCCATGGAGCTCCTCCTTCTCAGAGATCTGCGTTTCAGCTCCCATAGCAACCCCTCCTAAGACTCTAAGTGTTAATAATTCTAACTTCTTCTCTTTTTTCCCCCAGACCTAGAGGTATTGTTGTTTTCTTTAGTTGCTTCCTCTGTGATAATGCTGGGTTTTTTTTTTTTTTTTTTTTTGACTTTTTGATTTCCAATTGCCTAGTTACTAGCTTTGTATCTAGTTAACAATTGTTCATATTAAATTCTCTCTGTTAAAATAACTGGGGTGATTTCTGTCTCTTGAATGAACCTTGAATGATCCTGACCCTCCTCTGAGCAAGGGACCTCCCTGTCCTCAACTGTTCAAACCCAATAGTGCCTAATGCAAAGAGCCCCAGTGTAGTACTCAGAAAACCAGAGCTCTCCTGCCATTTGGTGTTAGGCCAAAAAAAAAAAAAAAAAAAAAGTTGCTTAAAATCTCTTGGTCTCTGTTTGACCAACTGAAATGGGAACAGTAATGTCTATCTCAATAAGGATAGTCAGTGAAATTTACTAACTCCAGAAACAGCAGTTATAATTCCTCCCATTTGGACCATTTCACCTTCATTACCCTGACTCATCCACTCATACAACAAACATTTATTAAAGACAAATACATCCCAGATTCTGGATAAGTTCTAGATCATCAGAACAGCTCTATATTATGATTATCATTTATTTGAACACTTGCTCTGTGCCATTATGTTGACTGTTTGCCTATATTATCTTTTCAGTCCTCCCATGGAGGAAACTGTTATCTCTCCACCAAAAGTTTATGCTTTTCCTTCCATAGTGTAGAGTTGTTTCTTGGAAGGGGTTTTAGAGCAAGGGATGACATCTCCCAGCCACCTTTAAAGTTAGATGCGCCATGTGACTCAGTTGTAACCCTGGAATGTGAGTGACAGTATTGTGCCCCACTTCTTATCCTGGACAATAAAAACCTCCCATATAGATCTCTTTCATGCTCTTTCTCCTTCCTCTGCCTTGAAACAGAAAATGCCAAGACCCAAGGGAAATGTAACTACAAGATAGAGAATCCTAGTGTGGTATCTAGCTTCTAAGATGGTTCCCAATGATTCTTACCTCCAAGTATTCATGTCCCCATAGATCCCCCACCCCATATTGAATAGGGCTGACTTGTATAACCAACAGGATTACAGTATGACTTACAAAGTGTGATGATTAGTCTTATGTGTCAACTTGGCTAGGCTATGGTACCCAGGTAGTTAATCAAACTCTAATCTAGGCATGTGTTTTGGTTTGCTAAAGCTGCCGGAATGCAATATACCGGAAATGGGTTGGCTTTTACAATGGGGGGTTATTAGTTCACAAATTTACAGTTCTAAGGCCATGAAAATGTCTCAATTAAGGCATCAAAAGGACCATACCTTCTCTGAAGAAAGGCCGATGGCATCCAGGGTTCCTCTGTCACATGGCTGGCACTGCTCTTCCTTATCTCCCGGGTTTAGCTTCTGGTTTCAGTGGCTTTCTCCAAAATGTCTCTGCCTTTTATCTTCTGATAAAGGGCTCCAGTGAGGCGATTAAGACCTACTTTGAATGGGCGGGGGTCACATCTCCATGGAAACAATCTAATCAAAATATCCCACCCACAATTGATCTGCCCCCACAAGATTGGATTAAAAGAACATAGGATTTTATGGGGTACATAATAGATTTCAAACCAGAACAGCATGATTGTAAAAGTATTTTGCATATTTGGTTAATATCTACAATCAGTTAACTTTAAGTAAAGGATATTATCTTTGACAATGTGGATGAGCCTCATCCAATCAGTTGAAGGCCTTAAGAGCACAAAGTGAGGTTTCGCAAGGAAGAAGAAATTCTGCCTCAAGACTGCAGCATCAACACCTGCCTGGGTTCTAGCCTGCCAGACTGATTTACAGATTTCAGGATTCACAATCGCATGAGCCAATTCCTTAAAATAAATTTTGATAGATAGATAGATAATGATATGGTAGATAGCTTTATAGATATGCTATTGGTTATATTTCTCAGGAGAACACAAGGCTAGGTCATAAAAGATTTGTGGCTTCTGTCTTGCTTTATTTTGGATCAACTCACTCTGTGGGAAGCCAATGTGATGTTGTGAAGTCACCCAAGCTGGCCTATGGGGAAGTCTACGTGATGAGGAGCTGAAACTTCCTACCAACAGCCAGCGTCAACTTGTCAGCCATGTGAGTGAGCCATCTTGGAAGCAGATTTCTAGTCCCAGTCAAGCTTTCACATGAGTGCAACCCCAACCAACATTTTGACTACAACCTCATGAAAGCTTCCCAGCCAGAACCATCCAGCTAAGTCACTCTCAAATTCCTGAACTTCTGAAACTGTATGAGATGATAAATGTTTATTATGAAGTAACTTGTTACATAGCAATAGATAGCTAATATACCTGGGTCATCTACAGGAGAAGGACTACCACTGAGAAGGAATAAATGCATTAAAGGTCTGTGGTGTTAAGCCACTGAACACTTGGAGTTTATTTGTTACATTGGATAGCAAACTACTCTATTACTCAAATCCTATCCTCATCTGCCACTTTGTGATGAGACACCCACAGGAACTGAGGGTCAGGACATAATAAGATTTTAATCATATACATTTGTTTGTTCTTATATAAGGCAGTTGTTTTCAAACTTCATTTGGTAAAGGAAACCCTTTTCCAATAAATGCTTTCAAAGTTTCCAATACAAAACAGGTAAAATCTGAGCTTGCTCAAATTGGAGTAGGGTTGAAAGTGTGACAATTTCACATACATTCCCAGCCTCCAACTCACCCCTTGAAGTTACCTCAAAATATAATAAGAGAATTTCCAAAAGGAAAAACATATTTTGAGGATTCCAGGTCCGTAAATATGAAGTTCTAGGACATTTTTTAATAGAAACACCCCTTGGAAGAATTAATTATCTTTTCTCCCAGTCTGTCTCTATCTCTACTTCTCTCTGCCCCACTTTCTTGCCTCTTCCTCTCTCTCTTTCTTCCTCACTCCCTCTCTCTCTGGGTAGTAAATTAGTCTGCAATAATTTGTGCAAGGTAAATAGAGTTACCCTCATGAATGATTGAGGAAAAAAAAAAGCTCACCAGAATAGGTATAATTTTGGAGAGTCAGAGAGAACTCTTGAAGTTTAGAAAGAAAGCCGTTTATGTAATTCCAGTCAGATTAAGTCTTATCTCCCTGGTCAGGTCAGCAGTTAAAACCCAGTTTTCAAAAATACTTTTATGCTCTAAGGTTTCCTTTCTTCCACAGGAAAAGGCATTGGTGACTCCAGTTAAAGCCCAAAAGCAGCAGTGAGCTTGATGTTTGACTGCTCCCAGCTCACTTTCCAGGCAACTCTAGGAGAAATATATTCATTTTACATTTAAATAATAAAATTTTAAAGGATAAAAAGAATCCCTTTGTTCATGTTCAAAAAGATGTAACAGGTGTGCCTTCATCTCTTCCCTTAGAAAAGATATTGAAGGCAAACAAGAGAAAAATGCTACCATCTGAAGTAGATGCTGCTCTCAAGCCCAGAGAGTTTAATATTCTGGGAATAAAGCTTGTGCAAAGGAAGTAATTCCAAGTTGTTGTCAATGTTGATGACTACTGGTACCATTTTCTGTTTTACAATCATGTGTACACAATTATAAAAGAAGTCCAAAAATTTACCCTCCCTGTGACTCATTTTAGATGCTTTTGGCTGCAAGTAATAGATATCAATCTCAACAAACTTTAATTTAAGGAATTCATTCTATCACATAGCAAGAATGGTGGAGTTAGGATGGTCAACTCATCAGCCAAACAACCTCATCAAGAACCAGGTTCCTTCTAGCTTCACACCCTGCCGTCACAGTGTGTCTGCTAGTCCTCAGCTAACTCCTGCCATGGTCCTGAGTTGTTTGCCACACTTCCATTCATTACCTGCATCAAAATAGAGCCTATTTCTTCCCTGTGTCTCTTCTTTTCAATGAGGAAAATCTTCCCAGATGCCTCCCCTCCGCTGTAGACTTCCTATTGTTGCACTGGCCAAAATTGTTGCACAGGCCCATGCCCAAAAAAACATTGACAAGGGTATGGGGCACAATGCACAATGACCAGTTTGCCATAATCAATATTTGCTTCTGAGTCCTGTGGGAGAAGGCCACTTTCCCTTAACAGAAGGCTGCACAGTAAAAAGGAGGACATGTAAACTTAGGTGTCCAAAACATGAGCTTTCTCAATAACCTATAAATATATGACCCATGAGCTCCTATCCCACTGACGGCAGGGGTGGAAAAATCTTAACTTCTAATTAAGGTAATTTGGTCACTTCTAGTTCAGAAGAGTCTCTTTCAAGTTGGCCCAACTCTTTTCAATAAATATTTAATCAAATTCTCTATCAGGACTATTTCTCCCCTCCCAAGGTTGGTTCCTCATTCTCTTTCTTCTCAAGATGGCATCCAGTTGCACGGAAAAGCATACACCTCATGCTGGTGACAGCAGGGCTCCCTAGGATTCATTTTCACTCTAGAGTGCCTAATGGGGATTGGGGCCCAAGCTCCACCTCTCTAGCATTTCCCCAAAATGCACCTGGTTGTTTCTAATATACATCCTCTACCCCACCCACCAGGAGCTTTAATCCAGAGGGAGGGAAGAATACACTTATCTGACTTTTTGTCCTTTCCTCTTATTCTTATGTCCAACTCCCTAGACTGAAAGGGGCACACTTTTTCTTCTACTTCCCCTTCCTATATGTTCAGGACATCCTATCCTTCTTCTTCCCTACTCTATGGCCTTCTTTGTTCTAGCAGGTATTTACCCTTCCCTTTCTGAAAGAAACCATCTCATGAGTTAGCCTTAATAGGGAAAATGGTTGCAGAGTGTAAGAAAGGGATAAGTTTAGTTTTCACATAGAGACAGCATGGAATAAGGGAAATGGAGGCAAAACCAGTTTAAACAAGCCCTGTGACAAAGAGAAGAATCTGCCAGCCCTTATATGAAAAAGTAACCATGGTTACTGGAATGTAAAGAAATATGAAGTAAAATCAGAGGCAGGAACTCACAGCAAAAAGAAAAACTTTTTTTAAACTAAATGAACTCTCTGGGATAGGCTGATCAGTTTAAAATCTCAATAATGAGCTAGTTGGCTCTCTGGGATTGGCTGTACAAATTAAAATCTCAAAAGATGAATTAGTTAGTGTTCTCGGATAGGCTGTAACCTCTGTAGTACCCAGTCAATGGGGAAACAGGGGAGGGACTTGCGAATTAGGAGTAGGAGATTTAAAGATCGCCATTCTCTTCCTCTGGCGCGCCAGCCTTTCATGTGTTTGGCTGGACTCCCTATCTTGCAAGATCGTAAATATATTCTTTTCTCCTCCAGAACTGAGAGAGCGTTTATTCCCTTACAGGTACCGCTTTATTTCCAACACAGAGGAAACAACCAGGTTAGTGAAAGAGGAAAACACTTCTGCAAAACAGTATTCAATGGTATGGGTATTTCCAAACTGTTATTCCTGCTATATCATATGCCAATTGTCTATATCAAATGCATGTTTTAAAGTTTGAAACAAACAAAGTTTTGTTAAAGATAACTACTTTCACAAACATAGTTATTTATGATGGGCATTCAAAGCTGCAACTCAGAAGCCAGGGATTCACTAAGTTCTTGTATGCCTGGTAACAATGTATTCTATTAATCTGGTTAGTTTAGCAGATCATAATAATAGATGTCCCTTATTGAGCCCTATGATGTGCCAAAAAATTTAATTCAACTAGTTTAATTCTAACCCCTTTCCTATAAAGACAGAATTATCTTCTTCTTCTATCTCACATAACTTTCCCAAAGTTATGTGCCAAACCCAGAAATCAGATCCAAGTCTTTCTGACTCCTAAATCTCAGTTCTTTCCTCCCCAGTTGAAATTGTAGCATGATTGAGAGCACAGACTCTGGAATCTGATCAGACTGGATTCCAGCTCTTAGCCACTTGCTGTATGACCTTGAACCAGTCAAGAGCTCAGTTTTCTCCTCTTTAAAAGGGGTTAATGATGGTTCATACCACATATGGTTGTGAAGACTGAGTAAAATAATGCATATATTCATACATATATACATATATACATATGTGTACATATATAATGTTTAGGGCAGTGCCCAGTTAATATTCAGTAATTAATTTTGACCATTGTTATTGTTGTTATTATACTACTGTGCTGTCTTTCCAAAGGCTCATCATACTGGAAGGACTTTAGAAAGCATATATTTCTATTGCAAAATTTTAAAAATGAGAAACTGAGACCCAGAAAGGTTACCCCACTAATCCATATTAACATAAATATGCATAAATGTATGTGTATGTCTGTGTGTATGTATCACAGGCTTTCAGAACAAAAAAATTCACTGGTCTTTCAATGATAAATACTGCAAAGTCAAAAATATATGGATTCTAACTGGATTTCTCTCAAATTGATTTATATATGGGTATCTGATCACCACATACAAGTATTGCTCTGCAACATGAACCCATGGATCAGAAAGACACAGAAGATGTCATGGGGAAAAAGCATTCATTGGTATGGGTAGAGAAACAACAAGAAACTCTAGAAGTCAACCAAATTATAAATGAAGGAAAACTACCAGAGGCCCTGATTAATTCAAAAATCATCACAAGGACTCAGCTCATAATTTCAAAAAAGAAAAACAAATAAAAGTTGGACCATAATTAGGTCCAATTAACTTGTCTCTCAAATGCACCCTCTTAATGGACATCTGTTGTTTTGGCTGCCTGTCTGGTAATTACAACCCAGTTTCCCTTTGGGGGAACTCCCACCCAAATGACTGCCATATAATTGTTTGGGAATGACCCCATCCCTGGCTCCAGGAGTGGGTCCCAACTGGCTTAAGCCAATCAGCTAAGCTCATCCCCTCAGACCACAGTTCAGGGATGGGCATATAACCTACCAGACCTAATGAGATTCAAAGGGAGAAGCTTTCATTCTTCCTCTGAATAAGTTGCAGCCATCTTACTACCATGGTAGAGGCAGCCTGAGGAAGATGCCAACCTACAGCGGAAGGCTGAGAGGTGGAATGGTCACACTGTTTGAGCCCCTGTTCAAGCTATGCCTAAAGGTAGAGCATCCCATGGACTTTTTAATAATGTGAGCCAATCCTAATCTAAGAGCCCAGGACATACATCATTTGCACAATGCCATGAGAGATGGAGTCTTACCACATTGTACAGTAAATCTGGTGCTCAGATACGTTAAGTGACTTTTCTAGGGTCACGGAAGCTTGTATTCACACTGAGTTCTCTGACACCAAGGCCCTGGCTCTTAATCATCTTGCATGCTTACATATGATCCTCACAACAATAAAAACTCAAGAGTTTAATAGTCCTGGTCACAAAGAAGGTAAATAAATGGTAGAGCTGGGGTTTCCACTTTTGTCTCCAAATCCTGTGTACTCTGCTCCGACTTTAAACTGTGAACTAATTTTTGGGACAGATAGAGCAAACAAGATTAACACATTGTGGTGATGAATTAAAATAAAATAGGGACTTTACACCATCATGCTGTCTCAGCATCTCCCAGGTGTGTAGTAACATAAGGGACATTTGCATTATCCTAATACCTCAGTATCTTACACACTGTCATTAGGTCCCTCAGTGACCACCCCAGAAACCTGTATATACAAGATAAACACAGCTTCTCCTTCTTTCCCATGTCCATGTCCCTGCAAAAGTCAAGTATCAACTCCCTACTCAGACTTGACCAACCACTGCAGAACCACCCATATAACACTATAAAGGCATAGCCCTCAGGTCCTCTATAACCTTTTGCTCCCCACCTGCTCAGTTGGGCCTATGAGCCTGAAGTGTTTCCCTGTGCGACCCTGCAAGACCTGCCACTCCTCTCTGTTCCAGAACCTGTGAGTACTAATAAATTTTTCTTTCATATATCTCTGCTGTCACTAGTCCTTGCTGCACTTGACTATGCATATCAAGAGCCTTACAATACACACTTGCTTCTAAGAGTAAGGACTCACTGATTTACCCCACTGCTATGCTACAGGAAGAGGGGCAGCAAAAATAAATATCATGATAACCTTATTACGTGCAGGCAGATGCCCTGCTGAGTTTGTCTGCTATTGGATATCACTAGCTACCCCCAAATCCATTCTCTCCTTCTTTCTGGGCATGTGACTGAACCACATTTCCCAGTCTCCATTGCAGTTAGGTGTTGCCACTTGATTAAGTTCTCACCAAGGGTATTCAAGTGAAAGGGATGTGTGCCTAGGCCTTGAGCAGTGGGCATGGCTCCTGCACATTCTTTCCCTTTTCTTCCAGCTGGAACCCTTGGCCATGCAGATGATGCTAATGCTCTAGCAAATGGCAAAGCTACATGATGAAGGAACCTGGGTCCCTGAAAGACCATGTGGAAGGGAGGCACCCCAGATATCTGAGCTGCTCAACTCAGAACTGTTACTTCATTCCTTAAGCCATGTATTGTTGGGTACTTTTGTTATAGCAGCTTAGCTTTATTACCTTATCTAAAACTAGAGGTCTTAGAGAAGAATTAGTCATACCAAAGGTGAGCTCCGGGAGAGTAAATAAACTCAGCTCTCTACCTTAGGGTAAAAGCTGCAGAGTGGTATGCCCTTTGTTAGCCTCTCAGGGTGAACAGAAAGACTGTCGTTCTCATCTATGTGTAAAGCAATTTTGGCTCAGGGGCTATGGCAGGCTGCAGAGACTTTACAGTGGGAAAGCAGCATCTATAGCAGACTACAGAAAGAGTGGGCCATATCGCTTAGGAGAGTTTCCTAAAATCATAGTGCTGTGAGTGAGCCTTAGGGAAACTGATGGACCCCCAGAAGACCAAAGAAGAAGGGACTGTTCTGCCTGGGGGAAGCTTCAGAAAATATTACTTTGATGAGGTTCTTGAAAAAGAAATCAAACAGGCCAACAATTCACTGTTAGTCAAAGGACGAGAACTTCTTTTCTCTCTCTCATAGTGCCAGTGCTCAGAAATCACCTGTTGGTTAATGATAATGATAGTACCTACCTCATATTATTATTATAAGGATTCAGTAAGATAATTTGCAATGTTCTTAGAACAGTGCCTAGAACATGGCAAGCTCTATGTAAATATTTATTTTAAAAAATTTGATACCACCTTTCAAGACAGGATTTTGATAATGTGCATCAAAAATCTTGATCTATAAATTCCACATGTAAGAATTTTTCCTAAAAAAGATAATCATGGACATATGCAAAGAAGTTCATTGAAGTATTAAGTGACTATCAATAGGGGACTGGCTAAACAAACGGTAGTAGAGGACCATCATATGGTGGGCAAGGGACTGTGTCCTGAAGACCTCATCTAATGTAAAACTCATATTATTCAAGATTAAATTTCCTACAAAAAAATGGATACCAAGCAGGATTCATGCTATTTCAAATTTTCCCCATAAAGCAAGACTTAATATTTTACATCATACTATCATTTCAAACTGTGTAATTCAAATTTGCATTAAATATAACCTGACTGTATATTTATTATGGACCTACACAAAAATTTATGTTACAAAAGAATGAGCAGTGGCTTAGGCAGTCATCCATGATACATCAGTTTTTAAAACTGCAGCCCCATTTTCATCAGATCAGACATTTTTTAAATGCTGGAAAAAATATACATCAAAACTTGAAGTGTGACAACAGGATTACTAGCGAATTTTGGTTCCTTCTTTTGTTTACCTACATTTTCTAAAAGTTCTACATGGAACATGTGTTATTTTTGTAATAAGAAGCAAAAGCAGATCTGGGTATCTGAGTGGGGGGATGGTGAAATTCTCTGTATGGGTTTTGTATTATTTTTGCAACTGCCCTGTGAGTTTGAAGTGATTTTAAAATTAAATGTTTTTTTTAAAAAGAAAGAAAAGAGGAACTTCCAAAGAATAAATGTAGCACTGATGCCAACAACTTAACTTTGAACAAGGCATAGAAACATCTACACAAACAACTAGTACATAAAATAAGATCATTCTAACCTATTAAGCGATGTCTCTGGTTCCAGAGAATGTTGCTCTAATGCTGTGTACAGGAAACGTCCATATGGCAGATTTGAGCTCAGAAACTCTTTCAGAAGCCAACAAAGAACATTTTAGAAGCTGGACTGCACTGACTCATTCACGCAACAAATCTATATGTGTTTCTTTTGAGACTTGTCTATATCATTAAACAAAACAAAGTATGCCATTTGGGGAACTCAAAAAAGAGCAAAGAACATTAAAGAGACTTCAGCGAACTTCTCTTACTCAATTTCCCTAACTGTAAAAGGCACATTCCAAGTAAAGTGGAAACGAGGAGGAAAGCTGCAGCTCTTCATTCACTTCCTCATTTCCAAGGACAAGGGCAGGTAGAAATGTGGGGAGGATGTGCAGGTCACCGGCTGCTCCACGCTTGGTAAATAACAGTGTTGATTCTCATTCCATGCCCCAGAAGGAGGTTATTCATTAAATTTCTGGAATGTTTGTTACACCAGCACAGATTCCAGGATGGTGCCTTCCCTACCCCTTCCATCCCTTATCTTTGCAGTTTCCCTGAAGGCAACAAAAGTGTCAACACTTTTGTTGAGACCCTATCATCTTTTAGGCAGCACCAGCACTAACTACCTCTACTTTGTGTTGAATTCACCTCCTTCTGGCCTCTCCTCTCCCAAAGATCCTCTATTTCTCTGGTTTTATGGTACCCTTGGTTCAAAATGTCCCATTCCAAGATGAAGAACACAACAAAGTAGATGAAAAAAGAAACTCTCAAATGCCTATAGTTAATTTGATCAGCCTTTTTATCCTCCTGCCTGATTCCAGAAAATACTTAGATGGTTTAGAAGAACACAGAAAACTATGGCACAACAGCATTCATTTTAAAAGAATTTAAAGAAGAAAAGCATGGTGGAATCAGGAATGTGGCCAAAAATGCATCCCTCAATGATCTACACAAGCTAATAGGGGGTTACACATCCAGCCCTTAATTACATAGTTCATAACAACCTTAGGACTCTTAACAGGAAATGAACAAAACCATGTGCAGCAGATTCAGATCAAACACCAAAAGGGACTGGTTCACAATAAGCAAAATTCACAAATGAGTGTAGGGGGCCAGGTAAGGATTGTGGCTTCAGTTAGAAAAGTATGAAGCCAGTCAAAGGAAAAAAAAAAAAACACAACCAGTATCTGCCTGACAAAACACTAACCATTTTTATGAGGTTTCATGGGATGTCTTTATACTGACTGGTGAAAGCAGCCTTGGTCTAAGGAGGAGCTCTGGCCCCTCCTCCCACCTGCCCAGAGGGCAATAATATTCCACCCATCCCCGAATGTCCGGAACTCTGCCTAATCATTGCTCAGTAAAAGTGGACTGAAGGAATGAATTAAGTTGCCCACAGGGTCCATTTCTTTTCAGCCTGGTGCCCCATTCCCATAGCCCACCCTTCACATACAATGACACTGCCTTCCCAGCCACTTATGTACATGAGTCCCTTTGGTGGACCACCCCCCCCCCCACCCTCCATAGCCCTTGGCCTGGCATTCAAGGCCCTTCATAATCAACTCTCTGGCCTTACTTCTTCCCACACCAGCCATTCTGAACCCATGTGACATTTTAATTTTTTGTTTTGAACAAGCCCTCTATGCTAAGTAAACAGGTTCACATGGATTATTTTAACCATCACAAAATGCCTATGAGGCAGACACTGTTATTTTTCCCAACTTATGAACTTTAGCGAGGAAACAGAGTACTGAGAGTACTGAAATAGAGAACCGGCTCTGGTTAGAATCTTGGATCCATCATATGCCCTGGCTGTGTAACCCTCAGCAAGTTACTTAAATTCTCTGTGCCTTATCTTTTAGTTTCCTTGACTATAAATTGAAGATAATAACCATACCTGCCATCGTTTTGTTGTGAGTATTAAATAAATTAACATATCTTTACGTAGAACAGTGCCTGGCACAAAATAAGTAATCAATATATGTTAGCTGTTATGACACTAACATATATTGAGGAAATTGGGCTCAGACAGATCTGGTAACTTGCCCTCAGTTTCCCAGAAAGTTTTGGAGCCAAGATTTGGTGTTTATTGAGAGTCTTGGATCTGTGGGTTTATAGTTTGTCAAATTTGGAAATTGTTCACCATTATTACTTTTTTTAAAGTATTTTTTCTGGTCCCCCTCCCCCTTTCTTGCTTCTCTTTCAGAAACTCAATTACACATGACTTAGACCACTTTATGTTGCCCATAGTTTATTGATGCTCTGTTTGTGTGTGTGTGTCTTTTTTTTTTTTTTTTTTTCCTGTTTGGATATTTTCTATTGCCTGTGTCTTTAAGTTTATTTATTAATCTTTTTCTTCTGCAGCGTTTAATCTGCTGTTAATCCCAATCGGCATATTTTTCCATCTCCTAAAGTTAGATTTGGGTCTTTTTTATATCTCCCATGCCTCTCATTAACAAGTTCATGCTTTCCCCAATCTTCCTTAACATATGAAGTATATTTACAATAGCTGTTTTAATGTACTTGTCTATTAATTCTATCATCTATGACATTTCTGGGTTTGTTTCTATTGATTCATTTCTTTCCTCATTATAACTCATATTTTCCTGGTTCTTCATATGCCTGGTAATTTTTTATTGCATGATAGATTTGTGAATTTTACCTTGTTGCATGCTCAAGTGTTTGATTCCTTTGGATATTTTGGATTTTATTCTGGGATGCAATTAAGATACTAGAAACAATTTGATCTTTTCAAGGCTTGTTAGGAAAGCTTTGATTGTTAGGCACTCTTGATTGTTTGACAGGTCAAGATCAGCCTTAATTTAGGGCTAATTCAGACATCATGAAAACAATAGCCTTTTAGGGCTCAGCTTGCTGCCCCATGTGTTACCAGGTCTTTCTTTTCTGGTTAGTGAGAACACAAATCATTCCTGACCCCATGTGAGTTTCACCTGATGCTTTTTCATGGTCCTTCCTTGACCTCAGGTGGATTCCTCACATGTACGTGCTGATCAGTGCTCACCTACAGCCTTGAGGGGGAACCTTCTGCAAATCTCTGTGTGGCTCCATGATCTCTGCCTTGATCTCCCCAGATTCTCAACTCAGGGAGACTTTTGGACCCTATTAGGATTTCTCCTCCCTACACAGGGACCTGAAAATGCTCTCTAGGCAGGACACCTGGGCAATCATAGGGCTCATTTCAGTCATTTCCCTCTTCTCAGGGAACACGGCTCTGGGATGCCTGTTTTCAATGTCCAAAAATCATTGCTTTACTATTTCATCAGTTTCTTAATTGTTTAAGGCAAGAGGGTTAAACCTGGTCCCTCTTACTCTGTCATGGTCAGAAGCTGAGGTCTCTGGATCCGGGATCTGAACCCAGGTAGTCTGACTCCTGCCCAGCTTCCTCCCCCAATCCCATAGCAATTCTGCAAATGTCACCTCATTCTTGTGATGCCTTTGAAGACCGCCCTCCACCCCGACTCATGCTCTCCATCCCTCATGTCTGTCTCCCTCCATGGAATGAAAGGCTCATGAGGGCAGGTACTTTGTTCTATTCACTTTGGTTTCTGACTTTAAAAATGGAGAATTTGCTTTCATTCCCCAAGACATTAAACAGAGTTTGCCATGCTGCTATGACAAATACCATACAATGGGTTAGATTAAAAATGGGAATTTATTGACTCAGTTTTGAGGCTAAGAGAAGTCCAAGTCAAGGTATCAGCAGGGCAATGCTTTCTCCCCAAAGTCTGTAGCATTCTGGTGCTGGCTGCCAGCAATCCTTAGGGTTCCTTTTTTGTATCCCTGCCTCCCATCACAGTGCAATGTCCTCTCCTTTCTCTTCCAGGTTCTGTTGAATTCTGGCTTCTGGCTCCTCCCTGTGACTTTCTCTTACTATGTCTGAATTTCTTCTGTTTATAAAGGATTTCAGTTAATCTGAATTAAGGCCCACTCTCATTCAGTTGGGTCACACCCGAACTAAAATTAACATCTCAAAAAAGTCCTATTTACAATGGATTCATGCTCACAGGGATGCAGATTAAGATTAAGAGTGTGTCTAACATGGATGAACCTTGAAGACATGATGCTGAGCAAAATAAGCCAGGCACAAAAAGAGAAATATTATATGCTACCACTAAAGTGAACTTTGAAAAACATAAAACAAATGGTTTATAATGTAGAATGTAGGGGAACTAGCGATAGAGAGCAATTAAGGAAGGGGGAACAATAATCCAAGAAGAACAGATAAGCTATCATGGGTAAATTTAATGTTCTGGGAATGCCCAGGAATGACTATGGTCTGTTAATTTCTGATGGGTATAGTAGGACCAAGTTCACAGAAATGTTGCTATATTAGGTTACTTTCTTGGGGTAGAGTAAGAACACGTTGGAAGTAAAGTAGTTATCTTAGGCAAAAAAAAAAAAAAAAAAAAGAGTGTGTCTAAATTGGAGTATATAATTCAATCTACCATCATAATTATTAAATGAATAAATATTGTTCTGCTCTCCACATTTTAAAAAAACTTGGGTCAGGGCTCAGCATCTACCTTCTAGAAAACATCCCTGTAAACAAACCAAGGACAAATTCTCTACTAATAGAGAACAAAGCTCATTTCTCCAATAAAGATTAAGTTGGAGATAATCACACCCCAGAGATTTAGAGCTGCCCTCGGACATTGGTGACTGGAATGAGGTCATTCCAGATCATAGAGGTCTAGCACTCCAGAGGGCTCCAGAGCTGTGCTTTCCAATCCAGTAGCCACCAGGCACATGAGGCTACTGAGTATTTGAAATGTGTCTAGTCCAAATTGAGATGTAATTGTAAGTGTAACATACACACCAGATTTCAAAGGTTTTGCATGAAGAAAGAATTAATGATTTTTATATTCGTGACATGGTGAAGAAATTCTGGTTTATATATACTGGGTTAAAGAAAACATTATTAAAAATAATTTCTCCAGTTTCTTTCTAATGTGGCTACTAGAAACTTTAAAATTACATGTGTGGCTCACATTATATTTCTATTGAACAATGCTGCCCTAGAGGGAGAGGGCATCGCTGAAGGGGAGGCCTGGGCCAGCTACAGACTCTTAAACCCCATCTCCAAGACTTAAGGTGGAAGAGGAGGTGGGGAATTGGAAGCAAAGAAACAGATGTGATAAATTCCATCTCTTATTATTCTGTCTCCCTTCCCTACACACTACATCCCCAGCCCCAGCCCCCAGGCAGCTAATCATGAGTCATCACCCATTGCCTTAGGGAGAACTTGTCACCAAGAAACCAGAGAACAAAGGAAGCAAATTCTCAGGTTTTAAGATCAAAACCCAAGAAAAATCCATAATCCAGTCTAGATAAAGCCACCAAAGACTGGGGGGGGGGGGGGGGGGAGGTAACCAGGAAGGACTCCAGGGGCAGGAAGAGAGCTGGTCTGGGAACCAAGTCAGTTATCTGGTATAAAACTGAGTCCCCTTGTATCCCCATAATGCAGCTGGGGTAGGAGCTGAGAGCCCAGGCTTGGAGCCAGACTGCCTGAGTTCAAATCCCAGGTTTGCTATTCATCAGCTGAGCCACCTTAGATCAGTAACTTGGATATGTATACCTCAGTTTCCTCTTCTGTGAAATGGAGCTGATGATAATAGTACTTACCTCAAAAGGCTGCTGTAAGGGTGAATTTATATAGGAACTCAAAACCTCTAGCAAATTCTAGCAAATATGGCCTATCAATACCCCATGGTGTCAAATCTGCCCAGTTTTCAATGAGTCAGAACTCTTGGAAAAGGCTCTCGGGAACGGTAGGGCTCTGAACTCCTAGGGGTAGTGTCCTTAGGGGCAATCTCCTCTGAGGCCTATGAAGTACCCCTTTGTAATGAGATTTTCACCCTTCAGTCACCAGGCTTTCCTCTAATTAGCTGAAGCCTGTAGCCCTTAAAATGGGCACCTGCACACTGTTTGCATTTAGTTTCCAGGACTATGGATGAAATGTCAGAGTGTGGTTTACTTTACAAGGATTAGCAGGTTACTTGGGCCAAAGTAGTCCAGCCACCACCTGCCTTTCCATTTAAATAAGAGCCATGACCCTCCCCAACTCCCCATGGCCATCTCTCCAGGGCAATCTCCAAGATGTTCCCAGTTCTTGCCACTTTTGTGCCACATGTCTAGCCAAGTGCTACTCTAGGCCAGGCCTAGTTCCAGGACAATAGCATAGCACAGCATTGCACAACTCCTTGGAGTATACCACTCATGTTGTATACAGAGTGCATTCTTCAGAGCTATGCTCCAGAGGCAACATTGATATGGAATACAATTTGAATGTTGCCCCTGGAGCTGTGAAGTGTAGGAGCCTTGCATTCCTTGGGGTTCCATGGACTCCTGGATCATCTCCCACTGCCTTCCTCTGCCATCAGTATATGCTGTTCAGTAACTCAAGTGTGCATTACCGTGATTCTTAAACTTTGGCATACATCAGGATCACCTGAAGGGCTTGTTGAGACAGATTTTGGGACACCACCCCAAGTTTCTGAGTCAGTAGGTCAGGGGTGGGGCTTGAGACTTTGCATTTCTAACCACTTCCAAGGGGATGCTGTTGCTGCTGGTCCAGGGATCACACTTTGAGAACCCTGCTGTTGATGTCTCCCCCAGATCTCCTTCCCAGCCAATGCACCCATCCGCCCTCCACCATGCGTATTGGCTGCTGACCACTCACAGCTGCCTCTTCTCTTGAGAACTGCGCTCAGCCAGAAAGAAGCCACTTTGTCAGGGAGAATACAGCCCCCTCTTCCCCCAAAGGCAGACCTTGACAATGACCAACTGGTGAGAGGTACGAAAGTCCAGACCAGTTCTGTGATGTAATTCATGCTTCAGAGCTTCCTGTGGGACCAGATTGAAGTGCTTAGCTTTATGTACTCTGTCTTATCCTGCTTCTTCCCTCCCTTTCTCCCAAGAGCTCTTCCCCAACAAATCACTTGGATTCCAGCTCAGAATGTGCCTGTAGGGAACTCAGTCTAGGTTAAGTGATGAGAACTTGCAGTCTCTTATTCTCAAGGGATTCTCCCCTTTTCTACTTCCCACCCCACTAAGTCAGAGAAAGATGGGAGGCAATACTGAATCTCATGTGGCTGTGTGTTTTTTTTTGTGCCAAGGCCCATCCACATAGAGGAGAAAGAACTTGCTGCCTTGCTCCTGGTTTTTTTTGGAGATAAAAAAAAAAAATCAGACTTTTAGCACACTAATCAAGGGAGGTGGTGTTATGAAAGAGGAAACGCCCTCATCTGGCCAAATTGGGATTAGGCTCACACAGCTCAATTTCTCTGATGGAGCAGGGACAGTGGTAAAACACCAACACTTTGCCTCCCTGATACCACCCCCCCCCAACAAGATTACACCTGCTTTCATAACTATTAAGAACTGATTTGCAGAGCTTAAGGGGTGAAGCTGAGCCCAGAGAGGACCAGTGTTTTAGTTTGCTAATGCTGCAGAATGCAAAACACCAGAGACGGACTGGCTTTTATAAAAAGGGGGTTTATTTGGCTATACAGTTACAGTCTTAAGGCCATAAAGTGTCCAAGGTAACACATCAGTAATCAGGTACCTTCACTGGAGGATGGCAAATGGCGTCCGGAAAACCTCTGTTAGCTGGGAAGGCACATGGCTGGCGTCTGCTCCAAAGTTCTGGTTTCAAAATGGCTTTCTTCCAGGACATTTCTCTCTAGCAAGCTTGCTCTTCTTCAAAAGGTCACTCACAGCTGTACTCCGTTCTGTCTCTTTGAGTCAGCATGTTTTATATGGCTCCACTGATCAAGGCCCACCCTGAATGGGTGGAGTCACACCTCCATGGGAGTATCCCACCAGAGTCACCACCCACAGCTGGGTGGGGCACATTGCAAGCAAATCTAACCAGCACCAAAACGTCTGTCCCACAAGACCACAAAGATAATGGCAGTTGGGGGACACAATACATTCAAACTGGCACAACCAGGAAACATTGCTTCCCATTTTCCACCTTTGTAAGAGACTTTAGCAGAGGTGGCTTCTAGCATCTGCCCCAGGAATGTGGTCCATAGCTCCTACAATAGTCTTCTGTGGGCTGGGCTGGGCCTCCAGGCTCTGCTGCCCTCACCTCTCTGTCTAGCCCTCTTTTCTTGTCTCATTCCTTACTAACCTCCTGAGAGTCCAAGGTAGGAAGGCTCACAGGAACATGTGTGTACCTAGGTATGCATACATGTACAGCTTTGTGTATGTGTGTGCACACAGGTCTATGTGGGAAGGAAAGAGTGTAAGAAACTTTTTCCTAGGAGGGTAACACCTGCACAGTAGTTTATTTTTTATTTTTGCACATTTGTTTATAACATACTATTTTTAAAAGGAATCTTGGAAAGCATTCTGTGTCAGCCTTGTGTAGCAGAAAAGGAAAATGAGGCCCAGAGAGGAAAAGACTTGCCCAAGGAGGTGACCATACGGGGTGTTTGACCCAAACAGGTAGAAGTGAACATGGTCTGTACATTGGGTTGTGCACATGCAAACAACAAAACATGCAAACAAACAAAACAATTGCAGTCCAGGAGTTTTGATGAATGTATCTGACATTCAGTCTTGTGTAGAAGAGCAGCAGGGAGTGGCTGGGACACTGGAGAGTCAGGCAGAGCATGGCCTGGCCACAGTGAATTCACTTTTAAGTGGGCAAGGGTCGAACACAGAGAAACACCCATATTCAGAGGAGTCAGCAGGGTGTGGGACTGCCGAGGCCCGAGCTCCATAAATGTCAGTTGGACTTGAAGTTCTCAGTAGTAGGCACCTTATGCCTCCTTACAGTCCCAGAACTTATCAGACTAGAAGCAGAACAAGTGTTTGGGAATGAATGAATGAATGAATGGTTACGCTATTAGGAAATAACTGAAGTCATGCCCTCTCAGTGGGAATATACAAAGGTGGGACATTTGCATTTTAAGGGGCATTTGGAAGAAGGGTCAGGCAACCATGAGCAAATATATCTTAAGAACCTACTGTATGCCAGCACTGTTCTAGGCATTAGAAATACATAGCAAACAAGCTAGGGTCTTCCTTACATGAACTCACATTCCAGAAGAAACAGAAAAGAAGCCAGAAGAGGTGTCAGAGAGGGTATAGGGTGACATTTGAAGAAGGCTCTACATTTTACAAGGAGGAAACTAATGCACAGCAAGTTAAGGGCTTGCCAAGGCCATTCAGCTGATAAGTGGCACTGCCAGGATTTGAACCCAAGGCAGTAAGACAGTGTGATACCCCCCCCACCACCACCACCAAGAGCCGCAGGCAGGAAAAAAGGTGAGAAAAATAATCACTGTAGGAAGAGGTAGTATGCTCTCAACCCACCCAAAGATAAAAAAAATCAGCAACTGGGAAATGTTCAGAGCCTTTAATGTTTCATAGATCCTGGTTCTGAAAATCAGCTGGTTCTTAATGGCAGTAAAATCGCAGGCCTGGCTAATCTCATCTCAGTATGGTACCCTGATTAAGAACCCAGCTGTCATGGCCCCATGCCAGTTTTTCAACTGTAACAATACATACCTTATACAGTTTTATAAGGATTAAATCAGCCAATATGGATAAAATTCTTTAAAAAGTTCCCAGCACATGGTTAGCACTTGGAAATTATTATTACTTCCAGCATATTCTTTCTTTCCTTTTTCCCTGATAATTCTTAGAAGTATTTCAACATACTTGCTCTCAACAGGCATCTCCATCCTCCTAGCCAAGTGATAAAAATCTGAGTGCTGATAGGGAAGGAAAGAAAGCACTTCAAAAGGGGCATATGTATAACTAGTGCAGTTTCGTGGCACAAATCAACTTTTGCCTTTGGACACTAAGAAAATGGTTTCTTGGCCTGGGTTAAGGAATATTGAACTTTGAGGTTAGCCTGACCTCTAGTGGCTAAACAGGAAAATAGGCCAAAAGCTGGTAAGAGATACCTAAGTTTGAAAGGCCAAGGTGGGGGTCCCTGGCTAGGATGCCTTATTAGCTAACTTTATTATTGAGAGCTTGCTAGATGCCAAGTTGTGTTGGTGCACCGAGAAGTTAAGCACCTTGATAGAGTCCACACAGCTTGTAAGTGGCAGGGCTTGGATTTTAACCTTAGCCTGTCTAGCTTCAGAGCCCATTTATTTTTCCTCAAGGTATAGGGCCTGGCTTGAGATAACTCTCATCTCATATTTAGAGATATAAATATATCTAGATGCCTTCACTTACATCACAAATATCCTGTGATATGAGTTACGGCACCAATTTTTCATATCCAGAATCTGGAGTTCTGAAGAGCCGAGCCCAAAGTTATACTTGGTCAGATTTCATGCAATGTGTATGTATTGATCAGTGCTGGGCATGCTGGAAATAAAGGAAAACAAAATGGACCATATCCCTGCCCACAAGGAACTTAGAGGCTAAGGTTTAGTGTCAGAACTGAAGCCTCTGGCTCCCCACTCAAATGGTCTTTTCTCCATGACATTCCATGCTGCCATGGAAAGCCAGAACATTTCAGGGGTGGCTGGTCTCCCCATCTGGGCTAGAAACTCAGCAAAGACAGTGATACTATGGTTTTGCTTCCTTTTACCCCATGCACAGAGTCTAGTATGAGACTCTGCTTGCAGTTGGCCAGGACCACAGGCTACCTCTTCAATTATATGGGGTGGGAGGGGGCTTGTGTTTCAGGAATGACTACCAAGATGAGCTACCACTTGTTAAGTGCAGACCCCGCTTGGCCTGAACTAAGCATTTCACATGCATTCTCACATGAGACAGATTCTGTAGTATTATCATTCTACAGATGAAGAAACTGAGTTGCTTAAGAGGTTAAGCAACTTATCCAAGAGATAGGATAAGTTGGGAGATGGGAGAACCAGAACTTGAATCCACTTCTGTCTAACTCAAAACCCCACACTTCTAACCACTGCAGTATATCACCTTGTTCCTGACTTCTGAATGTACAGCTTAATCTATAAAGTTTCATGTACCCAATACCTACTCACCGTGGGTCTGTGAGTTGTGTTCTTGACACAAGGATTTGAATGCAAACAATGTATTTGGGAATTGATCCTAGGAAACACTGGGAGGGATGTGGGGAAGTAAGGCAGGGGAGGGGAAGAAGCAAATGAGGGTTGCTTTATTGAGAAAGTTACTGCTGTGGGAAACTGGGGCTGATCCCACTGGGGACTTCTGGGAGACAGTGTGAAACATGTCTCAGTTATCCCTCCATCCTCCTGTCTGTTATCAGCTAATGGCTGCTCCCAGGGGTATTAACTTCCCAGTTTTCCTGGTCTGAGAGAATGTGTTCAGCCAGCAAGTAATGGAATGGCAAGTGCCAGGGGGTGGGAGTGGGGCACTGTATGTCTGCCTTCTTCCCTTAATTTCATCTGATCTTGATGCCAACCCAACTCTAGCTTGTTCAACAGCTGATCTTACAATGATCTTTCCACCAATTGCACATATTAACAAAGTAAAGTCAGAGCACTTCCATCAGAGCTGGCTTAGTTTCCAGGCTCATCTCATCCAACAGCAGAAACAACTTCGTTGTCATACATTCTGGCTCAACCATATACCAATCAGGACTCTCAGTTGCAAGTAGCAGAACTTCAGTTCAAATTGGCTCAAGAATAACAAACGGGTGATTTATAGGCTCATGTAGCTGAATGCGCTAGGTACTGCTGGATCAGATGTTTGAAACGTGGGAAATTTGTCTAGACCCCTTGGCTCAGTTTCTCTGTGTTGGCTTCTTTTGAAGACAGGAGATCCCTAGGGAACACAAGTAACCCTCAGCAGCTCCAGGTCTATCTCCTACCAGTAACTATATCAGTTATGATGGTTTTGGCTACTAGTAACAAAAAAACTGACTCAACAATAGGAACAGCACCCAGAAAGTCCAGAGGCAGGTTGGAGTTTCACTTCAGTTGATTCACCAACTCAAAGATTCAGGTTTTTTCTTTCTCATCCATCTGCCCATTTATAGCATCAGATTCATGCTCAGTCTGGCTCCTAACTACATAAAAGCATCTTTTCCAAAAGACTCCAACAATCCTCCCCTTGTGTCTCATTGGCCCAAATCAGCTTAGACCTGCCCATCCTTGAATCAATCACTACCAAGGAGGATGGATTATCATAATTGATTTAAGCTAATTATCTCCAGGAAAAGAATGTTAGAGAGTCAATCACTATGTCCAACAAAAGTCTTTCAAACTCTTTCCGTTGCAACCCACAGTAAGAAGTATATTTTATATCATTCATACGCATATATGGATTTAAGGCTCCTGAAGCTCCATGGACTGAGAGTCAGGGAGGGATAGCTTTGCAAAGGAAAAGTAGTTACCAAAAATGAAATGGATGCAGCGCAAGAAAAAATTGAGGGGCCAATAAAGACCTTACTTAAGGGTAGGTATAAGGAGGTTTTAATCCAATACTGTAAGACTGCGTCCACCAATGGTTCTAGTCCTCCTGGATTCTAGTCTGCTTCTGACCCTTGAATTCAGTTCTGAAAGCTGGGTTTCTACCTCCTCCCTCTGCCTCAATTCCATGCTGAGTCACCTGCATGCAGTAATAATTCTACCTATTTTATCATTCCTTCTCTGTATCTTAGGAATTTGAGTCCCACCCTTGAACCCAAATATGGATATCTGTGGCTAAGTTACCTGCTGACAATCTATTCACCCACCTGCTACCTGTTGTGACCTGGCAGAGAAGCCCCTCTTAATAAAGAAGTTTGAAATAAAACATTTAGACTAACTCAAACAATTCCTTCTTCTTTGGGATATAACCTGTCTCTAAAAGGCTCCTAGCACTCCACACATATTACAAGATAAGTTTAGTACTACCATGTTTTGCTTCCTGGTTCTCAGTTGTTGCAGAGATTGTTGAGGTACTTACTCAACTCATTTCCTCTTCTTACCCAACCCATTTCCTCTTCTTTCTGGACACACAACCAGACTACATTTTCATAGTCTCTCTCTGTCTTTTTTTTTTTATTATTATTCATTTTATTGAGATATATTCACATACCACGCAGTCATACAAAACAAATCGGACATTTGATTGTTCACAGGACCATTACGTAGTTGTACATTCATTACCAAAATCAATCCCTGACACCCTCATTACCACACACACAAAAATAACCAGAATAATAATTAAAGTGAGAAGGAGCAACTAAAGTAAAAAAGAGCACTGGGCGCCCTTGTCTGTTTGCTTGTTTGTTTCCTTCCCCCACCTTTCCACTCATCCATCCACAAACTAGACAAATGGGAGTGTCATCCCTATGCCCCCCCCCTCAATCCCACTGTCCCCCCTCATAAGCTACATTTTTATACAATTGTCTTCAAGATTCATGGGTTCTGGGTTGTAGTTTGATAGTTTCAGGTATCCACCACCAGCTACCCCAATTCATTAGAACCTAAAAAGGGTTGTCTATATTGTGCGTAAGAGTGCCCACCAGAGTGACCTCTCGGCTCCCTTTTTCACTGGCTCTCTCTGCCACTGAAGCTTGTTTCATTTCCTTTCACATCCCCCTTTTGGTCAAGAAGATGTTCTCCATCCCTCAATGCCGGGTCTACATTCCTCCCCGGGAGTCATATTCCACGTTTCCAGGGGGATTCATTACCCTGGGTGTCTGATCCCACGTAGGGGGGAGGGCAGTGATTTCACCTTTCAAGTTGGCTTAGCCAGAGAGAGAGGGCCACATCTGAGCAACAAAGAGGCATTCGGGAGGAGGCTCTTAAGCACAATTATAGGGAGGCCTAGCCTCTCCTTCGCAGCAACAGTCTTCCAAAGGGCAAATCCTGTGGTAGAGGGCTCAATCCATCAAACCACCAGTCCCCTATGTCTGTGGGCATGTTAGCAACCATCCAGGTAGGGCAGGCCAATATCCCTGCATTCTCCACCAGCTCCTCAAGGGGGCTCTGCATATTTTTTTCCTTGTTTTTTTTTTTTTTTTAACTTTTTTTTTCTAAATCAACTGTATGAAAAATAAAAAAAAATTTTAAAAAAAAACATACAGTAAAAGAACATTTCAAAGAGACCATAACAAGGGAGTAAGAAAAAGACAACTAACCTAAGATAACTACTTTACTTCCAACGTTTTCTTACTCTACCCCAAGAAAGTAACCTAATATAGCAACATTTCTGTGAACTTGGTCCTACTATACCCATCAGAAATTAACAGACCATAGTCATTCCTGGGCATTCCCAGAACATTAAATTTACCCATGATAGCTTATCTGTTCTTGGATTATTGTTCCCCCTTCCTTAATTGCTCCCTATCGCTAGTTCCCCTACATTCTACATTATAAACCATTCATTTTACATTTTTCAAAGTTCACACTAGTGGTAGCATATAATATTTGTTTTTTTGTGCCTGGCTTATTTCGCTCAGCATTATGTCTTCGGGGTTCATCCATGTTGTCATATGTTTCACAACATCGTTCCTTCTTACTGCCGTGTAGTATTCCATCGTGTGAATATACCACATTTTATTTATCCCACTCATCTGTTGAAGGACGTTTGGGTTGTTTCCATCTCTTGGCAATTGTGAATAATGCTGCTATGAACATTGGCGTGCAGATATCTGTTCACGTCACTGCTCTCCGATCTTCCAGGTATATACTGAGAAGTGCAATCGCTGGATCGAAGGGTGTCTCTATATCTAGTTTTCTAAGGAACTGCCAGACTGACTTCCAGAGTGGCTGAACCATTATACAGTCCCATCAACAAAGAATAAGAGTTTCAATTTCTCCACATCCCCTCCAGCATTTGTAGTTTCCTGTTTGTTTAATGGCAGCCACTCTAATCGGTGTTAGATGGTATCTCATTGTGGTCTTAATTTGCATCTCTCTAATAGCTAGTGAAGCTGAACATTTTTTCATGTGTTTCTTGGCCATTTGTATTTCCTCTTCAGAGAACTGTCTTTTCATATCTTTTGCCCATTTTATAATTGGGCTGTCTGTACTATCGTCATTGAGTTGTAGGATTTCTTTATATATGCAAGATATCAGTCTTTTGTCAGATACATGGTTTCCAAAAATTTTTTCCCATTGAGTTGGCTGCTTCTTTACCTTTTTGACAAATTCCTTTGAGGTACAGAAACTTCTAAGCTTGAGGAGTTCCCACTTATCTATTTTTTCTTTTGTTGCTTGTGCTTTGGGTATAAAGTCTAGGAAGTGGCCACCTAATACAAGGTCTTGAAGATGTTTTCCTACATTATCTTCTAGGAGTTTTATGGTGCTTTCTTTTATGAGTCTTTGGTCCATTTTGAGTTAATTTTTGTATAGGGTGTGAGGTAGGGGTCCTCTTTCCATAGTCTCTCTTACAATTAGGAGTAACTGTATGACAATCTTGCCAACAGGATATGAGCATAATGAGGCACCACTTCCAGGACTGGCCCAGTGAAACCTCCTGTTTGCTGTCTTCTATTCTCTTTCCCCATCTCCTGGCTGATTGGAGGAACTTCAAGGACCTAGACGGCAGGGCTACAAGATGGAGCCCCTGAATGCTGATGTAGAACTGAGTCCTTCTCTCCCCATTGACCTACACTGGACTGTGATGCAGGAAGTAAATTTATATTATATTAGGACATTGAGATTTATGGGTCACTCATTATAGCAGTTAGTATTATTTACCTTAACACATCAGTCTAATTCCAGTTCCTACCCCCTCCCTTAGCCATTCAGTAAATACAGCCAACACCACTAAGAACTTATGGTGGTCTCATTTCTGAGCCAAGAAATTCCAATGTATGGAAGATGCAAGACATGATATCCTATTGCTTCATTCCTGCCCTCTCCTCCAATCTATTACCCACAAAGAATCCCAAAGGGCCTTTTACAATGCAGATATGATTATACCATTCCATTGTTCAAAATCTCTCAGCAGCTGCCTCTTGCTCTTTGGATGTCTTTGCTAGGACAGATCAACACAACTTCTATTCTGAATATGCAGCTATTGATCTGTCAGATAAGTTCTTTTCAATCTCCATCAGAAAGGAGAATTGGAGCAATTTAATTCACCTGGGAAAGACAGTTTACACATATTGATAGTCTTGCCCAGAGCTATGCTATCTCCGGTAATCTCTATCTCAATGTAGCTCCAAGAGAACTTGATCTTCTGGACATTCCACGGAACATCACACAGGTCCACTGTACTGATTGCATCATGTTTATTAGTGAACAGAAAATAGAAAGTATCTGGATGTTCCAGAGCACCACTGATGAGAGATGAACCCTACAAAGATTCAGTAGCCTGCCACAGTGGTGAAGTTTTCCTTCTGGTCTAGTTGCATGGGCATATCAGGATATCCCCTCCAAGATAAAGGAAAGGACACTGCACCTTGCATCTCCTTGCAGATCATAATATACTAGGGCATGCTGCCTCTTGCTAACTCAGAAAGGTATTAGTTTTAAATTGGGCCCAGAGTTAAAAAGGGCCTTGAAGCAGATTCCAGCTATAGTCAGTACAAGTGGGCCTACCACTTGGACTATATGACATGGCAGATTCCATAGTATAGAGGTATCCATGGTAGATAATAACACCATAGGTAATCTCTGGAAAGCCCCAATAGAAAGATTACAACACAGACCCCTAGGCTATTGGAGCAAGGCCAAGCCATCTGCAGCAGAAAACTCACCATCATTTGCAAAAGCATCTCCTGGCATACTATTAGGCCTGGTAGAGTCTGACTACCTAACCGTGGGACATCCTTTATGAACTATTTTCAATTGTGGTTGAATTGCTGGGAAAATAAAGGAGCAGGTCAATTCTTGTCATTGGGTGGCCTCCATCATCCCACCTTGGACTTGGACTTGCAAAATAAACATTAACTAGGGAGACTGGTACACTTAGCCAACCGCATTCAGCATAAGCTCAACTTTCTTGTCTCCCAGTGCTGTTCCAAGTCAGAAAGGCTAACTCTCAGGACATGGATGATATTCCATTGCTCCAACCACACAATAATAATCCTTCTGCACTGTCAATATAGTAGCCACTAGCACATGAGGCTATTTAAATTTAAATGTAAATTAATTAAAATTAAATGAAATATAAAATTCCATTCTTTCAACCATACCAGCAACATTTTAAGTCACAGTGTGGCTTGTGGTTACTGTACTGGACAATGCAGATGTAGAATATTTCCATAATTACAGAAAGTTCTATTGGGCAATCCTGTTCTAGCCTCTTATATGGGTAGGAGAGTGCTTCTGGAATGGAAACAAAAGAATCTCCTATGCAGACATCTTCCTTGGATTCATTACCAGTTGACATACTCCTTGCATTAATCCTTAGCTCACTCCGGGCTTGTACTAGTCCTCCAGAGCAATCCTATGTTTTCCCATCTGCTGATGGGTTGATATGATGGGTTGATAAATTAGAATTTTTTAAAATTAATATTTTTGTTCAGTACAATATGTATCCCCTGTAGAACAATGCCTAGTACCTTATAAACCCTCAATAATTGTACATGAATTAATGATCAATACTGATAGCTGACATTTATTGAGCATATATTGTGTGCCAGTCATTTCTCTTATTATCTTTCTTTCTCTTTTTTTTTTTTTAACCCTCTGCTGGAGGCAGGATTCTAATACACAGCAGAGGCCTTGCCCTCCAGGAAGAAAGCACAGGACCCAAAAAGGGTTCATGACAAGCCAGTGGGAGCAGTTTCATGGGAGTCCACCAGGGGGAAGCTTTTAGCATCATTTACTTGTGAAGGTTGCTTAAAAATCAAAAGAAAATTTAGTGAAACAAAAAAAGGCCTGCTGCAAGTAACTATGCTTTTCTAAAGGAAAGTGAAATCCACATGGGGTCATTAATACCACTAAATAAAATCCTTGAAAGTGGTTAAAATATGAAATTTTGTGTTGTATATATGTTACAACAATGAATTTTTTTTTAAATGTTAATCTTGTCATGAAAAGAGAGAGAGAAAGAGTCATGGATTAAAATTCTAGCTCTGTCATTTACCCATATTTGCCAAAATAATAAAGCATTCAGATGGATAACATCCTAATTTTACAAGGAAATTTTTCAGGGAAAAAATTTGTAAGCACTTTCTCATATTTGTATGGAAAGTTATTTTTAAATAGTTTTATAAGGGGAATTTATATATATATATGTATATATTATAAGTTTTTGTCGCAATATCACATATCATGTAGCTTCCGAAAAGCTCCCCAGTACACCATGAGAGAATGAAGATGAAAAGGGCAAATAATATTATTATTAAAGTAGACCTTTTGGACATTCTGATTTTGAGAAGTACTGCATGTCACAATGAAAATGATCTATGTCATATGCAACATCATGGAGAGCTCTCACAAACATAATACTGAGCAAAAGAAGTGAAGTGCAAAAGAATATATTCAGTGTAATTCCATTCACATAATATTCAAAAACTGTCAAAACTAAGCTACATTTTTTAAAAATTTAGATATAGTCACATACCATATAATCATCCACAGTGTACAATCAGGTATTCACAGTACGATCATATAGCTGTGCATTCATCACCACAATTTTTGAACATTTTCCTTAACACTGAAAAAACTAAAAATAAAAATGAGGATAAAAATAAAAAGCATTTCATCCCCCCGTCCCTCCTATTTTTCATTTAATTTTTGTCCCCAGATGCATACAATAGGTGACAGATCTTTAAATAAGAGCAAAAAAGCTAGTATTATGAAAATCAAGACGGAAGATACTCTAGGAGAGAAGAATTAGATTGTGATTGGAGATTGACCTGGGTGGAAGTTATATGCATGCTCTTTATAATTATTCTTTAAACTGAACATATATGTTTTATTCAATTTTTTACATAAAGGATATATTTCAAAACATAAACATTTAGAAGAATGCGCAGGAGCTGAGAGAGGGTTGTGTTCCAGCTCCTCTTTCAGCTCCTGTGCATTCCTCGAAATGTTGCTCTTGGGGTGTTTTGTCCTCTCTTAGCTTCTTCAGCTCCTGTGCATCTAAGCATCTGGGTTCCTCTCTTAGCTTCACCAGAAGACCTTTTCTCTCCAAAATGTCACTCTCAGCTGCTCTGAGGTCCTTCTGTTTGTGAGCTCTTTTATAGGACTCCAGTGATTAAAGCAAGACCCACCCTCAATGGGTGGGGTCCATATCTCCATGGAAATAATCCAATGAAATGTTTCACTCACAGCTGATTGAGTCACATCTCCATGGAAACACTCAATCAAAGGATTCCAACTGAATCAATACTAATATGTCTGTCCCCACAAGATTGCATTAAAGAATATGGCTTTTGGCAGGACATAATAGATCCAAACTAGCACAGACTTAAATGTAAATCTAAAACTATAAAACTTCTTGAAGAAAACAGATAAACTTTGTTGCTCTTATCTAACTTTCTTAGATAAGGCAGAAAACAAATGATCCCTAAAAGAAAACACTGATAAATTGGACTTCATCAAAATAAAAACTTCTGACATTGGTAAGGAAATGAAAACACGATCCACAGACTGAGAGAGGATATTTGCAAAGCACTTTCTATATATACAAGAAAATACAACAAAATCTCAAAAAATCAAAAAGAAAATAAACAACCCAATTTAAAAATGAGCAAAAGATTTGAACAGATATTTCATCAAAGAAAACAGACTATCAATAAACAATATGAAAATGAAATTAAGAAAACAATTCCATTTAAAATAGAAAAATAAAATACATAGGAATAACTTTAACAATAGAAGTAAAAGACTTATATACTGAAAACTATAAAATGTTTAAAGAAATTAAAGAAGACCTAAATAAATAAAAAGATGTCTCATATTCATGGGATTGAAAGACTTAATATTGTTCAGATGGAAATACTCCCTAAAGTGATCTGTAAATTCACTACAATTTCTACCAAAATTTCAGCTAGAATTTTTGCAGAAATTGATAAGCGAGTCCTAAAATTTGTATTTAAATGCAAGAGATTCAGAATAGTTAAAACAATCCTAAAAAAGAGGAAGAATGTGGGAGAACTTACACTTCCTAATTTCAAAACTTACTATAAAGCTATGGTGGTCAAGACAGTATGGTACTGGCTTAAGGATAGAATTATAGACCAATGGAATAGAATTGATAGTCCAGGATAAAACCTTTACATTTATGGTTAATCGATTTTCTTCAAGAGTACCAGGACAATTTAATAAGAAAAGAATAGTCTTTTCAACAAATGGTGCTAGGAGGATGGAATATCCCACATGCAAAGGAATGATGTTATACCCCTACTTCACATCATGTACAAAACTTAACTGAAATGAAGTATGACCTAAAAATAAGAGCTAAAACAACAAAACTCTTAGAAGAAAAAATAAGACTAAATCTTTGTGACTATGGATTAGGCAATGGTTTCTTAGATATAGCACCAAAAGAAAAAAAAAAAACAGATACATTTGACTGAATCAAAATTTAAAACTTCTATGCTTCAAAGAACATCATCAAGAAAATAAAAAGACAACCCACAAAATAGAAAATATTTGCAAATCATATATTTGATAAGGGACTTGTATCAGGACTACATAAAGAACACTTACACCCTGAAAATTTGAAATAATTTAAGAATAAAATGTTAAAAAAACACAATTCAATAAAAAGATAGATAGCACAATTTAAAAATGTACAAAAGGTTTGAATAGAAATTTCTCCAAAGGATATATACAAATGGAAAATAAGCACATGAAAAGATTCTCAGCATCATTACTCATCAGAGAAATGCAAATCAAAACCACAGTGAGATACCACTTCACACACAGAAGGACAGATATAATCAAAAAGAAGGACCATAGCAAGTGTTGTCAAAGATGTGGAGAAACTGGAATGCTCATACATTGTTGGTGGAAAAAATAAAGTGGTACAGACACTGAAATACAGTTTGGTGTTTCCTCAAAAAGTTAAACATAGAATTACCATATGGCCCAGCAATTCTACACCAAGGATTATACCCAAGAGAATCGAAAATGTATGTCCACAAAAACACTTGTACACAAATGCTCATAGCAGCATTATTTACAATAGCCAAAAATGGAAACAACTCAAATGTTTATCAGTTGATGAATGGATAAGAAAAATATGTATAGAAAATGTATATGTACATATATATATACACACATATATTTACTATATAGCTACAAGTGACAATACAGATGAACTGTAAAAACATTATGCTAAGTGAAAGAAGCCAGACACAAAGACTACATATTGTAGGACTTCATTAGGAAGAAATTTCCAGAATAAGCAAATACAAGAGACAGAAAGTAGGTTAGTGGTTGCCTAAGGCTGGAGCTGGGGCATGGAGGGAACAGGAATAGGGAGTGACTGCTAATGGGTATGTGGTTTCATTTTGAGGTGATGAAAGTATTCTGAAATTAGATAGTGGTGATCATTGCACAGTTCCATGAATATACCTAAAACCATGGGACAGCACACATTTTAAAAAGTGAATTTCATGATATGAGAATTTTTTTAGAATGAAGTTGTGGGTTTACTAAAAAATCATACATAATATACAGAGTTCCCATATACCACATATACCAGTTTGGATATATTACGTCCCCCAGAAAAGCCATATTCTTTAATGCAATCTTGTGGGGGCAGACTGATGAGTCTGCTCATTAGGGTGGGACTTCTGATTGAATTATTTCCATATAGGTGTGGACCCTGCTCATTCAGCGCCGGTCTTGATTAGTTCACTGGAGCACTTAAGAGAGACGTTAAGAGCTGACACAGACCCAGATGCTGGCTGACTCTTAGAGATGCTTGGAGTTGCAGACAGAAGGATGTTTGGAGATGATAAGCTAAGAGATGAAGCCCAGAATTTGCCTCAGAGAAAGCCCTTGGAATCAGAAGCTGAAAGCAACCTAACATGGGACCAGCAGATGCCAGTCACATGACTTCCCAGCTAACAGAAGTGTTCCAGATGCCATTGGCCTTTCTTCGGTGAAGGTATCCTCTTGTTGATGCCTTAGTTTGGACACTTTTATGGTCCTAGGACTGTAAATTTGTTACCAATTAAACCATTTTATAAAAGTCAATCCATTTCTGGTATTTTGCAAAACAGCAGCATTAGCAAACTGGAGCAGCACCCTGTTACTAACATCTTGCATTAGTGTGGTATACTTGTTGCAATTGATGAAAGTGCATATTTATAATTGTACTATTAACTATAGTCCACGATTCACCGTACAGTTAACTATTGTGTTGTATAGTCCTACGGGTTTTCTTTATTTTTTAATTTATTGTAGTAACACATATACAACCCAAAATTTCTGTGTTTCAACCACATTCAAATATGTTTTAGTGCTGTTAGTCACATTCACAATGTGCTACCGTGACCAATATCTATTACCAAATATTTTCCATTATCCCAAATATAAACTGTGCAATTGAAGCATTAACTCCCCATTCCCTGCCCCCTCCCTAATAACCTATATTCTAGTTTCTGACTCTATGAATTTTCTTATTCTAATTATTTCATATCAGTGAGATCATACATTTGTCTTTTTGTGTCTTACTTATTTCACTCAATATGATGTCTTCCAAGTTCATCTACATTGTCACAGGTAACAGAATTTCATTATTTCATATGACTGAATAATATTTCATTGTGTTTCTTTTTTTTTCTTTATCCTCATTTTATTGAGATATATTCACATACCACGCAGTCATACAAAACAAATCGTACTTTCGATTGTTTACAGTACCATTACATAGTGGTACATTCATCACCCAAATCAATCCCTGGCACCTTCATTAGCACACACACAAAAATAACAAGAATAATAATTAGAGTGAAAAAGAGCAATTGAAGTAAAAAAGAACACCGGGTACCTTTGTCTGTTTGTTTCCTTCCCCTATTTTTCTACACATCCATCCATAAACTAGACAAAGTGGTCCTTATGGCTTTCCCAATCCCATTGTCACCCCTCATAAGCTACATTTTTATACAACTGTCTTCGAGATTCATGGGTTCTGGGTTGTAGTTTGATAGTTTCAGGTATCCACCACCAGCTACCCCAATTCTTTAGAACCTAAAAAGGGTTGTCTAAAGTGTGCGTAAGAGTGCCCACCAGAGTGACCTCTCGGCTCCTTTTGGAATCTCTCTGCCACTGAAGCTTATTTCATTTCCTTTCACATCCCCCTTTTGGTCAAGAAGATGTTCTCCATCCCATGATGCCGGGTCTACATTCTTCCCCGGGAGTCGTATTCCACGTTGCCAGGGAGATTCACTACCCTGGGTGTCTGATCCCACGTAGGGGGGAGGGCAGTGATTTCACCTTTCAAGTTGGCTTAGCTAGAGAGACAGGGCCACATCTGAGCAACAAAGAGGCATTCAGGAGGAGGCTCTTAGGCACAACCATAGGGAGGCCTAGCCTCTCCTTTGCAGCAACCGTCTTCCCAAGGGTAAAACCTGTGGTAGAGGGCTCAACCCATCAAACCACCAGTCCCCTATGTCTGTGGTCATGTTAGCAACCATGGAGGTGGGGTAGGCGAATACCCCTGCATTCTCCACAGGCTCCTCAAGGGGGCACTACATCTTTTTTTTTCCTTGTTTTTCTTTTCTTTTTTTTTTTTTTTAACTTTCCCTTCTTTTTTAAATCAACTGTATGAAAAAAAAATGTTAAAAAGAAAACAAACATACAATAAGAGAACATTTCAAAGAGACCATAACAAGGGAGTAAGAAAAAGACAACTAACCTAAGATAACTGCTTAACTTCCAACATGTTCCTACTTTACTCCAAGAAAGTTACCTAATATAGCAACATTTCTGTGAACTTGCTCCTACTATATCCATCAGAAATAAACAGACCATAGTCATTCCTGGGCATCCCCAGAACGTTAAATAGCTTATCTGTTCTTCTTGGATTATTGTTCCCCCTTCCTTAATTGCTCTCTATTGCTAGTTCCCCTACATTCTACATTATAAACCATTTGTTTTACATTTTTCAAAGTTCACATTAGTGGTAGCATATAATATTTCTCTTTTTGTGCCTGGCTTATTTCGCTCAGCATTATGTCTTCAAGGTTCATCCATGTTGTCATATGTTTCATGAGATCGTTCCTTCTTACTGCCGCGTAGTATTCCATCGTGTGTATATACCACATTTTATTTATCCACTCATCTGTTGAAGGACAATTGGGTTGTTTCCATCTCTTGGCAATTGTGAATAATGCTGCTATGAACATTGGCGTGCAGATATCTGTTCATGTCACTGCTTTCCGACCTTCCGGGTATATACCGAGAAGTGCAATCGCTGGATCGAATGGTAACTCTATATCTAGTTTTCTAAGGAACTTCCAGACTGACTTCCAGAGTGGCTGAACCATTATACAGTCCCACCAACAATGAATAAGAGTTCCAATTTCTCCACATCCCCTCCAGCATTTGTAGTTTCCTGTTTGTTTAATGGCAGCCATTCTAACCGGTGTTAGATGGTATCTCATTGTGGTCTTAATTTGCATCTCTCTAATAGCTAGTGAAGCTGAACATTTTTTCATGTGTTTCTTGGCCATTTGTATTTCCTCTTCAGAGAACTGTCTTTTCATATCTTTTGCCCATTTTATAATTGGGCCGACTGCACTATTGTCATTGAATTGTAGGATTTCTTTATATATGCAAGATATCAGTCTTTTGTCAGATACATGGTTTCCAAAAATTTTTTCCCATTGAGTTGGCTGCCTCTTTACCTTTTTGACAAATTCCTTTGAGGTGCAGAAACTTCTAAGCTTGAGGAGTTCCCATTTATCTATTTTCTCTTTTGTTGCTTGTGCTTTGGGTGTAAAGTCTAGGAAGTGGCCGCCTAATACAAGGTCTTGAAGATGTTTTCCTACATTATCTTCTAGGAGTTTTATGGTACTTTCTTTTATATTGAGATCTTTGGTCCATTTTGAGTTAATTTTTGTATAGGGGGTGAGGTAGGGGTCCTCTTTCATTCTTTTGGATATGGATATCCAACTCTGCCAGCCCCATTTGTTGAAAAGACCATTATGACTCAGTTCAGTGACTTTGGGGGCCTTATCAAAGATCAGTCGGCCATAGATCTGAGGGTCTATCCCCGAATTCTCAATTCAATTCCATTGATCTATATGTCTATCTTTGTGCCAGTACCATGCTGTTTTGGCAACTGTGGCTTTATAATAAGCTTCAAAGTCAGGGAGTGTAAGTCCTCCCACTTCGTTTCTCTTTTTTAGAGTGTCTTTAGCAATTCGAGGCATCTTCCCTTTCCAAATAAATTTGATAACTAGCTTTTCCAAGTCTGCAAAGTAGGTTGTTGGAATTTTGATTGGGATTGCATTGAATCTGTAGATGAGTTTGGGTAGAATTGACATCTTAATGACATTTAGCCTTCCTATCCATGAACATGGAATATTTTTCCATCTTTTAAGGTCCCCTTCTATTTCTTTTAGTAGAGTTATGTAGTTTTCTTTGTATAGATCTTTTACATTTTTGGTTAAATTTATTCCTAGGTACTTGATTTTTTTAGTTGCTATTGAAAATGGTATCTTTTTCTTGAGTGTCTCTTCAGTTTGTTCATTTCTAGCATATAGAAACATTACTGACTTATGTGCATTAATCTTGTATCCTGCTACTTTGCTAAATTTGTTTATTAGCTCTAGTAGCTGTATCGTCGATTTCTCAGGGTTTTCCAGATATAAGATCATATCATCTGCAAACAATGACAGTTTTACTTCTTCTTTTCCAATTTGGATGCCTTTTATTTCTTTGTCTTGCCGGATTGCCCTGGCTAGCACTTCCAGCACAATGTTGAATAACAGTGGTGACAGCGGGCATCCTTGTCTTGTTCCTGATCTTAGAGGGAAGGCTTTCAGTCTCTCTCCATTGAGTACTATGCTGGCTATGGGTTTTTCATATATGCTCTTTATCATGTTGAGGAAGTTTCCTTCAATTCCTACCTTTTGAAGTGTTTTTATCAAAAACGGATGTTGGATTTTGTCAAATGCTTTTTCAGGATCTATTGAGATGATCAATTGATTTTTCCCTTTTGACTTGTTAATGTGTTGTAATACATTGATTGATTTTCTTATGTTGAACCATCCTTGCATGCCTGGAATAAACCCCACTTGGTCATGGTGTATGATTTTTTTAATGTTCTTTGGATTCGATTTGCAAGTATTTTGTTGAGGATTTTTGCATGTATATTCATTAGGGAGATTGGCTGGTAGTTTTCCTTTTTTGTAGCATCTTTGCCTGGTTTTGGTATTAGATTGATGTTAGCTTCATAAAATTAGTTAGGTAGTGTTCCATTTTCTTCAATGTTTTGAAAAATTTTGAGTAAGATTGGTGTCAGTTCTTTCTGGAAAGTTTGGTAGAATTCCCCTGTGAAGCCATCTGGCCCTGGGCATTTATTTGTGGGAAGATTTTTGATGACTGATTGGATCTCTTTGCTTGTGACGGGTTGGTTGAGGTCTTCTATTTCTTCTCTGGTCAGTCTAGGTTGTTCATATGTTTCCAGGAAATTGTCCATTTCCTCTACATTATCCAGTTTGTTGCCATACAGTTGTTCATAGTATCCTCTTATAATTTTTTTAATTTCTTCAGGATCTGCAGTTATGTCACCTTTTTCATTCATTATTTTGTTTATATGGGTCTTCTCTCTTTTTGATTTTGTCAGTGTAGCTAGGGGCTTGTCAATCTTGTTGATCTTCTCAAAGAACCAACTTTTGGTGACATTTATCCTCTCTATTGTTTTTTTTTGTTCTCTATGTCATTTATTTCTGCTTTAATCCTTGTTATTTCTTTTCTTGTACTTGGTTTAGGATTGGTTTGCTGTTCATTTTCTAGCTTCTTCAGTTGATCCATTAGTTCTTTGATTTTGGCTCTTTCTTCCTTTTTAATATATGCGTTTAGTGCTATAAATTTCCCCCTTAGCACTGCTTTTGCTGCATCCCATAGGTTTTGGTATGTTGTGTTCTCATTTTCATTCGTGTCTATATATTTAGCAATTTCTCTTGCTATTTCTTCTTTAACCCACTGATTGTTTAGGAGTGTGTTGTTTAACCTCCAGGTATTTGTGAATTTTCTAAGTCTCTGATGGTTATTGACTTCTAATTGTATTCCATTGTGGTCAGAGAATGTGCTTTGAATAATTTCAATCTTTTTAAATTTATTGAGGCTTGTTTTATGTCCCAGCATATGATCTATTCTGGAGAAAGTTCCATGAGCACTAGAAAAGTATGTGCATCCTGGTGATTTGGGATGTAATGTCCTGTATATGTCTGTTAAATCTAATTCATTTATCAGATTGTTTAGGTTTTCAATTTCCTTATTGGTCTTCTGTCTGGTTGATCTATCTATAGGAGAGAGTGATGTGTTGAAGTCTCCCACAATTATTGTGGAAACATCAATTGCTTCCTTTAGTTTTGCCAGTGTTTCTCTGATGTATTTTGTGGCACCTTGATTGGGTGCATAGACATTTACGATTGTTATTTCTTCTTGCTGAATTGCCCCTTTTATTAGTACGTAGTGGCCTTCTTTGTCTCTCAAAACATCCCTGCATTTGAAGTCTATTTTATCTGAGATTAATATTGCTACACCTGCTTTCTTTTGGCTGTAGCTTGCATGAAATATTTTTTTCCATCCTTTCACTTTCAGTTTCTTTGTGTCCCTGTGTCTAAGATGAGTCTCTTGTATGCAACATATTGATGGTTCATTTTTTTTTGATCCATTCTGCGAATCTATATCTTTCAATTGGGGAGTTTAATCCATTTACATTCAATGTTATAACCGTGAAGGCATTTCTTGAATCAGCCATCTTATCCTTTGGTTTATGTTTGTCATACTTTTCCCCTCTGTCTATTAATATCCTTTATTGTACCCATACCGAATCTCTTTAGTACTGAACCTTTCTCCAAGTCTCTCTGTCCTTTTTTTTTTTCTCCAAGTCTCTCTGTCCTTTCTTTGTTTCTCTGTCTGTAGGGCTCTCTTTAGTATCTCCAGTAGGGCAGGTCTCTTGTTAACAAATTCTCTCAGCATTTGTTTGTCTGTGAAAAATTTAAGCTCTCCCTCAAATTTGAAGGAGAGCTTTGCTGGATAAAGTATTCTTGGCTGTAAATTTTTCTCACTCAGAATTTTAAATATATCGTGCCACTGCCTTTTCGCTTCCATGGTGGCTGCTGAGTAGTCACTACTTAGTCTTATGCTGTTTCCTTTGTATGTGGTGAATTGCTTTTCTCTTGCTGCTTTCAGAACTTGCTCCTTCTCTTCTGTGTTTGACAGTGTGATCAGTATATGTCTCGGAGTGGGTTTATTTGGATTTATTCTATTTCGGGTTCGCTGAGCATTTATGATTTGTGTATTTATGTTGTTTTGAAGATTTGGGAAGTTTTCCCCAACAATTTCTTTGAATACTCTTCCTAGACCTTTACCCTTTTCTTCCCCTTCTGGGACACCAATGAGTCTTATATTTGGACGTTTCATATTATCTATCATATGCCTGAGGTCCATTTCGATTTTTTCAATTTTTTTCCCCATTCTTTCTTTTATGCTTTCATTTTCCATTCTGTCATCTTCCAGGTCACTGATTCGTTGTTCAACTTCCTCTAGTCTTGTACTATCAGTGTCCAGAATCTTTTTAATTTGGTCAACAGTTTCTTTAATTTCCATAAGATCATCCATTTTTTTATTTAGTCTTGCAATGTCTTCTTTATGCTCTTCTAGGGTCTTCTTGATTTCCTTTGTCTCCCGTACTATGGTCTCATTGTTCACCTTTAGTTCTTTGAGTAGCTGCTCTAGGTGCTGTGTCTCTTCTGGTCTTTTGATTTGGGTGCTTGGGCTTGGGTTATCCATATCGTCTGGTTTTTTCATATGCTTTATAATTTTCTGTTGTTTTTGGCCTCGTGGCATTTGCTGAACTTGATAGGGTTCTTTTAGGATTTGTAGACCAATTGAAGTCCTTATCTCTAATTTATCAGATCTACAGCTTCGTGGAGTACACTTTCTCTAACTAACCAGCAGGTGGCGTCCACGAGCCACCTGTTCTCCACAAGCCAGTTCTCCCCTGCTTAGCCTTTTTGGTGAGTGGGGGAGTGAGTCTTGTGGGGTCCAATTGGTGTACCAAGCTTGCGTGTGTAGTTGGTGTTGCCTGCCCTGTGTATGGGTCGTGTTTCCGGGCAGTCAGGGAGGTGGGGGTGGCTCTAACAATCAAATCTCCCTGGTGATCCTAGAGTTTTAAGGCTGCTGCAATAGTCTAATCCTTCAGTTCAGTCCTGCCACAGTTTGTCTCTGCCACTGACCCACAAGTCCTTGGTATTGGCATATGGCTCCTGAGACTTGCAAGTGGGCCCCTCTTCCAGGCCGTGCACCCCCTGGTCCTCTGTTAAGGGATGACTGTGCTATGTCACAGGTGAGTGCCGTCCCCCCAGGGCAGTTCTGGGCTGCTGGGCTGTGTAGGGAGGCTCCCAGTCTGCTGAAATGATGGCTGAATGGGGCTTTGTTAATTCATACTGCTCTACCTTCCCAACTCTGGGACAATCAGCTGAGGTTGCAGGGAAGGCTAATGTCCATGCCCAGTTTTGTGGTGTGTGCCTGTTATTTGAAGCACTTCCGTCACACTGGGTTGTCTGGGGCAGTTCTGGGCTATGGGGCTGGCGATGGGCAGGAGTGTTTCCTGTCCACCAGGATGATGGCTGTGAGCGGACACCCCCCTTTTCTTGGGAAGTTGTGGTGTTTAGTGAATTTTCTCAGCCACTGGATTATTGCATTTTGTCTCAGAGCTCTCCTAGTTCTGCTCTTGACTTGACCTGCCCAAATTGCAGGTCTTTGAAGCTTTCTGTATTGGGCTTCTTAGAGTAATTGTTTTAGAAAAAGAAAAAAGGATTAAACAAAACAAAACAAAACAAAACAAAACAAAAAATAACGGGCCCTCCTCAGAGATCTAATGGGTTATTGAAATGCTAAGAGACAAAGCAACCAGGGCCATTAAGGAAAGGTCCACAGGGCAGAGAGATCAGCTTTTCTTCGGGATTTGCATATGCGCCTCAGGGCCCTTCCCCTTTCTATGTTCACCAGAACTCCAAAAATCCTCCGCTTTTATTTTGGAGTTTTTCGTGTTGTTTTTTTTTTCTATGCCTGTCTCCTCTCTGCTGGGCTGGCTGCTCTCAGATTCTCTTGTGTCTGGTCTCCGTCTATCTATGGTTGGAGTTTGGATCAGCAGAATGAGTTTCCGATAAGGGCTGCCACTGCAGTTCTCCCTTCTACTTCCCGGAGCTGACAGCCCCTCCTCCCACGGGACTGAGCCTGGCAGGGAGGGGCACGGGTCCCCTGGCCGCAAAAACTTACAGATTTCACTGATCTCAGCAGTTCCACGTTTTCATGAGTGTTGTATGAAGTATGCCCAAAGTCAGATTGTTCTGTGGTGTCCAGTCCATGCAGTTCCTGGCTTTCTACCTACTTTCCTGGAGGAGTAACTAAAACATACAGCTCACTAGTCTGCCATCTTGCCCCTTCATTGTGTTTCTATACCATATTTGTTTATTCATTCATCAATTGATGGACACTTCAGTTGCTTCCATCTTTTGGAAATTGTGAATAATGCACCTATGAAAATTGGCATGCAAATATCTGTGCAAGTCTCTAGCTTAAATTCTTTGGGGAAGATACGTAGAAGTAGGATTGCTGGCTCATATGATAATTCCATATTTAACTTTCTGAGGAACTGCCATAATATCTTCTACAGCAGCTGTACCATTTTACATTCCCACCAACAATGAGTCAGTGTTCCTATTTCTCCACATCTTCTCCAACACTTGCAATTTCCCATTTTTTGAAAAGTAGCCATTCTAGTGGGTATGAAATGGTATCTCATTGTGGTTTTGATTTCTATTTCCCTAATTGCTAATGATGTTGAGCATCTTTTCCTGGACTTTTTGGCCATTTAAATATCTTCTCTGGAGAAATGTCTATTCAAATTTTGCCCGTGTTTTAATTAGGTTGTTTGACTTTTTGTTGTTGAGTTGTAGATTTTAAATGTTGTAATATATGCGGTTTCCAAATATTTTCTTCTATTGTGTAGGTTGTAGTTTCACTTCCTTGACAAAGTCCTTTGATGCACAAAAGTTTTAAATTTTGTTAAGGTCCCATTTATCTATTTTTTCTTTTGTTGCTTCTGCATTTAGCGTAATGGCTAAGAAACCGTTGCCTATGGCAAGGTCCAGAAGATGCTTCCTATGTTTTCTTTGAGGAGTTTCATAGCTCTGGTTCTTATATTTAGGTCTTTGATCCATTTTGGTTTTTGTATATGGTGTGAGGTAAGTGTCCACTTTCATTCTTTTGCATATAGGCATCCAGTTTCCTGGTAGCATTTGTTGAAGATACTATTCTTTCTCAATTTAGCAGACTTAGCACCCTTCTCAAAAATCAGTATACATATATGTGGGGTTGATTTCTGAATTCTCAATTTGATTCCATTGGTCTACATGTCTGTCCATGTTCCAGCACCATGCTTCTATGATTACTGTGGCTTTGTAATAAGTTTTCAAATCAAGAAGGGTGACTATTTGATTACTGGTCCTTCCATTTCTGCAAAGAAGGGTGTTGGAATTTTAATTGGTATTGCATTAAATCTGTAAATCACTTTGGGTAGAATTGACAGCTTAACAATATTTAGTCTTTCAATTCATGACCATGGAATATCCTTACATTTATTTAGGTCTTGTTCTGGTTTGCTAATGCTGCTGTTATGCAAAATGCCGGAAACGGATTAGCTTTTATAAAGGGGGTTTATTTGGTTATGATTTTACAGTCCTAAGGTCTAAAAGCGTCCAAACTAAGGCATCAACAAGAGGATGCCTTATTCACTGAAGAATGGCTGATGGTGTCTGGAATACCTCTGTCAGCTGGGAAAGCACATGGCTGGCATATGCTGGTCCTTTATTCCCAGGTTGTGTTCCAAATGGTTTTCTCCAAAATGTCTCTGGGTGTCTTTATTAGCTCCTCTCTCTCAGCAACTCTGCATCCATGCTTCTTTCTCCAAGGACATTTCTCTATAAGCCTCTGGGGGTCCTCTCTTAGCTTCTTTGGGACAAACTCTTGGCTTCATCTCTTAGCTTAGCATCTCCAAACATCCATCTGCCCAGAATTCCAAGCATCTCTAAGTGCCAGCAAGAATCTGGGTCTGTGTCAGCTCTTAGCTTCTCTCTTAAATACTCCAGGGAACTAATCAAGACCCACCCTGAGTGGGTGGGGCCACACCTCCATGGAAATAATCTAATCAAAAGTATCACCCAAAGTTGGATGAGTCACATCTCCATGGAGACACTCAACTGAAAGTTTCCTCCCTAATCAAAAGACTAACAAACCTGCCCCCACAAGATTGCATTAAAGAACATGGCATTTTAGGGGACATAATATATCCAAACCAGCATGGGTGTTCTTTGATTTCTTTTAGCAATATCTTGTAGTTTTCTCTGTACAAGTCATTTATATCCTTGATTAGATTTATTCATAGATATTTGATTCTCCTAGCTATTATTGTAAATTGATTTTTTTTCTGATTTCTTCTTCTGGTTCTTTATTACTAGTGGATAGAAACACTCCTGATTTTTGATTGTTGATCTTGTTCCCCACTACTTTGCTGAATTCATTTATTAGCTCTAGGAACTTTATTGTGGATTTTTCAGGGCTTTCTGTACATAAGATCCTGTCATCCACAAATAGGGAAAGTTCTCTTTCTTTTAATTTGGGTAACTTCCATTTCTTTTTCTTGCATAATTTCTCTGGCTAGAATTTTCATTACAATGTTGAATAACAGTAGTGACAGTGTGCATCCTTGTCTTGTTCTTGATCTTAGAGGGAAAGCTTTCAGTCTTTCACCATTAAGTAGGATGTTAGCTGTGGGTGTTTCATATATGTCCTTTATCATGTTGATGAAGTTTCCTACTATTCCTAGTTTTCTAAGTGTTGTTAGAAAGAATGAGTGCTGGGTTTTGCTAAATGCCTTGTCTGCATCAATTGAGACGATCATGTGGTTTTTTCCTTTACTCTATTAATATGGTGTAGTACATTAATTGATTTTCTTATTCTGGACCATCTTTTCATAACTGAAATATATCCCACTTGAACATGGTAAATAATTATTTAATAAGATGTTGCATTCAATTTGTTAATATTTTGTTGAGGATTTTTCCATTTATGTTCATAGGAGATTTTGATCTGTAATTTTCTTTTCTTGTGGTATCTTTAACTGGCTTTGGTGTGGAATGATGTTGGCCTCATAGAATGAGGTAGGGAGTGTTCCCTCCTTTTCAATTTTTTCTGGAAGAGTATGAGTAAGATTGATGTTAATTCTCCTTGTAATGTTTGGTAAAATTCCCCTATGAAACTATCTGGTCCTGGGCTTTTCTTTATTGGGAGGTTGTTTTTTTTTTTAATTCATTTTATTGAGATATATTCACATACCATGCAGTCATACAAAACAAAGTATACATTTGATTGTTCACAGTACCATTACATAGTTGTGCATTCATCACCAAAATCGATCCCTGACACCTTCATTACCACACACACAAAAATAACAAGAATAATAATTAAAATGAAAAAGAGCAATTAAAGTAAAAAAGAACACTGGGTGCCTTTGTTTGTTTGGTTGTTTTTTTCCTTCCCCCATTTTTCTACTAATCCATCCATAAACTAGACAAAGGAGAGTGTGGTCCTTACGGCTTTCCCAATCCCATTGTCACCCCTCATAAGCTACCTTTTTATACAATCGTCTTCAAGATTCATGGGTTCTGGGTTGTAGTTTGATAGTTTCAGGTATCTACCACCAGCTACCCCAATTCATTAGAACCTAAAAAGGATTGTCTGTATTGTGCATGTGAGTGCCCACCAGAGTGACCTCTTGGCTCCTTTTGGAATCTCTCTGCCACTGAAGCTTATTTCGCTTCCTTTCACTTCCTGCTTTTGGTCAAGATGTTCTCCACCCCATGATGCCAGGTCTACATTCCTCCCCAGGAGTCATATTTCATGTTGCCAGGAGGATTCACTCCCCTGGGTGTCTGATCCCATGTAGTGGGGAGGGCAGTGATTTCACCTGCCAAGTTGGCTTAGCTAGAGAGAGAGAGGGCCACATCTGAGCAACAAAGAGGTATTCAGGAGGAGGCTCTTAGGCACAATAATAGGCAGGCCTGGATTCTCCTTTGCAGGAACAGTCTTCCCAAGGGCAAGTCCTGTGGTAGAGGGCTCTGCCCATCAAACCACTAGCACATTAGCAACCATCAAGGTGGGGAAGGCCAATACCACTGCATTCTCCACCAGCTCCTCAAGGGAGCTCTGCATATTTTTTCCTTGGTTTTTTTTTTTTAACTCTCTTTTTTTTAAAATCAACTGTACAAAAAATAAATAAATTTAAAAATTTTAAAAAACATACAATAAAAGAACATTTCAAACAGACCATAACAAGGGAGTAAGAAAACGACAACTAACCTAAGATAACTACTTTACTTTATTGGCAGGTTTTTGAATAATGATTCAATCTCTTTACTAGTTATTGGTTTATTAAGATCTATTTCTTCTTAAGTGTGGTTAGTTTGTGTGCTTTTAGGAATTTGTCCATTTTATTTAGGTTATCTAATTTGTTGATGTTCAGTCATTCATAGTATCTTCATGTTGCCCTTTTTCATATCTGTTAGATCAGTGGGTATGTCTCCCTTTTCATTTCTGACTTTAGTTATTTTCATTCTCTCTTTCTTTGTTGGTCTAACTAATAGTTTGTCAATTATATCGACCTTTTCACAGAAGCAACTTTTGGCTTTGTCAATCTCTCTATTATTTTTTTTTTCTATTTCATTTATCTCCACTCTAATCTTTGTATTTCCTTCCCTCTGCTTGTTTTGGGTTTAGTTTGCTCTTATTTTTTTAGTTTTTCCATTTTGATGTTAGGTTTCTGATTTGAGATCTTTCCTCTTTTTTGATGTCATCATTTAAAGCTATAAATTTCCCTTTCAGCACTGCCTTTGTGGCATTCCATAGGTTTTGGTGTTGTGTTTTCATTTTCATTCACCTCAAGATATTCCCTAATTTCCTTGTGATTTCTTCTTTGACCCTTTGGTTGTTAAAGAATATATTGTTTGGAGGCGGGGCAGGATGGCAGACTGGTGAGCTGTATGTTTTGGTTACTCCTCCAGGAAAGTAGGTAGAGAGCCAGGAACTGCGTGGACTGGACACCACAGAGCAATCTGACTTTGGGCATACTTCATACAACACTCATGAAAACGTGGAACTGCTGAGATCAGCGAAATCTGTAAGTTTTTGTGGCCAGGGGACCCGCGCCCCTCCCTGCCAGGCTCAGTCCCGTGGGAGGAGGGGCTGTCAGTTCCGGGAAGGAGAAGGGAGAACTGCAGTGGCAGCCCTTACCGGAAACTCATTCTACTGATTCAAACTCCAACCATAGATAGACGGAGACCAGACACCAGAGAATCTGAGAGCAGCCAGCCCAGCAGAGAGGAGACAGGCATAGAAAAAAAACAACACGAAAAACTCCAAAATAAAAGCGGAGGATTTTTGGAGTTCTGGTGAACATAGAAAGGGGAAGGGCCCTGAGGCGCATATGCAAATCCCGAAGAAAAGCTGATCTCTCTGCCCTGTGGACCTTTCCTTAATGGCCCTGGTTGCTTTGTCTCTTAGCATTTCAATAACCCATTAGATCTCTGAGGAGGGCCCGTTATTTTTTGTTTTGTTTTGTTTTGTTTTGTTTTGTTTTGTTTAATCCTTTTTTCTTTTTCTAAAACAATTACTCTAAGAAGCCCAATACAGAAAGCTTCAAAGACTTGCTATTTGGGCAGGTCAAGTCAAGAGCAGAACTAGGAGAGCTCTGAGACAAAATGCAATAATCCAGTGGCTGAGAAAATTCACTAAACACCACAACTTCCCAAGAAAAGGGGGGTGTCCGCTCACAGCCATCATCCTGGTGGACAGGAAACACTCCTGCCCATCGCCAGCCCCATAGCCCAGAACTGCCCCAGACAACCCAGTGTGACGGAAGTGCTTCAAATAACAGGCACACACCACAAAACTGGGCATGGACATTAGCCTTCCCTGCAACCTCAGCTGATTGTCCCAGAGTTGGGAAGGTAGAGCAGTATGAATTAACAAAGCCCCATTCAGCCATCATTTCAGCAGACTGGGAGCCTCCCTACACAGCCCAGCAGCCCAGAACTGCCCTGGGGGGACGGCACTCACATGTGACATAGCACAGTCATCCATCAACAGAGGACCCGGGGTGCACAGCCTGGAAGAGGGGCACACTTGCAAGTCTCAGGAGCCATACACCAATACCAAGGACTTGTGGGTCAGTGGCAGAGACAAACTGTGGCAGGACTGAACTGAAGGATTAGACTATTGCAGCAGGTTTAAAACTCTAGGATCACCAGGGAGATTTGATTGTTAGAGCCACCCCCACCTCCCTGACTGCCCGGAAACATGCCCCATACACAGGGCAGGCAACACCAACTACACATGCAAGCTTGGTACACCAATTGGACCCCACAAGACTCACTCCCCCACTCACCAAAAAGGCTAAGCAGGGGAGAACTGGCTTGTGGAGAACAGGTGGCTCGTGGACGCCACCTGCTGGTTAGTTAGAGAAAGTGTACTCCACGAAGCTGTAGATCTGATAAATTAGAGATAAGGACTTCAATTGGTCTACAAATCCTAAAAGAACCCTATCAAGTTCAGCAAATGCCACGAGGCCAAAAACAACAGAAAATTATAAAGCATACGAAAAAACCAGACGATATGGATAACCCAAGCCCAAGCACCCAAATCAAAAGACCAGAAGAGACACAGCACCTAGAGCAGCTACTCAAAGAACTAAAGATGAACAACGAAACCATAGTACGGGAGATAAGGAAATCAAGAAGACCCTAAAAGAGCATAAAGAAGACATTGCAAGACTAAATAAAAAAATGGATGATATTATGGAAATTAAAGAAACTGTTGACCAAATTAAAAAGATTCTGGACACTGATAGTACAAGACTAGAGGAAGTTGAACAACGAATCAGTGACCTGGAAGATGACAGAATGGAAAATGAAAGCATAAAAGAAAGAATGGGGAAAAAAATTGAAAAAATTGAAATGGACCTCAGGCATATGATAGATAATATGAAACGTCCAAATATAAGACTCATTGGTGTCCCAGAAGGGGAAGAAAAGGGTAAAGGTCTAGGAAGAGTATTCAAAGAAATTGTTGGGGAAAACTTCCCAAATCTTCTAAACAACATAAATACACAAATCATAAATGCTCAGCGAACCCCAAATAGAATAAATCCAAATAAACCCACTCCGAGACATATACTGATCACACTGTCAAACACAGAAGAGAAGGAGCAAGTTCTGAAAGCAGCAAGAGAAAAGCAATTCACCACATACAAAGGAAACAGCATAAGACTAAGTAGTGACTACTCAGCAGCCACCATGGAAGCGAGAAGGCAGTGGCACGATATATTTAAAATTCTGAGTGAGAAAAATTTCCAGCCAAGAATACTTTATCCAGCAAAGCTCTCCTTCAAATTTGAGGGAGAGCTTAAATTTTTCACAGACAAACAAATGCTGAGAGAATTTGTTAACAAGAGACCTGCCCTACTGGAGATACTAAAGAGAGTCCTACAGACAGAGAAACAAAGAAAGGACAGAGAGACTTGGAGAAAAAAAAAAGGACAGAGAGACTTGGAGAAAGGTTCAGTACTAAAGAGATTCGGTATGGGTACAATAAAGGATATTAATAGACAGAGGGGAAAAGTATGACAAACATAAACCAAAGGATAAGATGGCTGATTCAAGAAATGCCTTCACGGTTATAACGTTGAATGTAAATGGATTAAACTCCCCAATTGAAAGATATAGATTCGCAGAATGGATCAAAAAAAAATGAACCATCAATATGTTGCATACAAGAGACTCATCTTAGACACAGGGACACAAAGAAACTGAAAGTGAAAGGATGGAAAAAAATATTTCATGCAAGCTACAGCCAAAAGAAAGCAGGTGTAGCAATATTAATCTCAGATAAAATAGACTTCAAATGCAGGGATGTTTTGAGAGACAAAGAAGGCCACTACGTACTAATAAAAGGGGCAATTCAGCAAGAAGAAATAACAATCGTAAATGTCTATGCACCCAATCAAGGTGCCACAAAATACATCAGAGAAACGCTGGCAAAACTAAAGGAAGCAATTGATGTTTCCACAATAATTGTGGGAGACGTCAACACATCACTCTCTCCTATAGATAGATCAACCAGACAGAAGACCAATAAGGAAATTGAAAACCTAAACAATCTGATAAATGAATTAGATTTAACAGACATATACAGGACATTACATCTCAAATCACCAGGATGCACATACTTTTCTAGTGCTCATGGAACTTTCTCCAGAATAGATCATATGCTGGGACATAAAACAAGCCTCAATAAATTTAAAAAGATTGAAATTATTCAAAGCACATTCTCTGACCACAATGGAATACAATTAGAAGTCAATAACCATCAGAGACTTAGAAAATTCACAAATACCTGGAGGTTAAACAACACACTCCTAAACAATCAGTGGGTTAAAGAAGAAATAGCAAGAGAAATTGCTAAATATATAGAGATGAATGAAAATGAGAACACAACATACCAAAACCTATGGGATGCAGCAAAAGCAGTGCTAAGGGGGAAATTTATAGCACTAAACGCATATATTAAAAAGGAAGAAAGAGCCAAAATCAAAGAACTAATGGATTAAATGAAGAAGCTAGAAAATGAACAGCAAACCAATCCTAAACCAAGTACAAGAAAAGAAATAACAAGGATTAAAGCAGAAATAAATGACATAGAGAACAAAAAAAACAATAGAGAGGATAAATATCAACAAAAGTTGGTTATTTGAGAAGATCAACAAGATTGACAAGCCCCTAGCTAGACTGACAAAATCAAAAACAGAGAAGACCCATATAAACAAAATAATGAATGAAAAAGGTGACATAACTGCAGATCCTGAAGAAATTAAAAAAATTATAAGAGGATACTATGAACAACTGTATGGCAACAAACTGGATAATGTAGAGGAAATGGACAATTTCCTGGAAACATATGAACAACCTAGACTGACCAGAAAAGAAATAGAAGACCTCAACCAACCCATCACAAGCAAAGAGATCCAATCAGTCATCAAAAATCTTCCCACAAATAAATGCCCAGGGCCAGATGGCTTCACAGGGAAATTCTACCAGACTTTCCAGAAAGAACTGACACCAATCTTACTCAAACTCTTTCAAAACATTGAAGAAAATGGAACACTACCTAACTCATTTTATGAAGCTAACATCTATCTAATACCAAAACCAGGCAAAGATGTTACAAAAAAGGAAAACTACCGGCCAATCTCCCTAATGAATATAGATGCAAAAATCCTCAACAAAATACTTGCAAATCGAATCCAAAGACACATTAAAAAAATCATACACCATGACCAAGTGGGGTTTATTCCAGGCATGCAAGGATGGTTCAACATAAGAAAATCAATCAATGTATTACAACACATTAACAAGTCAAAAGGGAAAAATCAATTGATCATCTCAACAGATGCTGAAAAAGCATTTGACAAAATCCAACATCCGTTTTTGATAAAAACACTTCAAAAGGTAGGAATTGAAGGAAACTTCCTCAACATGATAAAGAGCATATATGAAAAACCCACAGCCAGCATAGTACTCAATGGAGAGAGACTGAAAGCCTTCCCTCTAAGATCAGGAACAAGACAAGGATGCCCGCTATCACCACTGTTATTCAATATTGTGCTGGAAGTGCTAGCCAGGGCAATCCAGCAAGACAAAGAAATAAAAGGCATCCAAATTGGAAAAGAAGAAGTAAAACTGTCATTGTTTGCAGATGATATGATCTTATATCTAGAAAACCCTAAGAAATCGACGATACAGCTACTAGAGCTAATAAACAAATTTAGCAAAGTAGCAGGATACAAGGTTAATGCACATAAGTCAGTAATGTTTCTATATGCTAGAAATGAACAAACTGAAGAGACACTCAAGAAAAAGATACCATTTTCAATAGCAACTAAAAAAATCAAGTACCTAGGAATCAACTTAACCAAAGATGTAAAAGACCTATACAAAGAAAACTACATAACTCTACTAAAAGAAATAGAAGGGGACCTTAAAAGATGGAAAAATATTCCATGTTCATGGATAGGAAGGCTAAATGTCATTAAGATGTCAATTCTACCCAAACTCATCTACAGATTCAATGCAATCCCAATCAAAATTCCAACAACCTACTTTGCAGACTTGGAAAAGCTAGTTATCAAATTTATTTGGAAAGGGAAGATGCCTCGAATTGCTAAAGACACTCTAAAAAAGAGAAACGAAGTGGGAGGACTTACACTCCCTGACTTTGAAGCTTATTATAAAGCCACAGTTGCCAAAACAGCATGGTACTGGCACAAAGATAGACATATAGATCAATGGAATCGATTTGAGAATTCGGGGATAGACCCTCAGATCTATGGCCGACTGATCTTTGATAAGGCCCCCAAAGTCACTGAACTGAGTCATAATGGTCTTTTCAACAAATGGGGCTGGCAGAGTTGGATATCCATATCCAAAAGAATGAAAGAGGACCCCTACCTCACCCCCTATACAAAAATTAACTCAAAATGGACCAAAGATCTCAATATAAAAGAAAGTACCATAAAACTCCTAGAAGATAATGTAGGAAAACATCTTCAAGACCTTGTATTAGGCGGCCACTTCCTAGACTTTACACCCAAAGCACAAGCAACAAAAGAGAAAATAGATAAATGGGAACTCCTCAAGCTTAGAAGTTTCTGCACCTCAAAGGAATTTCTCAAAAAGGTAAAGAGGCAGCCAACTCAATGGGAAAAAATTTTTGGAAACCATGTATCTGACAAAAGACTGATATCTTGCATATACAAAGAAATCCTACAACTCAATGACAATAGTACAGACAGCCCAATTATAAAATGGGCAAAAGATATGAAAAGACAGTTCTCTGAAGAGGAAATACAAATGACCAAGAAACACATGAAAAAATGTTCAGCTTCACTAGCTATTAGAGAGATGCAAATTAAGACCACAATGAGATACCATCTAACACCGGTTAGAATGGCTGCCATTAAACAAACAGGAAACTACAAATGCTGGAGGGGATGTGGAGAAATTGGAACTCTTATTCATTGTTGGTGGGACTGTATAATGGTTCAGCCACTCTGGAAGTCAGTCTGGCAGTTCCTTAGAAAACTAGATATAGAGCTACCATTCGATCCAGCGATTGCACTCCTCGGTATATACCCGGAAGATCGGAAAGCAGTGACACGAACAGATATCTGCACGCCAATGTTCATAGCAGCATTATTCACAATTGCCAAGAGATGGAAACAACCCAAATGTCCTTCAACAGATGAGTGGATAAATAAAATGTGGTATATACACACGATGGAATACTACGCGGCAGTAAGAAGGAACGATCTGGTGAAACATATGACAACATGGATGAACCTTGAAGACATAATGCTGAGCGAAATAAGCCAGGCACAAAAAGAGAAATATTATATGCTACCACTAATGTGAACTTTGAAAAATGTAAAACAAATGGTTTATAATGTAGAATGTAGGGGAACTAGCAGTAGAGAGCAATTAAGGAAGGGGGAACAATAATCCAGGAAGAACAGATAAGCTATTTAACGTTCTGGGGATGCCCAGAAATGACTATGGTCTGTTAATTTCTGATGGTTGTAGTAGGAACAAGTTCACTGAAATGTTGCTATATTATGTAACTTTCTTGGGGTAAAGTAGGAACATGTTGGAAGTTAAGCAGTTATCTTAGGTTAGTTGTCTTTTTCTTACTCCCTTGTTATGGTCTCTTTAAAATGTTCTTTTATTGTATGTTTGTTTTCTTTTTAACTTTTTTTTCATACAGTTGATTTAAAAAAGAGGGGAAAGTTAAAAAAAAAAAAAAAAAAAAGGAAAAAAAAAAGATGCGGTGCCCCCTTGAGGAGCCTGTGGAGAATGCAGGGGTATTCGCCTACCCCACCTCCATGGTTGCTAACATGACCACAGACATAGGGGTCTGGTGGTTTGATGGGTTGAGCCCTCTACCACAGGTTTTACCCTTGGGAAGACGGTTGCTGCAAAGGAGAGGCTAGGCCTCCCTATGGTTGTGCCTAAGAGCTTCCTCCCGAATGCCTCTTTGTTGCTCAGATGTGGCCCTGTCTCTCTAGCTAAGCCAACTTGAAAGGTGAAATCACTGCCCTCCCCCCTACGTGGGATCGGACACCCAGGGGAGTGAATCTCCCTGGCAACGTAGAATATGACTCCCGGGGAGGAATGTAGACCCAGCATCGTGGGACGGAGAACATCTTCTTGACCAAAAGGGGGATGTGAAAGGAAATGAAATAAGCTTCAGTGGCAGAGTGAATCCAAAAGGAGCCGAGAGGTCACTCTGGTGGGCACTCTTACGCACACTTTAGACAACCCTTTTTAGGTTCTAAAGAATTGGGGTAGCTGGTGGTGGATACCTGAAACTATCAAACTACAACCCAGAACCCATGAATCTCGAAGACAGTTGTATAAAAATGTAGCTTATGAGGGGTGACAAGGGGATTGGGAAAGCCATAAGGACCACACTCCACTTTGTCTAGTTTATGGATGGATGAGTAGAAAAATCGGGGAAGGAAACAAACAGACAAAGGTACCCAGTGTTCTTTTTTACTTCAATTGCTCTTTTTCACTCTAATTATTATTCTTGTTATTCTTGTGTGTGCTAATGAAGGTGTCAGGGATTGATTTGGGTGATGAATGTACAACTATGTAATGATACTGTGAACAATCGAAAGTATGATTTGTTTTGTATGACTGCGTGGTATATGAATATATCTCAATAAAATGAAGATTAAAAAAAAAAAAAAAAAAAAAGAGATAATGCTGAGCAAAATAAGCCAGGCACAAAAAGAGAGATATTGTATGTTACCACTAATGTGAATTCTGTGAAAAATGTACAATGTTTAAACTGTAGAATGTAGGGGACCTAGAGATACCAATTAGTGGAGGGGGAATGATAATCTAATAAGAACAGATAAACTATGGAGGGTAATCTCAATGTTATGGGAATGCTCAGGAATGATTATGGTTTGTAAACTTTCTTGGATATAGTAAGATCATGTTGGAAGCAATAGAGTTATTTTAGGTTTTTTTTTTTCTCTTATTCCTTTGTTTTCTTAGGGGTTGTTAATTTTCTTTGGGTATGGTAGGAACATGTTGGAAGCAATGTAGTTATTTTAGATTATTTGTTTTTCTTACTCTTCTGTTTGGACATGGTTTATTAATTTTCTTGGGGTATGGTAGGAACATATTGGAAGCAAAGTAGTTATTTTAGGTTATTTGTTTTCCTTAATCCATTGCTTTGTTTGAAATGTTGTGGGGTTTTTTGGTTGTTGTTTGCCTGTTTGTTTTTAATTTTTTGATAAACAAAGTTAAAAAATTGAAAAAAAATCAGTAGAAAAATGGGAGTAAAAACTAAATGACAAATAGGGTGGGATGGGGGGATGGTTTGGGTATTCTCTTTTCACTTTTATTTTTTATTCTTATTCTGATTCTTTCTGATGTAAGGAAAATGTTCAGAAATAGATTGTGGTGATGAATGCATAACTATATGATCATACTGTGAACAGTTGATTGTATACCATGGATGACTGTATGGTTTGTGAATATATTTCAATAAAACTGAATTAAAAAAAAAAAAGAATATATTGTTTAATTTCCACATATTTGTGAATTTTCCATTTCTCCCTCTGTTATTGATTCATAGCTTTATTCCATTGTGGTTGGAGAAGATACATTGTATGATTTCAATATTTTTGAATTTTTCAGAGTTGTTTTATGACCTAACATATGGCTTATCTTGGAGAATGATCCATGTATAATAGAGAAAAATGTATATTCTGCTGTTGTTGGGTGAAATGTTGTATATTTGTCTGTCAGGCCTAGTTGGTTTAGAATATTCAAGTCTATTATTTCCTTTTTGATCTTCTGCCTAGATCTTCTATCCACTATTGAAAGTGGTGTATTTAAATTCTCTTACTGTAAATGTCCCTTCTAATCCAAAAATATTTGCTTCATATATTTTGAGGCTCTTCTGTTATGTGCCTATTATCTATAATTGTTCTGTTTTCTTGTTGAATTGACCCCCTTATCAATATATAATGATGTTCTTTCTCCCTTGTAACAGTTTTTATTTAAACTCTATTTTATCTGATGTTAGTTTAGCTACCCCAGCTCCCTTTGTTTACTATTTGCATGTATGTTTTTGTCCATCTTTCACTTTCATCCTACTTGTATCTTTGAATTTAAGCTGAGACTCTTGTAAATAGCATATTGTTGGGCCATGCTTTTATTTTTTTATTATTGAGATTGTTCACATACCATACAACTATCCAAAGTTCCAAAGTGTACAATCGATTGGCCATGGTACCATCATACAACTGTGCATCCATCACCAAAATTAATTTTTTTCAATTTTTAGAACATTTCATTACTCTAGAAAAGAAATGAAGACAAAAAAAGGAAACTCAAATCCTCCCATAGCCCTAACCAACCCCCCTCCATTATTGAGTCATAGATTTGATATAGTACATTTGTTACTATTGTTGAAAGAATGTTAAAATACTACTAACTGTAGTATACAGTTTGCAATAGGTATATATATTTTTTCCTATATGCCCTTCTATTATTAACTCCTAGTTATAGTGTCATACATTTGTTCTAGCTCATGAAAGGGATTTCTAATATTTGTACAGTTAATCATGGACATTGTCCACCATAAGATTCACTGTTTTATACATTCCCATCTTTTAACCTCCAACTTTCCTTCTGGTGACATACATGACTCTGAGCTTACCCTTTCCACCACCTTCACACACCATTCAGCACTGTTAGTTATTCTCATAACCTGCTACCATCACCTCTGTCCATTTCCAAACATTTAAGTGCACCCTAATTGAATGTTCTGCTCATAATAAGCAACTGCTCCCCATTCTTTAGCCTCATTCTATATCCTGGTAACTTATATGTCATGTCCACGAGTTTACATATTATAATTAGTTCATACCAGTAAGACCTTGCCATATTTGTCCTTATGTGACTGTCTTATTTCACTCAATATAGTGCCCTCAAACTTTCCTCCTCAACCCACTTTTTTTTAAGATGGTTTTGTTCACACACCATACATTCCATCCTAAGTAAACAATCGTTGGTTCCCTGTATAGTCACATATTTATGTATTCAGCATCATTGCCACTATCTATATAAGGACATCTCCATTCTTCCACAAAGAAGGAGGAAGAGTCAAAGAAGGTAGAGAGACAATAGAAAAAGAAAAAAGAAAGAGAGAGAAAGAAAAAACATGACAGCTAGAAAGCAACAAAAGGAAAGATAGCATTAAACTAAAGTAGAATAAAGAGTCAGATAACATCACCAATGCCAGGAGTCCCATCCCCTTCCCCTATGTCCCTCCCCCACATACGCATTTAGCTTTGGTATATTGCCTTTGATACATCAAAGGAAGCATAATACAATGTTTCTGTTAATTACAGTCTCTAGTTTGCATTGATTGTATTTCCCCCCAAATCCCACCCGATTTTTAACACCTTGCAATGTTGACATTCATTTGTTCTACCTCATGTAAAAACATATTTGTACCTTTCATTACAATCATTGAGCACCCTAGGTTTCACTGAGTTATACAGTCCCAGTCTTTATCTTTCATCTTTCATTCTGGTGCCCCACATGGTCTAAACCTTCCTCTTTCAACCATGCTCACAGTCATCTTTGTTAAGTGTACTTACATTGCTGTGCTACTGTCTCCCAAAATTGTTTTCCAAACTTCTGACTCCTGTCTTTTCCTTTCTGTCTGCAGCACTTCCTTTAGTGTTTCCCGTAGAGCAGGTATCTTGCTCACAAATGCTGTCATTGTCTGTTTGTCTGAGAATATTTTCAGCTCCTCCTCACATTTGAAGGACAGTTTTGCTGGATATAGGATTCTTGGTTGGTGGTTTTTCTCTTTCAGTATCTTAAATATATCATCCCACTTCCTTGTTGCCTCCATGGTTTCTATTGGGAAATCTTCACAGTCTTACTAAGCTTCCTTTGTATGTGATGGTTCGCTTTTCTCTTGCTGCTTTCAGGATTCTTTCTTTATCTTTGTTGTTTGATAATCTGATTATTAAGTGTCTTGGCATAGGCCTATTCAGATCTATTCTGTTTGGGGTATGCTGTGCTTCTAGGATCCATAGTTTTATGTCCTTTACAAGAGATGGGAAATTTTCATTGAGTATTTCCTCTATTATTGCTTCTGTCCCTTTTCCCTTCTGTTCTCCTTCTGGTACACCAATGACACGTACATTCCTGCATTTCATTTTGTCCTTAAGTTCCAGGAGATGTTGCTTGTATTTTTCCATTCTTTTCTCTATCTGTTCTTTTGTATGTAGGCTTTCAGGTGCCTTGTTCTCCAGTTCCTGAGTGTTTTCTTCTGCCTCCTGAGATCTGCTGTTGTATGTTTCCATTGTATCTTTCATCTCTTGTATTGTGCCTTTAGTTTTCATAGATTCTGCCAGTTGTTTTTTCAAACTTTAGATTTCTACCTTATGTACACCCAGTGTTTTCATAATACATTTCATCTCTTTTGCCATATTTTCCCTAAACTTTTTGAATTGACTTAGTATTAGTTGTTTAAATTCCTGTATCTCAGTTGAAGTGTAAGTTTGTTCCTTTGACTGGGCCATAACTTCATTTTTCTTAGTGTAGGTTGTAGTTTTCTGTTGTCTAGGAATCTGATTTTCTTGGTTACCCCAATCAGGTTTTCCCAGACCAGAACAGGCTCAGATCTCAGAAGGAGACTGTGCCGGTTTGAATGTATTGTGTTCCCCAAATGCCATTATCTTTGTGGTCTTGTGGGACAGACATTTTGGTGCTGGTTAGATTTGTTTGGAATGTGCCCCACCCAGCTGTGGGTGGTGACTTTGGTGGGATACTCCCATGGAGGTGTGATCCCACCCATTCAGGGTGGGCCTTGATCAGTGGCGCCATATAAAATATGCTGACTCAAGAGACTGAACGGAGTGCAGCTGTGAGTGACATTTTGAAGAGAAGCAAGCTTGCTAGAGAGGAGCGTCCTGGGAGAAAGCCATTTTTGAAACCAGAACTTTGGAGCAGACGCCAGCCACGTGCCTTCCCAGCTAGCAGAGGTTTTCCGGACGCCATTGGCCATCTTCCGGTGAAGGTACCCGATTGCTGATGTGTTACCTTGGATGCTTTGTGGCCTTAAGACTGTAACTGTGTAGTGAAATAAACCCCCATTTTATAAAAGCCTATCCATCTCTGGTGTTTTGCATTCTGCAGCATTAGCAAACTAAAACAGATTTTGGTACCGAGAGTGGGGTGCTTTTGCTGCTGAGTTTGCAAATACCAAACATGTTGGAACGGCTTTTTAAATGGATAATGGGGATATTCTGGAAGAATTGTGAGGAGCTTGATAGAAATGGCCAAAACTGCTTTAAAGAGACTGTTTGTGGAAATATGGACTCTAAAGATACTTTTGACGAGGCCTTGAACAGAAATGATGAATGTGTTGTTGCAAACTGGAAGAAAGGCGAACCTTGTTTTAAAGTGGCAGAGGATTTGGCAAAATTGAGTCCTGGTGTCAGATGGAAGGAAGAATTTAAAAGTGACAAACTGGAATACTTAGCTGAGGAGATCTCCAGACTACCTGTGGAGGATATACCCTGGCTTCTCCTTGCAGCTTATAGTAAAATGCGAGCGGAGAGAGATAAACTTAGAACTGAACTCTTGGGCTCAAAGAAACCAGAAGCTGATGGCTTGGAAAATTATGAGCTTCCAGGGGGTGGAATCCCAGAAGCTACAGCCCAACTTGAGAATGTAACCAAACATGGAACCCAGCCACCATTTCAGTACAAGCCAAGATTGGAGATGGAATTATCCAGAAAGGATTTGTGGAAAGTCCTATTGTCTGATGGCTTTGACCCCTGCATGCTTCATGCAAAGCCAACACAATTTTTGCGAGATCTTTACAGACAGAGCCATTGCCAGTCTGGACTGGAGGAGACAGAAAAGGAAAAAATTAAAGGAAAAATCTCTTCAAAGACAGAGCCATGGAGGTTGAGGTCTGGAGTCAGGAGGTCTGGGGCTGGGAGAGCGGAGCAGCCCACATGCATGGAAAGGGTGAGTTTGCCCTGGAGGTCGAGGGCGGGCTTTCCGCCTCGATGCTCTGGAAGAGTTTTGCCACCTCAGGTCCCAAAGAGGTTGGAGCACATTCCCAGGGAATTGGGGAGAGCCTGGCTGCCACCCCACTGTTCTGAAGGGGTTGAGCATGTGCCCCGGAGATGGAAGGGAATCCGGGAGCTGCCCCGAGGTTTGAGGAGGGTGGGGCCAAGAAGGTGGTCTCCCCAATGTGTGGGTATGTTGGAGCACTCACCTAAGCATTTGGAGAGGAAACAGCTGCCAAAAAGGCCCTTGGGAAGGGTTAGGCTCCTGCTCTCTCAAGCCCCAAGGATGCAATGTTGTTCTGTAAATGACTCTCAGACTTTGAAATCTAATGGAGTTTGTCCTGCAGGTTTTAGGAACTGTTTTGGTCCTGTTAACCCTGTTTTCTTTACTGTTTCTCCTTATGGCAATGGGAGTGTTTATCCTATGAATGTCCCTCCTTTGTATATTGGAAGCATATAACTTGTTCTAAGTCCACAGATCCAAAGCTAAAGGAAAAGTATGCCTTAGGACTGACCACGCCTATATTTGATTTTGATGGGATTTTGTACTTAACTTCTGTTACTGAAATGGTTTAAGTTTTTGTGATATTGGGATGTAATGAATGTATTTTGTATTTGGAAAGATAATGTCATTTTGGGGTCCAGGGGGTGGAATGTGCCGGTTTGAATGTATTGTGTTCCCCAAATGCCATTATCTTTGTGGTCTTGTGGGACAGACATTTTGGTGCTGGTTAGATTTGTTTGGAATGTGCCCCACCCAGCTGTGGGTGGTGACTTTGGTGGGATACTCCCATGGAGGTGTGATCCCACCCATTCAGGGTGGGCCTTGATCAGTGGCGCCATATAAAATATGCTGACTCAAGAGACTGAACGGAGTGCAGCTGTGAGTGACGTTTTGAAGAGAAGCAAGCTTGCTAGAGAGGAGCGTCCTGGGAGAAAGCCATTTTTGAAACCAGAACTTTGGAGCAGACGCCAGCCACGTGCCTTCCCAGCTAGCAGAGGTTTTCCGGACGCCATTGGCCATCTTCCGGTGAAGGTACCCGATTGCTGATGTGTTACCTTGGACGTTTTGTGGCCTTAAGACTGTAACTGTGTAGTGAAATAAACCCCCATTTTATAAAAGCCTATCCATCTCTGGTGTTTTGCATTCTGCAGCATTAGCAAACTAAGACAGAGACAATAGTGTCATGTCTCCCTGATGGTGTGTCTTAGAAGTTTGACACATCCTGTGAGGCCTCAAATCACTGTGCTTTTCTGCCCAGCAGGTGGCACCTGTCAGCTTGTAGCTCCAGACTGGTGTGGCCCATGGTTGTTTTCCCCCAGGCTCTGTAGTCTGGTTCTAAATGGAAGGCGGGTAGTAGAGCTTGGCACCACCTTCTTCCTCCTAGGGAAAATACACCCCCCTAGGGAGAGGTCATTTACATTTGAATAGACTCTCTGCCTGTGCTATCTCCACCCTTGTCTGGGTCAGAGTGCTGGGAACTGAAAATGGCTGAGGCTTTCTCCACTGAGCAGAAAAATGGACAGAAAGTCCCCTTCAGGGCCAGTCCACAGCTACCCTCCTGCTCTCCAAGGTCAGTCATCACCAAAAGCCTCTGTTTGCTAGTTGGGGATTCATATCTTATATTGAGCAGTCCATGTTTGTTAATTTAACCCCCAGTTGGAGCTCAGCTGAGCTATTTTCACTTGCTCAGAGAGTGCTGCTCTCTGGCACTGCGAGGCTTTGCAGTTCAGGCCATGGGGGGACGGGGCTTCTGGCTTGGGTCTGCAGTTTTTACTTACAGATGTTATATTGTGATCTCAGGCATTCCTCCCAATCTAGGTTGGTGTATGATGAGTGGACAGTCACGTTTGTCCCCCTGCAGTTATTCCAGATTATTTACTAGTTGCTCCTGGTTGTTTATTAGTTGTTCCAGGGGGACAAACTAGCTTCCACTCCTCTCTATGCTGCTATCTTCTTCTGTCTCAGGCCATGCTTTTTTGTCCATTCTGCTAATCTCTGCCTTTTGATGAAGAGTTTAATCCATTTACAAGTTTATCTTATTTAGTATTTGATGAGCTTTTGGGTGCACATATTTGTGTCTTTTGCCAAGTTTGTTTAGGTTTCTGTCATTATTACTTTGAATATTTCTTTGACTCCTTTTGCTCCTTCTTTTCTCTCTGGGGCCCCCATAATACATATGCTTGATGGTGTTCCACAGGTCTCTTGGGCTGTTGTTATTGTTTCTAATTTTTTTCTTTCTGGTTCTCAGCATGACTCATTTCAATTGTTTTCAGATTCATTGATTCTTTCTTCTGTTACCTCCAAATTGCTGATGAAACCTTCCTGGGTATTTTTCATTTCAAGTATTGTGTCCCTTAACTCCAGTAGTTTTGTTTGGTTCCTTTATAATATTTCTCTTTACTGAGATTCTTATATTGTTCATTCATTGTTTTCCTGATATCCTTCAGTTTTTCTCTGTATTTTCCATCATCTCCTTGAGCAAATCAAAGATCATTTTTTTTTTTTTTAATATCTTTGCCTGGTATATCCACAGTTCAGTCTTCATTGTTTTCTGGATTTATATCCTCTTCCTTTGGATGGGCCATCATTTCCTGATTCTTTATTTCTCCTGTAATCTTTTGTTACACACTGTACCTTTTAACATTTTTAAATGTTAATGCTGGGATTTAGTCCTTGAGCTGTCTGTTTCTTGACAGTGTATCCAGATAGTGATACAACAGAGATTTTCTTGACTCTTTCACAGTCTTTGCAGTTTGGCTTTGTGTTTGGCTGGTGCTCTCCTTCAGAGCTCAGCCCTCCTATTAAGCCTAAGGCAAATGCAAAGTATAGGGTCCTTCCTATCTTCTCTGGACCTAGGCCTTGTCCTGGGCTTCAGCTTGCTAGTTGCCTTAGTAGTTCCCCTATTTACAGGAATTTGAATGCCCCTTCTACTCATCAGGAAACAGAACTTTTCTCTCTCTCAGGTGTACCACTGTAGGCTGCTTTTGTTTGGAGGGTAAGTTCTGAAAGGTGGGGGGACTCTGGAGAGGAGTTTCCCAGGTCAGTCTTTCCAAGCCAGAACAAGGACAGGGACCCACAAAGGGAGTGCCAGCTGGCTCCAAACTGCCCTGCGAAGGGGTGAGAGAGGGGTCAGGAAGGATGCCAAGGGTTCCTCCTGTGGCTCTTTGAAGCATCCTTTTCTTGATTCAGTACTTATCCAGTAAATGCAGGCTTTTAACTGTTTTCTGTAGTTTCGAGAAAGCCTTCTGTCTTTAAGTCTTGTTTTGTTTGCTAAAGCTGATGAAATGCTTTTACAATGGGGATTTATTAACTTACAAGTTTACAGTCCTGGAGTTGTGAAAAATATCCTATTTAAGGCATCAACAAACAGAATGATTGCTTCTCCCTGAAGAAAGGCTGATCTGAGACTCCTCTGCCACATGAGAAGGCCCATGGAAGGGTCTGCTGGTCCTCTCTCCTGGGTTTCATTGCTTTCAGCTTCTGGCTTTAGTGGCTTTCTCTCTGAGTGCCTATATGTGTTTCTCTTTTAGCTTCTCTGGGTCTCTTAGCTTCTGTGTGTCCTTCTCTTAAAAACTCTCTGATTTTTTCTGTCTTTTATCCTCTTGTAAAGGACTCCAGTAAGGGGTTTAAGACCCACCTAGAATGAAGTGGGTCACATCTCAATTGAAATAACCTAATCAAAGTTCCCACCTATAATAGGTCTACATGCACAGGAATGAATTAAAACAACATGATCTTTTCTGAGGTACATACAGCTTCAAACCAGCACAAGTCATCTCTGCCTCTTTTGCCAGGGTGGTTTGGAACAATGGGTGCCTTCAGAGTGGTGCCTCCCAGTGGGATGAAGTAGCTAATCAAAAGCAGTGATCAATGATCAGACTGCACATCCTCAGATCTTGGGGAAGTAGGTCTTTATATCCCACACTGGCATCAGCAAGCTGCACCCTGGGTCACAGTTAAGTACCTCACTGCTGCCTGCCATGAGGTTGGGGGAGGGGTGGTGACAGCTGCTGCAAGGAGAATGCAATTCATCACTATTTGCTGCAATTTCCCAGCCTCTTCCTCCTGCTCTTTCCTAGATGCTGCACAGTTTTCTACTAAATTCCTGAGTTTCAAAGTAGTTGATTCAGGTAGTTCCTGACTGTTTAATAGTTGTTCTGGTGGAGCAACTGATTCCTAGAGCTTCCTAATTTACCATTGTCCCACTTCCCACCAATAGGTGAATTTATCTATATAAAGTTGTTATTAAATGAAGATATATGGTGACAGATAAGCACATGAAAAGAGTCTCAACATCATTTATCATTGGGGAAATGTAAGTTAAAACAATAATAAAGTATCCCTACATACCTGCCAGAATGAATAAAAAATGGAAAGAAAAGAAAAAAGACTGATGATATCAAGTGGTAACAAGGATGTGGAGCAACTGGAATCCTCATACACTGCTGATGAGAAGGCAAAATGGTTAGTTACTTTGGAAAACAGCTTGATAATTTTTTTTGTAAAGTTAAACATACACTTACCATATGATTCAACAACCCATTCCTAGAGAAATGAAAACTTATGTTCATACAAAAACTTGTACACAAATTTTATAGCAGTGTTTTTTCATGATTGCCAATAACAGGAAACAACCCAAGCGTCCCTAAGCTGCTGAATAAACTGCAGTGCATTCATACAATGGAATATTACTCAGCAATGAAAACAGAAGAGCTATTGCTAAACACACAATAGGCATGAATTTCAAATGCAGTATGCCAAGTGAAAAAAGCCATATTCAGAAGGCTACATACTGTATGATTCCATTTACATGATGATCTCGAAAAGGCTGGGAATAGAGGGAGAGGAACAAAAGGGAATTTTGAAGGGTGATGGAACTGTTATATATTTTGAAAGTGGTGGTTACATGATTGTACTTGTTTATGAAAACTCAAAGAACTCTAGACTAAAAAGGGTCAATTTTATGGTATGAAAATTATACCTTGATTCTGACTTCAGAAACAACTGAATGGTAAATGCAGTTCTTCCACCAAGCACCTAATTCCTTTCCCAGAAGGCAATCACTGTTGCCAGTTTCTTACATATCCTTTTAGAAATATCCTAGATATAAAAAGTATATCTGAATATAAACACATATACATATGTATTTTTTTACACAATGGTAGCTTATTATATACTGGTTTTCACTATGCTTTTTACTTAATATATTTTAGACACTTTTTCATATCAGTACATAGCAGGCTGTTTCATTCTTTTTTACTTTTTATATTTTAAAGCAGGCAGTTAAGGACTGCAGTGGGCATTGGCTGATATCAGCTCAGTTTAGCCTTAGCTGGAGTTTGCCCTGTGTACATGTGTTCAGCCAGAGATTTGGATGGAGTTCATATGTAGAATTTGGGGCTTCCCTTCTATGCATCTCTCCAGAATTCACCTCTCACTTCCCAAAGGCTGTGTTGCACATACTCTGTCCTTGGGTTCTACAAGCCAGTAAGACCAGGTTTTCTAGCAGAGTTTTAGCCGCCACCACTCTCCCACCATGGCACATACTTGCCCTGCCCTCAAAAATGTGAAACTCATCTAGTGCTGTCCTTTTTTGACTTGTGGCAACACCTCTCTAGCACTTGCCTGCTTGAGTCACACCACAGTGTCTTCAGGTAGTTAGCTTTTACATATTGTCCAGAATGTATAGTTATTGTCTTTGAAGGGTTGATCTGGTAGGAGTCGCTTGGCTGTAACTGGGAATGGAATTTTGCCTCACTCTTTTTAACTGTCGCATTTAACCTTCAGCACAACCCTACAAGACAGATATTATTGTTATCGTCGTTGTCGTCATCATCATCATCATCATCATCATTATTCCCTCTATCTTCAGAGCAATGGGTAATATGGGCCCATGGACCCCAGCTAATTTGAGCATTTGGGGATGGAGTGTCATTTTTGTTTGTTTGTTTTGGCAAATAAATTATCTTCAGTGTGACCTTGGAGAGGTCACTTATCCTCAGTTCTCATTTGTAAATCTCAATAATAATGATTCTTTCCCTGCAGAGTTATCCTGAAGGTCAATGAAATAGCACAATGATGGCGTATGTTTATATGGCCCTCTATGCAGGTATTGCTCTCAAGTGCTTCGTTCCTTACAAGTCTATGAATGAGGTACTATTATTATTATTGGCTCCATTTTACAGTGAGGGAACTGAGACACAGCAAGCTTAAGTAACTTGCTCAGTGCCCCTCATGTAACAAGTGGTAGCGCTGGGATTTGAACCAAGGCTCTGTGGCACCCGCACCTGTGCACTTAACCATGTACAGTCTGCAAAAGCAGATAAAATGCCATATACCAGAAATGCATTGGCTTTTACAATGGGGATTTATTAACTTACAAGTTTCCAGTTCTAAGGCCATGAAAATATCCAACTCAAAGCATCAAAAGGTGATGCTTTCTCCCTGAAGACTGACTACCAGCAAGCTTGGGATCCCCTGTCAGATAGCAAAGCACATAGTGACACCTGCTGGTCCTTCTCTCCCAGGTTTTGTCACTTTCAATGGCTTCCTCTCTGAGCTTCTGCATGTTTCTATCTTTTAGTTTTTGTCTCTTTTAGAGTCTGTGGGCCCTTCTCTCTAAATTTCTCTGGGGCTTTTTTCTGCCTTTTATCCTCTTATAAAGGACTCCAGTAAGGATTAAGACCAACTTGAATGAGGTGAGTCACATCTCAATTGAAATAATCAGTAGGTCCCACTCATAATAGGTCTACACAAACAGGAATAGATTAAAATAACTTATCTTTTCTGGGGTACATACAGCTTCAAGCCATCAGTCCTACTGATCTGTGTCACCAGCCTGCATGACAGGTGGAACAGGCTCTGGGAGCAACAGGAAGAAGCAGCTGTCCTCTGTATCACCCTTCCTCACTAGTCTGAAGCTGTCACCCTGATCATGTGACCACCAGGAAAGATGCTATGAGCCATGGTGTATGTGTCACCCAACCTCTGCCTTTTTAAATTAACCACACCTGATGACACAATCCCATCCTGGGATCTGCAAGTTCTTGGAACCTCCCCCAAGATGCTCCTGAAGGCAATTACAGCTCTGCTTTTAGAGCTCCTAGGAACTTGAAGGTCTTAGGAACCCCTGGTTTCTGTCATTGTCCTGAGGTCAATATGGGCTGTTCCTCTAGGACGTCCCCCAATCAAATCTCCATTGATTTATGAGGCTCTTAAGGCCCTATGTGAACTGGCCCTGCTCACCTCTGTGGCCTAAACCCTGGTGCTCCCCCTTCCTATCCACACTTCAGCCTCCCAGGCCATTTCACTTTCCCTCAAACACACACCTCAGGTGCCTTGGCCTTGCTCTTTACCCCACCTAGAAATTTCTTCCCCAGAACTTCACGTAGCTAATTCTTTCTTGTGATTCAAATCTCAACTCAAATGCAACCTCCTCAGAAAGGCATCTCCTGACCATTCAATATTAAATCACCCTCACCCACCACCCCGTTACTCTGCATCTCATACCCCGTTTTATCTTCTTCATAGCATTTATAGCATCCAAGAGTTATCTTCTCTTTGCTTGTATGATTGCTTATTGTGATGCTCCCACACTAGAATGGAAACTCCAGGAGAACAAAAACCTGGCCTGGCCTGTTCACTGCTATATCCTGAGTGTCTCGAACCATGCCAGTCATATTGTCACTCGATAAGTATTTATAAGGTGAATGGAGGCATTTGCCATCAATGCTATCTCCTGTTTCCCCCACTCCTCTTGCCCAGTTTTCTCCAAGAACAAAGCCAGCAAACTGAAGACAAGGCTTGTACCTGAGAAGGGCACAGGTGTGACAGTACCAGGAGCACGTGGTTGGGGGAGTATGCTCACTCACTTTGTGTCTGAAAAACCTGAGTTTGAATTCCAGATCCATCACTACTAGCTGTGACCCTGGACTCACATCTCTGAGGCGTGTGACCTTGTACTCCGGTCTCTGAGTCTCAGCTGTTTTGTTTTGTTTTGTTTTTTAAATGACAGAAGTTGTGGGGTTTACAGAACACTCATACCTAAAATACAAGATTCCCACATACCACCCTATTATCAGTTTTACTCCTCTATACAACAGGGAGATGAATAGAACCTACTTCACAGGGTGGTGGTGAGGATAAATGACATCAGTACACATGGAGCAGGTGGCCTGGTGCCAGGTCTATAGGATCAGGACTCCTGGAGGATGGCAGGGAAGGCAGATGTGTGTAAGGAGGCTGGTACGCAAAGCCTTCCACAAGGAAGTTTCTGCAATCCGAGGGAGATTCAAGGCAACTGCTCTGCTTTAATTGACCAAGCATGTCTCCTCTGAAGAAGCCAGATAGAAACATTATCAAGAGTCATTCTGGGGATTCCATGGATAATTACCCAACATCTGGAAGGGAAGACATAGATGTGGCAGAACAAGGTCTCTGCCCTCTGGGAACTTAATCTAGAAGCAGAGACAAGATAAAACACAAGGCCAAAGATAACAGAGGATAAGTGAGGGAGAGAGAGGAGAGCTGGCAGGAGGCAGTCAGCTGGCAAAGGACCAACGTTGCTCCTATTTCCCCGGGGAAGGGGAAACCCTTCTCATGGGGCCCCCTGATAAGAAGCCTCAGCTGCGTGCCTCCCCGGGGGAGGCAGTAAAACGGCGTCGGTGGTTAAGTGACTGCTCTCCCCAGCCAGACACACCCAGCTTTAAACAGTGTTCAGCTGAGTGACCTTGAACACGCGACCTCACCTCTCTGGACCTCATTGCCTCCTCTATAAAATGGGGATACTGTTGGGACCTATTCACAAGGTTGTTGGGAGGATTTAAGGAGAAAATGTGTTACAAGTGCTGGGCACAGGGTGTGGTGACTAGGAAATGTGTGGTCACTGCCAGCCATTGTTGCTTTGCTGTTGTCGTCATGTTTCTCCAAGTTGGAAGCACTTCAAAGAAACATCTCTTTGAGAATTTATTTCCTAAGCAACATTTGAGTGGTGCCTGTGTGCCAGGCATGGTCACTGAATTGTCTTAACAACCCTATGGGGAAGATTTTACAAATGAAGAAACCGGGACCAGCAACATAAATTGTGGGGCTTGGGAGAACATGAAAAAAAGGGTTTCCTTGTTCAAAAATTATGAAGAATGTCAAGACAGCAATAGCAGAGCATTAGACAAAGCCCAGGGCCCACACCCATTAAGCAGGCCCTGGAGAAAATGGAGAGCCAGAGCAGGAGCTGGGATTCAAGCCTAGCCTCTAAAATAACATGATTTCCCTTACTTATTGTAAAGACCCTGCAGACAGGGACTTTGATTTGTTCACTGCTGATTGCCTGGGGCCCAACACAATGCCTGGCACACACTGGCATTCACTACACATCTATGGGAATGAATGAATAGGTTCATTCATCCAAGAGAGAAGAGGTTTCACCAAGATTCTGTGCTTTGCCCTGGCTCTAGCACAGGTCATATTTCCATTTCTGCTCCTCCTTTGTGTTTATGCAGAGCCTTTGAATTCCTGGGAGAAGCTAGCATGGCATGTGTCTGTCTATATATAATGCCCACATGCCAGACACTTTTACGAAGCTCCACCTCTTCAGAGCATTCCTGGTGTTTGAGTCCCTACTTTTATGGTGGGTTGAAGTTAGGATACACTGATTAATGTGACATCACTAGTGGCATGTCTGGCTCCAGGCCACCAGGTCACCTGGAGTCTCTCTGATCACCAAGTCCCCTGCCCTCCCCGCCATGGCTACTGTATTTTGACAGATATTCCAACCCTTCATCCTGCCTCAGAAAGGCACCTCTGCCAAGCATCCCTAAATTGAAATAATAAGAATAATAATATCTATTTTAACTATATAGATAGATAAATAGTGAGAGTGAGAGCAAGAAGATTGTCCTCTACAAAGATCTCATCTTCAACACATATTCTTTTCAAATATTTCTTGAACAGTTACCCTAAATGATCATATTCTAGACCATGAAATAAATGTCCAAAACTTCCTCCCCAAAAAGAAACTGAAACAGGACACCACCTCTGATCTCAATATGAGGAAACCAAAAACCACACTATTACAGTTCAGGCAAAAATGAGTTTTATGTAAGGTTATAAAATTAAGTACTGCAAAAGAGATTTGGGGAACTAGACTAATACTTTTTTCTTGGAAAGGGACTTAATTTTTCTGAGTGTTTACAAGAGTCTTTGGAGGAAGTGAAGGGGGAAACTTCAGGGGTACCTAAATTGATTAACATAATCCTGATGTCATGACATCTTGTTATCATTGTTCTGTGCATGGCTACCTTTTAGTTTATTCTTTCTTTGTTTATTTTTAATAAAACAATGAACACCTGTGAACCCACTGACCCACCAGAGAACACGATAGTTACCAATAACCAGCATCTCCTGTGGGCGCCTCCCCTCTCTCATCCTTCCAGCTCAGAGGTAATCGCAATCCTGAATTTTGTGTTTCCCAGTCTTTTTCCATATTTATTATACATGTATGCCTAGCTAAATAATGTATTACCTAGTTGTTTCTGAAATTTGTATAAAGGATATCACATAATATGTCATCTTCTTTACCTGCTTTTTTTACTCAAGTCCTCCTAAAAAGATTCTAACACCATGTTATTGCATGTAGCTGTGGTTTGTTTATAAATAATAATTAATATTATCTAATATTACACTGTCTGGATATACCATAATGTATTTATCCATTCTCCTGTTATTGGGCATTGGTTTATTTCCAGTTTTTTTTGGTATTAAAAAGAAAGCTTCCATGAAATACCTATACATGTACATGTGAATCAAACTTTATCTTGGGTATATATCCAGAAGAGAATTACTGAGCATAGGTTATAGGAATGCTCAAATTTGCAAGAGAATGCCAAATTGTTTCCCAAAGTGATTGTTCCATTGTATACCCCACCAGCAACCCATAAGGAATACCACTGGTCCCCGTATCCCACACATGGTATTGTCAGACTTCATAATTTTGACAAGTAAATGGATGTTGAATAAATAAATGAATAAATAGTGAGGAAGCAATGGATTGTTAAAATCAATTTTCAGAAAATCAGTTAATATGATGACAATAATCTATGACTTCTGGCTTTTAGTAAATTAAAGCATTCTTTGATGCTAGGAAGGCAAAATGAAAAAAGTCAACTGCAATGTTGCAAAAGTCTTCTAAAACACTAAAACCACCCCATCTAATATAAATTATTGTAAAATATATAGATATTTAAAAACAAAATTTTGGTACATGTCATAAATTCGTGAATGGTCATTTGTCAACATATGACACTGCTAAAGCATAATCTAGAACAGGGATCCATAACCTTTTTCTGTTAAAAAAAAAAAAAGTAAATATCTTAGGCTTTGCAAACCTTAAAGTCTATCACAACTGCTCAATGTTGCTGTTTTAGTACAAAAGCAGCCATAGGCAATATGTTAACAGATGAGCATGTCTGTGTTCTATCAAACTTTATTTATGGACACTGAAATTTGAATTTCATGTAATTTTCCCATGCCATGAAAATATTAATCGTGGATGTTTTTAGAGATAAAGGGACATTTTTTTAAAATTTTATTTTGAAATAAATTCAAAGTTACAGGAACAGTTGCAAAAACAGTACAAACCCCTTACACAGCATACTCTGACCCCCCCTCCCCCGATACCCCGATCCATCAAATTTAACATGCTGTCACACTGCCATTTCTTTCTTTCCCTCCCTCCCTATCATCCATCATCTATTGCTGTCTTCTGAACATATGAGAGCAAGCTGCACACATCCTTGAACAAACACTATAATTCACATATACAATTCCCATGAACAAGAACATTCTTTTATGCAATCCCATTAAGTGCAGCTAAGAAGTTCAAGAAATTCAACATTGATACAAAGCTTACATTCTATATTTCCTTTTTTTTTTCTTATGTCCCAACTGTGTCTAAAGGGACATTTTGACTTTTTTTTTCCAACTTATTAAAAATGTAAAAATCATTCTCAACTCATGGGCCATACAAAAACAGATTTGGCCCACAGGCTATAGTTTGCAGACCCGTGATCTGGAATAACAAAATCAATATGAAATTCCAAAATTGGTACCTTTGGTAGAGTGTTCATGGGTTAGCTTTTGGCAAAATGATTTTCAGTGAACTGGCATGATTGTAAATGCAAAAGCAATTGGCTAACATTTTGGAGAAAAAAAAGTTTATGATCCATGATAAAAAGGCTTTTCAAATGACAGGTGCTGGGACATTTAAGCATCCATATGCAGCAAAACAAAATGAAGTAGGATCCATAGTTGACCCCATACACATAAATCAATCCCAGCTGGATAAAAGAATTAAATAAAGCTTTTGGATGATAGTAGACTATCTTTATGACATCAATTTGGGAAAGAGTTTTTAAAATGTGATAACCATAAAGGAAAGCCTGTTATATTTGACAATGTTACATGTATAAATTACTATTCATCAAATTTTATCTAGATTAACAGCTTAAAAATTAGGAAGGGATGATAGATTTAGAAAAATCACCATTTTGCAACTGTAAGGGTAATGCTTGATTTGGGTGAAAATTTGATGAAGAACAAGATATTTACATAGACTCAAAGTATTTCCCCCATAAATTACTTATTTATTACAAAGGGCAAAAGAAACTTTGTAGTAAATAACTAGCAAATACTGCTGTTGTAGTTTGCTAATGTGCCAGAATGCAAAACACCAGAAATGGATTGGCTTTTATAAAAGGGGGTTTATTTGGTTACACAGTTACAGTCTTAAGGCCATAAAGTGTCCAAGGTAAGGCATCAACAATCGGGTACCTTCACTGGAGGATGGCCAGTGGTGTCCAGAAAACCTCTGTTAGCTGGGAAGGCACGTGGCTGACCTCTGCTCCAGAGTTCTGGTTTCAAAATGGCTTTCTCCCAGGATGTTCCTCTATAGGCTGCAGCTTCTCTCCAAAATGTCACTCTCAGTTGCTCTTGGGGTGTTTGTCCTCTCTTAGCTTCTCCAGAGCAAAAGTCTGCTTTCAAAGGCCATCTCCAAAATGTCTCTGTAAACTGCAGTTCCTCTCTCAGCTCCTGTGCATTCTTCAAAGTGTCCCTCTTGGCTGTAGCAAGCTTGTTCCTTCTGTCTGAGCTTATATGGTGCTCCAGTAAAGTAGTCAAGGCCCATGCTGAATGGGTGGGGCCACACCTCCATAGAAAGTATCCAATGAAAGATCTCACCCTCAATTGAGTGATCACATCTCCACGGAAACATCCAATCAAAAGTCTCCAACCCAATCAACACCAATACATTTCCTGCCCACACAAGACTGCATCAAAGATAATGGCGTTTGGGGGGACATAATACATCCAAGCTGGCACAACTACCTTACTAAGAAATCAAAGGTAACATCTCCAGTAATGGGTGCACATCGTATGTTTCCTGTTGGGATGATGTCCTGAGAAGGATACATCATTTCTGTGGTTTTCTGGCCAAAAATATGAACCCAAACCTAGCACTGAGGAAACATAAAATCCAAACTGAGTAACACTCTATTTAAAAAATTGACATTTTTGAAGAGTATGGGATGAAGACAAAGAAAGGTTAAGGAAATATTTCAGATTAAAGTAGATTAAAGAGGCATAACAGCTAATTGTATTACGTGATCCAGAATTGGATCATGGACCAGAAAAAAAGTAGAGATGAATGACATTATAGGGGCCCAAATTTGAATCTCAACTGTAGATTAGATAATAGTACTATATCAATGTTACATATCCTGATTTTGGTAAATGCATTGCGGTTTTGTAAGAGAAAGTCCTCATTCTTAGGAAATGTATGTGGGTGTTTTTATGGATAAAGGGGCATGTCTGCAAAATTCTCTCATATGGTTCAGAAAAAGGTGTGCTTGCGTGCTTGTGTGTGTGTGTGTATGTGTGTGTGTGTATAGAAAGAGAAAGAGAGGAAGAGAGAGAGAGAATAAAGGAAATGTGACAAAATGTGAATAATTAATGAATTTGGGTAGAGTAGATAGGAATTCCTTGTATTATTCTTGCAAATTATCTGTAAATGTAAAAATTATATCAAAATAAAAGTTTTTTAAAAAGACAATATAGTGAAAGAAATTCCAGAGGATTAGAGAAGACATTTGCAACACATATAATTGCCAAAGAACTAATAGTCAGAAAATATAGATATTTCACATAAATCAAATGTTAAAAGTCTAACATTTCAATAGAAGAATGGGCAAAGGATGTGAATAGGCACTAAAGAGGAAATCCAATAAATATTTGAAAAGATGCTTAACCTCATTAGTAATCAAGGAAATTAAAATCAGAACAATGAAAAGCAACTACATACCCATTAGATTGGCAAAAACTAAAAAGTTTGGCTATACCAAGTATTGACAAGGGTGTGGAGCAACAAGAACATATACAACTGCCAGCAGAATAAACCGGTACAATTGCTTTGGAGCATGACTTAGCTTTGTGCTACCAGGCAAATCCCCAGCAGAATCCATCTACTTATACTCCAGAAACATGTATTAAAATATGCATAAGAGCATTATTCATAATAGCAAGGTTTGAAGAGTCAAAAACCACAATGTACTCAAATTCTGGTTACAATAGGTTTGATAAATATATTGCAATGTATTTACACAATGAAATAGTATACAGCAATGAAAATTAACTACAATTAAACACAACATGGATGACTCACAAACATAAGGTTAAGTGAAAGAAAACATAAGAAAAGATATACAATGTGAATTCATTGATCCTTATAAAGTTTAAAAGCAGGCAAATGAAATGATACTTCTAAGGGATGTATATACACCTGGAAAAATTAAAAATAAAAACAAGGCAAGTTATTGTAATGGTCACTAGATTGTAAGATCTTACAGCAGTCACATCTGTTCTTGGGTTGTGATGGTTATCTCTAAATTCAGAGATGCTGAGCTCCTTGTGTATAACCTGGTTGGTTACTGGAACTTTGGGTATCTGTGTGACACCTGAGACTTGAAGCTAGAACTTAGTAGCTATGAATGTCAGTATTACACCATACAGCAACTTTTGAAAGAGCTGAAAGAGAACTCAGACTTCAATTAGAGATATGAATGAAGCAGATCTGGTTAGGATGAAGGCAAATCAGGCCAAAGGGTAAAGGACAATACTGACTGGATTTTAAAACTACAACTTTTGTGTGAGACCAAGGGAGGAGATGTTTATTTGGTGCAGGATCTATATTTTCTGTAGCACACTAGATAATTTAACTTGTGTGATCAGTTTGTTTGAACACCATAGGTGCATGGAGCTTTGAGTGGGAAGTGGGATTTGGTGAGTTTCTACAGGCTAGGGTGAAATCCCAATACATCCCAGGGTGATAATGGGCAGAGACTAAAAGTGCATTTGCAGGGCCCCCTGAGGAACTGGGGAGAAATGCGGAAATGTTGGACTTCCCCACCTGGGTTATTGCTGATTTTCCCGCAAATATTGAGGACTGCCAATGTGATGTGCTGAGCCCTCGATCTGGGGGATTTCCCTTGTGAGGCTTCTTGCTGCAATGGATAAGCTAAGCCTGCTTATAATTAGGCCCAAGAGTTGGCCCCAGAGAGTCTCTTTGTTTCTCTAAGCTCACTCGGCAGGTCAGGTGAACTCACTACCCTCCCCGTTATGTGGGACATGACTCCCAGGGTTTGAATCCCCCTGGCAATGTGAGAAATGATTCCTGGGGATGAGCCTGGACCCAGCAGTGTAGGAGTGAGAAAATCTTCTTGACCAAAAGGGGGAAGAGAGATGAAACAAAATAAGGTTCCAGTGGCTGAGAGACTTCAAATGGGGTCACTCAGGAGGTTATTCATATGCACTATATAGATAATACTTTTTAGTTTTTAGTGTGTTGTAATAGCCAGAAGGAAATATCTGAAGCTGTCAAACTGCAGCCCAGTAACCTTGATTGTTGAGACAATATAACTATGTAGCTTGCACAGCGTGGCCATGTGATTGTGAAAACCTTGTGGCTCTCACTCCTTTTATCCAGTGTATGGACAGGTGAATGGAAAAATGAGGACAAAAAATAGATGAAGAATAGGGTGGGATGAAAGGGATGGAAAGTTTGGGTGTTCTTTTTTGCTTTTATTTTTATTTTGGAGTAAGGAAAAGTTTCAAAAATTGATTCTGGTGATGAACACACAACTGTATGATGGTGCTATGAATAACTGATTATACACTGTGGATGACTGTAGGGTGTGTGACTATATCTCAATAAAAAAGTAAATGAGCAATGGGGGGAGGGAAATGAGATGTTTTGGATATTCTTCTTTATTTTAATTTTAATTTCATTTTTTGGAGTAATGAAAATGTTCAAAGATTAATTGTGGTGATGAATGCACAACTATATGATGATTCTGTGAACAACTGATTGTACACTTTGGATGATTGTATGTTATGTGAATGTATCTCAATAAAATTTCATTTCAAAAAAGACATAAGTTCATAAGGGGAAATAAAGAGAAAAAGCTGAACAAGGAAGTATCCAGGAATAAAAGAAAATATCAGTCAAAAAACAAAAAACACCACTACACATCTACCAGAAAAACAAAATTAAAAAGACTGACAGTACCAAATTTGCACAAGACCTGACACAACCAGAACTCCCATACATTGTTGGTGGGGGTGTAAAATGGAACCACCACTTGGAAAAAGGTCTGTAGTTTCTTACAACTAAACATAAACCTATCTTACTCCTGAGTATTTACTGAAGACAAACAGAAATACATGACCACAAAAAGACTTGTACAAAAGTGCTAATAGCAGCCTTATTCATTATAACCCAAAACTGGAAACATTCCATTGAAGAATGGATGAGCAAACTGTGGGGACATTCATACAATGGAATACTACTCAGCAATGAAAGGGAATGAACTATTTATATACATGACAACTGAATGGATCTCAAAAACATTATACTGGTGAAAGAAGCTGGAGACATAAGAGATTACATACTTTCTACTTCCATTTATATGAAGTTGTAAAATAGGCAAAACCAATCTGTTGATGGAAAAAAAAATTAGAAGACTGGTGCCTCTGGAGGGCTTGGTTCAAGCTGGATGGGGAAGGCATGAGGGGCATTTTCTGGGTGATGGCAAAGTTTTATATAAGTTGATAGGGGTTAAGTTTGCCCCAGGTGTATGCATTTGTTGAGACTCACATATGGCACACTTAAGACTTGTATATTTCACTGAACGTAAATTAGAACTCAAAATACAATAAACATCTGCATGATTAAAAAAAAAAGAAGGCAAGATTGTTACAGATATCAGGATGGTGGTTATTTCTAAGGATGTGAGTGGTGCAACGGTTCACAGGATTTTTGGTTAATGCTCACAAGAGTTTTCCTTTACAAAACATATGTATAATTTGTATTAAACTGTAATATATATTTTATGTTCTCTTCTTTGTGAATGTTAGATTTCCACAATTATCTTAGCTCTATAATACACTCTATACATCCTTAAAAATTGCAGTTTAATTTAAAATTATGAAATCATAATATGAATAGAAGGAAACATAAACAAATAAATATCAAAAACAGGGATTGAGTGGTTAGAAACTATTTTTCTAAGGATACTAGTAAAGGCAGAAACCATGAAGGAAAAAATATTGATGGATTTTATTACATAAAAATGCAAAAATTTTTGTAGACCCAAATATTAAATAAATAAAATGTAAAGACAGTCAATCGTCTGTGTAATATACATCAGTGATGTAAGAGACCTATCTTATTTTGTGAATTTGGATGGAAAGCATGGAGACCAGACTCAGAATTTGGTGATGTTATCTGCTGTTGGGGCATTTGCTTGGATGAAATAAGTGTATATAACATCTCCTCCAGGTAGACCTAACTTTCTGAGCCTGGAGTGAGTGTTAGTGCCCTGCAGTGGACATGCACAGCTTCTTGGGTCTCCCAATGCTGTTTTCTGGAAGAGAAATTTTGGTGCAAAGAAATAAGGTAGGGAATCTGCTTAGTTTCTGTATTTGGTGGAGATGTGAGGGTGCAGCGATTTAGAGAATGACGAAGACTTGAAATCCTAGGACATGGGAACTGTATAATTGCTACATTTGAGGAACTAAGGGATGCTTCATTCATTAGCCACTTTATGCAAAAATTGGGTGGGTGGGGGAGCAGCAAGGACAACATCTCCCTATTATGAAAATAAATCCCAAAATTGAGATTAGTAAATAAATTGATATGGACCACATGTAACATTATGTGAATTAGTCAAGCAACTCAACTTAAATCCCATATTTAATAAGTGTGTTGTGTGTGCATTTTGACATGGTTGATGTTCATGGAGTGGGGTCTCTATTAGTAAGAGTGCCTGGGTGTACAAAGCTTTGTAAAGGGCTCTTGGCTGAGGAGAATGGAATATATTCTTTCCAAGCACACATACTCCCTAAGGCCTAAAGGTGTGGCCTGCTTTGAAAACCATCAGACTTATTAAATTAGGCAAAAGGGGGGAAAGGATTGTGGAAAGATGGCAGAGTAGGGAGCTTATGGACTCAGTCCCTCCACCAGCACAGCTACTAAACAGGTGGGAGCAGCCTGAAACAACTCTTTTGAAACAGAAGAACACTGTACAGCATCTAGGGAAGAACAAGAGGAAGAGGCTGATGAATTATTGTAAAGGACAATAAATTGCTGTCTCCACATGGCAACTACTGGCCCCCATCCCCATTCTTGCAGCAGGCCACTATGGGGTCTGGCCCTGGCTAGGTTGCTGGTGAAAGAAAGGGACATCAAATTCTCTTCCCCAAGACCAGGGGTAAGCATGGCTGATCATTGATCATGGCTTTTGATTAGCAATTTTAGATTGCTGGAGCCCAGCTCTAAGGGCAACCATTGTTTCAACCCACCCTAGACAAAAGCTGTGACAGAGGAAACTTAAAAATGTTATACTTCCTCAGAGCTATGTGGCACAGTTAGTTGAAGGGCTGCATATGCTGGGCAGACTAAGAAAGCTCAGCTTTGAGGGGCCATGAAAGAAGCTCTTGATGACTTTCTGGATTCCCTCCCCAGGGCACTTTGGAGCTGGTCTGTGCCCCCTTCATGGGTCCCTGTCCCTGTTTTGACTGGGAAGATTGACCTGGGAAAGTCTTCTACAGCATAACCTTCCTCCCTGAATTTTCCCTCTAGGAAAAAGTAGCTTGAGACAATGAAAGGAATGTCAGAATTTGGACAGTCTAGGGCAAAGGCTTGCCAGCTTCAAACACCTGGGAGAGGGCAGTCTGTCTCCTGGGAAACAGAGGGGCAAACAAACTGCTGTAAACAGGGGAAGTCCAAAACAACTAAAAGGCAAAAGTCCAGGACAAGACAAAGGCCCAGAAAGACAAGAACATCCCTGCACACTGCATTTGCCTTAGGCAGCCCTTCCTGATAGGAAGGCTGAAGTTCAAGAAAATCTCTGTTGTAATACCAGCTGGTTACAAAACAAAGAAACAGACATCTGAGGGAACAAATGCCAGAGTTAACATAGTTAATATTAAAATGTACAGTGTGCAAAAAAAGTGCAGAATACAAAGAAACAGGAAATGATGGCCCATCCACAGGAATAGGATAAAAATCCAGAAAACACCAACAAAGAAGATCAGAATATGGACATATCAAAAAAAAAAAAAATCTTTATAAAATGATCTTAATAATGCTCAAGGAGATGAAGGAAAATACAGAGAAAGAACTAAAGGATATCAGGAAAACAATGAATGAGCAATATGAGAATCTTAATAAAGAGATAGAAATTTTGAAAAGGAAACAAACAGAACTACTTGAGTTGAAGTCCACAATAACAGAAATTAAAAATGCTCAGAGGCTTTCAAGAACAGATTGGAGCTGTTCAGTGAACTCAAAGACAAGATACTTGAAATGAGTCAGGCTAAGGAGCAGAAAGAAAAAAGGAAAAAGAATTTAAGAAACCTCTGGGATACCATGAAGCATATGAATATATGCATAATGGGAGTCCCAGAAAGAGAAGAGAGAAAGGGGCAGAAGGAATATTCAGAGAAATAATGACAGAGAACTTCCCAAGCTTAGCAAAAGATGTGAATATGCACATCTAGGAAGCTCAGAGAACACAAAACAGGATAAACTTGAAGAAAAATATACCCCATTATATATTGTTCACATTATTGAATGCAAAGGACAGGAGAGAATTCTGAAAGCTGCAAGAGAAAAGCAGCATGCTATGCACAAGGGAGTCCTAGTTAGAGGGAGTGCCAATTTCTCATCAGAAACCATGGAGGCAAGAAGGTAGAAATACTTAAACTGCTGAAAGAAAACAACTGTCTACCAAGAATTTTACATCTGATAAGACTTTCTTTTAAACATGAGGTAGAGATTAAGACACTCCCAGATAAACAAAAGCTGGGAGAGTTCCTCACCACTAAAACTGCCCTACGAGCAATGTGAAAGGGGGTTCTTCAGACTGAAAGGAAAGGACGCTAGACAGTTGTTCAAAGTGACGTAAAGAAATAAAGACCTGTGGTAAAGGTAACTATTTGGGTACTTATAAATGCCAATATTATTGTATTGTATTGTTTGGTATGTAACGCCACTGCTTACTTCCTACAGGTGCTAAAATGCAAATATGTAAAAAGAAATGATAAATGTATTGTTTTATATGAACAAAGTACAAAGGTATAAGTGGTAACAAGTACAAAAAGAAAGGTGGGGGAACAGAGGGTTATAGGAAAAGAATATGTGCATGCTATTGAAGTTAAGATATTATCAAACCAAATATGATTGTTATATATTTAGGATATTAAATTTTAACCCCATGATAACCACAAGGAAAATAGATAAAAATAAAGAAAAGAGAAGGCACTCAATATGGTACAACATAAAAAATCAAATAAATATAAAAGCAGACATTAATGGAAGAATTGAGGGACAAAAAAGGTATAAGACATAAAAAGACTAAATAGCAAAATTGCAGAAGAAAGTCCTGCATTATCAGCAGTGACTCTAAATATAAATGGATTGAACTCTCCAGTCAAAAGGCAGAGACTGGCAGAATTGAAGAAAAACATGACCCAACTCTACGCTGTCATCAAGAGACTCACCTAAAGTTCAAACATAAAGGTAGACTGCAAGTGAAAAGATGGGAAAAAAAAGTATGTCATGCAAGTAGTAATCCAAAGAGAGCTGGGATAGCTACACTAATATCAGGCAAAATAGATTTTAAGTAAAAATTGCTTACAAGGGGGTCATGTCACGAACATGGTGAGATAAGACAGTCCTTGAAAAAGCCTTCCCAGAAATTTAGCAAATAAAAGGACAAATCCTACTTTCTCAGAACTCTGGAGATGATAGAGACTGGAGAAGGACTGCACAAATGTTGAATCAAAGACACAGAAAAATCTCAGCAGAAATCCATCCTGGATGCTGATTGGTTCCCATTCCCTTCCCCCTCATTCATTCCCATGCAGGTTGGGAGATACACAGAGGCAGCAGAGCCTAGGTCCTTCCCACTGTAGACTGAGCCTGTAGAGCATCTCACAGCAGTAACTTAGACCTTCACACATATCCAGGCACAGGGACCTAAGTCTGCAGAAACCCAGGGCTCAACACAAGTGCTGAGGAGTGCTGCATACAAAAGAGTCCCAAGGGCTGAAAAAAAAAAAACAGACCACAATAGAAAGTTTGGTAAGAATTGTAGTGTCTTCAATCCAGTTTCAGTTGGCTGGACACCTAAAGGCAAAATGGATTTTTCTGAAGTGTTGCACCTTCCAGGATTAACCACATCTGGTTCCCCAGAGTAAGAGGGAAGAAAGAGAAGGCAGAAAAGCATCACAGAATTAAAAAAGGGGTGGTTGTGGTGGTTAAACAGAACTTCTGTAAGATAGGATGAGTCCAAGAACTGAAAAGTGTAAGGAAAATGGAATTTAAACAAATCATAGATGCTGGGGAGAAAATTCTGCACAGAAACAAACAGAACACATCAAAATTCCCAGAGAAGGAACAGAGGAAAGACAGCTCTCTCCTGGAGATGAAACAATTGCACAAAATGTGCAATCTTAAAAACTTTTTAAATCTTAAAAATCCAGGACAAGATCAGATGAAGAAGAGGAGAGGAAATCTGAACAGCTAAACACAGGCTATTCGTAAAGGTCTAGAATAAGTTAGACCAAGCGTCAAAGAAGACTCTAATGCAAAGCAAAACAACAAAACCCTAGAAAAGAGGGAGAAAATGACCTTCAGAGTTAACTCATCAAGATAATCAGATGCTTAGACATAAGCAAAAAATTATAAGCTATATTAAGAAACAGGAGAATATGGCTAAGTCAAGGAAACAAACAAACAAACAAAAACTTCATAGGGGATGCAGAAGTTGGTGCAACTAATCAAAAATGTGCAAATGAATCTCCTAAATCAATTCAAGAAGATGAAGGAAGATATGCATAAAGAGATAAAGGGTATTAAGAAGACATTGTGTGAGCATAAAGAAGAATTTGAAAGTATGAAAAGAAACATTACAGAAATTATGGGAATAAAAGGCAAAATAATATAGATTAAAAAAAAAACACTGGAAAAGGGGACCTAGAGATAGACAGAAGTTAGAGAAGGGGGAGTGGTTACCTAACATGTATAGACTTGTTAATGATGTTGAACTTACAGTTATGGGAATGGACAGTGGTGATGATAGTTTGTTAATGGGATTATAAGTAACAGTGCTGTACTGAAGGCAAACATGATTGAAAGTGGTTGTTTAAAGTCATGTATCAGGCAAATTAACACTACAAAAATAAAGAAGTTCTTGCATGATCTACTCCAAAGGTATGACACTTGTACAGAGAGTTATATGGGAAACAGAGTGGTATATGGGAAAAACTTCCTATTGCATGCTATGGGCTTTATTTATTAGGAATACTTTACTAGTACCACACCAATACTCGGGGTAAATTATTGGGGGTAATAAGAGTTATGGAGTGTTTTGGGTTATGATAATTGTCTAAAATTGAGAGTGATGGTGATTGCACAACTGAGGATAATGTGAAACATTGTTTATTTTGGATGGAATATATGCTATGGAAATTAGGTATCCCTTACTTAATAAATTAAATCCTCAATCTTGAGGTTTGCTCTTATGAAACTTACTTCTGTAAAGGTGAGGCTAAGCCTACCTATAATTTTGCCTAAGAGTCACCTCCAGAGAACCTCTTTTGTTGCTCAGATGTGGACTCTCGCTCTAAGCCTAACTCTGCAAATAAATTCATTACCCTCCCCTGTACATGGGACATGAATCCCCAGGGTGTGAGTCTCCCTGGTGATGTGGGACATGATTCCCAGGGATGAACCTGGTCCTGGCATCATGGGACTGAGAATGCCTTCTTGACCAAAAGAGAGAAAAGTAATGTAACAAGGTTTCACTGGCTAAGAGATTTCAAATAGAGTTGAGAGGCTGTTCTGCGGGCTACTCTTATGCAAGTTTCAGCTGGATATTGCAAATTGCCACAGTACGTCAAGCCCTGACCAACAGTATTCCCCCAAACCCTAAAGAATACCTAGGTCTCTATCTGAGACTCCATAAAAAGATTCACTCTCTAAGTTTACTCTTCAGGAACTTAAAATCTCCAGATTGTTCCTATGCCAGATAAGTCCTGGAACCCAGAGGCACCAGCCTCTTCAAGAACATCAACCAGATGCATCCCCCTTCCCCATAATGTCAACACCCCTTTTCAATATGAACAAGTTAGAGTGGTCATTTTCTAGATTTCCCTGAAGATTGAAACAGTGATCAAAGGAGAGAGGAGAAGCAAGAGACAAAATAAGATTTAACAAAGGATTGTGAATTCTGAATTATTATACATATATTTCTTTTTAGTCTCTAGTGTATTAGAACAGCTAGAAGAAGAAACTGAAATCATGGAACTGTAACCCATACCATATTTTGAAATTTGCTCTATAACTACGTGTTAAACTGTACTTCGAAAGTTATCACTTTTCTGTATATATGTTATATTTCACAATAAAAATTGTTTTAAAAAAATACATCAGAGGCATACAACAGCAAATTTGAACAAGCAGAAGATTCAGTGAGCTAGAAGACAGATAACTGAACTCATATATTCAGAAGAACAAATAAGAATAGAATAGAAAAAATTAAGCAGTGTCTTGCGGATTTGATTGACAGCATGAAGTGCACAAATATACACATCATGGGTGTCCCAGAAGGAAAAGAGAAGGGAATTGGGGCAGAAAGAATATTTGAGGAAATAATGGCTCAAAATTTCCCAACTCTTATGAAAGACATAACTATACATATCCAAGAAGCTCAATGTACTCCAAACAGAATAATCCTAACAGAACTACTCAGGAACACATACTAATAAGAATGTCAAATGCCAAAGATAAAGAGAGAATCCTCAGGGACTAACTTCTCTGAGTCTGGCTAGCCTGTAAAATTCAGAGAGGATGGAGAAAATGCATTACAAATGATGGTTATTATTGCAGCTTATGAATATAATTTTATATTATGAATTTTATGGATGCAATAGTAATATCCCATACCCCTGGGAAAAAATATTCCAATCCACTGGGGTGTGAGGAGGGTGGTGGTTCTGTTGGAACCTTTTGAATTAGAAATGGGATTGGGACCCTGCCACACACCAGGCATTGCTTTCCGCAAATTCAGAAAGTGCATCATTGCTAGCTTTAGTTCCCTCATCTATAAATTGGAGATAATGGTAGTACTGACCACTTAGGGTTTTTGTTTTTGTTGTTAAACTGACATTTATTGAGCCATTTTCGAGGCATATTGAACCACGTTCCAGGCATGGTTCTAAACAACGTAAATATATTGGTTCATTTAAACCATAACAAACCAGTAAAGAAAGTACTATTTTTATCAGCATTTTACAGCTAAGGAACCTGAGACACGGAGGCGTTAAATCTGGAGTCCCTCTGCTATGGTTCCAACCCAGGCAATTTGTCTCCAGAACCTGGGAAAATGATGAAGTTGTTTAGGCCAATGTCTATGTCACAGTAAGAGCTCAATAAATCTTCGTTGTTGTTGTTGTTGTCAGTTCTAGGCAGAAAGGCTGCCCCAGAATTTCTATTTAGGAAAGGCTTAGGGGTAGCCAGTTTGTTGCAAGAGGGAAGTGTGAAGTGTTTGCATAGCAACCATAGTTTATTGCATAGCAACCATCTGTTTACTTAAATTAGGATGGGATTTGGGCAGGGGAGAGTTAGCCGGCCACTCCATGCCACGCCACTGTCCCATGAAAATTAGCACAGCGGCAGTGAAATCCGAGCTCTCCTCCTAGAGCCGGCCTATGAGCCGGTCCTCTTTCCTCTAAAGCCTCCCCCCTCCCTTTTGAGGCGGATGGTTTCTTCCGTTCCCCAGTCCAGTTCAGGTTCCGCGCTCCTGAGACGCAAGGCGCCGGGGTCACGTGGGAGGGCCGGTGCGCTTTGTGACGCCACCGGCTCCGCCTCTCGGCCCGCCTATCCGCTCACGCCAGCCCCACCTCGCGCGCGTCGCCCGTGCAATCTCTGCCTGAGAAACCCCGGAGTCGGGCGCTCGCCCGAAGCCAGGCCGCGTCCGCCATAGTGCCTGGCTTGGAGGTGTCGCCGACGTTTGGTGAGGGCCCAAAAGCGGCAGGGGGGCAAAACGGAAAAAAAAAAAGAAAGGGAGCCAGCGAAGCCCTTGCCGTTGCCTGGAGGTTTCCGGCCATATTCTGGCTGTTCTGGGCCTAAAGGCGACGGAAGCGAAAGGCGAGAGAAGCTCGGAGCACACGGCGAGAGGAAGCGTCAGGGAGCCTCGGCGGTGTCCCCGGGGTCCTCCAAAGCCACCCGGTCGTTGTGCTGGGGCCGGGGGTGGTGAGGAAGTGCTTCGAGGCCTAGTTGAGGCCTAGTACCGGCTTTGTGTCTGAGGCAGCAGCGGCGGCACCAGCGGCGGCGGCGGCGGCGGCGGGGGGGAGGTGGAGCCGGGGGCGGCCTGCGAGAAGGCCTCTCCTCCGCCGACCGCGCTTTTTTTGGCCTAGGCCGCGGGGCCGCCTGTGGCCTCCGGGCAACAGGCGAAAGGGGTTTGTGTGGGGGTTGGGGCCTGGGCCTGGGGAAGTCGACGCCGGTCGTCCGGAAGCCAGGAGGAGGCGAGAGGCCGCTCGTGGACTCCGGGCCTAGGCCCTCTCCCCTCAACCTCCTCCCGGGGCCTGGGTGAACCCATTCCACGGAAAGAGACCAACCGGGAGGTGCGGCCGCGCTATGGACCCCTGACCCCGCGGGGGTCAATCGGACTCTTAACGTGTGGACTGACCGCTACTGACTGCACCGCCTCTCCCCGTCTCTTGCCGGCCCTTAGCATGAGCGAGGGGGACCCAGCCGGGTGACATTGTGCCCGTTGGCGATTTCTCGATTTCTCCTTTTCCCCGCCCTCGTCTCCCTTCTCCCACATGAAGTGATTCTGAGTATCGGGGTGGGGGGGTGTGTTCTGGATTATTGTTTTACGAACCCCTGCTTGTGGTTGCGGGGTATTTGATCCAAGGCCTTAGGGTCCTTCCGTGTCTTTTGAGTGTTTTGTGTGTGTACATTTTTGCTCTTAAGTTTATAAATATACATATATTGAGAGTGTCCACGTCTCCTCGCTGAACCTTAGGGATCTTTTGGCACCATGTCCTGTGTGCATTATAAATTTTCCTCTAAACTCAACTATGATACTGTCACCTTTGATGGGCTCCACATCTCCCTCTGCGATTTAAAGAAGCAGATTATGGGGAGAGAGAAGCTGAAAGCTGCCGACTGCGACCTGCAGATCACCAACGCGCAAACGAAAGAAGGTAAGCGTCACATAAGCTCCAAATATTTGCTGGTTGAAGAGAGATACTAGTAGTAAAGGTGTCTGACAGAAGACTAACCGCCATTATGTCTCTTGAAGGGCTGTTCGTTCTAATACTTTTAATACAACTTTAATTGATGGCCAAGGGTTGCAGCAGCCTGCGTGGGGTTTAACTGGCTTATTTAATTTGATTTCTGTATAATTGGGTCATTTGTAACAGGCTAATCCAAAAACGTGAAAGTCTGATTATTTTTCTTGATGTTTTTTAAAAATGGGGATGGGGGCGGGGATCTGGATTCTTTGGGTGCCTGCCTTGTGTTGTTTTGTAACTTCTTTTCCCCGTCGGACGGAGGGAAAGAGCATATGCAAGGCTTGTTATTTGTTAAAACAGCAATAAAGATAACGTAATTTTTCTTTTGGGGGATTAATGGCAAATTTATGTCTTCCTTTCTCCTGCCCTTCCTCCATTTTTTTGGAGTTTATTTTTGCGGATTTAATCCAGCCACTTTTTAATGTAATGGTTTTGGAACTTGATATGTTCATATGTGACAGGTTTTGTATTGTGTATAAGTTCCAGAAGTAGTAACACAGTAATTAGGTAGTTGAACTCTTAGTGTACTCTTAAAATTTAACAGTTGGGTAAAGATCAAAAGTACTGGTTTTTCTTTTTTAAAGTAGTAATTGCTGTATTTTACGTGATTATATCGATACGAGGATATTGACAAATAGTAGGTTGCTACCATATGAGTACAAACAAGCCACTGATTGGAATCTCTTAAGTTCTTCTTTTCGAAAGTATTTTATGATATTGGGAATTTATCAGTAGATGAAACCATGTACTGGTGGCCTTTTAAGATTCTTGAGTCTGAACTTGTGTTGTTTTCTTTTTCTCAGTACAGTAACTTTCAATAGGCCAGTCTTTTGAGTTTTATTAATAGAATGAGAAGGAATAAAGTGAAGTTGTAATTAGATTAGGGTATTTTATTGTCACTAAACTTGGTGTAAGGTGTGAGACAAGTTCATTAGTTCAAATGGATTTAGCCTGTAGTGTGTTGAGTGGCATAAATCTTATTGATATAAAAGAGTAGCTTTCCATTTCCAGACATAAGTTTAAGGAATAGCAGTACTAGCATTATGACTCAGAAATATTCATTAAGGAAGAACTTCATTTACTTAAATGATAGCATGTGAAAGATTAATCCCTGCTTCCCCCCACCCCCACTGCCCTTTTTTTTTTTTTTTTTTAACAGATGTCATATCTAAAGAACACTTCATATGAAGCTTTGGTAATTGTAATTATGTGTACCATTCCTCTACTTAAGGAAATGGAAGAATGTGGTCATGAACAGTTGAGAGATAGCTTTTTTTTTTTTACATGTTATTTGAGAAAATACCTTAGGAAAAATACTCTTTTTAAGCCTGCCAAAGCATCCCTTAAGTATTACAGTCATATTTCATTTAGACCATCTTGATACGTTAATGAGTACTTAAGAAAAAGGGAAAGAAAATATAAATATTAGGACTAGAGGATATTAAGGTAGTTTTAATGATCATATGCTATTCGGGTTTCTTAACTTACTGGAGTATTACACAACTGAAGCATTAAGGGCTAGGCTTTGTCCATCTTTTCCATCTAACGATTGAATAAAACTTAGTTTGACTGTTTGGAGTTAAGGTATGGTCGAAGGAATTCTTGTCCATCAAATTTAAGAGCTTTGTGACTTTGTTATTTCTTTCTAGTCCTGGAAGTCTAAATATGTGATAAGTAATTCAAACCCTGAAAGCCAGGAAAGTGCTTTGCCCAGCAGCGTATTTTCTTGTATATATTGTGTAAACTGTCCTTTATTGGAGAAAGCTTTGCCAGTCAATCTAGATGTTATTTAGGAAAAGGAATTGAGAGAGAGAAAAATGTGTGTTTTATGCAGTCCTCAAATTAAGGGAGAAAAAGATATTATTGATAGTGCAGAAGATAAGTCACTTAATGAGTTTTATGGGAAATAGTACCCAATGTCACAAGGCATTTGGCGTAAAAATTCCACTTGGTTTTAGCACCATCCAGTGAATTAAAGAGTGCAAAATAAATGTTTATAGCATCATAATTAGGAGATTGCTCAGAAGAGAACGCTTTAGTTTGTTGTGAATGAATGCTTTAGATTACCTTATTTCTACCATGTCACTATAGAATATTCCTTATAGTTTTGGAAATCTATCCATGTTTAGAACCTTTAAATTTTGATTAGACTAAAATGCTTCAACTGGAATTTCATGTTTTAGGGTTTTTAACTCGTTTATTTATAGACTATTTCAAAAATGAATCCCACATTATTTTTGTTATATACGAAAAACTTGTTATCTTCCTTTTCTGCAGAACACCTCCACTACCCCCCCCCCAAAAAAACTACACACACACACTTTCGTTCTGAACTTTGTGAGAGATTTGAAAGCTGAGTATGAACTACTTTTTGAAGGTCCTTGTTATCTTTCTGACTTTCTCCATTTTCCAAATTCATGTTATTCTTTCCATTCATGCCCTTCATGTTTTTGGATCAAAAATTAACCAGTGAGGAGGAAAACGGTCTTGTGACGCTAAGAGCCTCTTTGTTAAGGAGGTATTTTAAGTAGGAAAATATTTTTAAGGAACAGAGGTTTATGAAATCATTGTAATTCAGGTACATTAAAAGGTTAGGAAGATATCTATTGGGCAGCATGTTAGTTTGACACTGTGCTCTGTTGATCAAATTAATAAGTTGTCTTGGACAGCAGGAACACATTTGAAAGTTGTTAGATATTCAGAAACTTCCTGTCAAGTTTTGTTTCCAGAATTAGCTTTTAAAAAAATTCCTTTTTCCCTGCTTCCAATCTTTCTTTCTCAAAAGTTTGCTTTGGAATTTGGTACTATCATGGACTATTCAAGATATTGATATTCTTACACTGACATACCTTAATCTAGGCAGTTACATCACTAATTGGATACTAAGGTGAGAGATAGTCTACTGCTTGTTATATACTGTAAAGAACCCTTGTTTGAACAAGCATATTTAGTTTATAAGCTTAAAATACTTGGAAGAACAGAGGTAGTCAGCCACTTTGTACTGAGAAACTTAAGTGAAGGGAGTAAATCTAGTAACATTAAAGGAATGAATCTTAATGTCTCAGTCATATAATTGAGAGAGATGGATACATTTGCACATCTCTCAGCAGTGGGTTATTTTCCTTTTTGGTAATTTTGTAAATTACTTCCTTAGCAAATCTTTCTACCATAGTTTAAGTCTTAATTTCTTAATTTCATTCTTAAAGTATTGCAAATAGTTCAAGGAGTAGAAGAATAAGATCCATTCATCCTCACTCTTTGTCTTCTGTGAAAGTGACATATCTGTTCATCCAGTTTCTTAAGCCGGGAAACCAGGAATTTATGACTGTTTCCTCTTGTTCCTTCTACCCTTTCTCCCCTTAAATATTCAGACCATCAGCAAGCCTTGTTGATTCTCCCTCAAAATATTCTCTCTCTGCCATGTCCTAGCACAAGCCATCATCTCTTACCTGGACAGTGCAGCAGGCTCCTTATTAGTCACCATTTCTATTCCTGTTTCCCCTACACTTTATTCTCTCCTTAGATGCCAGAGTCATCTATTTTTTTTTTTTTTTTGTAATATAAAATATAAAACAAATCATGTCACCACTTTGTTTAAAATCCTTCAGTAACTTCCTGTTGTACTTAGAAACAAAAAATAAATCAATGTATGATCTGTACCTTAAAAGCTGTATTTCATATCATTTTTTTCTCTTTTGTTTTCTTTAGCATTTCTGGCATTTTTGTTTTTTTTCTACATGATGTCCCTCTGCCTGAAACATTCTTTTCCCAGTTTTTTGCACATCTGGCTGGCCTCTCAGTCTTTAAGTCTCAAATGTTAGTCCTTAAAGAGACCTTTTGTGAATCAGAATTCTATCTAAAGTAACATCCTACATCTAATTCTTTATATAAAACCATTTTCTCCTTATTCATATGTCATAATGTAATTTTTAGTCTGTCTTCCCAGTAATACACTCCATGAGGCAGGGATCATAATACTCAATTCATGTTTAGGGACTAGAAGAGACAGAATTTCATTCAAAATAAAGCTTTTTCTCATAGTTCACAAGTGCAGCATTTCTGGCTTAAACTAGAAAATGTCTTTGTCTTTCTGAGATTTTGGGTTCTGCAGAAGTGGCGGTACTAGAACCAAGAACCTGCTGACACTATTTGGTGTCGTTTGAAGAGAAGCCTCCTTATAGCTTTGACTGTGTGTTCTGATAATCAGTAATGTAGAGTGAGGAACGTGTGGTTTTTAATACTCTCTTAAATTTAAGTCCATTTCCCATAAAATTTATATTTGGTTGAAGTTTTCTGATTCCAAGGGACTATGACTTAGTCAAATCCCCAAATAGAAATATGACTCTTTTATCTTTTTATTTACAGAATACACTGATGATAATGCTCTAATTCCTAAGAATTCATCTGTGATTGTTAGAAGAATTCCCATTGGAGGTGTTAAATCTACAAGCAAGACATATGTTATGTAAGTTTTTATCAAATCTGATGTATTTTGAGTTTTTCAAAGCAGACTTTGTGAGAAAAACATGTATTTTAGAACTGAACTCATCACTTTATGCTTAATGAGTGTATCTTCTCAACTATGAGGATGGTTTTTTTTTCCTGATTTTTACCCCCAGTTAAATTAACTTAGCCTATGGTTAGTAATAAGAAAATTTTTGTTCTACATAAGCAGTTTACAAAGACAAGGAAGTGATGTTCAAATCAGTAAATATTTCTGTACTCTTCTTTGGTTTTTATGTGCCTGCACAATATATTTTTCTGTTTTACTGTTTTCTTCACTACAGAGATGTTTATAAGTGTCTTAAGAGATGTGTCCTACTGAATATTTCGACAGTTTCAGGAGTGTTCAGGGTTGCTAACATTTGCTCCATATCAATAAGGGGCTTTGATTGGAAGGCCATAGAATTATAAAGAGTTTATAAGTGCAGACTCTGGAATTCTAAGTACAGGCTTAGGTTTGACTCCCTTTATTGCTTCATACCAGTTGTGTTACCTTGGTAAGTTACCTAAAGTCCCTATGCCACAGATTTCCTGTAAAGTAAAATGGGGATATGAGTACTTAAGTCATAAGAGGTTGTAAAGAAGAAATGAACAATGGCTTGGCTCTTGGTAAATGCCTAGTATATTGTTGGGGTAAGAACACAGCAATATCTCAGGACTACTCTAGAGCTTAAGGAATTCACTTAAGTGACAGGATTAAAACTTCATATCCTGAATTTTCTCAGCTTCCTTGCAATTTTAATAGTGATATCAGAACTATAATATGAGAAAAGGGCAGCAACTGGGCTGTTTAAAGAATGGTGATTTTTAGGTGCTTTCTTTGAAATTTTGGCAAATTCTGGTTTTGGTCAATGAAAAATTATGGAACTTGCCAGTCGTAGGAAATGGAATGTATTTCTGGAATTGAGGAATATTAAAGTTAACCTATTGGAGCTTTACCTCATGTGAACAAGTATTCATTCTATTATCATTAGTTTGTTACAGAGTTACATTCCATATCTCAACATGTGGCAGTTCTTTTGTGTAATATTTTGGTATAGTAACAATTTCAAAAGCCATATTTTTATTTTGTTTTTTTTTGTTGTAATCACCAAGTGAACTTAAGGGTATGTACTTTTAGGTTTGTATAATTTCAAGAAATTATAAGGGGAGAATTCTTACAGTCTAGTATGAAATCACACTTTAATTTACCAAGTGCTTATTTTAATAGCAAATAATGCAATTCCAGTAGATTTCTTGATAATCAGAAACTCTTTGGAAAAGAAGTAACTACATGGCAAAATAAGTTGCCTCTTACACAGGGTTGTGTATAATTCACTGTACCTAGGATTTCCTTTGTATAAATTTGCCTCGTAAAATGCCTGAATTTGTTGCGCAAATACTAGAAAATGAAAATTTGATTTTTATCACAGAACTTCCACATCGCACAAACCTAGTTCAGATGCTGACACTGCTTTATAATTGGGGCAGTGTAAACTTACTAAAACTAAGCATTAAAGACTACTTAACAACCCAACCCTCTTTTTTGTCCTGTGTGGGCTTTTAAAGGAGTTGCTTCTTGGGATTATTTATATGCACTTTTAAACATTGAACTGTTCAGTTCTCCATAACAACCATTTAACTCATTCTTTTAACTAAAATACTATTAATCAGACTGTATGTTGCTTTACTGTATGTTAGAATTCTTGTTTAGTCTTTGGTTGTTATTTTGACAAGCTTTAAAAGTAAGCCTGTCTTTCTGGATTTGAAATTTAGCTTTTAGAGAACAGCAGTTTCTCAGAGATCCAAATCCTAAATAACAGCAGTGGTCTTGCTTTAAGAAAATTTAATATATGAAAATTTACATTTGAACCAATTAAAAAACTAGGTAAAAATGTAATTTAATTATTTAATCTATTAAGAATTAACCACAAGGTTTCTTTAACACATTAAAATCTCTGTACTTACCTTTCAGAAAATGTTTGTAAGTGGCAAGGTACACCTATTCTAAAATTCCCCAGTATGGATTCCAACCCCTGCACAAATGCATCCTTAACTGTTCAAAGGTGATAATGATTTAACAAAGTAATGTATTCATTACTGTATTATGGAGCCATAGTGTATTCGTGGCTGTTTTAAAATCTTTGTTGCAAATAAAAAGTATGTTATTAAAAATGTGTGATGGGAGGTATAAAAATTTATTAGCACAAAAGGTTCATAAGTAGCTGCTCAGTATCTAATGTTATTTTTTGTTGTTTCCCTTTGTTTTTTAGAAGTCGAACTGAACCAGTGATGGGAACTTCAAAAGCAGTATGTAAAAACACAATCTCACACTTTTCTACACATTGCTTTTACCTTTATAATGTAGCAGTGAAGTAAATCATTTTAGAAATTTATATCCAACCGATCGTAGTACATATTGTAAATAAAATGTATTTTCATGACAGATCAGTTGAATATGGATATATATGGCATGATTTGCACACTTATTTTGTAGAAATGGGTAATTTGTGCCCAGAAAACACTGTTTCGTATTGAATATGATAGAATTCTCCTTTTTGATACTGTGTTGTACAGTTAATGTATGATCCTTTTTAGATCACGTAGGTTTTACACTAAAGAACATGATAACATGTTCTGCATCTGTCTGTCTATAGTTAGTATTTTGTATGTTATGTACAGGCTGTTGTGTGCTTTTTGTTTCTTACAATAAAAAAAATGTTTGGAGTGTATATTTTGCCATTTTCACGTTGTATCACTTAGTTTTTGTTAGTTTTTTTTTTCCCTGACTGATTGGTGGCTTTGAAAATGCATTAGCAACATGCAAAGTTTATATTAAGATTAATGCTTTCTCCAAGTTCAAACACAGCATAGAAAAGATATTTCCAGAGAGAAGACCCTTTGGTTCAGCTTTATTATTTAGTCTTCTGTGTTTGGCAATTTTGATCTCTATTCTTTGTTTATAACCATATTGTAAAGTGAAATCTGAGGTTGGGCCCTGCATACTGCCCACAAGTATATAAATGATGCAGTGATTTTGAAGATTTTACCCAATTGGGTACATTGTTTTCAGAATTTAATAAGAGGTCTTCCGTTTCTATGTAGTCTACTCAGATGTCCAAATTAAAATATTTCCCTTTTATAAGATATTAATTGTAGGCTTTAAAAGCTGTAGCTTCAGAGGTAACTCCCCTTAACCGGGTAGCATCTTAACTTTTGTTATCACAGATTAACCTTTTGTATGATACCATTTTGACTTAAGCTCTTAAGCAAAAGGCAGCAGCATTCCTAAGTTGTGGGGTGAAACATGATCTGTTTCAGAACACAGGTCTGTAGTAATTGGGGTTTTGTAAATTGGATGATTTTACTGCTCAGGCTTGATATTGTACACAATGCAAGATGTCTGAAATCTTTATTTAGAATTCAAGGTTATTGCTTGCTGTTTCACTTTCTCCTCTTTAAATACTACTGATCTTTAATTGTGTATGAGGCATTTCACTAACCTTGGATCACTGGATCTTAAACATGATAAAATAGAATATCTGAACTTTGGACTTGTTCTCTAAAATATATGGCCTTTAGTTCTCATGGAACTAAATACAGTGATTCAAAGATCAAAACTCTTAGTGTTTGGGGTTTTTGTTTTTTGTTTTTTCCTCTTTTTGGGAAATGGAGGGGCGTTTTTGTTTTTGTTTTTTTGTTTTTTGTTTTTTTCTTTTTTTGAGCATAATGCTGTAAAAACTGTCCAAGTTTCTGTTTTGCTGGTGATTGATTTAAAATTGATTTTTATGTATCCAAATGCTAGCACAAATTAGATGGACTATCCTGGTGACTGTAGTAGTTAATGTAACGCATTTTGTATAAAGTACACTTTATATAGTATTTAAACTAATTCAGATGAAGTTTTATTTCTTGAAAACAGTTATTTCCTTTTTGTTTATTAGCATGTGTATAAACACAAATCACATGTTCATAAATAAAGTTAACATTCTTTAGCCTCGTGTGTTCCCTGGCATGTCTGTATTACATTTATAAGAAGTTTTTATTTATTTATTTTTATTTTAAGCTTATTTAGGTTTCTTTTCTTTTTTTAATACTTTAAAAGGGGCTTTAATTTTTAAGTAGAATTATCTGAAATGGAGACATTAGATACTTATCTCCATCATTTATTTGCTTGGGATACATTTGTTGACATTTAATAAGAGAATATATTCAAGACTAATTAGTGCTCCATTTTAGGAAACCGAAGACTCACATGGATTATACACATTCACAAAAGCAAAGTTAGAGGTGCTAAATCAAATTTTAAAATTCTGATTAGTAAAAGTAAATGTGTGTATTTTTTTTAATAACTTAAGCCAACTTTAATCAAGAATCGCTGTTTCTAAGTTGCTCAGCCTTGTATTATGTAGTCGTTTTTCCATGTTGGTGCTTCAAAGCTGGATGTTCTTCCTGCTGTTGAACATCAGAGTTACATTTTGTTAGGACCCTTTCATTTCAAGCCAGTATGGCTGGCATAAAAGATTTCAGATCCTTGCTCCCAGAAACAAAACCACTAATTCGATGTAGAGAGGTGGATTAATTTTAATAATGTCTACAGTGTGTATAGATTAGTTTTTTGAAGGTGATTTTTTAAACATGAATTTTTTTCACCTTCAGTATCGAACCACCAATCACTTTTTATTGCTGTTTGGTACATATAAATTTCTAATTATTTTTAAAACATTTCATTTTTTTTGGTCAACATTTTCACTCCTTTAGTACCTTTGCCATATGTAGAAAATAAAATTGGATTCTTTTCTAAAATTATGGTACATTTAACTTGTGGATTATAAGATACTTAGGTGCTCTGGTGATTATTTGGTGGAAAAAATGTGATTTAGATGCCATTTTATATCTGAAGTCACTTTCAGCTCAAAATAAGGTACCAAGAGCATGTTGGCAGAAAACTAAAAAGAAAACCAAGCACAACAAAAAACCCCAGCTATGTCTTAAGCATTAGGAGTGAGAAGTTTAAAAAAAATTTGCAGTTTTTCAGTTCCAGTGTTAAGAAAGTTAATATAACTGATTGCCTTCTAAGAAAATCAGCACTATTCATATTTTAGATAGTAATGGACTAGTTTTTAAATGCTGTTAATTTGTTTAACTGGTTAGGAACATAGTATAGATGGCTGACAGCAATTTGTTCAGTCTTGTTACTTAAATTCAAACAATCCCTGACTCATGTAAAATGTAAACCTCCTTAAAATATTTAATAGGTCAGAATTTATTCTGGATAAAAAATAGGCTACTTATGGTTTTGTTTGGTTTTGTTTTCTTCCTGAACACTTCATCAAAGCTGGGCAAGAGTAAGACACCATTGGTGGCTCTGTGGTTATGCATTAGGTGTGGGATCGTTGCATTAGAATCTATATTTCTTCAGCGTGGAGCAAAGATCTTTTTATCTAAAAAAGCATACCAGTAATAATATCCATCAAGCTAACTTTTAAAACCTTAAGATATTTGCTAGCTATATCTTAAATTTAGCCAACATTATTTTTATTTACATTGTTGAATTCCTACTGTGTCAAGCATTGTGCTGAGAACATCCTGTTGAAACTGGTGTTACGTATTGGAGGCTTCGAGTTATGCTGCTTTTATTTTATTTTAATATTCTTTGTTGCTGGAATATTTGAAAAATACCTGAAGGCTCACTTCTTTGAAGTGTTTTTTATTTATCTATTTTTTAATCCAGACATCTTGTTACATTCTCCCTATTTTAAACAAAAGTTCTGACCAGTAATGCATGAGAAACTTGTAACAGGGTGGACAAGCAACCCACTTGCTACATAGGAAGCTAGTTATGTGTTCCTTTTGGTACACTTGCGGGGAAATCGTTTTTAGCATAACACTTTTTTTGCTGATATTAAAAATCATTATAGTGGATCAAGTAATAAAAAAATATTAATATATCACATTTTAAAATACATATTCAACGTCTTATACCGTTCATACATAAAACTTTCTCCATTTGATTAAATTATCATTCTTATTGCCCAAATATTAGAGTTCATGATAATATGTGATAGCTCTGTTTGCCTTTGGAGAGCCTAGAGTACCTTTTGTTTCCCTTTTTCTGGTTTAACATCTTTGCCCTGATAAAGCAGTCATTTCTTTGGCAAGACGCTCTTGCTACTCTTTGTATGGGAGAATAAACAAACTTATTTGAACTGAGCAGTATGTGCTCAAAAAAAAGAAAGTAGCAATTATGAGAGAGCTATTATTTATTAAAGCAATTATCTGGGCCTTTAAAGATTTGCTTGTTTTTAAAATGTTATATAATGCATTGTAGAAAAGTTAAAAGAATTCTTATATTCTCTCCTCTAACTCTGTCTTGAGCATTATCAAATTTGGAGACCATTGAAAGATATGGGACTCTTATTTAGTCACCGTTCTGAACAAATTTCCTATGTGATATCCTTTTCTTTATCCCATTTTTTCATTTAATTGGGTCCCCCTCAACTCAGCCTTTTTACTGCATGTGAGATACATAGAAAAGGATAAAGTGGGGTGAGCTCCGCTTTCTGGTTTAAAATGGAAAATAACATTCTTTAGAAAATTTCTAAGAAAAGGCCCATTAAATGGCATTTGAACATTAAAAGGCAATAGGGGCTAAATGATCACTTTCGGATGTATTCAGTGTGGAACTTGAATGTGTGTTTAATTTTTTGTGAACAGATTGATGACTCTTCTGCATCTATTTCTCTGGCCCAGCTTACAAAGGTATATATATATATATATATATATATTCTTGAAAATACGTCTTTTTTTTAACATTTTATTTTTTAATGTGAAACAATTTTTTAAGTAGGGTGGGGGTGGGTATATTTTGCAGAAACATTGTACATATTGTTACTATCCTGTAAAGAGTAGTTGCTGTTTGGGGAAGATAGGGGAGTACTCTGTCAGCCTCAACGTAATGTCGGAGTTATTGTTCATCTTCAAGACGGAAGACATGAAGCTACACTTACTCATTTTTTCCCTCATACATTTTGTTTAGTTATACATTGGAAACAAAGTTCTGGAGGAATACCCTGGTTTGGGCTGTAAATTATGTGGACTTTGTTTAAGCAGCCAAAATAGAAGCTTTCCTTGACATGGACAACTGTGTGGTTATTCTTGAATATTTTAATTGATCCCATGATGGTCATTTTAGATGTGATACAGTTGTTTCTTTATGCAATAATAGACTTGTAGTCTGTCTGCATTAGAAAAATTTTAAACAACCTAATTTGTTTGAACACAGACTATGTGAATTGTGTAAGTGTATAAAGCTGTTTGCAGGAATATACCAATGTATATGTTTGGCATTGGGGCAAATTGTTACTTCCTGAAATAATTGTATATGCCATGTTTTGCAATAAGGTTGCTTGCATTTTCTGCTCAACGATGTGTACCTTTTGCTTGGGAAAGCACTAGTGATGGATTGCTTTTTAAAACAATAGATCTAGCTTGTGAATCATGCCTTTTTTAAAAAGCAAATATTGCAGAATAGGCAGACTCTTTTGAGGGCCAAGAAGGAAGTTTTCCAATTTTCCAAAAATCCTTTTTTCCCTGTCAGAAGTATGAAACCAAATTTTAGCAAACAAGATGAGTGAAAAAAGGGGTTTTCCATTAGTGCTGTCCCTCTGTTGTCCTTGGCTCTGTTATAGGTTGTGTCCTTTTTCCCTAGAATGTATCCCCCCAAAATGTTTTAGTAATCAATATTGCTATATAAGCTCCTGTTCTGGGAAAATTAAATATTAAAATTGATGATTCTAAAAGTGAGCTGAAATTGTCCTTTCTTAATTTTCTAATGCATAGTGGTTTAGCATAGTGCTAATATCTTTAGCAGTTTATAGTTTACTGTTTTTATTCTTATGTACTATAAGGGCCATATTTGAATTTTGGTCTATTCCTACTATTGTTTCTTTAGGGGGAGGAATTGATGAGTTTTGGAGGTTTGGGGGATTTTCTTTTTCTTTTTTCTTTTTTTAAAACTATTTGTAAATTAATGTTTGGGTTCAAACAAATTAGTTGTTAAACATCTGTAATCCAGTTTTCTGTAAATGTTGCTGTTGTTCTAAGCTCTGTTAATGTTAAGCACTCTTTGTATATAAAATTACAATAAAATGTTAAAACTGATTGCTTGTTTTGTGGATGAATGTAAAACTGAAACCCGATGAATGACTGATACGAGTGCTACATTCTTGAAGGTATAAGTTATTAGGAATCACTCCCTTAGACCCTGCTTATATCTAGACTGTTATATAATATTTTAAAGATGAAGTTCATAAAACCTATTTGGAGCATTGAATTTCAAGTTATGAAAGCCCAGTACACGTCTTTTGCACTTAATTTGTCACCACTACCTGAAGAGTCTTCTGACTTCTAATATCTGCTGCATAATACATTCAGTTATTCTACTCCTACCTCCAAGCTGTGAGTACATATTATAGTACACTTGAATTATTTATAAGGTTTTAAAATATCAAGTGTCTTTCTTTTAACTTAGTCTCAGCCTTTAACTATTAGAATAGTAGTATGCAAATCTTCATGTAAGGTACAAACAGGGTCTAAGGTTTGAGTGCCCCCCGTAAAGACACTTCAGCCCTGCAGATACCCAAACATCATGTAGTGACATAAGGAACTCCCAGTGCCTCTTCCAGGTTATCCATGTAAATAGCTGTTTTTATGCAAGATTAGTTAGATACTGCTCTTTACAGGATGAGTGGTGTTATCTTTGGCTGTGTGGTCTTAAATGTGTTTCTAATGTGTATGTCAAATAATTACCTGTTAAACAGACTGCCAATCTGGCTGAAGCCAATGCTTCTGAAGAAGATAAAATTAAAGCAATGATGTCGCAATCTGGCCATGAATACGACCCAATCAAGTAAGTCTATAAATACTTTATACTAATAGGAAACTTTGGGGTGACTTTTTCCCCCCAGTCAGAAGCATTATTTTAAAAAATCTTTTTGTGCATGTAATTTTTTTCCTTTTCAGTTACATGAAGAAACCCCTAGGTCCACCACCTCCATCTTATACCTGTTTCCGTTGTGGTAAACCAGGCCATTATATTAAGAATTGCCCAACAAATGGGGTAAGTCCAATGTAGAAGCTATGGTACAATCACTGTTTTTCTTTGAATTATTTCTTAGCTAGCTTACTTTCCTGGGTAAATATTCCCTTCTCTATTACATTGACAAATGAGCATGGGCCTCTGGAGCCAAATTGCCAGGCTTCAAATCCTGGCTCTGCCACTTAGTAGCTGAATGAGTTTGGGCAAATTACATGACTTCTCCAAGGCTATTTTTCCTTCACTGTGGAGTGGGGATAATAATAGTACTTACCTTACATGGTGCTACAAATGATATAAGCAGTTAGTATGCAGTGCATAATGTTAGCTAATATTACTGAATAAAGGTAACTGCTTTCTCTTTTTCTCCTCTCCCTCTCCCGTTTTCCCTTGGAATAGGATAAGAACTTTGAATCTGGTCCTAGGATTAAAAAGAGCACTGGAATTCCCAGAAGTTTTATGATGGAAGTGAAAGATCCTAACATGAAAGGTGCAATGCTTACCAACACTGGAAAATACGCAATACCAACTATTGATGCGTAAGTATTCAAATGATATATGACCTGTGGAGACTACAGTCATTTTCAGTGTATAGTGTTTTAATTTGGCCTTGTAATTTGGCTACTTTAGATTCTCTGGGAACATTGTATACCAAGATCATTAGTTAGTATCCACATGTTGCATTTCTATGTTAAGAATGAGAGGCTGCAGTCTGCTCCATTTAAAACAGATTTAAAATGGATTTGGGGGATTTGGGTTTTCAGTGAGTGCCACTTCCCTTGTAGGTTTCTGTTTTTTTCTTTTTCTGTCATTACCTGCTTTCTTCCTCATTCACATACATATTCTCACATAATCTTATTTTATATGCTATGTGTGTAGGTGAACAAGGCTATCTTAATCGATCATTCTGCAAAACAAGAGGCTTAAGAATAAAAGTTCTGTGAAATGTTGAGGCAGATTTAAGTGCCAAGAATAAATGAAATACTGGGGTATCTTGAAAAAGTGTGGCTATACCGCATGAGTCTTAAGATTGTAAAGTATGGTTTCTTTTATAAGCCATTAGTTCATATCAGCTATATCTCTTAAAAAACACCTACATGCTTATTTTTAATGTTTTTTTTTTTAAATTAAATTTTATGAGCAGATTTAAAATGAAATAGAAATGAAATCCTGTTGGCATGGTCTAATTAGATAAACTTCCCATTTTATCAGCACTTATTAATATCTTTTTGATTGCCTTTAGCAGTTACGAGCTCACAAAATATACAACACAATATTAGGTATTCCTTTGGGCTATAGTTCTTTAACTTTATTGTGCATGAGAATCTCCTGCCACAGTGTGTTAAAAGATTCTGGGGGCCCTACCTCCAGCTTTTGATCTAGTGGTTTTTAATAGGACCCTGATTCTACATTTTTAACAAGTCTTCTAGGGGATTATTTTGTTTGGGGGGTCCTCAAGACATATTTTTTAGAAATTTTAGTTTAGAGAATAGGTGTTTGTGTTCTCAAATTACATATGAGAACCCAGTTTTCCTCACTTTCATGCTGAACTTCAGGTGAAGTTTCATGTGAACTTCAAGTGAAGTTTCATACACTTCAATATTCTTGAAGTGTAGAATATAGTGAGCAGGCAGGGATGATAAAAATGGTTATGCTGTGGAATTATATTAAAAAGCTTAAGTTTTTACTTCAGTAAATATAGTGTTTTAGTTAACTGATAAGAATTAATACTTAACTCCCAACCTTGCTCACTTTCTCAGCTTCACCCCATCTATTTTTTATCAGTCACCATTCTGTGTTTTTGTGGTTCATCTTAAAGCAGTCTATTATGCTGTTTCTAATTCAGAGGAATTTCATAGATGCGTTGAAACAACTTTAGCTTGAAATTAATGAGTTTTGCTGACAGTTTATTTAAGAGTAGACTGCTTCATCTATATTTTGTAGAAGTATTAGAATATTAAAAAGAATAGAAATTTGTTGGAAAAATTAACATCACTTATGAACCCTAATTAATTTCATTGCTTTTGAATGCTAAAATAAAAGCCAAATTGTGCCAGACACACAGCAAATATTGGGGAAAAATGGGAGCCCAAATAATTAAATGAAACTTTCACTCTCTCCACTAACACCACTGATAAGCAACTCAGACTCTTCTGTTTCTTTTTCTATCCTCTTTTCTCCTCTTTTTTTTTTTTTTTTTTTTTTTTTTTTTTTGCCTTTCTCTCTTTTGGGCAGTGGGAGACTCCTCTTTCACAAATTGGGAACAGTGGGGCATAAGCAAATTGATACTTATTTCTGGAATCGTGGTGATGTCTATGGAGCAACTGCAACACAAATAACACACCTAAGGTACCCTACTCTGTACAGCTGAGATTCTTTCATTTTCAGCATTTAGATAAACACACTGTTCCTAAATGAAATAGAAAGGATTTCTTTAGGAATTCCTATGTTTTATACATATTTGCCTAATTACAGAAAAGACAGGAATGTGGAAGCAATGTGGTGATCAGTCTGAGAATAGCATTTTTTTGTGTGTGTGTGGCTTTGTTAATTTATTGAACATTTCTGCAAAACACATTTCTACCAAAGACTGGATCCAGAATGTCTGAGGTGTTAACTTCATATTTTTGTAACACATGTTCTAATCATTTAAGTCATTAATATTTCTTAACTGACTATAAATAGTTTATTCTTTTAAAATACTAATTATAAGTAGACCACTGGTTTTTAAGTCTCATTCTATTTGTGAGGAGGTGATATTTTCCCTGAACTGTATCCCCTTATTTGTGAAATGTGAGTACTAATTGTACTTTCCCATCTTGTAGCATTCACTTAAATACCTTTACATGTTTTGGGAACATTAGGACACGAAGGAGAAAAAATTTTTTCCCGAGGAACATGTAGGGAGAAAACTGATTACGGTATTGTGTCTAAGTTCAAATCCTGTCTCTGCCACTCAAATACAACTTTGTGGCATTGAGCATATTGCTTTACCTCTCTGGCACTTAGTTCTTAGCATTACAGATGTATGGATGGTCTCAAGGATTTTGTTCTGTGGTGTTCTGGTATTTTTGAAGGAGGGGAGGATGCTCATAACTGTTCCCTTATTTTGGAAGGTATTATGTTTGTTGAAACTAATTTAGCATTGCACTGAATTGTATGTTCCCATTAAAGTGTGATAGAACATGTAGCATATGTTGGGAATACTTTGCCTTCTTAAAATGTTAAAAATACTAAAATCTTCTTTTACAGAGAAGCATATGCAATTGGGAAGAAAGAAAAACCACCTTTCTTACCAGAAGAACCATCTTCTTCATCAGAAGAAGATGATCCAATCCCAGATGAATTGTTGTGTCTCATCTGCAAGGATATCATGACTGATGCGGTTGTCATTCCCTGCTGTGGAAACAGTTATTGTGATGAATGTAAGGAAGTTGAGACATGAATTTTAGAATATTTGTATTTACTTGGAAAGGCTCTTAGCAATGTATTTTTTTTAAATATTACAATTGTTCACCTGTTCCTTAATTTGGGTAACTGTAGTGAGGTTTTCTAAAATAAAGATTTTTGGATTTCTTCCTGTACATTTTGAAGGGTATACAGAATTTTTAAAATTTTAAAAACTTTTTGGGTCTTAGATTTTCTAGAAATGTTTTTAAATGGTCCCTTTCCTGTGTTGTGAATAATAGTTTATTCTAGAATTCTTAAGTATAATTAATACATGCTTTCTATAAACATAGTACTCAAATTTGCCACATGGTTACCTGTGACATTTTTTCCTAATCATTCAACTTAGCATTTAGTTTTCCCTTTTCACCAAGAAGAAAATAACGTCATCTGAAAAATTCATTACTCCTTCCTGCCCTAGTCTTTTTCATTTCTAAAGGCAGTTTTAGAATATAAATTTCTTTCATTTTCAGACCTCTTTAGTGAAGACCAAAGTCAAGAGGTCACTTAAGGCTTGCTTTAGAGTGTGCCTTCACTTTAACCCACTACTTATTACTTGATTTTTACAATGCCAAAGCATAATCAGTGAATCTGCAATTTAGTATTACTCTTACCTACCATGCTGTAGGTGTCTCTGATTGCCTTGCTTGAATAATGCTTCTGTTTTTTTAATTGTCCTTTACTTAATGATGTTTTTTTTCCATAAGTTAATCATGTAAATGTGTTTCTTGGTCTCTTTTTCTAGACTATCTCTTGGCATTATTTTTTTCCTATAATATCCCAGTTGGTAGCTGAAAAAATGGGAAAAAACTGCTTTTTCTCTGTTTGAATATTTGTCAATGGTATTCACAATCTGTCTTCATAAAGTAGCATAGGTCATAGAAATGAGAGCAGAGGGGTCCTGTGGGGTAACAAGACTATTTAAGTTTCTTATTCTAAGAATAGAAATGATTAATGATATGTGCTTAGAAAGCAGTAGTGTAACTGAACAGATGTAGGCTGTCTTTAATTCAGTCTATAAATTAAAAATTCATACTATTATTATTTAAAATTTTATCATACATAGGTATAAGAACAGCACTACTGGAATCAGATGAACATACATGTCCAACATGCCATCAGAATGATGTCTCACCCGATGCTTTAATTGCCAATAAATTTTTACGACAGGTAGTTACTTCAGATCCCTTTTATGAAAAAAAAATATTTTTTAATCTTTTAACTGTGCTTGAGTAGAATATGTTACATTTTTCTGCATTTTTTTGTTTTGTTTTGGTAGGCTGTTAATAATTTCAAAAATGAAACTGGTTATACGAAAAGACTACGAAAGCAGTTGCCTCCACCACCACCCCCAGTACCACCTCCAAGACCACTTATTCAGCGGAACCTACAACCTCTAATGAGATCTCCAATATCAAGACAGCAAGATCCTCTGATGATCCCAGTGACATCTTCATCAACTCATGCAGCTCCCTCTATATCTTCGTTGACTTCTAATCAGTCTTCCTTGGCCCCTCCTGTGCCTGGAAATCCGTCTTCTACCCCAGCTCCTGTTCCTGATATAACTGCAACAGTATCAATATCAGTCCATTCAGAAAAATCAGATGGACCCTTCCGGTGAGGATTTCTCACTATTAGAAAACAATTGTGATTAATGATGTAGCTTTTTGTTGTGTATTATTTTTAATTATGTTATCCTTGTGGACCACTGTGCTCAATAAGTTGAGGTGGCTTGTAAGAAATGACTTAAGTCTTATTTATGGAAGAGACAGATGGAGGAGTTCATTGATGGCAAATGACTATTGAGCATCCCAAGGCCAAACTCTGTACAAGTTGCCAACAACCCCTATTAAGTGTTGAATGGTATACCATAAAAGCTTTGCAGTTCAGAGGAGAAATTCACTTGTCATAATTACAATATTAGAAAAGAGTGAATTTGAGCAGAATTCAGAACAATTTAGATAGATGAAAAACATTGGTGGAGGTAGAGAAGTCAGGAGCGTAATTATGTAGGAAAGTACAAAAACTCATTTAAATCCTACTACAGAAATTAAAGGGACCCTTGGCCATGTAGTCCAATTGTTCATAGTTCTTAAAAGATCAGTCAGCTTTTTAAAAAATAGATGCTATGGGCCTGTTCCCAGACACACTGAAGTAAAATCTTTAGGGATGGGACCTTTACATGTGTATTTAAGAAATTTTACTGTTCTAGTTCAACCTTTAATGTGGTTGATAGTGGAAATAAAGCCCAGAGAATTCAGTGGCTTACCCAAGATTATCTTTTGATTTAGTGATCGAGCTGGAACTAGAACTTACTCTTAATTCTATATTTTTTGTCTTTACATTTTTCACACTTTGGTTTTCTTCTGCATTTTAACTGTTCTTAAAACTAATTTCTGTCATACCTGTCCTATGTAATACTTCTTAAGAAGCTTCTTCTTTTTACTCTTACGTATGCTTCCAAAGGTCCAGTTCTCTCACTTTTCCTTAAACGCTTTCATCATCTTTGACTTAACTCGTCTTAATGCAGTTGATGCATAAACTCTTAATCCTTTATTTTTGATGACTTTTAAATGTATTGTAAATTATAATATTTTCCAGGGATTCTGATAATAAAATTTTACCAGCTGCTGCCCTTGCATCAGAACATTCAAAGGGAACCTCCTCAATTGCAATTACTGCTCTTATGGAAGAGAAGGTAAACATTGCTGGCTCTTAGAGTTGAGTTTTTTTTGTAGTAGGGTTTTTGTTTTGTTAATTTAATTTCATGTTTACTGTTTTTTTTTAACCCTTTTATATTTGTGTTTTTTCCTAAAGGGTTACCAGGTGCCTGTACTTGGAACCCCATCTTTGCTTGGACAGTCTTTATTGCATGGACAGTTAATCCCCACAACTGGTAAGTAAAATCATTTTGGTTACAACTATTCTTTTCCTTTAAATTATTTTAGCTTTATTTAATAGCAATTTAACCTGTCCTTATTGTTTTTGTTTATCTTTTGTTTCCAAGGTCCAGTAAGAATAAATGCTGCTCGTCCAGGTGGCGGTCGACCAGGTTGGGAACAGTAAGTGTATGTTTAAAATAATCTTCAGATGGTTACTTTCTAACTGGATAATGGAAAACTATAAACTAGGCAATGTGTTGCTGAATGCTTTTATTGTAAACTTTATTTTCATGTCTAATAAATGGTGATACTCATTGACAATGCCATTAATGAAGAATTACTTGAATAATTACTTACTTTAAATATTGAATCATTTATTTCCCTAATTGGTTAAGCTTTTTCCTGACCTTAATTGGATGCAAAATTTGATTTGGTAAATACATGTTAAGCCTAAAGTCTAGCAAACACAAAATTTCTCATTTTGAATAGTCTTTTAATGAAATCCTCAAATAAAATCTATAATGTGCAATTTTCTGACCTGAAATATGAAGAACTTTGATCTCTGTGTGATGTTTTATGGCTTTAAAAATTAGATTTCTCATCTTTTTATACAGTCATTTCTGTTTATGTAACTCAGTTTAAGACTGGTTTATATGCGTAGACTTTGGTCTTTTTGTTTGAAAAATAAATCACGTTTGTCATTGAGAAAGTATGTTAAATGAGAGACTAGCAGAATACATCAATGGAAAGAACATGGAATATGGAGTCAGGTAGACCTGGATTTAAATTCCAGATCCTCCATTTATTAGCTGCATGACAATTGGGCATACATTTTTACTTCTTAATCTCCATTTTGCTACCTACCTTAACATGTAAAATGCTTGCATAGTACCCAGCAGATAAAAGGGCCCCTTTCCTTTCCTACAACAATGCTTTCACAGAGTAACTTAAAAAATGCTAATTAAAATAGAATATTGAAGAAAGTGTTTTATATTTAGGTTTAATTATTGTAACATGGTCAGTTAATCAGAAAAAACAGTAAAGTAAATGTGATACTTGCCCAGATCTCCTCTTCATGGAACAAATTTAAGAAACTGAGTAGGAAAGTTTTCTGAAGAGTTGAAGTGGTTGTCTTAAAGTCTACACACTAAAAGTTCATGTGTATTATACTCATAGCCTGTTTTATCTTTTTTTTCCCCCCACACAGTTCCAATAAGCTTGGATATTTGGTTTCTCCACCACAGCAAATTAGAAGGGGGGAGAGGAGCTGCTATAGGTAGGCATGCTGAAAATCTTGAAAAAACAGAAATCTGATGACCACACTGAAAAAGATTACACAAAGTACTTTAAGCACAGCAGTGGGGTGGAGAGGAAGGTGTTCATTTGGTTTATAGTTACTTCCTCTTAATTCCTTAGTAGTCCTTAAGAAGTCTAGAAAAGAACAAATTACATTTGGCATTTTAAATGATGGTTTGTAAGCCTGTAACTTTTATATTCCTTCCCAAGAGTTCCTTCTCCCTATAAGCACATGGCAGAATATTGGACTTGAACTTACACATTTGAGAGTGGAAGGAAGCCATTAAGGCCAGATAGTATTTAAGATTTCAGATTAATCATATGAAAGTTAACCAGCTCAAGTTCCAAGTGTGAAGAAGAATCACATTCCAAGTGTGAAGAAGAATCACATTTACTTGTTTTCTAGACTCAGCTGTCCAAGCTTTCTCCCACTTTCTCTTCTCCAAAAAAATAGACAAGGAGATTGTTAAGGGCTCTTATCCTGGATAGGCACAAGCAATGTTAATCTAAGAAGTAAGCCTTAGAGGTGCATGGGAAACTCAGAGGAGAGTAGGCTTATTGAACTCTCTGGGTTACAGTTATTACCAGGGTAAAGGGGCCTCCTATTTAACTTTATGACAGGAATATTAAGGATATCTTCTAACACTTAATTGAGAATTGCTAAGCTTATGAAAGCTTACTCCTTTATTACCAGATCACATATTAATAGATAATATTTAGTAATTTATGGTTCTCTGATGAAAGAGGCTTAAAATCTAAACCCCTGCTCCTGCTATATATATGTTACCTATAATTTGAAAAAATCCTTTTGCTCAAAAAAGCAAGCCCACTGTTTCTTTGATGAGATACAATTCAAAAACTTGAGCCAGCAGTGTTATTTTTTACCTAACGCTTTGAGAGAAAACACTGAGTTTTCAGTAGTTAATTACAAATACTGAAACTATTATTTATTCTGCTTTGAAGGGTCTTCACATTCTCCCTCCCTCATAAAGGAGGTTAAAAGAAGTGTTTTTTGTTCATTTAGTTTGATAGTGAAAGACATTCTGGGGAGAACCAGGTCACAGAGGCATAAACCTGTAGGCTCCTTCAAAAGATAGGAAGTAATAGTTGGTAATTATGGGTTGATAATAAATCTGAACTTCACAGGAGAGAACTTCTAAATATACTATCTCCATATAGAGAAGGCCCTGTAAACTTATGTCACTTCAGTCACTAAGTGACCTTAAAATTACGGGTTTTGTTACAGAGTTACCTTTACATATAAATGGTACCATTTTCCCTATACTTATTTGAATAGATGATTCTACTCCATTTGAAAATAATTTTGGATAGAAAAAAACAAGCTTATTTGTCTCAGACAATTTTAGTTTGAAGGAATAATAACTCAGGATTTATTTTTCCAGAAGTATAAACCGTGGACGACACCACAGTGAGAGATCACAGAGGACTCAAGGCCCGTCACTGCCAGCAACTCCAGTTTTTGTACCTGTCCCACCACCACCTTTGTATCCACCTCCTCCCCATACACTTCCTCTCCCTCCAGGTGTTCCTCCACCACAGTTTTCTCCTCAGTTTCCTCCTGGCCAACCACCACCTGCTGGTTATAGTGTCCCCCCTCCCGGATTTCCTCCGGCTCCTGCCAATTTATCAACACCATGGGTATCGTCAGGCGTGCAGACGTCTCATTCAAATACCATCCCAACAACACAAGCACCACCTTTGTCCAGGGAAGAATTCTATAGAGAGCAACGACGATTAAAAGAAGAGTAAGTATTTTAATTTGAAATTACTATCCCTTTTGTCATTTCTGATGTAACATTAAATAGGTATCTTTGGAAACATTTTGTTTCCTGTTAGAGAAAGAAAAAAAAAACACATATTAAACCAAAGCCATACAAGCAACTTCCTGAGGGATTCTTAGTTATTTATAGTTTTAAAGTGGAAAACTAATGGCAATTTCATTCATTTCATTCATGATCTAATTACATTTGTCTTGTTAGTTTTCTTAAATGGTTTTTGTTAACTTTCACTCTTTAACTTTATTTTACTAGGGAAAAGAAAAAGTCCAAGCTAGATGAGTTTACAAATGATTTTGCTAAGGAATTGATGGAATACAAAAAGATTCAAAAGGAGCGTAGGCGCTCATTTTCCAGGTTAGTGTTTTGCAAGCCTTCACAACAGAATTACAAATGGGACTTTGAATATCCAGGGATTAGCTATGGATATAAATAACACAACATGGAATTCTTCTGATTCGGTCTAGGTTTATAGAAATGAAGATGTAGCATATTTCCCCATATCTGTTTATTGAAATAATATCTCAATGTAAATTCTATTGTGTAGAATTAGCAGTTATGGGAATTAAATTATCCTTGTCCCTTGAAGTTTATAGCGTGAAATAATTGGGAAATGTTTGTGGAAGGAAAGAAATAGTGAAAGAGCAAAAGCATATTTCTGAGGACTCTTTTACATTTAAGGCTACAGCTCTTGCTGGAACATTAACCTGTGTAATTATGAAGTAATGGTAGAATACAAATTTCTACATTGATAGAAAAACTGAATTATAAAAATTCCCTGGAAGTTTGTTTTAAAAGACTTTATTTTCTAAGTTTACACTTGAAATGTGTTTCCTTTTGAGGCTAGACTATTGGTTAATATAAGACAAAAAATTGACTCATTTAAATATAGAATAGGAAGTGAAATTTAAATTTAATTGACATTTTAATGTTAATTAGCTCATACAACTCTCATGGTACATTAATGCACTCCACTCTTAATTGTGAAGATTTTTCTTTTGTTATCAAGTGATTGCTCTGATCTTTATGTACTTTATTATTCCATTCCAGTAGAGGTCACTGTGCCTCTTTAACCACCTAAAATGAAATTGTTAGAAAGATGAAATCGTGAGGAGAGAGTGCTGGAATCTGAGAGTCTGTGTTTTATTTTGTATGTATTTCTCAACTATCAACTGTTGTTTTTTGTTTTGTTTTGTTTTTAGGTCCAAATCTCCCTATAGTGGTTCGTCATATTCAAGAAGTTCATATACTTACTCTAAATCAAGATCTGGTTCAACACGTTCACGCTCTTATTCTCGATCATTTAGCCGTTCTCACTCTCGTTCTTATTCACGATCACCTCCATACCCCAGAAGAGGCAGAGGCAAGAGTCGAAATTACCGCTCACGGTCTAGATCTCATGGATATCATCGATCTAGGTCAAGGTCACCTCCATATAGACGATATCATTCACGATCAAGATCTCCTCAAGCTTTTAGGGGACAGTCTCCCAATAAACGTAGTGTACCTCAAGGGGAAACAGAACGTGAATATTTTAATAGATACAGAGAAGTTCCACCGCCTTATGACATGAAAGCTTATTATGGGAGGAGTGTTGACTTCAGAGATCCATTTGAAAAAGAGCGTTACCGAGAATGGGAAAGAAAATACAGAGAGTGGTATGAAAAATATTATAAAGGTTATGCTGTTGGAGCACAGCCCAGACCCTCAGCAAATAGAGAGAATTTTTCTCCAGAGAGATTTTTACCACTTAATATCAGAAATTCCCCCTTCACAAGAGGCCGCAGAGAAGATTTTTCTGGTGGACAAAGTCATAGAAGTCGGAACATAGGTGGCAACTATCCAGAAAAACTTTCAACAAGAGATAGTCACAATCAGAAGGATAATACAAAATCAAAAGAGAAGGAGAGTGAAAATGCTCCAGGAGATGGTAAAGGAAATAAGCATAAAAAACATAGAAAAAGAAGAAAAGGAGAAGAAAGTGAAGGTTTTCTGAACCCAGAGTTATTAGAGACATCTAGGAAATCAAGAGAACCTACAGGTAGTGAAGAAAATAAAACAGACTCATTATTTGTTCCCCCAAGTAGAGATGATGCTACACCTGTTAGAGATGAACCTATGGATGCAGAATCCATCACTTTTAAATCCATGTCTGAAAAAGACAAGAGAGAAAAAGATAAACCAAAAGCAAAAGGTGATAAGACAAAACGGAAAAATGATGGATCTGCTTTATCCAAAAAAGAAAATGTTGTAAAACCCACTAAAGGACCCCAAGAAAAACTAGATGGAGAGCGTGAAAAATCTCCTCGATCTGAACCTCCACTTAAAAAAGCCAAAGAGGAGACTCCAAAGACTGACAATGCTAAATCTTCATCTTCCTCTCAGAAAGATGAAAAGATAATTGGTACCCCCAGAAAAGCTCATTCTAAGTCAGCAAAAGAACACCAAGAGACAAAACCAGTCAAGGAGGAAAAAGCGAAGAAGGACTATTCCAAAGATGTCAAATCAGAAAAGCTAACTAATAAGGAAGAAAAGACCAAGAAGCCTAATGAGAAAAGTAAGCCACTTGATAGCAAGGGAGAAAAAAGAAAAAGAAAAACTGAAGAAAAAAGTGTGGATAAAGATATTGAGTCATCTTCAATGAAAATCTCTAAACTAGAAGTGACTGAAATAGTGAAGCCATCACCGAAGCGCAAGATGGAACCTGATATTGAAAAGATGGATAGGACCCCTGAAAAGGACAAAATTTCATCAACTGCCCCAGCCAAAAAAATAAAGCTGAACAGAGAAACAGGGAAAAAAATTGGAAGTGCAGAAACTGTAACCAATACAAAAGAACCCTCTGAAAAATTGGAATCAACATCTAGCAAAGTTAAACAAGAAAAAGTGAAGGGAAAGGTCAGACGAAAAGTAACTGGAACTGAAGGATCAAGCTCAACTCTTGTGGACTATACCAGGTATTTGATTATAGGTGGATGAATGTGGATGTTTCTTTTGGGAGAGGATTCCTTGCATTTTATCTGTGCTTGTACTTTTTATCAAAGTGAAATATATTAATTAAGAATGAGCTCTGATACTAGGGATTTGGATGGTTTATTATTTTGTTTTCTTTAATGCAAAGAATTAAGTATATTTTGGGAATGAACACATCTGTTTTTAACTCATATTGTAGATCCATTTGTTTTTATTCAATCATATCCTTATTTATATCTATTAGAGCAGAAAAATTGGCTTTTTAAGTTAAAAAGATACTTGTGTTTAAGTGAAGTCTTCACTCAATTTTCACATTTTTATATTTATTGATGTTTTATAATTAATAGTAATTTTATCATTCATTAAAAATATTTTAATTCTTTTTAGTACAAGCTCAACTGGAGGCAGTCCTGTGCGGAAATCTGAAGAAAAAACAGATACAAAGCGGACTGTCATTAAAACTATGGAAGAGTATAATAATGACAATACAGCTCCTGCTGAAGATGTTATTATTATGATTCAGGTTCCTCAATCCAAATGGGATAAAGATGACTTTGAATCTGAGGAAGAAGATGCTAAATCCACACAGCCTATATCAGGTGTAGGGAAACCTGCTAGCATTATTAAAAATGTTAGCACCAAGCCGTCAAATACAATCAAGTATAATGAAAAAGAAAGTGAGCCATCAGAGAAAATTCAGAAACTCACCAAGGAAGCGAGCCATGAAATTTTACAGCATGATGTCAAAAGTTCAAAGAACTCTGCATCGAGTGAAAAGGGGAAAACCAAAGATCGAGACCATTCAGTGTTGGAAAAGGAAAACCCTGAAAAAAGGAAGAGCAGCACTCAGCCAGAGAAAGATAGTAATTTGGACCGTCTGAATGAACAAGGAAATTTTAAAAATCTGTCTCAATCTTCCAAAGAGACTAGAGCTTCAGATAAGCATGATTCTGTTCGTGGTTCCTCAAATAAAGACTTCACTCCCAACAGAGACAAAAAACCTGACTATGACAACAGAGATTATTCAAGTTCCAAACGTAGAGATGAAAGGAATGAGTTAACAAGAAGAAAAGACTCTCCTTCTCGGATTAAGGATTCTGCATCTGGACAGAAAAACAAACCAAGGGAGGAGAGAGATTTGCCTAAAAAAGGAACAGGAGATTCCAAAAAAGGTAATTCTAGTCCCTCAAAAGACAGAAAACCTCATGACCACAAAGCCATTTATGATACTAAACGATCAAGTGAAGAAGCAAAATCTGTAGATAAAAATCCTTGTAAAGATCGTGAGAAGCTTGTATTAGAAGCAAGGAACAATAAAGAGTCAAGTGGCAATAAATTACTTTATGTACTTAACACCCCAGACACACAGATTGAAAAAGAGCAAGTTACTGGGCAAATGGACAAGAATGCTATCAAGCCTAAGCCCCAGTTAAGCCACTCGTCTCGACTTTCCTCTGACTTAACTAGAGAAACTGATGAAGCTGCTTTTGAACCAGACTATAATGAAAGTGATAGTGAAAGTATTGTATCTATAAAAGAAGAGGAAACTTCAGGAAAAATTTCTAAGGAACTGAAAGATAAAGTGATAGAGAAAGCAAAAGAGAGTGTGGACACAGCGGCAGGCAGCCAGATGGGCATAACCAGGAGCCAGAGTCAAAGCAGTCCTAGTGTTAGTCCAAGTAGAAGTCACAGCCCTTCTGGAAGCCAAACCCGAAGCCACAGTAGCAGTGCCAGCTCTGCAGAAAGTCAGGACAGCAAGAAGAAGAAGAAGAAGAAGGAAAAGAAAAAGCACAAGAAACATAAGAAGCATAAGAAGCATAAGAAGCATGCAGGCACTGAAGTAGAATTGGAAAAAAGCCAAAAACACAAACACAAGAAAAAGAAGTCAAAGAAGAGCAAAGATAAAGAAAAGGAGAAGGAGAAAGATGACCAAAAAGTGAAATCTGTCACTGTGTAAAAGGACAGATTTTAAAAATTGACTTAATTACTAAGTCATCTGTATTAAATTTTGTTATAATGTAAAGAGATTCAAGCCTTGTAAATAATGACATGGAAGATCCTGTGCTGCACTTAAAATATTGCTGCTTGATTATTTGATTTTTACATCAGAGCTTTATAACACGAACTTTTGTACAGAATTGTGAGTTGTGACCATGTAACATGAGAGGTTTTGCTAGGGCCTATTATTTTTAACCACCATTAATTAGTTGGGGTGGAGTTACTGTACTGTGAAATTTTCACATTTGAATTTTTTTAATTGCCTGGCAAAAGCTGATATAAGTTCTAAAATATCAGCAGAATGATTTGCTGAATTCATTACAACCCCGTTATGTCACTTTTTGATTACAATAAAAGTTTTCAGTAAACTTTTCAAATGTTGAATATTTGCATTATTTGAAAAAAGTAATGTTCTCCCTTCCATTTCCCTATTTTAAAAAATTCATTGAACTTTTAATATAAATTGGATTGAATATACAAAATTTTGATGTAAACGTGAAAGATAAACTTCATGGTGGGCTAGTGGTGAGTGACCAGAAATAATAAATCAGGATTAATTGGAGATATGGTTGAATAGATCTCGAAGGATCTTGATGATAGGAATTAGAAGTTTGAACTCGAATCTTGGAGACAAGGAATTGTGGCCTGTTTATGGCCACATACTCACTTTCTTGAAACCCATCAGAGTTTAATACCTATTATTCTCTGATAAAGTGGCTAACTAAAGAGCACTCAACCAGTGAACATGTATCCAGAAGTACTAGATAAGACTATAATTGGTTTCCTTTGCTGCTGGGTTTCAGGAAGTATTTTGTGGGCAGTGAAAAGTCAGTGAGGGTAAGAATGGTACATTAGAAACATGGTAATGTAAATAGGAATTACAAAGCTAATGGTTAAGGGCAGGGTAGGGGTCAGGAGACCAGTTCTTGGCTGTGGTGGTGATCCTAGAGTATTATGGCAGACAGTATGGACCATGGTGGTAGAAAAAGGAAAAGATTTACGTGAGAAGCAATTTGCTTTTATTAATGTTCTGCCTCATCTTGATTCTGTATTTCTAGGGTATGCATGTATATAGTCCTATATACCATTGTTGGTACTTAATTCTAGTACCAACATAGAAACATTCCTGAATGTGTTTACATTTAATATTTACAAATTGTAAATGATTTAAAGAAAAATCATAGGTGATGCACAAAAACTATAAACATCATGTTAGCCATTCAGGAATGAGTTGAGAAATGCTGCTTTAAATGAAACCAACTTTCCCCTAAAGAGCTCTGCTTTTGTGATTTTTACATCTCTGTCACTAAGGATGGGATGTCTGTTTCAACCACTGCATCACACTCCCCACCCCACCCTACAAGATATAACATACATTGCCACATACACTTTGAGATAATCCAGCTCAATTGCACTATTTAATCCTGGACCAAAACTCCAGATTATATGTCCCACATTTGTTGAAAACTTTGGCACCCACAACTGACATAAATTCCATCATCTGACCTAGGCTTCTTGTTCTTTAACTTCATGCTCAAGTGATCTTCACTTTAACTGTAGTCCACATTTATGACAATTTCCTGGAGTGACCCTGAAGCATCTGTGATCAATTCCCCTCTGACATTTTAAACTCTAACATCCCATCCGCAGCCTGATCTTCCTGCATTACTCTGTTGACCTCATTTAGGCCTCCAGTGTTTTGACAAGCCCATAGTTCTTTTCACTGTCTTTTCCCTTCCCTAAGTTGCCTATACCCTGCCATTTTAGGGACATGATAACACCCCCAAGTCCCTCTCTCCCTCATCCATCTTGCTGCACCTAAAGAGCTAACCCGTAAACCTACATTAGGAAACCTCAAAGAAAGGCTTGAAGAAAATTTAAGTGCCTTAATTGCCAAGTATTGTGCCAAGTGTTTGTACTTTATTTAATCCTTAAAATTCCAATGGCTCTTGATGTCTCCTGAACATTCAGCCCAATCTTGGGTACTCAAGCTAGTGCCTAGCTAGTCCAACTTGCCCCTATCATGTGGAGGAGTGAGTCATGTAAAGGCACCTATTGATCTGGCCACCTATTTTTGCTGGTCCCAAAAAGGCCATATTTTATCCTATCTCCATCTTTTACTCTTGGCTGTTTCATCTGGCTGGAATTTCCTTCCTCCTTTGCCTGCAATTTCCTACTCATTGTTTTGTGTTAGTTTGTCTTTAAAATTCCCTCAACAGTGCCTGCACCACCTAGCCCCCCCCCACACACACACCTGAGGTTCATGATATTACAAAATATGCTGCAGTAACACTTCCTGAATTCTATTTCTATGGGCTGTGTTAGGTTGTCTCCCTTGCTGGACTGTGAGTGTGAGCTCCTCACAAGGAATGTCTGGTTTATCTATTCCAGAAGCCATTTCATGCCTAATAGGTAAATGTTGGAATTAATAAGAAAACAGATTTGTTTTGGTTTCAAGATGGTGTTAACCAGGCAAACTAATTCTTGTCTACACAGTGGCCAAAAGAAATAAGTGCAGAAGCCAGTAAGCAAACTTATTGGGCAACCTAAGATGGGTCAACTTTTCTTTAAAGAAGAAATACGTTTTTTTAGTTACTATAGATTTGAGAAATAGTATCCTTCCAATAACTAGCTGCTTCAGTGTGCCAAGAATATTCCAATGTTAAAAGCAGGGGCCAACTCCTTTGCTAGTCTCAGCATGGCAATTCAGGGGAACTAAACCTCCATAATGTTTACCTGGAATTTTAGAGAGGTAGAAAGCTAGTTCATGGTTTATTCATCCTGGTTTCTGCAAGTGTCTCCACATACGTCTTGTCCATTGTTTCCTGTCTTTAGCTTGTTTATTGTATGCTATTACTGTGTAGAACTATACAGAACAAAACCTCTGATTAGGACCATGCCCTTTTTTTTTCTCTAAGCCCCTTTGTACTACTATCCATTTAACTTAGCTTCAGCAAGTCTCTAATTTCAATAGCAAAAAAAAGTCTCACTAATATAAATAAATAATATAAAGTTGCATATGCTGCTTTTCCTTTTAAGTATTATAAACGTGTCCCTTTGACATTAAATTTTTTTTGCAAACATTTTTAATTTTAAGAATTAACAGTATCCAATAAAGTAAACTACTTAAATCCTTAATGAAGAGTAACGTGGAGCTACTTTATGCAAATAATTCAGCATATAATATGAAAGAAATATGATTTACAGGAATATTCAAGGACTTTAAGTGACATACTTTCAGTAACATATAAACAGCTTCTCAAGGTTCCTCTATACAACTTTTGAGTATTGCTAATTTTTAATGCACTTTGCCTTTTATTAAACTTAACACCAGCAGGACTCTTGCTTTCCACTTTGTTTTGTGACTAGTAATTTGCTGAAGTTGGCTTGGCCAATATGAATATTTTTTCAAGTTAGTTTTCAGTTTTTAAAGTCTTTATTGGTAAGAGATAATACAGGAATTGAAATACATTTAGGATTCAAAATAAAATATTCTGCAGAAACATTGGCCCCCTGATAAAATTTTGACAATTGTTTAGGTATGTTTTAACTTAGGCTTAATGTTATAAAAGTAAAACTAGTAGCCTGATTCTTTTTCATGTCCTTAAAAATAAAATGAATTAAAACAAGTATGAAGACTGAATATAAGGGGAAAACTAGCAGTGCTAGAAGGGATATAGGGGATATAGATACAGGGATACAGGAGGGATATCAGGGAAGGGGACGGAAAAGGTATAACTAGCCAGAAATGAGTAATTTCTGTCACATAATACCATATTTTTAAAGTTAAAAAGGGAAAGGGGGAATGTATGATACGTGGATATTGAGTGTTTGTAAATAAAATTAATTTTAAAATAATGTTATGCGTTTGTATGAAGTAAAGTGTTTATAGAAGCAAATGAAAGATGTACTTTACTCATTTCTGAAAACTGTAAAACGATTTACAATGTTACGTGTAAAAAAAAAAAAAAAGAGAAATAAATACAGATACCCAGGGCTGACTGACAACTCCCTTCCTTGAGAAAGCAGATGGCCTCTTGGGAAGTATGACTACAAGACCTTGGGCATTATGAACAAACCATAATCTGGAACGGACGAGGGTGGGTTATGGGGCAAATGAAGAATGTTCCCTTTGAAGTCACTTTAGCCTGTGCAAGTAAAAGGCATATGATGGAAATTGCACAAAGGAAATCTGAAACATAAGATACAACACTGATGGGGATAGAAGATTCTATCCAAAATGGCTTTTTTTAATAGCTTGGTTATTAAAAAACAAAACAAAAATCCCTCAAGGTTATACAATTTTCAATGCATGACATTGGTGCTAGACAGTAGGCAAATAGTGGAATTGTATAAAACTCCAGAAATTGACCCAAATATGAAAGTACTACAGCATAAATGTGAAAAGAGTAGCTTTTTCAGTAAGTAGCTCCAAGAGACCTGGGTAACCGTTCAGAGAAAGGTTTTTTTTCACATTCTAAAATTCTGGATGGGTTAAATGTCTTTTATCCAAAATGCATTTTGCTTAAAATGTAATCTAAGTGTTGGGCAGTTTTCTTCCAATTTTCTAAGATCATTCTCCTATTTTCTTAGTTTATCTCTTAATTTTTTCAAACTGTCCAGTCAAATGGGAACCCAGAATCGTCCTCTTTATTTCTGATGATTCTTGGGAGAATCCAGTTTCTCTCAGTTTGCTCCTTTTTGATTTATTGGTATCTGTTCCTAGTGTTGATTTTCCTCTTCTAATCTTGACTTCTCACTGTGATATAGTTTGTATTTTCATTTATTTAAGGACATTTCTCCCCTATTTTACCAAAACACATCACATCCTCTCATATTTCTATGCGTAACATCATCCCTTCTTTTCTGTCCTACACAATTGGCTCTTAAACTTTTAAACTGAAATTAGTATTTTCCCAATAAAGAAACAATTCCCCTGAGATGAATTATGCCATTAGGGGGCAGAAGAAACTGCATTTAGATCTTTAAAATAGCATTTATGCCTTTTTTTTTTTTTTTAAATTACAAGCTCAACTTTTACACAAATAAAAATGGCCAATAAACATTTGAAAAAATTAAAAGTCACTGATAATAAAACAAGATTGTCAATAAAAATATGCTTTCATTGCCTGCAGGCATTTAGTTCCTGTAAGTCCAAAACCAACTTGATTGCCCATCCTCCCATCACCGTAACATTTCCATCAGGATATGTCTATGTGGTTAATTTTTTCACATTCTCAATTTGCATATTTTCTTTAAAAACATTTTTTTGTTTTTATTTCTAAAGATTTCTTTAAAAAAATTGTTGATTTGCAAATGGTTTAAAAATTCATAACGTTCTTCAAGACAAAAAACCTTTAGTCTTCTGCCCTAAACCATTGCACCCTGATTCCAAATCTTCAGAGGCAATTTCAACTCTTTGCTAGTTTTTCTTTAAAAAAAAAAAAAAAAACTAAAAACACAAAAACCACCTTGTTAAGTATAAATAACATGCTCCTATTTCTTGATTTTTTCAGTTTCAGGTTATTAATTACCACTGACTTGCTAGAATGAAGAAGAGGATTTAACTCCCACCCCCTGCCACCATCCACAAACACATCTACCCTCTCCCATCTTTTACATAAAAGTTTTAGCATTTGAGCTCAGTCAAAATGTGGACCTTATTATGTCTCTCTATATTGCATGTATAGGATGAGAATCAATGTATTCAGTGTATTAGGATTCCTTGTACAATATTTGTTTTTCCTAGAATTAATAACTGCCTCATTTTTAAAGTGTTTTGTTTTCTATAGATCTCCACCAGAAGTGTAAACAGTACTATTTAAATGTATCAAATTCCATCACTTTTATCTTTTTCTTGGGTTATTCCCCCCCAGGACTCTATACCTATTCCAATAAAAATTGGTTGCCCTCTAGGCCTGCCATGCAGCTTCCTGCAAGCTCTATTTACTACCATCCTGGGAATTTCCCTCACCCTCGCCTTCATTGAATCTGTCCCTTGTCCTCTTTGTAGGTTTGCTTCCTCATTTGGGCTAGAGAGTACATGCTCTATCTAGTAGATTCTTGAGAAAGGATACATGAGGGGTAAAATTTTTGAGAGCTTACAATGTCAAAATATTTTTACTCCACCCCTCACTTGATTAACGGTTTGGTCGCAAAATTCTAGGTTGGAAATTATTTTTGCTCATATTTCAAGATATTTCTGTATCATATTCTAGCTTCCAGTGTTGTTGGTAAGTTCAAAGCAGTTCTGACTCCTAATCTATTTATATGTGATTGTTCTTCCAGGAATCCTTTGGGAATTTCCTTTTATCCTGAGTGCATTAAAAAATCACGGTGACATGCTTTGGTGGGGTCTTGTCTAATTCATCATTCTGAGTTCCCTGCGAGCCCTTTAAATATGGAAATTCATATCTCAGTTCTAGAAGTCATTCATTATTTGTAAGATAATTATCTTCCATTCTATTTTTTTTTTCATTCTTTCTTCTAGAGCTCAATATTTAGATGTTATATTTCCTGGACTGATCTAATTTTCATACCCTTTTTATCCTGTTTTCCATATATTTTTGTTTGTTATACATTCTAACACTTTTTCTATGATCAATATAGTTACAGGCCCTTTGATTTTTTCACTTATCAATACACCTGGACATCTTTAACAATACAGAGAAGATTTCCCTACTTTATAACTGCAGAGTATTCCATGTGTATAGATGTAAAATAATTTATTAATTCATCACCTATTGATAATTTAGATTGTTTTCAATCTATTACAGTGCTAAATACACGACTACTAAATTTGATAGTGATTTTCTCTTAGTCTGACTAATGTTTCAAATGATAAAATAGACCTCAAAGGCAATTTTTAATTCTTTTTAATTTACTTTTAATGCTTTCATTGAGGTATATAATATTTAAACTGTACAATTTGATAAATTTTGACATATGTTTACACCTGTGAAATCATCAACCATCACCACACTTAAGATAATGAACATATCCATCATTATAAAAGTTTTCCTGTGCCTCCCTTCTACACATCACTGTTTCTCCAGTCACTAGGTCACAACTGAAATGCTTTCTGACACTATAAAATTTTTTTAATTTTCTAGACCTTTGTATGAATGGAATCACACCCAGTGTACTCTTTCTTGTCTGGCTTCATCCATGCTGTGCTATGTAACCTTTTTTGTTGCTGAGTAGTATTTTTGTTTATTTTTCTTAGTTTATCCATTCACCTGTTGATGGACATTTGGGTTGTTTCCAGTTTGAGGATATTGCAAATGAAGCTGCTATAAATAATTCATTTACAAGGCTTTTTGTGGGTCTGTGCTTTCATTTCTCATGGGTAAACACTTAGGAATAATGTTTCTGGATCATATGGTAGGTGTCTTTAACATTTTAAGAAATCATCAAACTGTTTTCCAAGTGGCTGACCATTTTACATTTCCTTCAGCAGTGTATAAATGTTTAAGTTGCTCCACGTCCTCACCAACAGTTGGCATGGTCAATCTTTTTGATTTTAGCCATTCTAACAGTAAGAAGCCTTATCTCATTGTGGTTTTAATTTGTATTTCCCATTGAGCACTTTTTCATATGCTGTTTACCATTCATATATCTTCTTTAGTGAAATATCTGTTCTAATCTTTTGCTCATTTTTAATTGCATTGTTTCCTTATATTGTATTTTGAAAGCATTTTGTATGTTCTAGGCACCAGTCCTTTATCAAAAATAAGATATGCAAGTATTTTCTCCTAGTCTGTGGCTTTTCATTCACTTGTCAGTGTCTTTTGAAGACCAGACACTTTTTAATTTTGATGAAATATAATTAATAAATCTGTAAATATTTGCCTACCCCAAGTTTGCATAGATTACTCCTATCTTTTCTTCTAAAAATGTTCTATCTTTAGGCTTTACACTTGGGTCTGTTGTCCATTTTTCAATACTGGCTTTATTAAGATATATTTCACATACAATAAAATCTACCCTTTTAAACCATACAGTGCAGTGCTTTTAAGTATATTCACAGAGTTGGGCACCCATCACCATTATCCAATTTTAGAGCACTTTCATAACTCTAAAAAGAAGCCCTGTACCCATTAGCAGTACTCCTCATTCCCTCTCCACTCCAGCCACTGGTAATGAGTTTATTTGCAGAGTTTGACTTAGAGAGAGAGAGGCCATCTGAGCAACAAAAGAGGTTCTCTGGGGGTGACTTGTAGGTGTGTTTATAAGTAGGCTTGGCTTCACCATTACAGAAAAATGACAGATATACACAGCCACACATAAAAGAAAACCCAAAACACCAATATCATCCCCAAATATTCACCCCTAGTACTAGTGTGGTACTAGTAAGGTATTGCTGTTAAATATAGTCTCTAGCATGCAATAGGTAATTTTTCCCATTATTGACTCTTTGTACCAAAGTGGCATACATTTGAAGTAGTTCATGCAAGAACTTATTTATATTTGCAGTATTAATCAGTGAGATACATGATTTCAGACAACCCCTTTCAAACATTTTCACCTTCAATAGGCACTAGTGCTTATAATCCCAATAACGGACTACCATCACCTCTATCCATTACCAAACATTTATGATCAACCTTGTTAACAAATCTGTACATATTAAGTAACTGCTCCCCCTTCTCTAGCTTCTGTCTATCTCTAGGCTTCTGAGCTTTTAAGATTTTTCTCTTTATCATTGGTTTTAAGCAATTTGGTTATGATATTATTTAATGTAGCTACGTTTCTCATGCTGGGTGCTTAGCTTCTTAGATCTGTGTGATTGCTTAAAATATTTTCTCATACCCTTTGTTTCAGGGACTCCAATTACATGTTTTAAAATAAAATATTAGACAAGATATCATTTATGTTGTTTATTTGAGCAGTTTACTATTCACTAATCAGACAGCATCCACACTGCTTATGGGAATGAGCTACACGGAGGGTGTGGAAAGGCAGAACTTACATAGGGCAAAGGTGGAAGCAAGTGAGGAAATGTTTTGATTGGGAATAAGTTTCCATTTATAGAAGGGTGTCTTATAAAATGGGGAGCAGATATACATTTATTAGTATGGAATGCTTGTCCATTCTGTTGAGCTATCTCTACTGGACTGAAACTGGTTTATCACCAATTGTTGCTTATCTGTACTTCTGTAGGGTGCATCCCATTATTCTATTTTCTCAGAAAGAAACTGCGGGTAAATTATTTTTGTTTCTGGAAAATCCTTTCTCAGAGAAAGGTTGTTCTTGGCAATGTCCAATGCAGGCATCCATTTTATTTTACTTAGTACATGCATATTAGACCACTTGAAGTTGTCCCACAGCTCACCAATGCTCTGTTCATTTTTGTCTTTTTATCTATGTATCCATTTGGGATAGTTTCTACTTCTATCTTCAAGTTCACTAGTATTTTCTTTTGCATGTCTACTCTGCTATTAATCCTGTTGCAGTGTAATTTTCATCTCTGTCATATTTTTGATATCTAGAAGTCTGATTTTGGTTTTCGTTGTCTTCCATGTTTCTTCTTAACATATTTCATTTTTCTTCTAACGGCTTGCACATAGGAATATAGATATCATAACTGCCTTTATTTCCTTGTATACTAGTTCTATTGTGTCATTTCTAGATCAGTTTTGATTGATTTTTTTCCCTCATTATAAGTGATATTTTTCTGCTTCTTTGCATGTCTGATAATATTTGAGATTGGATGTCAAACATTGTGAATTTTATTTTGATGGGTGCTGGATATTTTTGTATGTCTTTAAATACTGTTGAGCTTTGATATGTATTGCAGTTAAGTTACTTGGAAACACTTCAGTTCTTTCAAAGCTTGTTTTAAAGCTCATTTGGCTGGACAAGACCTGTGTTTAGTCTAGGGCTAATTTGGTCCTACCACGGAGCAAAAAAAAAACCTTTGGAGTACTCTCCCTGATACCCGGTGAATTGTGATGTTTTCTGTTCCTGGTTAGTGGGCAGGAAATATTCCCAGTCATGTATGTGCCCAAAGAGTTGGTCGCTCTAATAATTTTGGGTGGTCTTTTCCATGGTCTTGAGTTATTTTCTCATATGCATGTGCTGATCTATACTCAGCTAAAGACTTTAGGGGCACACTCTGCATACCTCCATGCAGTTTTCTCCCCTCCAGTACCCTTCTCTGCTAATGCTAGCTGCCTTGGTTTCCTGGACCCTCAGCTCTGTCTTTTCAAATCAGAGAGACTGCCAGCCCCTGTCTGAGTTCCACCTCTTTGTACTACGGCCTAGAAACTCAACCTAGGCAATAATATGAGGCAATCATGGGGCTCATCTCATTTGTTTCCCTTCTCTTACAGATTTCTAACTTCTGTTATCTGATGTCCAATGTCTTGAAAACTGTTGTTTTATATATATTTTAGTTGTTTCTGGCAGAGGGTACAAACAGTTCCTGTTATTTAACCATACCTGCAATTAAAAGTCACTCTCCCTTTTTAAAAATTTAAGCGTAAGGTTTTTAAAATAGTCTCCATCTATTGTTTTATTATCTGAAATTTATAAGGTCTAATTTTGCTCCTAGTTCTGTCTACTGGTATTTTATAAATCATAAATAGTTGTGCCAATTTGAAACTGTTGTGGACCCCCAGAAAAGTCATGCTCTTTTAATCCAATCTTGTGGGTGCAGACTTATTGTGGGCAGGATCTTTTGATTAGGTTGTTTTCATGAAGATGTGACCTGGTCATTCAAGATGGGTCTTAATTAGTTTAGTGGAGTCCTTATGAGACCTTAGGGAGAGACAGCTCAGAGCCGACATAGACCCGGATGCTTAGAGAAGCTGAGAGAGAGAGTCTGAAGAGAAACTAAAATATGTAATCCAGAGTTTGCCCCCAGGAGAAGCTAAGAGAGAAGCCAAGACAGAAGCCTAGAGACGTTTTGGGGAAAGCCATGGAAACCAAATGCTAAACTCAGGAGAGGACCAGCAGACTCCGGCCATGTGCCTTCTCATCTGACAGAGAAACCCCAGATGATATTGACCTTTCTTCAGAGAATGTATGATCCTGTTGATGCCCTAATTGAGACATTTTCATGGCATTACAACTGTAAATTTGTGAACTAATAAACCCCTATTGTAAACATCTTCTTGACCAAAAGGGGGATGTGAAAGGAAATGAAATAAGCTACAGTGGCAGAGAGATTCCAAAAGGAGCCGAGAGGTCACTCTGGTGGGCACTCTTACACACAATATAGACAACTTTTTTAGGTGCTAGTGAATTGGAGTAGCTAGCAGTAAATACCTGAAACTATCAAACTACAACCCAGAACCCAAGAATCTTGAAGACGATTGTATAAAAATGTAGCTTATGAGGGGTGACAATGTGATTGGGAAAGCCATATGGACCACACTCCCCTTGTCTAGTTTATGGATGGATGAGTAGAAAAATGGAGGAAGGAAAAAAACAAACAAACAAAAAGCATCCAGTGTTCTTTTTTTACTTTAATTGCTCTTTTTCACTTTAATTATTATTCTTGTTATTTTTGTGTGTGTGGTAATGAAGGTGTCAGGGATTGATTTTGGTGATGAATGCACAACTATGTAATGGTACTGTGAACAATCGAATGTATGCTTTGTTTTGTATGACTGCATGGTATGTGAATATGTCTCAATAAAATGAATTAAAAAAAAAAACCCTATTGTAAAAGCCAATCCAATTCTGCTATATTGCAATTGGTTGCTTTAGCAATCCTGGAACAATAGTGTTAGGTTTTTCAACCAGGAAGAGAAGAGACCAAAACTTGACCAGAGAAAGTTTTATTGTGCATCTGTGCACAGGCAGGCTGAAGCCTAAGAAATGGCAACAGCCCTGAACAAAGGTGGGAATATAATTTTATAGCTTTTGGGAGGGGGATTGGGGAATAATTGTTGGCGAGTAAGATAGAGAAGTGAGGAGTTGTCATCGGGATTGGTTTGCCCAAGGTCTGGAGTTTAAGCAGAGAGGTTATTACGTTACGGAAAATTTTTGTTCTTGCTCAAACCACCACATCAGTTAAGGGTGGGCTCCATGCAAACAGTCATGTTCATTGTGGGTGCAGGGAGCTTCTTGGAATATTCGCTAGAGGTGGGTTGTGTGTGTGTTGGGGGTGGGGAGTTCTACTTACAAATAGTGTTTTATAATTTTGGATTATGAACCTATCTGCAATGGGAGCTTAGTAGAAATTTTCTAAGGGCTGCATTTAGGGAATTTACTTCTAGATCAGTTTTATGTTTGCCTTTCTAAGACTTCCTCTCTTTTTGTGTTAATTTCTTATTTTTGGTATTCCTGGATCATAAAAGTAATTTATCTTCAAACATTAAATCTATATGAGGACAGGCCTTCACTAGTAATTTCAAGGGAGTCTTTTTTCCCCTTTATCCAGAGTTCAGAACAAGTCACATAAGCTTACATGTTTCCCTGGGCTTAAAGAGGGATATTTTTTCTGTTCGGAATTCTCACTGAGAATTCCGCACTTTAAGGACCTTAAGACTTTGTCTACTATGCATGTTGTAGTTACAACCAAAACCCCCAAGGCTTCCCATGTACTAACCAAGCACCAATTCCCTAAGGTTGACATAGTGCTATCTGGTGTGTTTAGCTCTCTGTTTTTCTGTTTCTCCTTCTCTTTTTGAGGGCTCAGCAATGCAATTAAAATTGTCTATTACATTTTATCCAGAATTTATCTATGTTTAGTAATGGGCAATTACTAAATCCAATTTAATTCTTAATCCACTGTCATCAGACTTCTACCCTAACAACTTCACTGAACTTACTCTTCAAAGGCCATTTTTGACCAGGAGGTAACTGCTAAATTCCATGAATGCTGTTTAAGTTAGGATGTATTCAATCACAAGTAATAAAATACCTGACTCATGTGAGGCTCTGCCCCTATCAAGATGATAGAGTGAGAAGCTTCAGGGCTCTATCCTCCCACAGAAGCTTTAAACAACCATCAAGAACTGGCAGAAACATCTTCCTTTCTCCAGAAAACAGAATGCTGTAGGAAAGCAGTCAAGTTGCTGCCTGGAATAAGGGCTTGCTGGATGTAGGTCATACAGTACAGTGCCAGGACCATGAGGAAACCATTTCCTAGGGAAGACAGGACACCTGAATCCATGTAAACAGGGGATTCTAAGGGCAAAAGTACATGCCCAATAGACAACACACACACATACACACACACACACACACAAATCGGGGAGGCCCCTGTGATTTTGCCTTAAGCCATTCTCTAAACTCATTGTATGGAATATCTCTGAATAAGAACACTCACACAGTTCACTCTTCAAAGACTGGAAAAGTGGTTTTTGATTCCTTCTTTTTTATATTAGCTCCTGGAATTCAAGGAAAGCTCTGTCACAACACTAACTGGATACATGCTTAAGGAACAGATATCTCAGAATCTAAATTCCAGCAATAACACATTAAAATAACAAAATGTTGAGGTTTCAGTAAAAGACTACAAAAAATGCAAAGAAACAGGAAGAAATGTCCCAGGCAAGGAAGAAAACCATCAATGAGGTAGATAAGATCAGGGAAATTCCAAAGACTTTTTAAAATTGGTCCAAAATGTGTTCAAAGAACTAAAGGAAAATATGGACAAAGAACTAAAGGAAATCAGGAAAACAACAAACTCCAAACAGAGTAAACCCAAAGAGACCCACACTGCCTCATGTTACAATCCAACTGTCAAAGGCCAAGGATAGTGAGAGAATTCTGAAAGCCACAAGAGAAAAGCAATGTATCACACACAAGGGAGCCTTGATAAGATTATGTGCTGATTTCTCATCAGAAATCACGGAGGCAAGAAGGCAGTGGGAAGACATACTTAAAGTGCTGAAAGCAAAAAAACTGCCAACCAAGAATTCTCTGTCTGGCAAAAGTATCTTACAAAAATAAGGGTGGGATTAAGACATCCCCAGATAAACAAAAGCTGTGGGAGTTTGTTACCACTAGACTGGCCCTATAAGAAATGCTAAAGGGAGTTCTGCAGGTTGAAACTATACAGTGGACTAAAGCCACGTGAAGAAATGAAGATCTCCAATGAAGATAATGACATGGATAAATATAAATACCAATGATATTGTATTTTGGATTTGTGATTCCACTGTCTACCTCCTATAGGATCTTAAAGGCACAGGCATAAAATGTAATGATAAATCAATGGTTTTCAACCCATAATGTATACAAATAAAATCTGTGACAAGAACTACATAAAGGTGGAAGACAGAGGAGTATAGGAATATAGTTTGTGTATGCTATTGAAGTTAAGTTGGTATCAATGTAAACAAGATTATTATGGATTTAGGGTGTTAAATTTAAGCCCCAGAAATATCAGACAGTCTGCAGGTTCATGGAGACAGAGAGTGGAGTGCAGGTTGCTGGAGGGGTGGGGTAGAGACAATGAGGAGTTGATGCTAAGTGGGTGAAGGATTTCTGTTTGGAATCTGGATGGTTCTGGTGGTGGATGGTGGTGAAGGTACTGCAGCATTGTGGGTGTCACAGATTCTGCTAAATGATGTGCTTGGGAGGGGTTGGGATTGGGAGGATTTATATTGTAGATATGTTTCCAAAATTTAAAAAAAGAGAGAGAACTAAGTAAGAAAAGAAAATACCTGACTAAAAGTGGTTAAAAACATTATGATGCTTATTTTTTCTGAGATAGGTGGATGCAGGGTCAGTTTGGCAACTTGATTCCATTAAAGACATGTTTCTTTTGCACTCTGCCATCAGTATGTCAATGACATTTTTCAGCTCATTGTTTCATGACACCTGCCACCCATGACCATTCAAAATAGGAAAAATGTGTCAAGCAAGGAAAGAACCTCTTCCTCACAGGCCGCTCTCTCATCAGGTAGGAAAATCTTTCGAGAAACTCCATGCAGATGACTCTTTCACCCCTCTAGCAAGAACTGTCATAGGCTCACCCCTGGAGCAATCACTGGCAAAGGGCATGGAATCATCCGGAGTCTGGGAACATTGGTTTGGAATAACAATGGAATTCTGATGGCAAGGAGTATGAGTTATTGGAATGCACATGTCCTTGAGGTGCACATTGTCTAAGGGGGGAAACAGAAACACAAAAAGATATAATAAGACAAATTTAATAGCCATACCAACTTGGGTACAGCAAAATATAAATTCTCTATTTGCTACAACCAAACCTAATTTCTACCTAAGCCCCTATTCTGCCCTACCTAGGAAATGTCATCTATCATATTATGGAAACTCCGTAATGGGATACAGCCAACTATGTCTGTTACAAACACCTTCTCTGCTTTATTGTATAGAACTATGTAGAACAAATCTTCTGCTTGGGAACCAGCTCTATATCCTCTCAGAGGCATTTTACACTGCTGTCTATCCTTTCCCAAAACACAATCCTTCTTTAACCAAACAGCCTCCGGAGCCGCAAAGTAATAGCGAACCAGCTATCTCCTAAGAAAAATGAGTCTACATGGCTTGTTTACTTGTTTGTTTATTTGCGTGAGCATCAATCCTAGGGAGAATGAGGATGATGAGAGAAAATCTTTAATTTGATTTATTTTAAATCTGACGCAGAGAAAAAATAATCACGCAGGTGACTGATTTGGAAGTAACTAAATCAAGCACAATAGGGGGTCTGGAGCTAGAAGTGAAGTTTGAGTGTAGAAAAATAGAGGCTTTATATGTTGGTGGACGTGAATCTGTGCGACTGTGAGATTTGCATCTGCCACATCTGTTTACTTTTCTGCTCTCTCCAGCAGCCAGTGTGTACCGTAGATAAAGAGATCTTGCCTTGCGTATTTCTCGAACATCTCCCTTCCTTTCTCCTCCTTCTCGGTGCGTAGCATAAGACCTGGGACGCAGTACAGAAATGTTTGTTTTATAAAAGAATGTTTTGGTGAATGAATAAATGAGCAAATGAGGTCATTGCCGTGGGAGAAAAGAAACCCAGCCTCTTTTAAAAACAATCTGTTTCTAACTGTATCTTGATTTAGAAGAAAAACATCGAAATGCGCGCTGACACAAACACAGGAGGGGGAGGGGGCATTGAGAAAGGGAGCTATGATCACGAAGTAGGGAGACAGCCTAATCAGAGAGCCAGACAGGGGCCCACCTGCCTCCTACTGCCGCTGGGGGAAAAAAAAGGACTAGAAGGTTCCTCTCCTGCGGCTCCGCGGTCTCTCCACTTCCACCCCCGCCCCCACTGTTCTATGAAGCCGTGATGGCAGGGGAGGGGCGGGAAGGCAGCCCAGTTGGGGTTTCCAGAATGAGGCAGGATGGTGCGAGCTCAAACGCCCTGCAATTGCTGGAGCAACAGTGGCGACACTTGAGTTATTCGCAAAGGCTGGAATCCAAATGAGGTTGGCACTGCTCCAAGTCGCAGTAGCTTAGGAGAGAGAAAGCATATTAACTATTCACCGAGATCTCTGCGTTTCATGGGCTCTGAGGGTTCTCCGTCTGCATCTCTCCTTCTATCACTGACTTTAGGGGGCGGGGTGGAGGGGGTCTCCGCCTGAAGGACTTTTCTCTGTCAGTCTGCGAGCTGGGGGTGGAGGTGGAGGACTGGATTTAGGCAGATTGCCTCATCACATGATGGGGGACCTGTATCATGTGATGACTCTGGCGATGTTGGAGGCAGCATGTGACTTCTAGGGCTATGTGGGCTCAAAAACAATTTAAATACAAAAACATAAGCAGGTTCCCCTCCTCTCCTTTGCATTTTGGTCTGGCTCTCCCTCCCGTTGTGTTGGTGCCTGACTGAATGGAATAGCTGTCTGTCGCCTTGCAGTCACTAACCTGTGAGCGTCGGGTACCTAGAGACCAGGCCCTCTACTGAGGGCTCCCAGAAGCCGTGCCCCAGCATTTTGCAGCCCACTGACTCCCGGCCTGGTAAGTTCCTGAACACTTGAAGCTGCTATTTGTGAAGCTGCCCTCCACTGCCTCATTAGCATGCACAGGGCACCCTCACTGGGCACATTGGAAGCAAAGTGCCTGCTGGCTCTGGGGAGCTGCTGCTTTCCGGCCCTGCTATGCACAGGCAGCTTTCCTGGGGAACAGAGCTGCTGGTGATACTGAGGTGCAAGAGGTTCTCCATCTCACTCCCCTTCTGTCTTCCCAGCCTGTTTCTCTCCCAGTCTCTCCTCCCACACCACCCCCCCCCCAATCTGCCCTGAGTCTCTCTTCTCAGTCTCTCTTACCTCTTACCTTCTCCTTCTGCATCACCCACTTATTTTCTTTTTTAATTCACCCCCACTTTCTTCTCCTCTCTCCCACTGCTTTTTGGAAGAGTTCCTCTCACCTTGCATTTTAAGATGATTTTTTGGGGATACCTAAATTTTATGTTCTTTCTGTCCAGAACCTGAAGGACCAGCTTCTAAGGACTTGGCTGAGGACATGCACTGAAAGTCCCTTCTAAAAAATTTTTTTTTCTGCTAAGATAGTGTAGATTGTCCAGTTCCTACTGCATATGTGTGTGTATGCATGTGTGGTGAGGGTGATTGATGTATATCTTGGGGCCATCAGAACTGTTTCTGGGGTGGCGGTTCACTGGCCTCAAATCCTGAGCTCAGCTGAGGGGGGGTCATCAGGGAACAGAAGGGGAGTGACAGCAGTCAGACACAATGCTCTTCGACCTCAAGTATCTGACTCTCTGTGGGAACATTCACGTCTTACAGCCAGAGCCAAAATCCACTGCTCAATGCTGAGGTGTCACAAGGCACCTTGTAGAAGCTGGCGTGGAGTTTGAGGCCACACCTCTGCAGAATAAGGCAGAGCGTTGGCTGAGAAACTAGCTATGGGGAGGGTGAACATAAATTTAATCACATCAATGTCTATAGCCACAGGGGAAGGAGATGTTGGTTATGTCAGGAGCTTCGGGTTGACTGTTACCCAGGCATGCTAACATCCATTCAGCAAGAAATAGTTAACAATGACTGCATATGATCTGCCCTACAATTCAATGAGTAGGTGCTATTTTTAATCCTGTTTAAGAGCTGGTGAAAGTGAGACGCAGAGATGTTACATCACTTGCTTAAGATTGCTCTTCTAATAAGTGGCAGAGCTAGGGTTTGAACTCAGGCAGTTCTTCTGATTCTCATGGAGCTTACAATCCAGTGGAGAAGGCTGCTATAAAGCCAAATAATCACACAAGATGTATTTTTCAAATTCAGGTATTTGCTAAGAAGGAAAATAATAGAATATGGTATTATGAGACTATATTATGGGGGTAGGGCTTGAACATGGGGGGGGTTGGTCAAAGGAGGTCTCACTGATGATGTAATGTCTAAGTTGGGACCTGAGGGAGGAGCAGGAGCCAATCAAGTGAAGAGTCAGGAATAGCATTCCAGACAGAGGGAATAGCATGTGTGAAGGCCTTGAGGAGGAAAAGGGCTGGGATCCCTTGATGAACAGCAGGAATGACTGTGGGATGGGGATAATGTTTGAGGGGACCAGACTTGGAGAAGAGGCTCTCCAGATTGGGGAGGCTCTGTAGGCCATCGTAAGTGATTTCAATTCCATCCCAAGATCAATGAGCAACCATTAGAGCATTTCAAGTGAAGAAGTAGTAAGATCAGATTTGCAATATGAAAAGGCAAATTCCTCAAGAGGTATGTTGGTTAGTTTTTGGTGGTTACAAACCACCCCAAAGCTTAGTGTCTTAACAATCACTTATAACTCATTATTCTGCTAGTTGGCAATTTCTGCTGGCATCATTGGGGCAATACGTCTGTTCTTGCCTGGATTCACTCAAGTGGTTAGTCAATTGGCAGGTTGGCTGAGGGCTGAGTGATCTTAAAGCATCTCATTCATGTGTCTGTTCATTGGCAGGGACAATTGAAATAACTAGACTATGTATCTACAAATGTAGCAGGCTAGCCCAGTCTTCTTCATATGAAGACTGGTTTCCAAAAGCAGCAAGGGAGGGGAAATTGCAGTGCATGGGCACTTTTCAAGCATCTGCTTGTATCATGTTTGCTAGCGCCCCATTTGCCTAAACAAGTTACATGGTAAAGCCCAGATTCAAGGGATGGAGAAATATAACTCTTGACAGGAGGAGCTACAAAATATTATCTCCACTTTTTTCCAACCCACTACATGAATTCAAGAAGGATGTTGTCTCCCCAAAATATTGGGAGAAACAGAAAGCAAAGAGGAAGTTTGGAGCCAATATTGCTAGGCTTGGAAATGAACTTAGACCTGGTCATTAATCAGACTTTGTTTTCTGCTTAGAACAAGCAGAAGTCTAGTGTCTAATTTGAACATGTATCAGGAGAGGTTCTGAAATGAGGTGGATGTGGTATATGAGCCCCTTCTCTTCTCATAGAGTTATCTGGGAATGACTTGGCATTCAGGAAGACTTTGGAGAATGTTATCGTAGATTGAAACTCAGGTCTTATGGAACTCAGAATGTACTCAAGTATTCTAGGCGAGAAATGTGCAAAGGCACTGGGTCAAGGAAGTATGTGGCATGTTTAGGAAATGGAAGGGAGATGATTTGCTTTAATTTCATTGCATTGGAAATGAAAAGGGGTGAACGGATTTTTAAAAATGTGTAGAGGGTAGAAATAAGATTTTCAGATGATTAGGGGTTGAAAGGGAGCAACATTAAGGAATACTTCCACATTCACGATACAATTTGTCAAGTTAAAAAGACTAACTGAGGATCAGAATATTTGGCAGAAGTGAGGGGTAAGGGAGGAGAAATTAAACATTCCATGTCAAATCCACTATACCTGAGTTGGGCGGTAGGATAAACTCAAGCTTAGAGTTACATGAAATTACATAGAGAGTATGGAGAGAAGACAAAGAGGCCAAATTGGACTCCAGGCTGCTCCGGTATTTAGAGATCAGATAAAGGAGGCATCCATGAAGGAGACTGAGAAAAGAGGAAGGAACTAAGAGTGCGGTTTCCTGGAAGCCAAGAGTGGAGACCATTTCAGGAAGAAGGAAATGATCAACTGGGTCAAGTAAAGGAGGACGGAAAAGTGTCTATTTGATTTGGCAACACAGAGGTAGCTGAAGACAAGGGCAATTTTGTGGAGTGGTGAGAGTGGAAACCAGATTGGAGTGGGCTGAGGAGTGACCTGAAGATAAAAACTGGGAGAGGGAACATAGAAATCAAGCAGTACAGTATTTGATATGAAGTCATATCTTGATTTTATGTGTTTTTTTTTTTTTTAAACAGAAGCCTCTAGCTATTGGAGGTGGTCCAGTTGAAAAGTGGAAGAAGGGATGGGGTTCATAGTGTGTATGAACAGATAGGAGATAGTATATTTTTAAAATTTTTACAGGAGGGAATAATGAGAAGAAAGATGCAACAGATCCATGTAAGCATGTAGATTTAGTATTGGGAGGATGAGAACCCTCCTATTGGTTAAGTTTTATTTTCTCAATGAAGTAAAAGGCAAAAGGGCATGTGACGAGGGGAGAGAAGGTCTAGAATGGTCATTTTGGAGAGGATGAAACAAGCATGTTAAAGAAAAGCAGTAAGGTTGCTAGGCAAAGCTGATTACCCACTGAGAATAGAGAGCATGTATTTTAAATTGTGTGATTTTCTCCAGTAATAATGTTCAAGTACTTGGGTGCAGGTACCCAGAGATGGTAGAATGCAGTTAGGCTGAGGTTTCTCTGGGTAAATACCTCAGAAGAGAGGAGAGCAAAGGTGTTAAAGGAGTTTGCAAGGGTACGGTTGTAAAGATGATTGACAGATTTTAAGCTGAACCAGAAGGGAATAGAATTGGGAGTGAGTGCTGGAGAATAAATAAGTGGTAGGCTCAGTGGAATTGAGGTTATGATGAGGTGAAAGAACTGGATTCTTGGAGGATGTCTAGCATCAGTGTCACCTGGGAGCTTGTTAGAAATGCACACTATAAGGCAGCCTTACCCAGATCTTGAATCTGTATCTACATTTCGACAAGAACCTCAAGTGATTTGTACGCACGTTAAAGTTTGAGATGCACTGATTTGCTTGTCAAGTGAAAAAAAATGGTGCCTATTCACATAAAATGTCAAGTCACTTTTTAATTTTCTCCCCTTTCAAAAAAATATCCCAATTTAGCAAAAGTTTCTCTCTCTGTCTCTCTCTTTTTCCCCCCCCCTGGCTCCTGGGTTTGATTTGATTTGATTTTTTTATTATGGAAAATTTCAAACATACATAAAAACAGAATACTTTAGTGAAATCTGGTAGACCATCATCAGCTTCAATCATTTTCAACTCATAACCAATCTTGTTTTCTCTATAGCATCTTCCCCACTCAGGATTATTTTGAATCAAAATCTTAGACGTGACGTAATCTCCTCTGTAAATATTTCATTAAATATCTCTAAAAAACAAGGACCACTTTTTTTTGGGGGGGGTATGGTGATCGTTTTTTTTTTTAATTCACTTTTATTGAGATATATTCACATACTATACAATCATCCATGGTGTACATTCAACTGTTCACAGTACCATCTTTTTTTTTAAATTTTTATTTTGAAATAATTTCAAACATATATAGGACAGTTGCGAATACAATACAAACATACAAACCCCATACAGAGAACTCCAACACTCCCCCACCCCCAGATATCTGTATCTACCAATTTTACATTTTGCTACCTTTTCAGTACCTTCCTTTCTTCTTCCTTCCTTCCTTCCTTTCTTCCTTCCTTCCTTCCTTCCATCTCTCCCTCCCTCCCTCCCACCTTTCTTTCAACTATGTCTGTTATCTTTCTATCAATTATCTATCTACCCATTTATCATCTTCTGAACATTTGAGAGCAGGTTACATATATCATACTCCTTGAACTCATAACACTTCTGTGTACATTTCCTACAAACAAGGATATTCACTTACGTCATTAACTTAACTGCAGTTAATTCAGGAAAATTAATATGGATATAAAGCTTAAATTCTATGTTCCAATTTTTCCTTATGCCCCCTTCGAGTTTTTCTCCTCCATTCTTAGATCCACTCCAGTATCATATATTACATTGATTGTCATTAACTCTTACTTAACTGTTTTTTTAAAATTAACTACATAAAAAAATTTTTTTTAAAAAAAAGAGATACAGTAGAAAAACATTTCAAACAAACCATAACAAGGGAGTAAGAAAAAGACAACCAACCTAAAATAACTACTTTACTTCCAACATGTTCCTACTCTACCCCAAGAAAATAACCTAATATAGCAACATTTCTGTGAACTTGTTCCTACCATACCCGTCAGAAATTTACAAACAAAAGTCACTCCTGGGCATTCCTAGAACATTAAATTTACCCACGATAGCTTATCTGTTCTTATTGGGTTATCATTCCCCCTTCATTAATTGCTCTCTATTGCTAAGTTCCCCTACATTCTACATTATAAACCATTTATTTTAGGAGTGTGTTGTTTATGAATTTTCTAAGTCTCTGATCGTTATTAACTTTTAATTGTATTCCATTTTGGTCAGAGAATGTGCTTTGAATAATTTCAATTTTTTGAATTTATTGAGGCTTGTTTTATGTCCCAGCATATGGTCTATTTTGGAGAAAGTTCTGTGATAACTAGAGAAAAATGTGTATCCTGGTGATTTGGAATGTGATGTTCTATATATGTCTGTTAAATCAAATTCATTTATCAGATTGTTTAGGTTTTCAGTTTCCTTCTTGGTCTTCTGTCTGGTTGATCTATCTATAGGAGAGAGTGATGTGTTGAAGTCTCCCACAACTATTGTGGAAACATCTATTGCATCTTTCAGTTTTGCCAGTGTTGGTCTCAAGTATTTTGTGGCACCATGATTGGGTGCATAAACATTTATGATTGTTATTTCTTCTTGTTGAATTGCCCCTTTTATTTGTATGTAGTGGCCTTCTTTGTCTCTCATAACATCCTTGCATTTAAAGTCTATTTTATCTGAGATTAATATTGCTACTCCTGCTTTCTTTTGGCTGTAGCTTGCATGAAATATTTTTTCCATCCTTTCACTTTCAATTTCTTTGTGTCCCTGTGTCTAAGATGAGTCTCTTGTATGCAACATATTGATGGTTCATATTTTTTGATCCATTCTGCCAATCTATATCTTTTAATTGGGGAGTTTAATCCATTTACATTCAACGTTATTACTGTGAAGTCATTTCTTGAATCAGCCGTCCTATCCTTTGGTTTATGTTTGTCAGATATATTCTTCCCCTCTCTCTCTTAATGTCCTTTATTGAACCAATATTGAATCTCTTTAGTACTGAACCTTTCTCCATCTCTCTCCCTCCTTTCTTTGCTTCTCTGTTGGTAGGGCTCTCTTTAGTATCTGAAGTAGGGCAGGACTTTTATTAGCCAAATCTCTCAGCATTTGTTTGTCTGTGAAAAATTGAAGCTCTCCCTCAAATTTGAAGGAGAGCTTTGCTGGATAAAGTAATCTTGGTTGGAAATTTTTCTCTCTCAGAATTTTAAATATGTCATGCCACTGCCTTCTCGCCTTCATGGTGGCTGCTGAGTAGTCACTACTTAGTCTTTTTTTTTTTTTTATCTTCATTTTATTGAGATATATTCACATACCACGCAGTCATACAAAACAAATCGTACTTTCGATTGTTTACGGTACCATTACATAGTTGTACATTCATCACCTAAATCAATCCCTGACACCTTCATTAGCACACACACAAAAATAACAAGAATAATAATTAGAGTGAAAAAGAGCAATTGAAGTAAAAAAAGAACACTGGGTACCTTTGTCTGTTTGTTTCCTTCCCCTATTTTTTCTACTCATCCATCCATAAACTAGACAAAGTGGAGTGTGGTCCTTATGGCTTTCCCATTCCCATTGTCACCCCTCATAAGCTACATTTTTATACAACTGTCTTCGAGATTCATGGGCTCTGGGTTGTAGTTTGATAGTTTCAGGTATCCACCACCAGCTACCCCAATTCTTTAGAACCTAAAAAGGGTTGTCTAAAATGTGCATAAGAGTGCCCACCAGAGTGACCTCTTGGCTCCTTTTGGAATCTCTCTGCCACTGAAGCTTATTTCATTTCCTTTCACATCCCCCTTTTGGTCAAGAAGATGTTCTCCGTCCCACGATGCCAGGTCTACATTCCTCCCTGGGAGTCATATTCCACGTTGCCAGGGAGATTCACTCCCCTGGGTGTCTGATCCCACGTAGTGGGGAGGGCAGTGATTTCACCTTTCAAGTTGGCTTAGCCAGAGAGAGAGGGCCACATCTGAGCAACAAAGAGGCATTCGGGAGGAGGCTCTTAGGCACAACCATAGGGAGGCCTAGCCTCTCCTTTGCAGCAACCGTCTTCCCAAGGGTAAAACCTATGGTAGAGGGCTGAACCCATCAAACCACCAGTCCCCTATGTCTGTGGTCATGTTAGCAACCATGGAGGTGGGGTAGGCCAATACCCCTGCATTCTCCACAGGCTCCTTAAGGGGGCACTACATCTTTTTTTTTCCTTGTTTTTCTTTTTTTTTTTTAACTTTCCCTTCTTTTTTAAATCAACTGTATGAAAAAAAAGTTAAAAAGAAAACAAACATACAATAAAAGAACATTTCAAAGAGACCATAACAAGGGAGTAAGAAAAAGACAACTAACCTAAGATAACTGCTTAACTTCCAACGTGTTCCTACTTTACCCCAAGAAAGTTACCTAATATAGCAACATTTCTGTGAACTTGCTCCTACTATATCCATCAGAAATTAACAGACCATTATCTCTCAGCATTTGTTGGTCTGTGAAAAATTGAAGCTCTCCCTCAAATTTGAAGGAGAGCTTTGCTGGATAAAGTAGTCTTGGTTGGAAATTTTTCTCTCTCAGAATTTTAAATATGTCATGCCACTGCCTTCTCGCCTTCATGGTGGCTGCTGAGTAGTCACTACTTAGTCTTAAATGCTGTTTCCTTTGTATGTGGTGAATTGCTTTTCTCTTGCTGCTTTCAGAACTTGCTCCTTCTCTTCAGTATTTGACAGTCTGATCAGAATATGTCTCGGAGTGGGTTTATTTGGATTTATTCTATTTGGAGTTCGCTGGGCATTTATGCTTTATGTATTTATATTGTGTAGAAGGTTTGGGAAGTTTTCCCCAACAATTTCTTTGAAAACTCTTTCTAGACCTTTACCCTCTCTTCCCCTTCTAGGACACCAATGAGTCTTATATTTGGACGTTTTATTTTACCTATCCTATCCCTGAAGTCCATCTCGATTTTTTCGATTTTTTTCCCCATTCTTTCTTTTGTTCTTTCATTTTCCATTTTATGGCCCTCAAGGTAGCTGATTTGTTGTTCAGCTTCTTCTAGTCTTGTACTATGATTATCCAGAATCTTTTTAATTTTGTCAACAGTTTCTTTTATTTCCATAAGATCATCTATTTTTTTTAATTTACTCTTGCAATTTCTTCTTTATGCTCTTCTTCACGTCCTTTATATCCTGTGCCATGCTCTTCTTCATGTCCTTTATATCCTGTGCCATGCTCTCGTTGTTTATCTTTAGTTCTTTGATTAATTGCTCCAAGTACTGTGTCTCCTCTGATCTTTTGATTTGGGTGTTTGTATTTGGGTTATTTATATCATCTGTTTTTTTCATATGCTTTAAAATTTTCTGTTGTTTTGGCCTCTTGGCATTTACTTTACTTGATAGGGTTCTTTTAGGATATGTAGGCTTATTCAAAGATGAATCTCTAATTTGTCAGATCTACAGCTTGGTGGCGTACACTTTCTTTAACTAACCAGCAGATGGCGTCTGCGAGTCACCTATTCCCCTCAAGTCAGTTCTCCCCAACTTTGTCTTTGTATTGTGTGGGGATCTGATTCTTGTGGGGTCCAATTGGTGCACCAAGTTTGGGTGAGTTGTTGGTGCTGTCCGCCCTGAATGTAGGGCGTGTGTCTGAGTGGTTAGGGAGGGAGGGCAGCTTTAATAATCAAACTTCCAAGGTGTTCCTGGAGATTTAAGGCTGTTGCAAGAGTCTAAACCTTCATTTCAGTCTTGCCACACATTGTCTCTGCCACTGATCCACAAGTCTTGAGTATTGGCGTATGTTCCCTGGGATTTCCTAGTGGACCCCTCTTCTAAGCCATGCCCTTCTAGAGCCTCTGCTGAGGGAAGGTTGTGCTATGTCACAAGTGTGCGCCATCCCTCAAGGGAAGTTCTGGCCGCTGGGCCATGTAGGTGTGTTCCCAGTCTGCTGTAAGGATGGCTGTATGGGGCGTGCCAATTTCCCCCTTTCCACACAGCTCCACCTTCCCAGCTCCAGGACAATTAGCTGTGGGTGCGCGAAAGGCTATTGTCCGTGCCCGACACTGTGGTGTGTGTGTGTGCTGCTGGAAACACCCCGTCACACTGGGTTTCTTGGTGCAGCTCTGGGCTGAGGCTCTGGCACCAGGCAGGAGTGTTCCCAGCCTGCTGGGAAGATGGCTGCAAGGGGCATGGGTTTTTTCCCCTTTTGGCTCACCTCTGCCTTTCTCACTCTGAGACAATTAGCAGTGGGTACGGGAAAGGCTATCTTCCACACCAGATATTGAGGTGTTCACACAGTCCGTTCCTGCTGCGCTTCACTGTGCAGTTCTCACTGCTGTATCTGCAGCCACTTTTGGGTTTTTTGAAAAAAGAGCTAGTCTGCCTACAAATACCAACCCTCAGTTTCCCCATACTGCAGTGTAGCTGCCGTATATTCAGTGGCCTACTCACTCATTTTGGAATGCAGACTCCTGGTTTCACCAAGTGTATGGTCCCTGTGGTTTTAGCAGAACTTGTCCAGCTGGTGCATCACTGGAACTGGTGTCCTGGGTCACTTTCTGGCTTTCATCTAATATTTTTCATGGAGGTGTTTTTTTTGCCCTGTGTCACCTAGCTGCCATCTTAGGTTCCTTCACAGTACCATCCTATAGTTGTGCATTCATCACCCCCATCTATTTTTGAACATTTTCCTTACACCAAAAAGAATCAGAATAAGAATAAAAAATAAAAAAAAACCACCCCAAATCACCCCCCCATCCCGCCCTGTTTTTCATTTAGGTTTTGTCCCCATTTTTCTACTCATCCATCCATACACTAGATCAAGGGAGTGCAATCCACAGGGTTTTCACAATCACACTGTCACCCCTTGTAAGCTACATTGTTATACAATCGTCTTCAAGAGTCAAGGCCACTGGGTTGGAGTTTGGTAGTTTTGGGTATTTACTTCTAGCTATGCCAATATATTAAAGCCTAAAAAGTGTTATCTATATAGTATGTAAGAATGTCCATCAGAGTGACCTCTGGATTCCATTTGAAATCTCTCAGCCACTGAAGCTTTATTTTGTTTCATTTCACATCCCCCTTTTGGTCAAGAAGATGTTCTCAATCCCATGATGCTGGGTCCAGATTCCTTCCTGGGAACTATATCCTATGTTGCCAGGGAGATTTACACCCCTGGGAGTCAGGTCCCACGTAGAGGGGAGGGCAGCAAGATCATCCGCCAAGTTGGCTTCGCTAGAGAGAGAGGGCCACATCTGAGCAACAAAGAGGCACTCAGGGGGAGACTCTTAGGCACAATTATAAGCAGATTTAGCCTCTCCTTGCAGCAACAAGCTTCAAAGGGGTCAGCCCCAAGACAGAGGGCTCAGCACATCAAACCATCAGAAGGACCACTTTTTAAACATAACCGCTACACCATCATCACATCCCACAATATCAAGAATAAATCCTTTCATCAGCTATCCAATTAGTGTTCACATACCTGCAATTGTTGTATGTTGTTTAATTGAATGAATATCTGAACTAGGGTCATACACTGCAATTGGTTAATATCTCTCTCAAGTCTCTTATAATCTGTAGGTTCTTTCTCCATCTCTTTTTCTTTCTTGAAATTTTATGCTGAAGAAACAAGATCATTTGTCCTCTTTGTTTTCCCAAAGTCTAGACCTTAATGATTGCTTACTCATGGTGCCGTTTAATATGTTCCTCTGTCCCTTGCATTTTCTGTAAACTGGTAATTGATCTAAGAGGGGTTGCTTTTTAAAAAAAGATTTGTAGTGAAATATATCATATGTAAAGCATGTACAAAATGTGTATGTACAGCCTGGAGAATAGAAAGACCCTTTTAACAACTGCCTAGTACCTTAGAAGCCCTCCAAGAGCATCCGTATACATCATCTCTAGAGGTAACCTCCATTTTGGCTTTTGTAATCATTTTTCTGCTTTCTTTTTAGTTTTATCACTTATGTGTGCATCCCTAAGTAATATATTATTTAGTTTTTACAACTTTTTTATTTGTATAAAAATGTAATCATACCATAGATATTCTTCCTTGACTTTCTTGTTTTGTTCATTATTTTGTTTTTGAGGTTCATCTGTGTTTATGCATATAGCTATAGTTCATTCATTTTCACTGCTGTGTGTTGATACACCAAGTATGTTTACTATGATTTATTTATTCATTCTACTCTTGATGGACATTTGGGTTTCTTTTTCATTTTGGAGGTATTATGAATAATGCTGCTATGAACATTCTTGTATATACCTTGTCATGTACTTGTGTAAGAATTTCTCTAAGCTGTATACCTAGAAGTGAAAATGCTGGATTATAGAGTATGCATAAGTTCAACATTACAAGAAATTCCTAACTGTTTTCTGCAAGTTGCTTTTGCTACTTTCCAACCTTTATACTTTCTTATTTCTTTTTCTTGTCTCATTGTACTAGGTAAGGCTTCTAATTATAATAGAAAGGGTGAAAATAATTGTCCCTGTCCCATTCTGATCTAAAGGGAAAGTTTTTCACCATTACACAATTAGGTAACATGTTTGCTGAAGGTGTCTTAAGAAAATTCCACTCTATTTCGACTTTGCTCAGTTTTTTTTTTTCAATCATGAACTTTAAAAAAAAAAACTTATCAAATGCCCTTTCTCTGTCTTTTGAGCTATTGAAATGATTTTTTATTTTGTTTTCTTTGTGTAGTGAATTATATTGATTAATTTTAAACAGTAAGCCAATCTTGTACTCCCAGAATCATCTCAACATAGTCACAATAATGTATTCTTATTATATGGCTAGATTTTAGTTAGCTTATATTTTTATATTATATAACTAGATATAAGTTAGCTAATGACTTTTACATCTGTGTTCACAAGAGAGAGATGCTTGTAATTTTCTTTTCTTGTAATGTTCTTTTCAGATTTTGGTAATAAGGTTGTGCTATATTCATAAACTGAATTAGAAGTATTTCTTTACTTTATGGCTTCTGAAAGAGTTTGTGTAAGAATGGTGTTATTTCTTCCTTGAATGTTAAGTAGAATTCACTGGTGAAGCCATATGGGACTGGAGTTTTCTTTCTGGAAAAGTTTTTAACTGTGGATTTAATCTCTTTAATAGACATGGGACCATTAAGATTTTCTGTTTTTTTCCTGTGTAAGTTTTAACAAGTTGTTTTTTCCTAGACATTTTCCCATTTCATCAACATTTTCAAATTTATTTTTGTAAAGCTCTCATATTATCTTTCGATATCTGTTGGATCTGTAGCAATGTTCCCTTTATCTACCCTGATATTTTTTCCTTGATTAGTTTTTATCAAGGATTTATCCTCTTAATTTTTTTTTTTTTTTTTTTTTTTTTATTTTTTTAAAAGAATCAACTTGGCTTTGTTAATACTTTTGGCTCTATGTTTGTTTTCTATTTTTATTAATTTCTTATTTTTATTATTTATTTCTAAAATATGCACTTAAGGTTATAAACTTCACTCTAAATATGGCTTTAGCTAAGTCCCACAGTTTTGACATATAATATTGTTATTATCATTCAGTCCCAAAGATTTTATAATTTCTCTTAGAAAATGATTGTCTAGAAATGTTTGCTTAATTCCAAAATATGTAGAGGAGGGGGCAATTCTCTTTTCCTAGCTTAATTTCTAGCTTAATTTGACTATCCTACTATACTCAGAGAACATGTTCTAATTTCAGTTCTTTGACATTTATTGAGATTTTCTTTATGACCCAGCATTTGGTCCATTTAGGCATTTTCCATGCATGTTGAAAAGAATGTGTGTTGTTGGGTGTAGAGTTCTATATATGTCAGTTAGGTCAAATTTGTTAATCATATTGTACAAATCTTCCAAATGCTTCTTGATCTTTTTTTGTTTGTTTTTTAAAAAATCAGTAACAGACAGAAGTGTGTTAAAATATTTAATTATGGTTATGGATTTATGTATTTGTCATTTGAGCACCTTAGTCCAGGATTTCTTAAACTTTGTTATGCTGTGGGTCCCTTACATAGTCTCGTGAAGCATATATGTATCCCTTCTTAGTATCAAGTATATAAATACATAGAGTACACAGGATTACAAAGAAAATGAATTTTATTGAAATGCATTCATTGAAATGTTTTTAAAACATTACTAATATACTACTATGTGCTTCCTTATTCATGTATTGATTATAAGATCTAGTAGCAGTCTAATGCTATGTAATTTTGAAGTAGTACAAGTATTAGTTATATTTAAAAATAACTGCAACAGCTGTAGTGTGATATGAAAATATTTATGGTTTCTGTATTAGTGACAAATCACAGGTATGCTCATACTACTATGGTTTGTTACCTACTTTAATAATGGAAGGAAATGATACATTTTGTTAGAGTTTAGTGAGATTAAAGCTATTATTATTTTTTCCCATCCAAGTTCCTGGATCCCCTGGATTATATCCACAGACCCTAAATTAAGTGCCCCTATTTAAATCCAATGAGAGACTGAGCTTATTCAAAGCTGGGTTTCTGTTCCTGTAAGAGATGATCTATTTCTATTTTATCCTTATGCCTAAACTGAGCCCTTTAAGGATGTAACCCCTAAACTGGGATATTGATTAGGGTTCCTCCTTGACTAACCCTGAACTCCAATTGCTCTCTCCTGCTCCCAGGCTTGTGAATCTGCTGCACAATTTGCTCATCTTCTCAGCCTCTCTGCCACATCCTTCATTTGGAGGGCAAAAGCTATGCTAAATGCCTGGCTTACCTCTTTTGGTCTTTCTTGCTGTCCCTGATCTTAACACCACAATTCCTTGTTGACCTCTCTGATGCCCTCTAAAGACGTGTGTGTGTGTGTGTGTGTGTGTGTGTGTGTGTGTGTGTGTGTTTAATATTTTGTCCAGGTTTCTTATTTGTTCTCAAGGAGTAGTTAACTGGAAAGAATTTAGAACTGTGTGTTTAAAAATTTTGTATTAAAATTTAGCATGCATATGGAAAAGTGCACAAATTTTAAGTGCAAAAATACATTTGTGAAAATACCCAGATAAAGAAATAGAACGTTGCCAGCTCTGCTAGGTTTTAAACCATATAAATGAAATCATTTGTATATACTCTTGTATGTTCTCACATTACTTTTTGAAGTAGTTTTTTTTTAGAATTTTTAAAGATATTGAAGGCAGAATAGGAATAATACCTCTCAGTAGAAAAGAATAACCTACTACCGTATGCGACAGCACGGATGAATCTCATATTCATAATGTTGAATGAAAGAAGCCAGACACTAAAGAGTACATAGTAAACTCTGTAGAATTCCACCTACATGAAGTGCAAAAATTGGCAAAAACTAATCTGTCATAACTGAAATCAGAATAGTGGTTCCTTTTGAGGACACTGGCTGTGATGGGCAAGAGGGAGGCTTTTAGGGTGCTAGTATTGTTTTCTATCTTGACCTGGGTTCTGACTACATAATTGTATACATTTGTAACAATTCATCAGCTTATTTAAGATTTGAGCAAGTTATCAATACATATGTAAAACTTCAATTAAAAAGTTAAGGAAAAAAAGTCAAAGGGCTAGACTTTTTACTGTTGTCCTTCCTTATCAATCTGGCAGAAGGCTGAATTCAGTAAGAGATGGAGGAAAGTGTAAAAGCAACTCGGTTACCAAGCCTCAAAGCCTGCTGGCATATTTGTGGTCACCAAGGGACAAGATGTGGTTCTCAGCTTCAGAAGCCAAGAAACTATACTTTGTTGGTGCCTCCAGAGGCTCAACAGTACAAACTCACAATCACCAAATTCATTCTACACTGAGAAATGAACCAGATTGTCATGTACTAATTTACAGTGAGAAATGTACAGTTCTAGAGAACCTGATTATTTGTGCCAACTAATCAGCACAGTCTCTATTAATGATATATTAAAATTATTCCTCCTAGGAAGCTAAATTACACACACACATACACACACACACAGGAAAAGGGTTTCATATACATACCTAAATACTTACGTACGTATAAACACACATATAAAGGAAAAAGAAGGCTGCTTTTTGAGAATGGAATTAGAGGAAGGGAAGTAAAGAAAGTTCAACTATCTTAATGGCAAATGTGCTCAAGACATATTAGTATATTTTTTATAACAGACACTTATACAGCACTTATTATCTGCTGGGCACATTACAACAAAAAGCTCACATAATCTTCATAGCAACCTTATGAGATAGGCATTAATATTATACCCATGGCCTGGGTGGGAAACTGAGGCACAGAGAGATTAAATAACTTACCCAGAGTTACATTCCTTTAAGTAGTGGAGCTAGCATTTGGACTCCAGAAGTCTGGTTCCAGAGTCTTGGTGCCCAGCCACTTGTTTAAGTTGCTTCTCTTTCAAATCAAATGTGCCTGCTGAGAAGATGAAACCATTCAGGTCCACAGATGAGGAGGCATCCCATCCCCTGGACAGTTCTAAAGATGGGCTGAAAGCATTTGATTTTGTTCATGTTTTTTTGATGCCCTTGCTGAGAAATAATTACAGAAAACCTTCTATGAGTACTTTCCATGTGCCGATTTTGCCTAGCTGTAGCCCATTTCCTAGAACAGACCCTTAATAAATATTTGTTGAATAAATGTTGAATGGCTTTAATCCCCACAACAACTTTATGATATAAGTACAATTATGACTTGACCAATAAACAATCTGTAGACTGTTTGGAAATGATGTGAACTTTTTGAAAGTGTGAAGGTACCCTCAGTAAGTACATAACTGGATCCACTGGGGCAAGAAAAGAAAGTACTGGAACTTCTATTTATATTTATTCCTTATCTCATCTTCTTTGGCTTCCATTCCATTAATGTTTTGTAATATACCAAATGTTACTACAATAGTACATATATATAAACGATAAATAAATACACCTATTTGTGGGGGTACAGGCTGAAAATGTATATTGCTGAGGTGAGCAAAGAAGTCTAGAGACTACTGCTCCAAACCACTGCCAGTCTTTACGTTCTCTTCAGAGGGACTGTAATGATTTGTTTAGAGTTTCCTTAATTACCACCAGACCTAAAGATACATCCTTGTCACCTTGATAGAGCTGGATGTTTTCTAAGTATCCATAGACAATATCTCTACTATCTCTCAGAGTTAGCAATTTGGGAAACTTTACATACAATTGTGGGGTTGATGTTGGTCTTACTCTCAGAGAGTAAATTAGAGAGGGTAAAATAGAGAATATATTCTCTGTGCCTCATGAAGTTGACTAGTTGCTATTATAGATGAAATAATAATTAATTCTGTCCTCCAACTGCCTGAGAATAACATTTTTAGGCAAGGAGTTACCTATTCATTCAGGCGTAAATCAATAAGTGGAGTCGACTAATGATAGACTGGGGAACAATCAGATAAAATGTAGTAAATTATGTTCTGTCATATTGTAATTCTTAATAACTCAGCTGTCACTCTAGACTACTTCATGTCTTTGTCTGGAAAATGGCCAGAAATAAAACTTATACTGATTTTACAGACAAGGTGAAAATCCCAAGGTGTGGGTGTAGGAAAGACTTCACAGAGAAGACTCTTGAACTGTGTGAAGGGTGAGTGAAGGTTCATCAAGACAACAAGAGGAGAAAGGGAGGAGAAGGTTTTAGATGGAGGGAACACAGTGGGTGCAGGCACAGAGATGGCAGTCAGTTCACTGGGGAACTGAACGTAGTGTGGCATGAAGATGGCATAAGAGGATGTGTGTGAGAGAGAGTGTGGGAAGGTGGGGTTGGAGGAGCAGGGGGGTGGCTGAATAACATGAGCATTAAGAGTTAGACAAACCTTGCCATAGGGCTGGAGAAAAAAAGTTAGACAAGCCTGTGGATCAGATCCCAGCTCTGCCTTTTACTAGCTCTGTGACCTTGAGCAAGTCAGTCTATAAGCCTCAGTTTCTCTATCTGTAAGTTCATTAAGATAACAGTAGTACATACCCTCTAGGGTTATTGTGAGATTGAAATAAGAGAAGCCATTTGAAATCCTTAGAATGATGCCTAATCACATGTAAAAGACAGTGTTATTGTCACTGTTTTATTGTTATTATCATTATTATTTTACTAGCCAGGAACTAGATTATGGAATGGCTTATACACCATGTCAGAGAGGTCAGGCTTTATCTTTCAGGTCAGTGTTTCTGAAATGTAATCCATTTGTCTAGTGGTTTAGCAACTTGCATGGCCTAGTAATGGAAAAAATGTGTAATTAAGCATTTCATAAATTTGGAATGGAAAAAAATCATTGTTATGTTCTTAATATTGGTTCAAGGGTGCAGATGGCTCAAATTGAAGTATATTGGTCAGACTGTTAACAGGGTGTAGTTAAGATTCAGTTATGTGGATATAGTTAAGCTCAGTGAGATCATTTGCATATTATTGTTTATATGTGTAAAATTTGCATTTTGTTGTTACTGTCATGTTATGGCTCTGATTAACAAAAATAGGTTAATGACTAAACCATGGTTCACTGAAATGTAAAAGTAATGATAAAAATTGTAGTTTATACACTGCAATTCAGAAGCGTAATTACTGAACAGGACCCCACAGTATCTGTTGGGACAACAGCATCTGTGAATGTGATGATTTCACCCAAGCAGCTGAAAGGGAAAGCATAAATAGGAAGTGTGGTATGAATATTTGAAAATTGAATTTTATTGAACAAGGGATTTATCTCCCTCTTGTCTCCAATGTGTACACTATCAGCAAATGTCAGATAGCTTTTTGATTTTGTCAGAGTTCATGTCATTTCCAAGCAAAGTGGAATAACCTTCCTGGTCAACCAGGAGTTTTTCCTGAACTAAGTGCAAAATAATATTTTCTAGCTTGAAATTAAGGATTTTTTTTTCTAAAGACAATAAGACTAAAAACTCCAGGCAGACGTCCAGGAGAGGTGGTGGTATAGGGAAGTCCAGGACTCACTCCTCCTCCAAAAACAGCTAGTAGGCAGGCAGAAATGGTCTGAAATGACTGTTCTGGGGCTCTGAAGAACAGGGAAGCACTGTGTCACATCCAGGACAGAGCAGCACAAAGAGACTGGGAAATCGCAGTAAAAAACTGAGTAACTTGCTCCGTGGTGGCAGCTGGCACCCACCCCCCACCCTCAAAGCAAGCCGCCTCCCTGGCTGGTTGCTGCAGGCAGAGAGGGGCATGGAAGCCCTCCTCCCCAAGAACAGAGAGGGGACATGACTGAATACCGATCACAGTTCTTGGTCTGGGAATTTAGATCTCTGGGTCCTGGTGCTGAACTGCTGTTTTAGCCCACCCCAGACAGGGATCACCACTGCCATTGTTTCAACTTCATCCCTCCCCCTGACAGGGGCAAAGCTGGTGGAGGTTCAAAGACACACTGCCTCGTTTGGGCTTTAGGGAAAAGTTTGCCAATGAGCACCATCTGCTGGGCAGACCTGAAGAGCACATCTTCTGGGAGTGGAAAAAAGTTTGTGGCATCTTTCCTGACTCTCTCCCAGAGCTCTCTGAAACGGGTCTGCACCCAGTTTGTGGGTCTCTGGCCCTTGTTTTTTTTTTTAAACTCAGTTTTATTGAGATATATTCACATACCATACAGTCATCCATGGTGTACAATCAGCTGTTCACAGTACCATCATATAGTTGTGCATTCATCACCCCAATCTATTTTTGAACATTTTTCTTTACACCAGAAAGAATAAAAATAAGAATAAAAAATAAAAGAAAAAAGAACACCCAAAACATCCCCCCAATCTCACCCTATTTTCATTTAGTTTTTGTCCCCATTTTTTTACTCATCCATCCATACACTGGATAAAGGGAGTGTGATCCACAAGGTTTTCACAATCACACTGACACCCCTTGTAAGCTACATAGTTATACAATTGTTGCAGTTTGATAGTTTCAGGTATTTACTTCTAGCTCTTCCAATACACTAAAACCTAAAAAGGGATATCTTTATAGTGCATAAGAATGCCCACCAGAGTGACCTCTTGACTCCATTTGAAATCTCTCAGCCACTGAAACTTTATTTCATTTCATTTTGCTCCCCACTTTTGGTCAAGAAGATGGTCTCAATCCATGATACTGGGTCCAGAGAGATTTACACTTCTGCATTTTCAGGGAGATTTACACCCCTGGGAGTCAGGTCCCATGTAGGGGGGAGAGCAGTAGGTTCACCTGCAGAGGTGGCTTAGCTAGAGACAGAGGGCCTGGCCCTGTTTTGGCTGGATAATACTGACTTGGGAAGTTCCTCTCCGGGATGAGTCACCTCCCAGAATTTTCCCTCCAGGCAAAAGCAGCCAGAGGCAAGCAAAAGAGAGTAAAAAACAAAACAAAGCAAAAAAAAAAAAAAAATATAGGGAGAGGTGAAAGAAAAACAAACAGAACTGATCAAGATTTCTGGAGAAGTAGCAAAGGAAAGGAAGCATTCTCCTGGAGGTGAAACAATTGCACAAACAGAGCAATCTTAAAAATTTTACCACATACCTGGGGCAAGAATCATATTTAGAAGAGTTGAATAAATCTGATCGGTTAAACACAGGCAATTCTAAAGGTCTAGAAAAGTTGAACCAGGTGTCAAACAAGAGCCTTAACACAAAGCCAATCAACAATAAAACCCTAGACAAGAGAGAGATACTAACCTTCAGAGAAAACTCATGAAAATAACTAGATGCCCAGACATCAGCAAAAAAATTACAAGCAATACTAAGACACAGGAAAATATGGACCAGTCAAAGGAATAAATTAAAACTTTAGAGGAGACACAAAATTTGGAACAACCAACCAAAGATGTTCAAACAGCTCTCCTAAATCAATTAAAAGACATGAAGGAAAATATGGCTAAAGAGAAAAAGGATATTAGGAAGACACTGGGTGAGCATAAAGTAGAATTTGAAAGTATGAAAAGAAACATAAAGAACTTATGGAAATTAAAGGTACAATAGAAGAGATTAAAAATACACTAGAGCTATACAACAGCAGATTTGAACAGGCAGAAGAAGAGAGCAGTGAACTAGAATATAGGACATTTGAAATCTTACACACAGAAGAACAGAAGAAAATGAAAAAAATTGAGCAGGGTCTCAGGGAACTATATGATAGCATGAATCACACAAACATACACATCATGTGTGTCCCAGAAGGAAAGAGAAGGGAAAAGGGGCAGAAAGAATATAGGAGGAAATAATGGCCCCAAATTTCCCATTATGAAAGATGTAAATATACATGTCCAAGAAGCTCAGTGTTCTCCGAATAGAATAAATCCTAATAGACCTACTCAGAGAAATATACTAATCAGAATATCCAATGTCATCAGGGAATTAAGAAGATAGAAGGAGGAACACAGTGTTGAAGTTAGATTGGGAGCTCATGTAAAAATGGAAGGTGTTCAAAGACATACCAGTGTCTACAGAGTCTAGAAGAAATCTTTGTATTATCATTCTGGAGTACCTATTTTCCATGAAGGGATGGAAATATTGGAGCTGTCGTTGAAGCAAAATGTCTGATTTTAATACTTCTTTAGTCCAAGAGGGCTATACCACAGGGAAACACATTTGGAGTGAAAGGATGCTGGGGAAAAAGTTGTTCCATGTAGATATGATTAGCATCAGACGGGGTAAAATCACCATTTCAGTATATGCTAAAAATTCACTTCCGGAACTTAGTCGAGTAGAAGCAAATAGTACATTGTTAAATGTGAACATTGTATTTGAAGGAGAAAGAATTTTATCAAAATGTGAAATTACGGGGTGTGATTGATATAAAGAGAAGTTATATATCTATGACTCAACCAGGATTGAGACCACCATGGGAAAAGCTGAACCCACGCAATGGGCAAACCTTGAACTGCCTGCAACCAAAAAGCAGAAAACGCAAAAGGAGGATATAACAGATTGATTAGAGAAAGGAAAAACTTACCTATATCAGCATTCTTAATAATGTGTGATGAATTGGTGGCTTGCTGCTATAAATTTTTGTTTTGTTATTGTTGAATCCTGGCATTTCAGGGTCAACAATAGGTTTCTAAAAGCCAAACTCATTTTATATTTTTGTCTCTCCCATCTTCCTTTGAGTTAGGTAAGGTTGATTGTTCATTTCTTCTGACTAATGGAACCATAGTTATGTTCTCTACTTGAAGAGTTAGAAAACAGTTCATAAACAGAGTTGTAGAACTTCTAGTATATTTATGTTGAGCAGAGTAATATTAAGGAACTTTTTTTCACATTTTTCTCTTATCCCGTAATTAGTAAAGCAAGATGGAATGTCAAGTTTTAATCTGTTTGTGTCATGGATTTGTGTTCATATACTTGAAAATCTTTAAGGAAGAGAGAAAGTTCTGCATTGTCTTTTTCCACTTGGGATAGTTACTATTTCTAGGAGGTAACATAGCAAGTAAAGAAGAATAAATGCATTGGTTAACAAATTAGAATTCAGCTACAATTAACTGAATTAAAAGATTATTTCAGTAAACTGTAATACTTGCTAAGCAGTATGATGTAATTGTATAGGAAACATTTTAAATAAGATTACTGAAATATCAGTTTGGTTAAAATTCACCATTTTATAAGACTAAGCAATAATGTTAAATATCTCTTTCCTGATTAGTTTAAGGTCCTTTGTATAGTGTTATGACTAAATTGTACCTGATTTATAGCCTATACTCTCTTAAAGCCTTTAATTAGTTACATATTGAAAGAAATTTTATCTGGCCTTGTTGATGGAAAACTGTATCTATATAAATGTAGTCTTTTAAAAGCTTGTGAAAATACATTAGGGTATGAGAAAACATAAATGCTTTGCTTTGTGACAACTGTTTCTTACATGTTGAATATAAAATACCTTATTTCTTTTGAGTCATTTTTTTAGACGTTCATGAAGAGCTTGACAATCCTAGGTGATACAATGTCAATTATATATTGTACTTTGTTTTAAACTAGGTATCACAGAATTAGATTGTTTATGCTCATAGGACCTGTTACAGTGTGGATTAGTTTCTAAGGGAGTGTAGATCTCAAGATGAAAATTAAAATTAAGAAATCTTATGAAGGAAATCTCTGGCAAAATTTAGTATGTTTGGGTATCAATTATGCTTATATAGATTAAAATGATTAATCCCACACCCTAAAAATAATGAGAGAGACTTTAAAATATTCAGATAAATGGAAACTGAGAATTTGTCAAGAAGAGACCTGCCCTACAAGAAAAACCAAAGGGAGTTCTGCAGCCTGAAAGGAAAAGACAGGAGGGAGAGGCTTGGGGGAGAGTGCAGAAATGAAGATTGATCAGTAAGGGTAACTGAAAGTGTAAAAAGAGAAACAAAAGTAAGAGATGACATAGAAAAACCAAAGTATAAAATGCTTGAAGTAAGTACTGCCTTTACAATAATAATAATCAATGTTAATGGATTAAAGTTCCCAAACCAAAGAGACAGATTGACAGAATGGATAAAACAATATGATCCATCTATATGCTGTCTACAAGATACTCAGCAAAAGAATGAAAGAGGACCCCTACCTCACACTTCATACAAAAAATTAACTCCAAATGGATCAAACACCTAAATATAAGAACCAGAATCATAAAACTCCTAGAAGAAAATGTAAGGAAGCATCTTCAAGATATTGTGGTAAGCAATAGTTTCTTAAACTTTATACCCAAAACACAAGCAGTGATACACAAAATAAATAAATGGGACCTCCTCAAGCTTAAAAACTTGTGTGCATCAAATAACTTTTTCAAAAAGTGGAAAGGCCCCCTGCTTAATGGGAGAAAATATTTGGAAGCCACATATCCAATTAGGGTTTAATATACACATTGTATACAGAAACCCCACAACTCAACAATAAAAAGACAAACAACCCAATTATAAAATGGGCAAAAAACTTGACATTTTTCCAAAAGGAAATATAAATGGCTAAAAAGCACATGAAGAGATGCTCAACATTACTAGCTATTAGAGAAATACAAATCAAAACCATATTGAGGGGGAAGAAGATAGAGGCATAGAGAGGAGTGGAAGCTAGTTTGTCCCCCTGGAACAACCAGTAAACAACCAGGAACAACTAGTAAACAATCTGGAATAACTGCAGGGGAACAAACGTGACTGTGCACTCATCATACACTAACCTGAATTGAGAGGAATGACCAAGATTGCAGCATAAAATCTGGAAGTAAAAACTGTGGCTCCAAGCCAGGAGACCCCTCTCCCCATGGCCTGAACTGCAACGCCTCATGGTGCTAGAGAGCAGCACTCTCCCAGCAAGATAATATAGCTCAGCTGAGCTCCACCTGGGGTTTTAATTAACAAACGTGGACTGCTCAATAAAAGATACAAATCCCCAAGAAGCAGACAGAGGCTTTTGGTGATGATTGACCTTGGAGAGCTGGAGGGTAGCCATGGACTGGCCCTTAAGGGGGATTTCTGTCCCTTTGTTGGCTCAGTGGAGAAAACCTCAACCATTTTCAGTTCCCAGTGCTCTGACCCAGACAAGGGTGGAGATAGCACAGGCAAAGAGACTATACAAATGCTAATCACCTCTCCCTAGGGGGGTATCTTCCCTAAGAGGAAAGAGGTGGAGCCCAGCTGTACTACCACCTTCCATTCAGAACCAGACCCCAGAGCCTGGGGGAAAACAGCCATGGACCACACCTTCTTACACCAGTCTGGAGCTACAGGCTGACAGGTGCCACCTGCTGGGTGGAAAGCACAGTGACTTGAGGCCTCACAGGGTATACCAATCTTCTAAGACACCCTCAGAGAAACAGGATACTATTCCCTCCTTCCAAGACCTGAGCCCTTTCTGGTCTGAGAAAACCTGATTGGGGTAACCAAGAAAACCAGATGCCTAAACAACAGAAAACTACAACCTACACTAAGAAAAACAAAGTTATGGCCCCAGTCAGTGAACAAACTTACACTTCAACTGAGATACAGGGATTTAAACAATTAATACTAAATCAATTCAAAAAGTTTAGGGAAGATATGGCAAAAGAGATGAAGCATATAATGAAAACACTGGCCATACATAAGGTAGAAATTGAAAGTTCAAAAAAACAACTGGCAGAATCTATGGAAATGAAAGGCACAACACAGAGATGAAAGACACAATGGAAACATACAACAGCAGATCTCAAGTGGCAGAAGAAAACACTCAGGAACTGGATAACAAGGCACCTAGAAGCCTACACACAAAAGAACAGATAGAGAAAAGAATAGAAAAATATGAGCAACATTTCCAGGAACTTAGGGACAAAATGAAATTCAGGAATGTACATGTCATTGATGTCCCAGAAGGAGAAGAGAAGGGAAAAGGAGCAGAAGCAATAGAGGAAATAATCAATGAAAATGTCCCATCTCTTATGAAAGACATGAAAGTACAGATCCAAGAAGCGCAGCATACCCCAAACAGAATAGATCTGAATAGGCCTATGCCAAGACACTTAATTATCAGACTATCAAAGGTCAAAGATAAAGAGAGAATCCTGAAAGCAGCAAGGGAAAAGCAATCCATCACATGCAAAGGAAGCTTGATAAGACTATGTGTGGATTTCTCAATGGAAACCATGGAGGCAAGAAGGAAGTGGGGTGATATGTTTAAGATACTGAAAGAGAAAAACCACCAACCAAGAATCTTATATCCAGCAAAACTGTCCTTCAAATATGAGGGAGAGCTTAAAATATTCTCTGACAAACAGACAATGACAGAGTTTGTAAACCAGATACCTGCTCTACAGGAAACACTAAAGGAAGCACTGCAGACAGAAAGGAAAAGACAGGAGTGAGAGGTTTGGAACACAATTTTGGGTGATAGTAGCACAGTAATGTAAGTACACTGAACAAAGATGACTGTGAGTATGGTTGAAAGAGGAAGATTAGGACCATGTGGGACACCAGAACAAAAGAGGAAAGATAAAGACTAGGATTGTATAACTCAGTGAAACCTAAGATGCTCAAAGATTTTAATAAAAGGTATTTTATTACATGAGGTAGAACAAATGAATGTCAACATTGCAAGGTGTTAAAAATAGGGTGGGATTGGGGGGAAAATATGATCAATGCCAACTAGAGACTATAATTAACAGAAACATTGTATTATGCTTCCTTTAATGTAACAAAGGCAACATACCAAAGCTAAATATATATGGGGGGGGGGTGCATAGGGGAAGGGTATGGGACTACTGGCATTGGTGATGTTGTCTGACTCTTTATTCTCCTTTAATGCTATCTTTCCTTTTGTTGCTTTCTAGCAGTCATGTTTTTGTTATTGTTGTTGTTGTTTTCTCTCTCTTTCTCTTTTCTTTTTCTTTTGTCTCTTTGCCTTCTTTGACTCTTCCTCCTTCTTTGTGAAAGAAATGGAGATGTTCTTATATAGATAGTGGCGATGGTGCTGAATACATAAATATGTGACTGTACAGGGAACCAATGATTGTTTACTTAGGATGGAATATATGGTGTGTGAACAAAACTGTCTTAAAAAATGGATTGATTAAGAATCCTTGAGGGCACTATTTTGAGTGAAATAAGACAGAAATAAGGGCAAATATTGCAGGGTCTCACTGATATGAACTAATTATAATATGTGAACTCATAGACATGAAATGTAAGTTACCAGGATACAGAATGAGGCTAAAGAATGGGGAGTGGTTGCTTTTTATGAGCAGAATGTTCAACTAGGGTGAACTTAAATGTTTGGAAATGGACAAAAGTGATGGTAGCACATTGTGAGAATAGCTAACAGTGCTGAAATGTGTGTGAAGGTGGTGGAAAGGGTAAGTTCAGAGTCATGTATGTCACCTGAAGGAAAGTTGGAGGTTAAAAGATGGGAATGTATGAAGCAATGAATCTTTTGGTGGACAATGTCTGTGATTATCTGTACAAATATTAGAAATCTCTCTCATGAGCTAGAACAAATGTATGACACTATAACTAAAAGTTAATAATAGAGGGGCATATAGGAAAAAATATACCTATTGCAAACTATGTACTACAATTAGTAGTATTTTAACATTCTTTCATCAACAGTAACAAATGTACTATACCAAAACTATGAATCAGTAATGGAGGGGTGGGTGGTTATGGGTATGGAAGATTTGAATTTCCTTGTTTTGTCTTTATTTCTTTTCTGGAGTAATGAAAATGTTCTCTAAAAATTGAAAAAAAAATATTAATTGTGGTGATGGATGCACAGCTGTATGATGATACCATGGGCAATTGATTGTACACTTTGGATCTTTGGATAATTGTATGGTATGCGAACAATCTCAAAACAAAAACCACATTTAGATATCATTTCATACCTACTAGAATGGCCAGTATTAAACAGAAAACTGCAAGTGTGGGAGAGTGTGTGGAGAAATAGGAACACATTCAGTTCTGGTGGGAATGTAAAATGGTGCAGTCGCTGTGGAAAATGGTTTAGTGGTCCCTCAGGAAGCTAAGAATGGAATTGACATATTACCTGTCAATCCCACTACTAGGTATATACCCAGAAGAAATGGATGTAGGCACTCTAACAGACATTTGTACACCAATGTTCATAGTGACTGTGCCAGTTTGAATGTATTATGTCCCCCAAAACACATTTTCTTTGATGTAATTTTGTGTGGGCAGATATGTCAGTGTTGATTAGATTGTAATTCTTTGAGTGTTTCTGTGGAGATGTACCCCACCCAACTGTGGGTGATGAGTCTGACTGGATAATTTCCATGGAGGTGTTACCCCACAGACTCAGGGTGGGTCTAAATTAAATCACTGGAGCTGACAAACAGAAGGAACTCAGTGCAGCTGTGAGTGACATTTTGAAGAGAAGCTACAGCCAAGAGGGACACTTTGAAGAAGGCACAGAAGCTGAGACAGTAGCTGCAGATGAGAGACAGTTTGAAGATGGCTGTTGAAAGCAGACTCTTGCTCTGGAGAAGGTAAGAGAGGACAGACACCCCAAGACCAACTAAGAGTGACATTTTTGAGGAACTGCAGCCTAGAGAGGAACATCCTGGGAGAAAGCCATTTTGAAACCAGAACTTTGGAGCAGACACCAGCCATGTGCCTTCCCAGCTAACAGAGATTTTCCCGATGCCATTGGCCATCCTCCAGTGAAGGTACCCAAATGCTGTCATGTTACCTTGGATACTTTATGGCCTTAACTGTGTAACCAAATAAACCCCCTTTTATAAAAGCCAATCTATTTCTGGTGTTTTGCATTTTGGCAGCATTAGCAAACTAGAAAAGTGGCATTATTCACAATTGCCAAGAGATAGAAGCAATCCAAGTGTCCATCAACTGATAAATGGATAAACAAAATGTGATATAATACATACATTGGAATATTATTCTGCTGTAAGCAAGAATGAAGTCCTGATGCATGTGACAACATGGATGAACCTTGAGGACATTATAGCAAGTAAAATAAGGCAGACACAAAAGGACAAATATTGTATGATCTTACTATTATGAACTAATTATAATAAGCAAGCTAATGGAATTAGAATCTAGAATATAGGTTACCAGGAGATAGAATGAGGGTAGAGAATGGGGAGCTGATGCTTAATTTTGCAGAATTTCTGATTAAGTTGATTGTAAATGTTTGGAAAAGGATAGAGGTGATGGTAGCACATTATTGTGAGTGTAATTAACAGTGTTGCGTTATGTGTGTGAATGTGGTTGAAAGGGATAGTTTTGGGTTATGTATGTTACTAGAAGGAAAACTAAAGGATAAAACACGGGACTGTATGACACAGTGATCCCTGTTGTGGATGACTCTGGTTAACAGGACAAATATAAGAATGTTCTTTCATGAACTATAACAAATGTACATCACTATTACAAGGTGTTGATAATAAGAGGTTATATGGGATAAATACACCTAATGCAAATTATTGACTATAGTTAACAGTAATATTTTAATATTCTTTCATCAGTTGTAACAGAGGTACCAAACCAATGCTAAGTGTCAACAACAGAGGGGTATAAAGGAATATGGGGAGATTTTTGTTTTGTTTTGTTTTGTTTTTGAGTAATAAAAATGTTTTAAAATTGATTGTTGTCAGGAATGCATGATTTTTCTATTATACAGAGAGTCATTTATTGTACACTTTGGTTGGATTATATGTTGTATGAATATATCTTAATTAAACAATGTTAAAAAAGACCAAAACTTCAGGAAATACATTTACAAGTCATGTTATTGTCAAGAAGCTTGTAAAACCAGCCTGTAATTTAAGACAAATAAAATGCTGGGAGAAAAAGCAGAACTGGCCATGAACAAACCTCTTCATCAAGTGACAGGGTTGTATGCTGCATACTACAAATGGCTATGAATATGGTAGAACTATTATTATTTAATGATGACATGAAACATTTTGTTTTAGAGTTAAGTGAAACCATTAATGGGAGAAGTATGAACCAGCTCTTTGAATCTGTGTGGTACCTATATGAAAGAGATGTATTGATAGTTTTGAGTTCTGTTTAGCATGGGAAACCAAAATAACAGAAAAGGTGTTTTTCATTTAGTCTAATATTATTTTGTGAGACACGATGCAGACTAGATGTACATTGAGATAATGCTGTTGAGAGGACCAGCTGTATATCCAGCAAAGAAAGGCTTGGTGTAACAGTTATCTATTGCCACAGTAGTGCAAAACAAACCACCACAAAACCCATTCATTTAAATAATAAGAATTTATTTGTTTCAGGAGTCTGTAGGCCAACTGGTGTTTCTTTTGGTCTCAGCATGGGTCATTTATATGTAGTGATCAAACATAGGCACAGCCAGCTGTATAATCTGTGAGCCCACTGCAAAATGAAAATGCAGGGCCCCTTGTTCAGAAACTAGTTAGAATTTCAAAGTGATGACAGCAGAGCATTAAGCCAAGCATGGCCCCCTTCTCAGCACAGTTTTCTATTGAACTGCACAAGTCACATGCTCATAAATTCAGCCCTGACTGGGTTCTTTCATATTTCTGGGCATTGGCTGACTGTTGAATAGTATGGGATAGACTTGGATGGGATATCTAGGGTAACTCAACTCTACTCCATGAGTCTCATCATTTAGCAGACTAGCCCAGGCTTGTTCTTATGGCAAAAGCAGAAGAGGAAGATTAAGCAAAGCTCAGATGTGCAAGTACTTTTCAAGTCTCTACTTGTGTCTCACTTGCAAAGATCCCATTGGCCATAGCAAGTTAGCAAGTCACATGGCCAACTCATAGTCAGGGTGGGAGGGCTCTAAGACATGATATGGCAAAGGGCATGGGTACAAGAAGGGGTGAAGAATTGGAACCATTTCTGCCATCTGCTTCACTTGACTACTTAAAGTTTATTGCATCCAAGTGCCAAATTGCCCACCGCTTTACTTACTGAGAATAGTAGCTATTCAACAGTATGCATCCTGATCTTAATTAATGTTGAAAAGTAATGAAAGTTGTCAGCATAATCAAATCACAGTCACTGAGCATTATGTCTTCTCCATGTTTTGTGAAGAAATAGGTGGTGAGTACTAAGATTACTTTCCCACACTAAAGCATACTGGTTATCAAAGGGGAACATGCTCACTTGGGTATTTGAAATGAGGGATGAGATAAGATTTTTCTGTAGCACTAATAATACCATGAAAGACCAGAAATGATGGATCTAGTCCTTGTCACTATCAGTATTCAAAGAAATGTTATCTCTATAATTTCAAGTGGTGTATCAGAGCACTGTGGTCATTAGCTTGAAAAGTTTGAGTCTCTCATTTCAGGCCCATATTCACATTTGGTGCTGAGGATAAGATATCAAGAAATTGAACTGTGATGCAGAAGGCTTCATTGACAGGCACTGACATTTAACACCTGATTTTCTTCATTCTTTGGAGAAAGAAATGAATGATGTATTTTGGGCATATTTAAAAATAATACACAGGACATGATTCCTAGGGGTGTAAATCCCCCTGGCATTGCAGGACATGACTCCCGGGGATGGGCCTGGACCTGGCATAGTGGGACTGAGCAAATTTTCTTGACCAAAAGGGGGAAAAGAAATAAAACAAAATAAAGTTTCAGAAGCTGAGATTTCAAATGGAGTTGAGAGGTCATTCTGGAGGTTATTCGTTTGCATTATATAGATATTCCTTTTTAGTTTTTAGTGTATTGGAATAGCTAGAAGGAAATTCCTGAAACTGTCAAACTGCAATCCAGTAGCCTTGATTCTTGAAGATGATTGCATAACTATAAAGCTTACACACTGTGACTGTGTGATTGTGAAAACCTTGTGGCTCCCAGTTTGTCTATCCAGTGTATGGACAGATGAGTAGAAAAATGTGAAGAAAAATTAAATGAATAATAGGAGGGAAGGGGGGATGGGATGCTTTGGATGTTCTTCTTTACTTGGGTTTTTATTTTTATTTTTATTTTTTTTTGGAGTAATGAAAATATTCCAAAATTGATTTTGATGATGAATGCAGAACTATATGATGGTACTGTGAACAACTGATTGTATACTGTGGATGATCGTAGTGTATGTGAATATATCTCAATAAACTTAATTTTAAAAATAAAATAAAAAAATAAAAAAAATACACAATGCCAGAAAACATGAATACTTTCCAGAACTGAATGGAAACAAAACACATTAGAAATTCCCAAGTTTAAGCAACCATCTTTCCAGTCTTCAAATGAGATATGTTCTTTGACTTTGCTGCTGACAAAAAGAGGTATTTAATGAGAAACTTCCCATCCAAATGTACAAAACCATCTGTCTGGGCCACCAAAATTTGCTGCCTTATCTAATAGTCCATTTTTCTTTGTTAATGGTTTCTAATTTTATCAGGAAAAAATTTAAGGAAATCTGTTACTAATCCAGGTATACTTTAATGATTGACTGCAAACAATAGTATCTCTTTTGCTGATTTGGTATTTATTGCTATCCTACTTTTCCTGTTTCAACTCTCTCTGCTCAAATTTAGGATCTGAGTATATTCAAATACTTTAAAAAAATACTAGAGCTGGTATACTGCGTATTCTAGTTTGCTAATGCTGCCTTTTTGCAAAATACCAGAAATGGATTGGCTTTTATAAAGGGGTTTTTTTTCTTTTGGTTACACAGTTACAGTCTTAAGGCCATAAAGTGTCCAAGGCTATGCATCAACAATCAGGTACCTTCACTGGAGGATGGCCAATGGTGTCCAGAAAACCTCTATTAGCTGGGAAGGCATGTGGCTGGCTTCTGCTCTGGAGTTCGGGTTTCAAAATGGCTTTCTTCCAGGATGTTCCTCTCTAGGTTTCAGCTTCTCTCCAAAATGTCACTCTCAGTTGCTCTTGGGGCATTTGTCCTCTCTTAGCTTCTCCAGAGCAAAAGTGTGCTTTCCAAAGCCATCTCCAAAATGTCTCTGTAAACTGCAGTTCCTCTCTCAGCTCCTGTGCATTCTTCAAAGTGTCCCTCTTGGCTGTAGCAAGCTCGCTCCTTCTGTCTGAGCTTATATAGGGCTACAGTGAACTAATCAAGGCCCATGGAAATTATCTAATCAGAGTTATCACCTACAGTTGGGTGGGTCACATCTCCATGGAAACACTCAATCAAAGACTTACAATCTAATCAACACTAATAACGCCTGTCCCCATAAGATTACATCAAAGAGCATGGTGTTTGGGGGGACATAATACATCCAAACCAGCACGCTGCGCTATGTAAACCCTATCTAAAATTCAGTTACCAAATATATTCAAATTACATTATGTCCCTTGCTTTAAGAATTTGATTTCTAAATTCTTGAAATTTAAACTTGGGGGATAAATAGAATTGGAAATCAAGAGATACTTGAATTTTATTAATTGTTAAATTATTATGTCATACTTTTATTATTAAAAAACTGGTGAATGCTTTCTCTACCTAAAATTGGATGTCTGCATTTGTTCTAAGCATCCAGTGAGTGGTTATTGGATACTGAAACATTGAGATACACTGTGTTAGGTGATACAGAGCCACTGAAAAATGCAAAGATTTTAAGGAAAGGGAAAAATATGATCAGATTTGCATTTCCAGAAGTCTACTCAGGGAGTAATACAGTGCTGGTTTTAGCACATAGTGCATAAAGCTGAATACTGGCAGACTTTAATTTTCAAAATTTTTTCCACAAATATTGGAATGCCTAATAAGTGCTAGTCTTTGGGTTCATATTTGAGGAAACAAAAATGAGAAAACAGCCATGGCCCTGCTCTCATGGATCCAGTCCAGTGGGAGTGACAAATATTCAAACAAATTACACAAATTAAATTTCAATTGTGTTAAGTGCTGATGAAGAATTGGGGTGATCAACAAAAAGACAAACAACCTAATTAAAAATGGGTAAAGGACTTGAATAGACATTTCTCCAAAGAAGATATATGAATGGCCAATAAGCATATGAAAAGATGCTCAACATCATTAGCCATTAGAGAAATCAGAACCAGAATGAGATACTGCCTCACATTTACTAGAATGGCTATTTTATTTTATTTTACTTTTTATTCATTTTATTGAGATATACTCACATACCATGCAGTCATACAAAACAAAGCATACATTCAGTTGTTTACAATATCATTATATATTTGTGCATTCATCACTGGCTGTTTTAAAAATGGATAATAATAAGCACGAAGATGTGGAGAAATAGGAACCTTAGTACATTGTTGTGGAAAGCAGTTTGATGATTCCTCAAAAAGTTAAACATAGAATTACCACATGACCTGCCAATCCTACTTCTAGGTATATACCCAAAAGAATTGAAAGTAGGAACTCATACAAATATTTATACACCAATATTCATAGCAGCATTTTTTACAATTGCCAAAAGATGGAAGCAACCCAAATGTCCATCACCTGATGAATGGGTAAACAAAATGTTGTACATACATACAATGGAATACTACTCAGCTTTAAAAAGGAATGAAGTTCTGATATATGCCACTACATGGGTGAACCTTGAAGACATCACTTTGAGTAAAGTAAGTCAGACAAAAGGGACAGATATTATATAATTTCACTTACATGAAATAGCTAGAATAGGCAAATCCATAGAGACAGAAAATAGAATATAGTTTACTAGGGGTTGGGATGAGTAGTTAATGCATAATGGCATAGGGTTTCTGTTTGGGGTAATGGGAAAGTTCTCGTAATAGATGGTGGGGGGTTAGCACAACACTGATAGTGACTAATCCCATTGAATGGTATGCTTGGGAGTGGTTGAGATGGGAAATTTTATGTTGTAGATATGTTCCCATAATTAAAAAAAAAAAAGAGCAACTGAAGAGACAATGCCAGTTAAATGTAATACATGATCCTGGGCTGGATCTAATAATGGAGGAGAAAATGCCCAAAAGGACCTTATTGAGATGTATGAAAAAATTGGGAATATAGACTGTAAGCTTTACATCAATTAAACTTTTTGAACTTGATAACTAAACTTCAGGTGGTTACATATGTGAATATTCTTGTTCTTAGGAAATGTACATGGAAGTATTAAGTGTTCAAGGAACATGATATATGCAACCTACTATCAAATGTTCATAAAGTAAAAGATAGGTCAATAGATAGATGAGAAATATTGGGGGAGGAGAGACTAATATGGCAAACGTGACAAAATGTTAAAATTGGTGGATCTGTGTGTCTGAGTGGAGGGGATTGTTGGAGTTCTTTATATGGGTTTTGTATTCTTTTAAAAAATGTCCTGTAAGTTTGAAATTATTTCAAAATTAAAAGTTTAAGAATCAAAGGTGGATCTGATACGTGGCATAGAGATGGAAATAATCATTCTTAGAGAAAAATTAGACATAGAGGTGAAAGAGGAAGGAATTAAAAGATGACTCTAGGTTCCTGGCTTGGAGGATGAAGTAATTAACAAAGAGAAGACATTCAAGAGGAGGGGCAGATTTGGAGTCTGTTAATTCTGTTTTGGATGTGATGAAATTCTAGTTTCAGATTTTTATTTTTTCACAAGATACATAACCACATTTAGATATAACCATAAGTTTTACCAGGCTTTTAACAGACAGTATGTTCCTTGTATCTACAACTTCCTTTCTTTAGAATTTGCAATATTGGAAGCTGGAGGATCAGACTAAATGAGAATCCCTGCTATGACTTCAGGAGGCAATTCGTGTGATCATAAGGGATAGGAGTAGATATACTACCAGACTAGATAGTTTATATTCCAGATGTGGGATTCTGCATCCTTCTTGGTAGCTAAATATTATCTAGGGCACTGCATTCCGCCTCCAGCCACCATGCCCACTCTGAAGTCTCCCACCTTGGAGAGCTACCCAGGTGGCTGTAACAGGCTGCAAGCATTGGTGACTGGCCCTTCCTTTTCATTCCCAACTTCAGCCCACTTTGTTACAGAGGTGGTTAGGAAGAACTCTGCTTCCCCATCCAGGCCAACCCTCAAGTTCAAAGTCCTTCCCAGGCAAATTACTTATTCCCTGTTCAAAAAGTAGTCCAGTAGTATAGTTGAAAGGGGAAGTCTAGGGTCATGCATGTCATTAGAAGGAAAACTAGAGGATAAAACATGAGAGTGTATAACATAGTGAAATCTGTTGTGGATGATGACTGTGGTTAATTGTACAAATATAAGAAAGTTCTTACATGAACTAGAACAAATGTACATCACTCTTACAAAGGGTTAATAATTAAGTAGTGTGCCAGTTTGAATGTATTATGTCCCCCAGAATGCCATTATCTTTGATGTAATCTTGTGTGGGCAGACATTTTAGTGTTGATTAGGTTGTAATTCTTTGATTCAGTGTTTCCATGGACATGCGACCCACCCAACTGTAGGTGATAACTCTGATTAGATAAGTTCCATGGCGGCATGGCCCCACCCATTCAGTGTGGGCCTTGGTTAGTTCACTGGAGCCCTATAAAAACTCAGACAGAAAGAGTGAGCTTGGTACAGCCAAGAGGGACACTTTGAAGAAGACACAGGAGCTGAGAGAGGAATATCCTGGGAGAAAGCCATTTTGAAACCAGAACTCTGGAACAGACACCAGCCACATGTCTCCCCAGTTAACAGGTATTCTGGAAGCCACTGACCATCCTCCAGTGAAGGTACCCAATTGTTAATGACTTACCTTGGACACTTTATGGCCTTAAGACTCTAAATTTGTAACCAAATAAACCTTTATAAAAGCCGATCCATTTCTGGTATTTTGCATCCCGGCAGCATTAGCAAACTGGAATAGGTGGTATATGGGAAAAATACAATTAATGCAAACTATGGACTATAGTTAACAGTAATATTGTGATTTACTTTCATCAATTGTAACAAGGGAGGTATAAAGAGTGTGGGATTTTTTTTTCTGGAGCAATGAGAAAGTTCCCAAATTGATTGTGGTGGTGAATGCACAACTCTGTGATTATACCAAAAGCCATAGATTATATTATATGCTTTGGATGGATTGTATGGTGTGTGAATAAAACTGTTAAAAAATAATCAAACCTTAGTTCAACAACAACAGCAGCAACCACCAAAGTAGTCCAGGATCTTTATCCTGGGAGCTTTATCCATCTGGAAGGAGAAGGGCTCTGTCTGACCTAGTCAGGCCCAAAGCAGCCCTGTAATTAATTACCTGAAAGACTCCCTTAGGGACCTCTCTCACTCTTCACATTTGCTTACTCTAAACTTGGATTTCCCTGAGGCTTCTTTAGGAAGAGCTGCCTTGCCTCAAAAGTATTTAACATCAGGTTTCTGTACCCTGGTTTTGCCATTGATTTAAACCCTTAATGTATTCTATCTTACATGAATTTCTCACAATTTCTGCTAGGATGCTTTTTTGTCTTTTAGCAGATGTATATATATACAGTATGATATTTATTTTTCTGTTATTTTTGTGGGATTTGAGGGGATTAGGGGAGGTAAACACCCAAGCTCAGAAAATAAAATAATGAAACTGGCATGAGATGGCAATCATCACAGGTAACAGCCACATTTTTAACATCTAAAGTTGAGCCTTTGTGCATGGGAAAAGTATACTTGCAGTTACTTGTATTTTAACTAATGCTCACTTCATTAAAGCTGTAATTCTAGAAATCTAGTTTTCCCTAAGTATTTTACCATACTTTCACAGAGCATATTTTGTGTGTGTATATATAGTAAATGATGTCTAAAGTTAACTAATTTTTTATTTGTTCTAGTATCAATGCAAAATTAGCTTATATATTTGACATTATAAATTCTCTTAAATATTTGACATCATTTACAAACTTGATTAATACATTTCCTTAGCTTTGGCATTTTTAACCACAATTACAAATTTGAGTCTTTCAAATGCTTCAAACATCTGACAAGGCAGACATAAATCTAACAAACAAAATTGCTAAGTGCTTAAACACTATTTACAAACCTAACAAGTCTGAAATTATTTACTATTCTGGAAATTCTTAAACATTCAGTTTCAGTCTAAATCAGTCAAATTCCTTTAGATATTTTTGATTAAAGTCACAACTCCTATATCATTCAAACTCTTTTAACCCAACTTTCTGCCTACTTCACCTGTCTGTACCCAGGCAACTGAAAGTAGCAGGAGGAAAAACACACACAATTGTGCTTATTGGTTTTGTTTTAAATTTATGTCCATGAATCTCCAATGAGCCCCCAGCACTGCCCTCTAATATTACATTTCCCTAATATATTTACTTTCCTGTATTCCCAGATGACTTTTCACATCTTGTCTCTCCTTGCTCTCAGCAGTTAATCTCACTTTGTATTTAACTGAGAAAATAGAAGCAATTGGAAAAGAATGATTTTTTTTTCTTCCCACTCTCAGACCTACCAGCCTACATAACCTACATCTGCTTTCCTCCTCTTATAGCAGACGAATTGTCCCTGACCTTCTGTAAGCTGATCCTTCCATTCAAACCTTGGATCCCATCCATATCACCTGCTCAAGGACTCTGCACCCAATATTATTCCCCTCCCTTCTCATTATCAACTTTTCCCTCTACTGAATTATTTCCACCAGCATTCAGGAGTGCTGTACAATCCCCTCTCTTTAAAAACACAGGGGCTTGGGCAAGATGGCGGCATAGAGAGGAGTGGAAGCTAAGTAGTCCCCCTGGAACAACTGAAAAAAAAAAAAAAACAGGAACAACTAGTAAATACTCCAGAATAACTGCAGGGGGACAAACGAGACCATCCACTCATCATACACCAACCTGAATTGGGAGGAATGCCCAAGATCACAGCATAAAATCTGTAAGTAAAACCTGCAGATCCAAGTCATGAGGCCCCCTCCCTCATAGCCCAAGCTGCAAAGCCTCATGGTGCCAGAGAGAAGCTCTCTCCCAGCAAGCGAATTTAGCTCAACTGAGCTCCAACTGGGGTTTTAAGTAGCAAATGTGAACTGCTCACTACAGGTACGAATCCCCAAAAAACAGACAGAGGCTTTGGGTGATGACTGACCTTGGAGAGCTGGAGGGTCGCCTTCAACTAGGTCTGAAGGGGACTATCTGTTTCTTTTTTGGCTCAATGGAGAAAACCCCAGTCATTTTCAGTTTCCAGAGCTGTGACTCAGAGAAGGGTGGAGACAGCATAAGCAGAGAGAGAGACCACTGAAATACTAATGACCTCCCCCTAGGGGGTCTATCTTCTCTAAGAGGAAAGGGGTAGGGCCCTTTCCATTCAGAACCAGACCCCAGAGCCTGGGGAAATACAGCCATGCCTCTTCACACCAGCCAAGAATTATAGGCTAACAGGCATCACCTGCTGGGCAGAAAAGCACAGTGACCTGAGGCATCACAGGGTGGAACAATTTTCTAAGACACACCCTCAGGGAAACCAGATACTGAATATTTCTTCCCTCTGGGACCTGAGCCTGTTCTGGTCTGGGAAAACCTGATTTGGATAACCAAGGAAACCATGCCTAGACAACAGAAAATTACAACCTACTCTAAGAAAAACAAAGTTGTGGTCCAGTCAAAGAAACAAACATACATTTTAACTGAGATACAGGAATTTAAACAACTAATGCTAAATCAATTCAAAAAGTTTAGAGAAGATATTGCAAAAGAGATAGAGGCTGTAAAGAAAACACTGGGCATACATAAGGCAGAAATTGAAAGTTCAAAAAAAAACAACTCTTAGAATCTATGGAAATGAAAGGCACAACACAAGAAATGAAAGACACAATGGAAACATACAACAGCAGATCTCAAGAGGCAAAAGAAAACACTCAGGAGCTGGAGAACAAAACACCTAAAAGCCTACATGCAAAGGAGCAGATGGAGAAAAGAATGAAAAAATATGAGCAACATCTCTGGGAACTTAAAGATGAAACAAAGTACAATAATGTACGTATCATTGGTGTCCCAGAAGGAGAAGAGAAGGGAAAAGGGGCAGAAGCAATAACTGAGGAAATAATTAATGAAAATTTCCCACCTCTTGTGAAAAACATAAAATTACAGATCCAAGAAGCACAGCGTACTCCAACCAGAAGAGATCTGAATAGGCCTACACCAAGACACTTAACAATCAGATTATCAAATGTCAAAGACAAAGAGAGACTCCTGAAAGCCGGAGGAGAAAAGCAATCCACTACATACAAAGAAAGCTTAATAAGACTATGTGTGGATCTCTTAGCAGAAACCACGGAGGCAAGAAGGAAGTTGTGTGATATATTTAAGATACTGAAAGAGAAAAACCGCCAACCAAGAATCCTATATCCAACAAAGCTGTCCTTCAAATAGGGAGAGCTCAAAATAGTTTCTGACAAACAGACAACGAGAGACTCGGTGAACAAGACACCCACCCTACAGGAAATACTAAAGGGAGCACTACAGAGTGATAGGAGAAGACAGGAGTGTGTGGTTTGGAACACAATTTTGGGAGATGGTAGCATAACAATGTAAGTACACTGAACAAAGATAACTATGAATACGGTTGAGAGAGGAAGGTTGGGAGCATGTGAGACACCAGAAGAAAGGAGGGAAGATAAAGACTGGAACTGTGTAACTTGGTGAAATCTAGAGTGTTCAACAATTGTGATAAAATGTACAAATATGTTCTTTTACAAGGGAGAACAAGCAAATGTCGACCTTGCAAGGTGTTAAAAAAGGGGAGGCATTGGGGGAGGGATGGAATCAACATAAACTAGAGAGTGTAACTAATAGAATCATTGTATCATGCTTCCTTTAATGTAACAAAGGTGATATACCAAGGTAAATGCAGATAAGAGGGGGGGATAGGGGAGGCATGTTAGACACTTGACATTGGTGGTATTGTCTGATTCTTTACTTTGATTTAAGGTTAATTTTCCTTTTGCTGCTTCCCAGCTGTCATTTTTTTTCCCTCTTTCTTTTGCCTCTCTACTATCTTTGACTCTCCCTCCTGCCTTGTGGAAGAAATATAGATGCCCTTATATAGATAGTGGTGAAGGTGGTGAACACATAAATATATGACCATACAGAGAACCATCGATTATTTATTTAGGATGGAATGTATGGTGAGTGAACAAAACCATATTAAAAAAATGGGTTCATGACAAAACCTCGAGGGCAATATACTGGGTGAAATATAAGGACAATTATTGCAGGGTCTCACTGATAGGAACTAATTATAATATGTAAACTCATAGACACGAAATATAAGGTATCAAGATATAGGGCGAGGCTTAAGAATGGGGAGCGGTTGCTTAGTATGAGCAGAATGTTCAACTAGGATGAACTTAAATGTTTGGAAATGAATAGACATGTCGGTAGCAAGATGTGAGAATAACTAACAGTGACTAATGGTGTGTGAATGAGGTAGAAAGGGGAAGCTCAGAGTCATATATGCCACCAGAAGGAAAGTTGGAGGTCAAAAGATGGGAATGTATAAAACTGAATCCTATGGTGGGCAATGTCCATGATCAACTGTACAAATACTAGAAATTGCTTCCATGAACCAGAACAAATGTATGACAATACAATTAGAAGTTAATAATAGAGGGGCATATAGGGAAGAAATATATACCTATTGCAAACTATATACTACAGTTAGTAGTATTTCAACATTTTTCATAAACAGTAACAAATGTACTATACCAACACTATGAGTCAACAATTGAGGGGGGTTGGTTAGGGATAGGGGAGGATTTGAGTTTCCTTTTCTTTTTTTCTTTTTTCATCTTTCACTTTATTTCTTGTCTGGAGTAATGAAAAGTTTCTAAAAATTGAACAAAAATTAAGTGTGGTGATGGATGCACAGCTGTATGAGGGTACCCAGGGGCAAGTGATTGTACACTTTGGATCTTTGGATAATTGTATGGTATCTGAACAATCCCAATAAAAATTTAAAAGAAAAAAAAAAAGGTGTGCCTGCACTTAAGTTGTCTTTAAATAAACTCCCAGACAAGGGAGTCACGGTGTCAAGGGAACATGGAATTGTTGTGATGATGGCACAACATTGTGAATGTAATTAATACCACTGAATTGTATACTTAAAAATGTTTAAACTGGAAACTTTTGTATTTTATATATGGTACCTCAATACAAATTTTAAAAAATAAATAGGAGAACCTAAGATGGTGGCTAGGAGAGATAGGGCAAAAAAACACCTCCACGAAAAATACTAGATAAAAGCCAGAAAGTGACCCAGAACACCAGTTCCAGCAATGCAACAGCTGGACAAGGTCTGCTAAATCCACAGAGACCATGCACTTGGTGAAACCAGGAGTCTGCGTTCTGAAATGAGTGAGTGAGCCTGCTGAATGTCCAGCAGCTATGCTGAGGTGTGGGGAAACCTTGGGTTGGCATTTCGAGGTGGACTAATTCTTTCTTAAAAAACCAAAAGTGGCTGCAGATACAGCAGTGAGAACCACACAGTGAAGTGTGGCAGGAATGGGCTGTGTGAACGCCTCAATATCTGGCGTGGAAGATAGCCTTTCACACACTGGCTGCTAATTATCTTGGAATGAGGCAGTCAGAGGAGAGCCAAAAGGAGAAAAAAACCATGCCCCTTGCAGCCGTCTTCCCAGCGGGCTGGGAATGCTCCTGCCCGGTGCTGGAGACACAGCCTAGAGCTGCACCAAAAAACCCAGTGCGACAGGAAGTGCTTCCAGCATCACACACACATGCCACAATATTGGACATGGACAATAGTCTTTTGTGCACCCACAGCTAATTGTCCCAGAGCTGGGAAGGCGGAGCTGTGTGAAAAGGGAAATTAACGTGCCCCATACAGCCATCCTTACAGCAGGCTGGGAATGCACCTACACAGCCCAGCGGCCAGAACTTCCCTTGAGGGACGGTGTGCACTTGTGATGTAGCACAACCTTCCCTCAGCAGAGGTCCTAGAAGGGCACAGCTCGGAAAAGGGACCCACTAGGAAATCCCAGGGACCATACACCAATACCAAGGACTTGTGGGTCAATGGCAGAGACAATCTGTGGTGAGACTGAATTGAAGGTTTAGACTCTTGCAACAGCCTTAAATCTCCAGGAACACCTTGGAGGTTTGATTATTAAAGTTGCCCTGCCTCCCTAACCACTCAGACACACGCCCCACATTCAGGGCGGACAGCACCAATAACACACCCAAACTTGGTGCACCAATTGGACCCCACAAGAATCAGACCCCCACACACCACAAAGACAAAGTTGGGGAGAATTGACTGAGGGGAATAGGTGACTCGCAGACACCATCTGCTGGTTAGAGAAAGTGTACTCCACCAGGCTGTAGATCTGACAAATTAGAGATTCATCTTTGAATAATCCTACATATCCTAAAAGAATCCTATCAAGTAAAGCAAATGCCAAGAGGCCAAAAACAACAGAAAATTTTAAAGCATATGAAAAAACCAGATGATACGGATAATCCAAACCCAAACAACCAAATCAAAAGATCAGAGGAGACACAGTACTTGAAGCAATTAATCAAAGAACTAAAGACAAACAGTGAGAGCATGACACAGGATGTAAAGGACATGAAGAAGACCCTAGGAGAGCATAAAGAAGAAATTACAAGAGTAAATTAAAAAATAGATCATCTTATGGAAATAAAGAGATACTGTTGACAAAATTAAAAAGATTCTGGATTCTCACAGTACAAGACTAGAGGAAGCTGAACAACGAATCAGCTACCTTGAGGGCCACAGAATGGAAAATGAAAGAACAAAAGAAAGAATGGGGAAAAAAATAAAAAAAATTGAAATAGACCACAGGGATATGATAGATAAAATAAAACATCCAAATATAAGACTCATTGGTGTCCCAGAAGGGGAAGAGAAGGATGAAGAATTAGAAAGAGTATTCAAAGAAATTTTGGGGGAAAACTTCCCAAACCTTCTATACAATATAAATACACAAAGGTTAAATGCCAAGTGAACTCCAAATAGAATAAATCCAAATAAACTCACTCCAAGACATATTCTGATCAGAGTGTCAAATACTGAAGAGAAGGAGCAAGTTCTGAAAGCATCAAGAGAAAAGCAATTCACCACATACAAAGGAAACAACATAAGACTGAGTAGTGACTACTCAGCAGCCACCATGGAGGCGAGAAGGCAATGTCATGACATTTAAAATTTTGAGAGAGAAAACTTTCCAACCAAGACTACTTTATCCAGCAAAGCTCTCCTTCAAATTTGACAGAGAGCTTTAATTTTTCACAAACAAATGCTAAGAGATTTTGCTAATAAAAGACCTGCGCTACTTCAGATACTAAAGGGAGCCCTACCAACAGAGAAACAAAGCAAGGAGAGAGAGATATAGAGAAAGGTTCAGTACTAAAGAGATTCAATATTGGTTCATTAAAGGACAATAAGAGAAAGAGGGTAAAAATATATCTGACAAACATAAACCAAAGGATAAGATGGCTGATTCAAGAAATGACTTCACAGTAATAACATTGAATGTAAATAGATTAAACTCTCCAATTAAAAGATATAGATTGGCAGAATGGGTCAAAAATATGAACCATCAATATGTTGCATACAAGAGACTCATCTTAGACACAGGGACACAAAGAAATTGAAAGTGAAAGGATGGAAAAAATATTTCATGCAAGCTACATCCAAAAGAAAGGAGTAGCAATATTAATCTCAGATAAAATAGACTTTAAATGCAAGGATGTTAGGAGAGGCAAAGGCCACTACATACTAATAAAAGGGACAATTCAATAAGAAGAAATAACAATCATAAATGTTTACCCACCCAATCATGGTGCCACAAAATACATGAGACAAACATTGGCAAAACTAAAGGAAGCAATGGATGTTTCCACAATAGTTGTGGGAGACTTCAGCACATCACTGTCTCCTATAGATAGATTGAAAACCTGAACAATCTGATAAATGAATTGGATTTGACAGACATATATAGAACATTTCATCCCAAATCAGCAGGATACACATTCTTCTCTAGTGCTCACAGAACTTTCTCCAGAATAGACCATATGCTGGGACATAAAACAAGCCTCAATAATTAAAAAAAAAAAATTTTAAGTCCAGTTTTATTGAAATATATTCACATACCATACAATCATCCATGGTATGCAATCATATGATCATATAGTTATACATTCATCACCACAATCTATTTCTGAACATTTTCCTTACATCAGAAAGATCAAATCCAAACCATTCCCCCATCCCACTCTATTTGTCATTTAGTTTTTATCCCCATTTTTCTACTCATCCATCCATACACTAGATAAAGGGAGTGTGATCCACAAGGTTTTCACAATCACACTGTCACCCCTTGTAATCTACATTATTATATAGTCGTCTTCAGGAGTCCAGACGACTGAGTTGGAGTTTGGTAGTTTCAGGTATTCACTTCTAGCTATTCCAACACATTAAAACCTAAGAGGTGTTATCTATATAGTGCATAAGAATGTCCACCAGAGTGACTTCTCAACTCCATTTGAAATCTCTCAGCCACTGAAACTATTTTGTCTTATTTTGCATCCCCCTTTTTGTCAAGAAGATATTCTCAATCCCATGATGCCAAGTCCAGATTCATCCCTGGAAGTCATATCCTGTGTTGCCAGGGAGATTTACAACCCTGGGAATCAGGTCCCATGTAGGGGGGAGGGCAGTGAGTTCACCTGCCAAGGTGGCTCAGTTAGAGAGAGGAGGGCCACATCTGAGCAACAAAGAGGTACTCAGGGGGAGACTCTTAGGTACAATTATATGCAAGTTTAGCTTCTCCTTTGCAGTAACAAGCTTCATAAGGGTAAATCCCATGATAGAGGGCTCGGCACATCAAACCGCCAGTCCCAATGTTTGTGACATTGACACCAGTCCAGGTGAGAAAGTCCAACACTTCTGTACCTTCCCCCAGCTCCTCGGGGCAGGGCGGGTGGGGAGGAGGCTGTAAATATACTTTTTATTCTCTGCCCAAATTACTTTGGGATGTGTCACTATTTCACTCTAACCTATACTAACCTACCGCATCTCACTTCCTATTCAAAGTTCCATGTAATTGGGTGTTCGAACAAACTGATTGTAGAATTATACTGTTTAGAAAATATAGATCCTGCACCAAATAGACATCTCTTCCCTTGGTCTCACATGGAAGTTGAAGTTTTAAAACACAGTCAGTTTCGACCTTTACCCTTTGGTCCAGTTTGCCCTGGTCTTAACCAGATCTGCTTCTTTCATATCACTAATTGAAGTCTGGGCTCTTTTTCTGCTTTTTTTTACCAGTTGCTGTATGCACTAATACTGACATTCATATCTGCTGAGCTGTAGCTCTGAGTTTCAGGTGTCTCAGAGATACACATTGTTCCAGAGACCAATCAGGTTATACACTAAGGGATCTTATAAATGAATCTGATAAATGAATTTGATTTAACAGACATATATAGAACATCACATCCCAAATCACCAGGATACACATTCTTCTCTAGTGATCACGGAACTTTCTCCTGAATAGACCATATGCTGGGACATAAAACAAGCCTCAATAAATTAAAAAAAAAAATTGAAATTATTCGTAGCACATTCTCTGAGCACAATGGGATTTAATTAGAAGTCAATAACCATCGGAAACTTAGAAAATTCACAAATACCAGGAGATTAAACAACACACTCCTAAAATAAATAGCTTATAATGTAGAATGTAGGGGAACTAGTGATAGCAATTAATGAAGGGGGAATGATAACCCAATAAGAACAGATAAGCTATCATGGGTAAATTTAACTTTCTGCGAATGCCCAGGAATGACTTTGGTTTGTTAATTTCTGATGGGTATGGTAGGAACAAGTTCACAGAAGTGTTGCTATATCAGGTTATTTTCTTGGGGTAGAGTAAGAACATGTTGGAAGTAAAGTAGTTATTTTAGGTTGGTTGTCTTTTTCTTACTCCTTTGTTATGGTTTGTTTGAAATGTTTTTTTATTGTATATCTTTAAAAAAATTTTTTATATAGTTAATTAAAAAAAAAAGTACTAATGAAAAAGTATGCAGAGCCCCCTTGAGGAGCTGGCGGGGAATGCAGGGGTGTTGGGCTTCCCCACCTCAATGGTTGCTGATGTGCTCATAGACATAGGGGACTGGTGGTTTGATGGGCTGAGCCTTCTACCACGGGACTTGCCATTGACAAGAATGTTGCTGCAAAGGAGAGGCTAGGCCTGCCTATAATTGTGCCTAAGAGCCTCCTCCCAAATGCCTTTTTGTTGCTCAGATGTGGCCCTCCATCTCTAGCTAAACCAGCTTGGCTGGTGAAATCACTGCCCTCCCCACTACGTGGGATCTGACACCCAGGGGAGTGAATCTCCCTGGCAATGTGGAATATGACTCCCAGCACTGTGGGATGGAGAACATCTTCTTGACCAAAAGGGGGATGTGAAAGGAAATGAAATAAGCTTCAGTGGCAGAGAGATTCCAAAAGGAGCCGAGAGGTCACTCTGGTGGACACTCTTACATACAATATAGATAACCCTTTTTGGGTTCTAATGAATTGGAATAGCCAGCAGTAAATACCTGAAACTATCAAGCTACAACCCAGAACCCATGAATCTTGTAGATGATTGTATAAAAATGTAGTATATGAGGGGTGACAATGTGATTGGGAAAGCCATATGGACCACACTCACCTTTGCCCAGTTTATGGATGGAGGAGTAGAAAAATGGGGGTGGGGGTAAAAAAATAAAAAATAAATAAAAAAAAGGAAGGCACCCAGTGTTCTTTTTTACTTTGGTTGTTCTTTTTCATTTTGGTTTTTATTCTTATTGTTTTTGTGTGTGTGGTAATGAAAATGTCAAAAATTAATTTTGGTGATGAATTCACAACTATATAATGGTACTGTAAACAATTGAATGTATGCTTTGTTTTGTATGACTGCATGGTATGTGAATATATCTCAATAAAAATGAATTAAAAATAAATAAATAAATAAATAAATAAATAAATAAATAAATAAATAAATAGTAAAACCCAGACTCCTTAATGTGGTCTACAAGGCTCCATGAATCCTGGCACCTGCTTTTCTCTCTAACACCATCATCCCCCTCACTCACTTTTCCCAGCCACAGTGGCCTTCTTGCAGGTTCTTGAAGATACCAAGCTCTCCTGCCTCACAGTTTTATACCCTCTATTTCCTGTGCATGGACTGCTTTGCTTCCACATCCTCGAATGGCTTGCTCCTTCATATATTTTAGATCTTAGTTCAAATATCTCCTCAGAGAAGTCTTCAATCTATTACCTTAACCAGGTTTATATTTTCTGTAGTATCAATCATTTTTTAAAATCTTACAGCTTGTTTACTTGTTTGTTTTCTGTGTGTCTCCAACTAGAATTTAAGCTACAAGAGGGCAGGGACTTTGTCCTATGTGCCCAATGCCTAGAACAGTGTGATTATATGATCAATACATTTCAAAACAAATGAATGCTCATCTAATACATCAGATTTTCTCAGATGTTTCACACACCTTAAACAATATGTAAAAAACACATATTATTACAATGACTATAGGAACTTATTGCTGAACCTAACACAAAAGTATTAACACCACAGGTTTGACTTATTTGTCCATCTCTACAACTTGATTTTATGGTTTCCCACATTTGTCAAGTCACTTCCCTATCAAGAAAGCAGAATTATCATCTCAGGTCAACTGAGGTTACAAAGTCAGGAACTTCCCTCTAATGATATAGACCATAACAAGGAAATGGAATATGCTTTCCAGAGTGGGACTATTCCAGTCTCCATTTTTGACAATCTTGGCCCTTTCTTTCCTATAATTAAATGGCACCTGATCTGTCAATGGTAGGTATAGAACTCTTGTCTTTCACTTAGAATTTAAGTGTAAATTTCACAGCTTAAGCAACATGCACATTTCACATTTTTCCAATTGAAAAACAAAAATCCTATTCTCTGTACAACTTTTTCCTTTCTTAATTTGTTGTGCTGGAATTCTGTACCTTTCCCCTAGATCATTTTACTTCTTATTCATGGCATTCTGTGCCTTTTTTCATATTTCTCTTTCTTGATTGTCTCATCACCCATCACTCCACCTACAGTCCATTTGCTGGTATTTGTGCAAAGCTATTGATCCTTGTGTACTTACTTTGTAAACTTTCAGAACTCTCTTAGTATCTCTGATAGAATTTGGATGATTTTCCTAGAATTTATGCAAAGAAATATAATTTCTGTCTCATTTCCAACAGCTATACCTTTATATTTTGTCTTCATGTTTTTGGTTTTGTTTTGATTTTGCTTGTGCATCCAGAAAAATATGAAATTATTTTGGTAGCTCAAATCTTGGTTTTGTTTCTGACTTTAAGAAGACCAACTGGTGTTCTACTGCTAAGCATGATGTTGACTATTGTGTAAGATTCTTTTACAATTCATTCCTTAATTCATTACATATTATTGGTCCCCATCCAACTACACTGTATTTGGCAATAGATACAGCACTGATGGCCTTGGAGAAAGCAGTTTGGATGGTGTGGTGCCAGCAAAAGCCAGATTGCAGTGGTTTGCAGAGAGGGGTAGGTTGGAAACCTTCTTTAACACTTGCCAGGGATTTTCACCAGGAATGGATGCTGAAAGTTTTTATTGCCTTTTCAGTATTTATTAGTGAAATGATGTAGTTTTTTCTTACTTGACCTGTTGGGGTCATTTAACACATCAATACACTTTTGTTCATTCATTCAAGAAATATTTGAGTGCCTACTATAAGCCAGGCACTGCTCTATTTTTGTAATATTAAATTTGTGATTTTTATAAAGTGTGTAGGGCTTTGTAGTATTTTAAATATAGTTTGTAAATATTATACAGTTTTTACAATATTAGGATAAATTCATAGCTGTGGCAGGTTATTCTTTAATTTTTAGTTACTAAATTAATAAATGCTTATTATTAAAAATTAGTGGTTACTGTTGAGGTGAGGTAATGTCTAGAAGGGGGATTCTGGGATGCCAATAATGTTCTGTTAATAGGTGCTATTAATGCCTATGTGTTCAGTTTGTGAAATTCATCAAACTGAGCATTTATGATACATTAATTTTCTATACAAATGTTACATGCTAATAAAAAGGTTTATTTTTTTTAAATTCAAAATCAGCTGTCTTATTGTAAGATGGCACAATCACCAGAGGAACCTTCCCTGAAATCTGCTACCTTGTCTTATTTATAGTTTGCATCCTCAGCACCTATTACAATTCTTAGCACATTGAAAGAATTCATTATGTGTGTGTTTTTTGGGTGAATAAATGAATGAATAAACAAATGAATGTCTATACGCTCTAAATGATTTTGTATTTAGTCTCCCTTGAACTGATCACCTTGGGAAAACTAAAGCAATGGCTATTTTAACTGTCATTCTCCTATTCAAAAATAATATCTGTCTCCCCTCTCTCTACTTATAGGAGAATAAGTTTATTATTTAACAACTTTTAATATTTAGAGTCAGAGAATCAAGTCAAATAAGGACAAAGAATGTGTCCATTGGATTTGGCAATACATGGGATCTTGACAATGTTGATGGAAGCAATTTTTGGCAAAAGATGCCAGATTGCACAGTTTTGAAGAGAAATGGGATGTGAGGAATTGGAAACAGTAAATGCTGATAAATATTTAAGTACTCTGACTCTGAAAGTTAGGAGAGAATGTACATTAGGTTGGTTTTGCTTTTTATGTATGTGTGAGTATTTGTCATAAAAGATGAGAAAAACAAAACATGTTTGCATGCTAAAGGAAGAAATCAATAGCGAGGAATAAGTTCATTCACTGATGTATTCATTCAACCATTTAGTCATTCATTTAGTCAACAACTAGAGCAGTGAATCAACCAGGCACAATCTCTGCCCTCATGAAGCATATAGTCTATCAGGTAGGGTAGAAGTTGAAGACATAGTTGACAGAAAGAATGATGGTTGTAGCATGTTTTGAATGTAAGTACAAAGGGAGGAATTAGTGGGATCAAGAGGAATCTTTCTTACAATGAGAAAAGGGAAAACAACTAAAGGACAGAAAACATTGTTAAGAAAAATTATTGATGTAGCAGAATGGAGCACCCCTCTTAAGCAGGAGTGTGGGAAAATGGCAATAGGTAGGGAAGCTAGGTGGATCCTGGAAGGCTAAGCCAGGCTCTTTCCCAGCAGTCTGGAGCTGGGAGAGACCTTAGAGATTGCCACCTTCAACAGCTATCAACCTTGGTTCACATAACACGCAGCCGTGAAGGGTGACTCATGAAACCGTAAATAAGACTGCTTAGAATTCTGTGGTGTTCATGCCTTACATGAGGATCAGTAAGCCAGTGTAGAAGGCAAAAATTGCACAGAATCAAAATTTCCTATGAAAATCCCTAAGGAGTGGGCCACACTGGAGATAATGTGCTTTCTATCAAGTTTTTCTCCCACATAGGTACAAATTTTTGTTTCTTTGGTTGAACAAGAACTGAGGGTATTGATTTTCATTTAGGGGCCTTTTCTAAAAAATATTTGTCTTTCAGTATTAGTATAACTCTCAGCCCAATGAGAACCTCAAAATAGGGTAGGTTTGAAAGACTGAGACCACTGGAGGAATTAGTAGACCCCCATTTCCCATCTTATGCTCATTCTGCACTATTAAAGTGATGAGTTTCCCTTTTTCTTGTTTTCTCTTTTATTTATTTTTATTCAGAAGGTAGATAATCAAATCCTCAATAAGTGTAACTATTGCAGTCAAAATACCAAGATCAAAGTTTATTTATTTTTTAAATATAAAAAAAAGTATTTTCAAATTTTTTCTATCATTCTCTTGCATTCTGATAGACTTTCTTGAGTGGGGAAGGAAGGTATGAAATTAGAGTCAGCATCCAGGAGTCACATATGAGTGTGGGTCTCATAGATGTGTCTCATATCACTGGTTTTTTTTGCGTTTGGGAGGGAAAAAACAAAAAGTGGGGAATTGCTAATCTAATGCAACCCCTTCATTCCTCAGGTGTGAAAACTGAGGCCCAGAGAGCTGATGTGATTTGCCTAAAGTCATGCAACTAGTGGCAGAGCCAGGCGTAGAAGCCAAGTGTCCTGGTTCTCAAGACATTCTGCTGCCCGAGGAATGGAACAGGTAGTATCACCCACACTGGGCTGTGGGTCAGTCTGTCCAGACCAGAGTTGCCTGGGGTTCCAACTAGAAAACCAGAGGAAAAGTCAACTCAAAATTCTGACAAGTTGAATGGGGTTGAATTCAAGGCTGGGCAAGAGAAAGAGGGTGAGGTATGAAACTCATCTCTTATCCCAAGACAAAGACCAATATATCATGAACCCATGGCAGCTATCACCTTCTGAAAAATGGATCTATCTCTGGCCATATCATGTCCATCTTCAGACAGCCTGGTGGTGAGTCACCTTCCAGCCACTCTGCTGCCCACTCTCTCTCCAGTGCAATTCAGTATTACAAATACCAACAAAATTTGCAGAGAATGAATGGGGGATTGAGGAGAAAGGAAGTCAGGAAGACCAGTTAAGAGGCTTCTGTAGAGATCCAGGAGGGGTCTGGTAGGTCAGTGTGATATCGTCTGCACTAGGGGTAGGGTAAATTTGGTCAGCTGTGATGGATGAGAGACTAGACATGAAATCCATATCAGATTGAGGAGGAAAAGAGAGTTCTTAATTTCTTGCTTACTTTCTTGCTGTTTATATTAAGGGGTGCTCTTAAGTCCAGTGTTGGTAAAATAAAAACTACCTGTAGCACTACAGGCAAGATTTTTCCTGTGTATAATATGTAAATATGGGTATTAAACATTGATAATGTGTATTGACCCTTCTGAGGAATCTGAGTCAAAGTTTCTTTTTCATTTATTCAATAATTATTTATTGAGCACTTACTATGTGCCAGGCACTGTTCTGGGCACCTGGGATATGTCAAGTGCACTAAAAAAAATCAAATTCTCTTGCTCTCCTGGGACTCAACCAGAGAAAGGTGACCAGAGAAGCTAGTTTCTTGGGGAAAATAACAGGGGAGAAATTCTAGGGGGGTGTTGCTAAATTGAAATGGTATTACTCAAAGTAAAATGTGGAAAGAAGTATATTGATTGGCTAAGTTTGACTGGTCCCCTTGGAGAAAGAGTTCTCCAGGCAGAGAGAGCTGAGGTGATAGAACAACCATCCAGAGGATCTATCTGTATCAGTGACTGTGATCTTGTGACCCCTGGCAGGACCAGACAGCCTGGGGTTAATGGCAACACAGGAGGGATACTGGGGAATGGCTCAGAAAAAGATCAAGTGAAGAAGCTCAGATCTGAAGACACAATAGAGTACCCAAAGGAATTGTCCATTTAAGTAGATAGTGAGACTCTAAGATACCAAGCACATGTGTCACATGTTGTTGCAACATGGGGAGGGGGTGCTGGAGGCAAGCAATGGAAAATCTAGGTGCACCCAAGTTCCAAGTAGGTCAGGCAGGGGGTGAGCATCAGTTGTTGGTCAGAAAGTAGGGCTGTGATAGCTGAGTTGAGGTTTAAGGAACATATCCAGCTCCTGAGAGAAGCAAGTTACATCTTGAGCAAACAGTAAGACAAGGACTCAGGCAAGGAAATGAAGAAGTGCCTTCAGAAATAGGTCTTAGATTTGGTTGCAGGTGGCAGTATAAACCTGGACCCTTAGTTAAACCCAAAATGATAGCCAGAGGAACTGAGCTGCTGAATGCTCATTCTCCGCTCCATAGTCCATCCTCTTCCCCTCTTCCTGGCTTACAATCTTATTGCTTATTCTCATGTTCAGACTAGAAGATTGATGCCATCTTCCCCCAATTTGACATCTTCCTCTGGCTACACTTATGTAGCGGATATTCTGTTTGATTCTCCAACTTCCACTTCACTCCATCCCTGGGGATGCAGTTTAGGGAACTAAAGTCTGGTTCACACACTGCCTCTGTATTGAATTTGACTTTCAAACAATCTTTCTGTGTCTGCACTACTTATCCCAAAACCAAAGTCCCAGGTCTATGCATCTGATTGCTCAAGCTCACAGCTAGTTTCTTGGATCTGCCTCCTTCATGGTGGAAGTTGAGAGGACAAAAGTGCTTTAAATTGCCCCCTTGTCACACCTAATCACAGTGTATAATTCTCCCAGAAGGAGATCTGGTGCTAATAAGAAGGGAGGGATTCTAGATCAGCACTGTCCAATAGAATAATAATGCAAACCAGATATGTCATTTAACATGTTCTAGTAGTCATTTTAAAAAGTAGAAAGAAACAGGTGAAATTTCTTTGAATATTATATTTTGTTTAAACCAATATTTCCAAATTATCATCATGTCAACATGTATTCAACATAAAAATTGTTAAGGAGATCTGTTACTTTTGTTGTTGTTATTCTAAAACTGTGAAATCCAGGGTGTATTTTCCACTTACAGAACCTTACAATTTGGATGCTAAATGTTCATCAGAAACATTTGATCTGTATTTATATCTACAGTTGAAAAAGTAGAATCACATATCCAAATTGTTCAGAACATACTTAAAAGTTTTCCAATTACTGAATCAAGTACCAAAAAAGTCATTTTTCTTTAATATTCACTTCCACATTGACAAAACTGGTTCATCTTTGTTAGAATTTTTTGACTTTGAAGAAAAAACAAATCAGTTTCAAAACTATGTCTGCCCAAGTTAAGTAAATTCACTAACATTTGTGTTAACTCTATCATTAACATCAAATGTAAGGGAATATTGCATGAATTGAAAAGTAACTAAATTTATCAATATCGACAAAATGTTCCTCACATTTTTCTTATAGCTTTTGCAGACAATTTCTATAAGGCTGTTGATTACAATTAAAATATTGTGCATATTGATTCATGTTAGAAAATGTGTAAAATCACTGTTGATTGGTATTATGAAAAGTTTCAAATTTCATAGTAAATTATTTTCTTAGTTAAATCACAAGTAAGCTTTTTCTTCCCTCAGAGCTTCAAATTTATCTCATTCTTACGCAGTGTGATATCAGTGAGAAAACATAAATCACAGCACTGTTTTTGTCTTTGATTATTAAATATTTGGCAAGCATTCCTTTTATTTCAAGAAAATCTTGAATTGGAATGAACAGCGCATTCTTCCTCAACTCAAACAATGAACATTATAAAGAACACAAGATCATTGCGTTCATTGCCTTCTGAGTCTATCAAAGGTTCCATAAACTGGAGACGATTCATAGCATTTGCATGTACACTTTTAATAACTGTATCCATGACACTCCATAAAAGTCTGCTTCTGAAAACTAAGCACAAATATTTTCAATATGTATTATATGGTGGAGTAAAGAAATAAGGGAAACATCAGTCTCTTGTTTTAAAATTCCAATAAATCTTGATTTTTGATCAAACATAGCCGGTGCACCATCTGGCATGATAGAAACTAATTTTTTCATATCTAGCTGAAATTGTTCATCAGTTGTAAAAGATTAAAAAAATCTATGCCACCAAAAGGGGGATGTGAAAGGAAATGAAATAAGCTTCAGTGGCAGAGAGATTCCAAAACGAGCCGAGAGATCACTCTGGTGGGCACTCTTACGCACACTTTAGACAACCCTTTTTAGGTTCTAAAGAATTGGGGTAGCTGGTGGTGGATACCTGAAACTATCAAACTACAACCCAGAACCCATGAATCTCGAAGACAGTTGTATAAAAATGTAGCTTATGAGGGGTGACAATGGGATTGGGAAAGCCATAAGGACCAAACTCCACTTTGTCTAGTTTATGGATGGATGTGTAGAAAAATAGGGGAAGGAAACAAACAGACAAAGGTACCCAGTGTTCTTTTTTACTTCAATTGCTCTTTTTCACTCTAATTATTATTCTTGTTATTTTTGTGTGTGTGCTAATGAAGGTGTCAGGGATTGATTTAGGTGATGAATGTACAACTATGTAATGGTACTGTAAACAATCGAAAGTACAATTTGTTTTGTATGACTGCGTGGTATGTGAATATATCTCAATAAAATGATGATTAAAAAAAAATCTATGCCACAAGTTTTATTTTTTAGGCCACGAATTGACATTTTTTCATAATTTTAGAAGTTCTTTGAGTCTGAAGATACTAATGGTATTAATTGGGCAGCATTTCTTCTATGGTATGACTCAGCTAAAATTAGCAATTTTCACATTTTGAATCAACTTATCTTTTTTTTATTATTCATTTTATTGAGATATATTCACATACCACGCAGTCATACAAAAAAAATCATACGTTTGATTGTTCACAGTACCATTAAGTAGTTGTACATTCATTACCAAAATCAATCCCCGACACCCTGATTACCACACACACAAAAATAATCAGAATAATAATTAAAGTGAAAAGGAGCAACTAAAGTAAAAAAGAACACTGGGCACCCTTGTCTGTTTGTTTGTTTCCTTCCCGCACCTTTCCACTCATCTATCCATAAACTATACAAACGGGAGTGTGATCCCTATGGCCTCCCCCAATCCCACTATTGCCCCTCATAAGCCACATTTTTATACAATTGTCTTCAAGATTCATGGGTTCTGGGTTGTAGTTTGATAGTTTCAGGTATCCACCACCAGCTACCCCAATTCATTAGAACCTAAAAAGGGTTGTCTATATTGTGCGTAAGGGTGCCCACCAGAGTGACCTCTCGGCTCCTTTTGGAATCTCTCTGCCACTGAAGCTTATTTCATTTCCTTTCACATCCCCCTTTTGGTCAAGAAGATGTTCTCCGTCCCACGATGCCAGGTCTACATTCCTCCCCGGGAGTCATATTCCACGTTGCCAGGGAGATTCACTCCCCTGGGTGTCCGATCCCACGCAGGGGGGAGGGCAGTGATTTCACCTTTCAAGTTGGCTTAGCTAGAGAGACAGGGCCACATCTGAGCAACAAAGAGGCATTTGGGAGGAGGCTCTTAGGCACAACCATAGGGAGGCCTAGCATCTCCTTTGCAGCAACCATCTTCCCAAGGGTAAAACCTGTGGTAGAGGGCTCAACCCATCAAACCACCAGTCCCCTATGTCTGTGGTCATGTTAGCAACCATGGAGGTGGGGTAGGCGAATACCCCTGCATTCTCCACAGGCTCCTCAAGGGGGCACTACATCTTTTTTTTTCCTTGTTTTTCTTTTTTTTTTTTTTTTTAACTTTCCCTTCTTTTTTAAATCAACTGTATGAAAAAAAAGTTAAAAAGAAAACAAACATACAATAAAAGAACATTTCAAAGAGACCATAACAAGGGAGTAAGAAAAAGACAACTAACCTAAGATAACTGCTTAACTTCCAACATGTTCCTACTTTACCCCAAGAAAGTTACCTAATATAGCAACATTTCTGTGAACTTGCTCCTACTATATCCATCAGAAATTAACAGACCATAGTCATTCCTGGGCATCCCCAGAACGTTAAATAGCTTATCTGTTCTTCTTGGATTATTGTTCCCCCTTCCTTAATTGCTCTCTATTGATAGTTCCCCTACATTCTACATTATAAACCATTTGTTTTACATTTTTCAAAGTTCACATTAGTGGTAGTATATAGTATTTCTCTTTTTGTGCCTGGCTTATTTCACTCAGCATTATGTCTTCAAGGTTCATCCATGTTGTCATATGTTTCACGAGATCGTTCCTTCTTACTGCCGCGTAGTATTCCATCGTGTGTATATACCACATTTTATTTATCCACTCTTCTGTTTAAGGACATTTGGGTTGTTTCCATCTCTTGGCAATTGTGAATAATGCTGCTATGAACATTGGCGTGCAGATATCTGTTCGTGTCACTGCTTTCCGATCTTCCGGGTATATACCGAGAAGTGCAATCGCTGGATCGAATGGTAACTCTATATCTAGTTTTCTAAGGAACTGCCAGACTGACTTCCAGAGTGGCTGAACCATTATACAGTCCCACCAACAATGAATAAGAGTTCCAATTTCTCCACATCCCCTCCAGCATTTGTAGTTTCCTGTTTGTTTAATGGCAGCCATTCTAACCGGTGTTAGATGGTATCTCATTGTGGTCTTAATTTGCATCTCTCTAATAGCTAGTGAAGCTGAACATTTTTTCATGTGTTTCTTGGCCATTTGTATTTCCTCTTCAGAGAACTGTCTTTTCATATCTTTTGCCCATTTTATAATTGGGCCGACTGTACTATTGTCATTGAGTTGTAGGATTTCTTTATATATGCAAGATATCAGTCTTTTGTCAGATACATGGTTTCCAAAAATTTTTTCCCATTGAGTGGGCTGCCTCTTTACCTTTTTGACAAATTCCTTTGAGGTGCAGAAACTTCTAAGCTTGAGGAGTTCCCATTTATCTATTTTCTCTTTTGTTGCTTGTGCTTTGGGTGTAAAGTCTAGGAAGTGGCCGCCTAATACAAGGTCTTGAAGATGTTTTCCTACATTATCTTCTAGGAGTTTTATGGTACTTTCTTTTATATTGAGATCTTTGGTCCATTTTGAGTTAATTTTTGTGTAGGGGGTGAGGTAGTGGTCCTCTTTCATTCTTTTGGATATGGATATCCAACTCTCCCAGCCCCATTTGTTGAAAAGACCATTATGACTCAGTTCAATGACTTTGGGGGCCTTATCAAAGATCAGTCAGCCATAGATCTGAGGGTCTATCTCTGAATTCTCAATTCGATTCCATTGATCTATATGTCTATCTTTGTACCAGTACCATGCTGTTTTGACAACTGTGGCTTTATAATAAGCTTCAAAGTCAGGGAGTGTAAGTCCTCCCACTTGGTTTTTCTTTTTTAGAGTGTCTAGCAATTCGAGGTATCTTCCCTTTCCAAATAAATTTGATAACTAGCTTTTCCAAGTCTGCAAAGTAGGTTGATGGAATTTTGATTGGGATTGCATTGAATCTGTAGATGAGTTCGGGTAGAATTGACATCTTAATGACATTTAGCCTTCCTATCCATGAACATGGAATATTTTTCCATCTTTTAAGGTCCCCTTCTATTTCTTTTAGTAGAGTTATGTAGTTTTCTTTGTATAGGTCTTTTACATCTTTGGTTAAGTTTATTCCTAGGTACTTGATTTTTTTAGTTGCTATTGAAAATGGTATCTTTTTCTTTAGTGTCTCTTCAGTTTGTTCATTTCTAGCATATAGAAACATTAGTGACTTGTGTGCATTAATCTTGTATCCTGCTACTTTGCTAAATTTGTTTATTAGCTCTAGTAGGTGTATCGTCGCTTTCTCAGGGTTTTCCAGATATAAGATCATATCATCTGCAAACAATGACAGTTTTACTTCTTCCTTTCTAATTTGGATGCCTTTTATTTCTTTGTCTTGCTGGATTGCCCTGGCCAGCACTTCTAGCACAATGTTGAATAACAGTGGTGATAGCGGGCATCCTTGTCTTGTTCCTGATCTTAGGGGGAAGGCTTTCAGTCTCTCACCATTGAGTACTCTGCTGGCTGTGGGTTTTTCATATATGCTCTTTATCATAGTGAGGAAGTTTCCTTCAATTCCTACCTTTTGAAGTGTTTTTATCAGAAAGGGATGTTGGATTTTTGTCAAGTGCTTTTTCAGCATCTGTTGAGATGATCATTTGATTTTTCCCTTTTGATTTGTTAATGTGTTGTAATACATTGATTGATTTTCTTATGTTGAACCATCCTTGCATGCCTGGAATGAATCCCACTTGGTCATGGTGTATGATTTTTTTAATGTGTCTTTGGGTTCGATTTGCAAGTATTTTGTTGAGGATTTTTGCATCTATATTCATTAGGGAGATTGGCTGGTAGTTTTCCTTTTTTGTAGCATCTTTGCCTGGTTTTGGTATTAGATTGATGTTAGCTTCATAAAATGAGTTAGGTAGTGTTCCATTTTCTTCAATGTTTTGAAAGAGTTTCAGTAAGATTGGTGTCAATTCTTTTCGGAAAGTTTGGTAGAATTCCCCTGTGAAGCCATCTGGCCCTGGAAATTTATTTGTGGGAAGCTTTTTGATGACTGATTGAATCTCTTTGCTTGTGATGGGTTGGTTGAGGTCTTCTGTTTCTTCTCTGGTCAGTCTAGGTTGTTCATATGTTTCCAGGAAATTGTCCATTTCCTCTACATTATCCAGTTTGTTGCCATACAGTTATTCATAGTACCCTCTTATAATTTTTTTAATTTCCTCGGGATCTGCAGTAATGTCACCTTTCTCATTCATTATTTTGTTTATATGGGTCTTCCCTCTTTTTGATTTTGTCAGTCTAGCTAGGGGCTTGTCAATCTTGTTGATCTTCTCAAAGAACCAGCTTTTGGTGTTATTTATCCTCTCTATTGCTTTTTTGTTCTCTATGTCATTTATTTTGGCTTTAATCCTTGTTATTTCTTTTCTTCTACTTGGTTTAGGATTGGTTTGCTGTTCATTTTCTAGCTTTTTCAGTTGATCCATTAGTTCTTTGATTTTAGTTCTTTCTTCCTTTTTAATATATGTGTTTAGTGCTATAAATTTCCCCCTCAGTACCACTTTTGCTGCATCCCATAAGTTTTGGTATGTGGTGTTCTCATTTTCATTCATCTCTATATATTTAGCAATTTCTCTTGCTATTTCTTCTTTAACCCACTGATTGTTTAGGAGTGTGTTGTTTAACCTCCAGGTATTTGTGAATTTTCTTAGTCTCTTAGGGTTATTGACTTCTAATTGTATTCCATTGTGGTCAGAGAATGTGCTTTGAATAATTTCAATCTTTTTAAATTTATTGAGGCTTGTTTTATGTCCCAGCATATGATCTATTCTGAAGAAAGTCCCGTGAGCACTAGAGAAGTATGTGTATCCTGGTGATTTGGGATGTAATGTTCTATATATGTCTGTTGAATCCAATTCATTTATCAGATTGTTTAGGTTTTCAATTTCCTTATTGGTCTTCTGTCTGGTTGACCTATCTATAGGAGAGAGTGATGTGTTCAAGTCTCCCACAATTATTGTGGGAACATCAATTGCCTCCTTTAGTTTTGCCAGTGTTTCTCTCATGTATTTTGTGGCACCATGATTGGGTGCATAAACATTTATGATTGTTATTTCTTCTTGTTGAATTGCCCCTTTTATTAGTATGTAGTGGCCTTCTTTGTCTCACAAAACATCCCTGCATTTAAAGTCTATTTTATCTGAGATTAATATTGTTACACCTGCTTTCTTTTGGCTGTAGCTGGCATGAAATATTTTTTTCCATCCTTTCACTTTCAATTTCTTTGTGTCCCTGTGTCTAAGATGAGTCTCTTGTATGCAGCATATTGATGGTTCATTTTTTTTTGATCCATTCTGCAAATGTATACCTTTGAATTGGTGAGTTTAATACATTTACATTCAACATTATAACCGTGAAGGCATTTCTTGAATCAGCCATCTTATCCTTTGGTTTATGTTTGTCGTATATATTGTTCCCTCTCTCTATTAATATCCTTTAATGTACCCATACTGAACCTTTCTCCATGTCTGTCTCTCTTTTCTTTGTTTCTCTGTCTGTAGGGCTCCTTTTACTATCTCCAGTAGGGCAGGCCTCTTGTTAGCAAATTCTCTCAGCATTTGTTTGTCTGTGAAAAATTGAAGCTCTCCCTCAAATTTGAAGGAGAGCTTTGCTGGATAAAGTATTCTTGGGTGGAAATTTTTATCACTCAGAATTTTAAATATGTCGTGCCACTGCCCTCTCGCCTCCATGGTGGCTGCTGAGTAGTCACTACTTAGTCTTACACTGTTTCCTTTGTATGTGGTGAATTGCTTTTCTCTTGCTGCTTTTAGAACTTGCTCCTTCTCTTCTGTATTTGTCAGTGTGATCAGAATATGTCTCAGAGTGGGTTTATTTGGATTTATTCTATTTGGAGTTCGCTGGGCGTTTATGAGTTGTGTATTTATGGTGTTTAGAAGATTTGGGAAGTTTTCTCCAACAATTTCTTTGAAGACTCTTCCTAGACCTTTACCCTTTTCTTCTCCTTCTGGAACACCAATGTGTCTTATATTTGGACGTTTTATATTATCTATCAAATCTCTGACGTCCATTTCATTTTTTTTCGATTTTTTCCCCCATTCTTTCTTTTGTGCTTTCATTTTCCATTCTGTCATCTTCCAGGTCACTGATTCGTTGTTCAACTTCCTCTAGTCTTGTACTATGAGTATCTAGAATCTTTTTAATTTGGTCAACAGCTTCTTCAATTTCCATAAGGTCATCTATTTTTTTATTTAGTCTTGCAATGTCTTCTTTATTCTCTTCTAGGGTCTTCTTGATGTCCTTTATATCCTGTGCCATGGTCTCATTGCTCATCTTTAGTTCTTTAATTAGTTGCTCTAAGTACTGTATTTCTTCTGATCTTTTGATTTGGGTGCTTGGGCTTGGGTTATCCATATCTTCTGGTTTTTTCATATGCTTTAAAATTTTCTGTTGTTTTTGGCCTCTTGGCATTTGCTTAACTTGGTAGGGTTCTTTTAGGATTTGTAGACCAATTGAAATCCTTGTCTCTAGTTTGTCAGGTCTACAGCTTTGTGGAGTACACTTTCTGTGACTAACCAGCAGGTGGCATCCACGAGCCACCTGTTCCCCTCAAGCCAGTTCTCCCCCACTTTGTCTCTGTGGTGAGTGGGGGAGTAAGTCTTGTGGGGTCCAGTTGGTGTACCAAGCTTGCATGTGCTGTTGGTGTTGCCCGCCCTGTATAAGGGGTGTGTGTCTGGGCGGTCAGGGAGGGGGGCGGCTCTAACAACCAAATCTCCCTCATGTTCCTGGAGTTTTAAATCTTCTGCAATAGTCTAATTCTTCAGTTCAGTCCTGCCACAGTTTGTCTCTGCCACTGACCCACAAGTCCTTGGTATTGGCGTGTGGCCCCTGAGACTTGTGAATGGGTCCCTCTTCCAGGCCTTGCACCGCCTGTTCCTCTGTTGAGGGATGACTGTGCTATGTCACAGGTGAGTGCCATCCCCCCTGGGTGGTTCTGGGCTGCTGGTCTGTGTAGGGAAGCTCCCAGTCTGCTGAAATGATGTCTGAATGGGGCTTGTTAATTCACACTGCTCCACCTTCCCAAGTCTGGGACAACCAGCTGAGGGTGCAGGGAAGGCTAATGTCCATGCCCAATTTTGTGGTGTATGCGTGTTATTTGAAGCACTTCCGTCACACTGGGTTGTCTGGGGTAGGTCTGGGCTATGGGGCCAGTGCCAGGCAGGAGTGTTTCCTGTCCACCAGGATGATGGGTATGAGAGGATTCCCCCCTTTTCTTGGGAAGTTGTGGTGTTTAGTGAATTTTCTCAGCCACTGGATTATTGTCTTTTGTCTCAGAGCCCTCAGTTCTGCTCTTGTCTTGACCTGCCCAAATTGCAAGTCTTTGAGGCTTTCTGTATTGGGCTTCTTAGAGTAATTGTTTTAGAAAATAAAAAAAAGATAAAAAAAAAAAAGAAAAAAAAAAAGGGCCCTCCCGGCAGATCTAATGCGTTATTGAAATGCTAAGAGACAAAGCAATTAGGGCTATTAAGGAAAGATCCAGGGGGCAGAGAGATCAGTTTTTCTTTGGGTTTTGCAAATGAGCCTGTGGGGCCTGAGCTCTGCCCTTCCCCTTTCTATGTTCACCAGAACTCCAAAAAGCATCCGCTTTTATTTTTGAGTTTGTCTTGCTGTTTTTTTGCTATGCCTGTCTCCTCTCTGCTGGGCTGGCTGCTCTCAGATTCTCTGGTGTCTGGTCTCAGTCTATCTATGGTTGGAGTTTGGATCAGTAGAATGCATTTCCGATAAGAGCTGCCACTGCAGTTCTCCCTTCTCCTTCCTGGCGCTGACAGCCCCTCCTCCCACGGGACTGAGCCTGCCAGGGAGGGGCGCGGGTCCCCTGGCCGCAAAAACTTACAGATTTCGCTGTTCTCAGCAGTTCCATGTTTTCATGAGTGTTGTATGAAGTATGTCCCAAGTCAGATTGCTCTGCAGTGTCCAGTCCACCCAATTCCTGGCTTTCTACCTTCTTCCCTGGAGGAGTAACTAAAACATACACCTCACCAATCCACCATCTTGCCCCGCCTCCTCAATCAATTTATCTTTGATATTTTCTTTTAGTCTATGAACAATTATTTGGTGGCTTAATTGAAGATTGTTCACTTTTTGAAAAATGTCATTTTTGGTCTCGTCCTCATAATCTTCAAAAAAAATTTTCACAACTGAAGTAATTTCTTTATCATCACTCCAGCTAAAAACATTTTTGTTTGTTTGTGTAAAAGGATCCAAGCCATTTTAGAGCTGACCAAAGTTACAATCTCAGTTCCCGTTAAAACCTTTTTAAATTTTTCGTGTTCAACATTTTATTTGATTTTAGGTTAACTAATCTCATTGGTTTTGTTTTTAAATGTCAAGAGAAAATTTCTTATCAAATTCGCTGTATTTGCTCAAAGAATCTCAATATTTTCCACGTTATTATCTTAAAAAATTTTTCACAACAAAGTTTTTTTTTATTCACTCTGCCACAGCAAACTGCAATTGCCAGTCATCGTAAAATCTGTGGTGTACTTTCTTCCAGTCTCTTGTTGTTGTTGTTATTACCATTCTGGTATAGTCTCCATTTGATTCTGTGTCAATAATATGCCTTCATTTTAAATTTAAAAGTTTGTTCATACATAGAAAAATGTTTTTTATAATTAAAAGAATATTTTTATTTAATCACCAGTTGCAATTTACAAAGCTATCTCTGCAACTCATAAATTTATCTGCATAAAATATTCAGATGAAAACATTACAATGTTATATCTATGCATAGGAAAGAAATCATTGGAACCAAATCAATCCATTAACCTCAATTAGATCAGTGATATGCTTATGTGTTATACTAGAAACTACATACATGCTTGATATATGCACAACAGTATAACAATGGTATTTTTTATAAAGATTTATTCACACACCATACAGTCATCCAAAGTGTACAATCAGTTGTTCACATTACCATCATATAGTTGTTCATTCATCACTCTGATTTATTTTTTGTACATTTTCCTTGTACCAGAAAAAGTAAAATAAGAATAAGAAAATAAGAGTAAAAAAGGAACACCAAAATCATCCTCTCCTCCTGTCCTATTTTTCCTTTAGTTTTTTGCCCCCATTTTTCTATCCATCCATCCATACACTGGATAAAGGGGAGTGTGATCCACAAGGCTTTCACAATCACGTTGTCACCCCTTGTAAGCTACATTGGTATACAATCGTCTTCAAGCTTCAAGGCTACTGGGTTGTAGTTTGATAGTTTCAGGTATTTATTATTAGCTATTCCAATTCATCAATACCTAAAAAAAGTTATCTATATTGTGCATAAGAGTGCCCGCCAGAGTGACCTCTCGACTCCATTTGGAATCTCTCAGCCATTGAAACTTTATTTCATTCCATTTCACATCCCCCTTTTGATCAAGAAGATGTTCTCCATCCCACAATGTCAGGTCCAGATTCACCCCCAGGAGTCATATCCTGTGTTGCCAGGGAGATTTACACCCCTGGGTGTCAGATCCCACGTAGGGGGGAGGGCAGTGAGTTCACCTGCCGAGGTGGCTTAGCTAGAGAGAGAGAGAGGGCCACATTTGAGCAACAAAGAAGTACTCAGGGGAGACTCTTAGGCACAATTATAAGCAGGCCTAGCCTCTCCTTTGCAATAACAGGCTTCTTAAGGGCAAGTCCTGTGATAGCGGGTTCGGCACATCAAACTGCAGTCCTCAATGTTTAACAATGGTATTTTATGTGATGCAATGCTTAGGGTGAAATGTCCTACCAAAAAAAATTTGAATTTAACAGAGAAATATTTCATACTGCTTCAATTTAAAAATTGTGATTAAAATTTTAAAAGTTACAAATGTAGTTCCCTGGTCATGCTAGCCACATTTCAAGTGTTCAAGAGCCACATGTAGCTAGGACAGCACAGTTGTAGAAATACAAAACAACAGCAGTAAATCTCTTCCATGCCCAGAAATTCCACTTCTCTGCTTCTACTCTAAGGAAACCCTGCATATGTGTACAGGAAGGCATGTAGAAGGATGTTCATTGCAACACTGTTTATAATGGCCAACAACCAGAGCAACCCAAATATCTATCAATCAGATTACGGCCAGAAAATTGTGGTGTATCCATTCTAAGAAATTTTTATACCACAATTTAAAACAGACATATGGTTAGATTTCCTATTACCAGGTGGGGGGGGGGTGCAAATTATACAATGTGATGTCATTTTTGTAAAAGGCAATATCACATTTTAAAAATGGTACATAAAGGGAGAGGAAGAATACACACCGGAGAGCCGTTACTCTGTGGAGGGAGAAAGGGAACTTGGATGCAGTGGGAACTGGTGAAAAGCAGCTCTAACTTTACCTGAAATGTTTTAATTTTTTAATTAGAATAAGACATCCATGTATTACTATATAATTAAAATTAATTGAGGAAAAAGGACATTTAGGAAGGGAAAATCTTAATAGAAGTAGAAAGATGATGAATAAAGAAACCTGTTAAATAGAATTAACTGTAATAAAGATTATATGGTGGCTAATGTGTCATCACATGGTTATAATACTTAATGCAAACATCAAAAGTAATTCTTCCAAAAAGAAGCTAAACAAATCATAAGGTGGCCTTTTTAGTAAACTGAAAATGGGAAATGCCAAGCAGCAATCAAAACTAATTTATGAGGCTCACTGCCACTGCCAGTGTTTTGGCTTATATTCAAGTTACCCAGCTCAAGCTGCTATTGCATTAAAAGCCTCCAGACTGCGGTATCGGTTGGCATCCAATCTCCTGAACTCAACATTTCCTAGCACACCAATTGTTCTTATAGTTCTTATTTCCATATACCCTGTATTCTGTGTATACAGCACATAGAAGTGTATATTTTCATATACACGCCTTCAGTTTTGTTTCTTAAATATATATGTAGATTAAATGACAAATAGGTAACTGGATTCAAGCAACATAACCTTTCTCAAGAAAGAGAAGAAGCAGAAGGGAAAAAAATCAAAGAGTGTTTGGGAACCTCACTTTCCCTTTTTTTACCTTAGAGAAACCCAATTGCAAACCAGTAGCCACTCCAGCTGCAATCAAGATTACCCCAAAGCTGGTGTGCTTCCATGCTACCTGAGGGGTGGGGCAAGGTGGGAGTTCTGTTCTGGAAGACAAAGAAGAAGGGTTCACCTTTTAGCCACCCACCACTGGCCCCACGGCCACCATGCAGATGGATCCTGAGCTTGCCAAGAGCCTTTTCTTTGAAGGGTCCATTGTGGTCATCCTGAACATGCCAAAGGGGACAGAGTTTGGCATTGACTACAACTCCTGTGCTTCTTCCTTAGCCTACAACATCGGGGGCTGATGCTCCTGCCCTGGAACATGGTCCAGGTAGAAGTGGAACTGTCCCCAGCCCCAGAGGCTGAGGTGGAAGCCATGTCCCAGTTCCTGGGACCTTGCCTAAATGCCACACTCCAGAAGCTATCTCACTTACCAACTTCATCAGTGAGGCTTCATCAGTGAGCTCAAGAGCACACCAAGGACCAGGGAGGGCAGAATCTACCCTATGTAGCCCTGAGTGCAAAAGCTACCAGGAGGGCCTGGCCCTTCTGCCTAAAATGAAGCCCAGAGCCAGCATGGAGATCTGCTTCTCTGAGCTCCCCATGCAGATGTTCCCAGACAGTGCCATGCCGACAGGGATAACCAGGCACAGCCTGGACCTGAACTAGGCCTTGGAGATAGTGCTCAGCAAACAGTTTCCCACGAGCCCCTAGGATGTGCTCAGCAAACTCCAGTTTGCCTTTGCATGCTTCCTACTGGGGAATGTGTACAGGCATTTGAGCACTGGAAGCAGCTCCTGAACTTCCCATGCCAGCTAGAAGAAACAATGGTGAAGCACCACTGCCTCTACATCAACCTCATCTCTGTCCTGTACCATCAACTCTGAGCTCCCCACTGACTTCTTTATGGACACTGTCTTCCAGAACAACTTCCTATCAGCACCTTACAGGTTTTTTTTCCCTCCATCTGCTGCAATGCAATGGGTGTCACCCTGTCACCCTGAGGCAGAAAACTTAAAAGTTCTAAGCTCACCTGACCAAGAAGTTCCTGTGGGACTCCGATACGGAGACCGAGGACTGTGCTCCGTTGGTGGTGGAGCTCCCTGAAGGCATCAAGGCCGGCTTACCTTGGGAATGCTGTCAGCCATGGGGGAGGCTCTCTCTCATGGCTGCGGTCCTCGCCTCTCTATTTACCTCTTCCTATCCTGGGACCTGCTAGGGCAGCGATCACACCATGTTCTCTACAGATGGGGCCACAATTCCCTCCTTAACCAATAAATAAGTTCTTTCAGTTCAAAAGAGGCTATGCCTATCCTGAAGGCACATTCGTGGGTTCTGGACAGTCTGGCCTTGGTGCTAACCTCACTGCATATCAGATGGACTCTTACAGAAGCTCCTGGGGATACCTGCCTCAGCAGCAATATAATTCCTTCTGAATGAGAAGAAATTGAACCAAAAGCCCAAAAGAATAGATTGCTTAATCCTTGGATAGTTATAAAGCAAGAAACCCTAGACTGCCCAGTTAATCTGCCCAGTTCCAAGAGCAACTGAACTACTGTCCATAGACTCACATCTCCTCCCTCCTGAGTGCTCAGGATACCCTGCCCAACTCATCATTTTGGTCCTCCGCAGTCTCTCTGGGAGGCAAACAGCCAGCATTGCCTCATGTTACCAGTGGGACAACCAAGACAGGAAGCATCTCAGAAAAGGAATGAGGCCCTCAGTCTTTATAATAACTTGCAGTTTCACCTTGTGTGAATTTGCTATTATTTTCCCCTCCAAAGTCCACTCATCAGTGGGGAGCTTGTTAAAAGTGCAGATTCCAAAGGAATGAAGTACTGATGCATACCGTAACATGGATGAACCTTGAAAACATTGTGCTAAGTGAAAGAAGCTGCACACAAAAGGCCAAATATATGATTTGATTTAAATGAATTGTCCAGAATAGGCAAATCCATAGAGATAGAAAGTACATTAGTGGTTAGCCAGGGCTGGGGGTGGGGAGGGTAGTGGAAATGGAAGCTGACTGCTAATGGTTTTGGGGTTTCTTTTTGGGGTAATGAAAATGCTCTGAAATTAGATAGTAGTGATAGTTGCACAACCTTGTGAATATGCTACATACCACTGAAGGGTACACTTTAATGTGATGAGTTACCCCAGGGCCTTGATAACATAGATTGATAAATTCATTCCTTATCCCACATTAAAGTTTACCCTTGCCCTACGTGACATTGATTGATTAAATAGATTCATTAAGAAAGATAATTAAATCAGCAGAGAAGTCTGAGAGTCTTCTTGAACTTTATATTAAAAAGCTCTGAAATTGGAGCTTCTTGAGAGCATTCACTTCAAACCATTTCCTAAATTGAAATTGCATTCCACTTCCCTAACACCACAATTTGTTACTAAGACAGCGTGATGGAAACTCTGACCCACCCAAGCAAGGGATGTGTGTCTGTGAATAAAACTTGAAGATAACAAATCTGTTTTAAAAAAAAAAAAAAGTAGAACAATACCAACAACAAAGGCAGCATGATTCATATTGCAAATGAAAGAGGAAAAAAGGGGCATAAACCTCAGAAAATATAGAACATGATAACAATGATAAGGCCTAATGTAACAGTTATATAAAAGCTTAACCAACCACATTTGAAACTAAGCTCTTCCAATTGGAGTTTTTATTTCTAGCTGTATGATTTTTCTGAGAGAAGCCTAAAGCAAATGAGTTGAAAGTGTTAACAAGAAAATCAGAGATGATCTACAAAACACCAGAAATACAAACATACAGGAAACAGAGCAGAAATATTAATTTTAGAGAAAGGAGGACACATAACCGAAAGCATCTAAGCCAGAGCATTCTTTTATGGTAGACAATACAATCCCCAACAAATAGCATTTATGGACATCTATGAGGTAAAAAGCAAACCACTGGCAGAAAAAAATTGGCAAAGATGGTCAAAGAAAGTTACATTCTGCTTTGTGTTTTTTTTTTTTAATTTTTATTGTGGTAACATATATAGAACATAATATTTTCCCCATTTTAACCACTTTCACATATACAAGTTTTCTATCATCATCACCATCTGCTATGTGTTTTAAAATGTTTCCATCATTATCACCGTTTATTTCTATTATATGACTTAGGCAAGGAGAAAAATCTTGCAAGGTCTTTTCCCAACTCCAAGAGAACATACATGGTTTTTATGTTTGTTGAGCTAATTATAGCTAGATCAGTAAGAAAAATTAACCTCCCAAGACAACCATAGCTTACAACAATGAGGAAACAAGCAAAATTCTCTACAGTAAACAATAACAAATACCATTTCCTATACCAAATGTTTATAGCTCTAAGATCTTATCCCAAATGTCTTTGGAGCAATTAAAACCAATCTCTGAAGATAAAGTCCCTTCCTTGCCTTTCTTAGTTATCAGACGTAGACAAAATTTTAATTTTGTGATAGGAATCCATAAAAGTATAGATTTAACTTAATTTTGTAACAACTGGCATGTAAATATCTTTCAAATATTTTTAAAAGAAATCTATTTAGGACTTATCTAAGATGGTGGCATAGAGAGGAGTGGAAGCTAATTAGTCCCCCTGGAACAACCAATAACAACTAGTAAATAATCTGGAATAACTGCAGGGGGACAAACATGACTGTCCACTCATCATACACCAACCTGAATTGGGAGGAATGCCTGAGATCACAGCATAAAATCTGTAAGTAAAAACTGCGGATCCAAGCCAGGAGCCCCCTCCCCCCATGGCCCGAGCTGCAAAGCCTCATGGTGCTAGAGAGCAGTTCTCTCCAAGCAAGTGAATACAGCTCAGCTGAGCTCCACCTGGGGTTTTAATTAACAAACATGGACTGATTGATACAAGCTACAAATCCCCAACAATCAGACAGAGGCTTTGGGTGATGACTGACCTTTGAAAGCCAGAGGGTGGCCACAGACAGGCCCTGAAGGGGTCTTTCTGTCCCTGTTTCAGCTCAGTGGAGAAAGCCTCAGCCATTTTCAGTTCCCATGGCTCTGACCCAGATAAGGGTGGAGATAGCACAGGCAGAGAGAGACCATTCAAATGCTTATGACCTCTCCTAGGGGGTCTATCTTCCCTAAGAGAAAAGAGGTGGGGCCCAGCACTACTACCTGCCTTCCATTTAGAACCAGACCCCAGGGCCTGGGGGAAAACAGCCATGGGCCAAACCTCCTTACACCAGTCTGGAGTTACAGGCTGATAGGTGCCACCTGCTGGGCAGAAAAGCACAGTGACCTGAGGCCTCACAGGGTGTACCAATTTTCTAAGACACACCCTCAAGGAAACTGGATACTGAATAGTTCTTCCTTCTGGGACCAGAGCCTGTTTTTGTCTGGATAAACCTGATTGTGGTAACCAAGGAAACCATACCTGGACAACAGAAAACTACAACCCACACTAAGAAAAATGAAGTTATGGCCCAGTTAAAGGAACAAACTTACACTTCAACTGAGATACAGGAATTTAAACAGCTAATACTTAGTCAATTCAAAAAGTTTAGGAAAGATATGGCAAAAGAGATGAAGCTTATAATGAAAATACGGGGCGTACATAAGGTGGAAATTGAAAGTTCAAAAAAACAACTGGCAGAATCTATGGAAATGAAAGGCACAACACAAGAGATGAAAGACACAAAGAAACATACAACAGTAGATCTCAAGAGGCAGAAGAAAACACTCAGGGACTGGATAACAAGGCACCTGAAAACCTACACACAAAAGGACAGATAGAGAAAAGAATGGAAAGATATGAGCAATGTCTCTGGAAACTTAAGGACAAAATGAAAAGCAGGAATGTATGTGTCATTGGTGTCCCAGAAGGAGAAGAGAAGGGAAAAGGAGCAGAAGCAATAATAGAGGAAATAATCAATGAAAATTTCCATCTCTTATAAAAGACATAAAATTATGGATTCAAGAAGCACACCATACCTCAAACAGAATAGATCTGAATAGGCCTACACCATGACACTTAATAGTCAGATTATCGAACATCAGAGATAAAGGGAGAATCCTGAAAGCAGCAAGAGAAAAGCAATCCATCATATACAAAGGAAGCTTGATAAGACTATGTGTGGATTTCTCAATAGAAACCATGGAGGCAAGAAGGAAGTGGGGTGATATATTTAAGATACTGAAAGAGAAAAACCACCAACCAAGAATCCTATATCCAGCAAAACTGTCCTTCAAATATGAGGGAGAGCTTAAAATATTCTCTGACAATGACAGAGTTTGTGAATAAGATGCCTGCTCTACTGGAAACACTAAAGGAAGCACTGCAGACAGAAAGGAAAAGACAGGAGTGAGAGTTTTGGAGCACAGTTTTGGGAGATAATAGCACAGCAATGTAAGTACACTGAACAAAGATGACTGTGAGTATGGTTGAAAGGAGAAGGTTGGGACCATGTGGGACACCAGAACAAAAGACAAAGGATAAAGACTGGGACTGTGTAACTCAGGGAAAACTAGGGTGCTCAATGATTGTAATAAAAGGTACAAATATGTTTTTATATGAGGTAGAACAAATGAATGTCAACAGTGCAAGGTGCTAAAAATAGGGTGGGAACTGGGGGAAAATATAATCTATGCAGACAAGAGACGATAATTAACGGAAACATTGTATTACACTTCCTTTGGTATAGCAAAGGCAATATACCAAAACTAAATGCATATGGGAGGTGTGGAATAGGGGAAGGGTATGGGACTCCTGGCATTGGTCATGTTGTCTGACTCTTTATTCTACTTTAGGTTAATGCTATTTTTCTTTTTGTTGCTTTCTAGCTGTCATATAGGTTTTTTTTCTCTCTCTCTCTTTCTCCTTTCTTTTTCTTTTGTCTCTGCCTTCTTTGACTCTTCCTCTTTCTTTGTGGAAGACATGGAGACATCCTTATGTAAATAGTGGCAGTGGTGCTGAATGCATAAATACTGACTATAAAGGGAACCAACAATTGTTTACATAGGACAGAATGTATGGTGTGTCAACAAAACCATCTTAAAAGAAATGGGTTGATGAAGAAACCTTGAGGGCACTATATTGAATGAAATAAGACAGACACATAAGGACAAACAAATATTGCAGGATCTCATTGATATAAACTAATTATAATACATAAACTTGTAGACATGAAATAATAAGTTACCAGGATATAGAATGAGGGTCAAAAATGGGTAGCGGTTGCTTACTATCAGCAGAATGTTCAACTAGGATGAACTTAAACGTTTGGAAATAGACAGGGGTGATGGAAGTGTGTTGTGAGAATAACTAACAGTGCTGAAAGGTATGTGAAGGTGGTGGAAAGGGTAGGCTCAGAGTCACATATGTCACCAGAAGGAAAGTTAGAGGTTAAAAGATGGGAATGTATAAAACAGTGAATCTTTCAGTGGACAATGTCTGTGATTAACTATATAAATATTAGAAATCTCTGTCATGAACTAGAACAAATGTATCACATTATACCTAGAAGTTCATAATAGAGGGGCATATAGGAAAAAGATATCTACATATTGCAGACTATATATTACAGTTAGTAATATTTTAACATACCTTCATCAACAGTAACAAATGTACTATACCAAAATTATGAATCAATAATGGAGGGGGGGCATGGTTAGGGGTATGGGAGGATTTGAGTTTCCTTTCTTTGTCTTTATTTCTTTTCTGGAGTAATGAAAATGTTCTAAAAATTGAAAAAAAAAATTAATTGTGGTGATGGATGCACAGCTGTATGGTGGTACCATGGGCAATTGATTGTACACTTTGGATCTTTGGATAATTGTATGGAATGTGAACAATATATATATATATATATATATATATATATATATATATATATATATATATAACCTACTTAAATAAGAGCCAGTGCTTTGCATTCTCAGAAGAGTTGGATTCAACAGCTTTTTAACTTAGAGCTTTTTGTTAAGTGCCATTGAAATTTACTGCCTCAAAATTAAATCAGAAGGGACCTAAGATGGCGGCATAGAGAGGAGTGGAAGTTAAGTAGTCCCCCCCTGGAACAACTAAAAAAAAAAACAGAAACAACTAGTAAATAATCTGGAATAACTGCAGGGGGACAAACGTGACCATCCACTCATCATACACTAACCTGAATTGGGAGGATTGCCTGAGATCACAGCATAAAATCTGTAAGAAAGAACTGTGGATCCAAATCGGGAGACCCCTCTCCCACAGCCCAAGCTGCAAAGCCTTGTGGTGCCAGAGAGAAGCTTTCTCCCAGCAAGCAAATATACCTCAACTGAGCTCCAACTGGGGGTTTTAATTAGCGAATGTGAACTGCTCACTATGAGGTATGAATCCCCAACAAGTAAACAGAGGTTTTGGGTGATGACTGACCTTGGAGAGCCGGAGAGTCACCTCAGACTAGCTGTGTTTCTTTTTCGACTCAGTGGAGAAAGCCTCGGTCAGTTTCAGTTCCCAGTTCTGTGACCCAGACAGGGGTGTGGCACAGGCAGAGAGAGACCATTGAAATGCTGATGACCTCTCCCTAAGGCATTTATCTTCTCTAAGAGGAAAGGTGTTGGGCCCAACTCTACTACCTGACTTTCATTCAGAACTTACACCAGTCAAGAATTATAGGCTAATCTTTGCATCAGGCAGAGAGCACCCCTGCACGGCCCAGTGGCCCGGGGCTTCCCTTGAGGGACAACATACACTAGTGATGTAGCACAGCCTTCCCTCAGCAGAGGTCCTGGAAGATCACAGCTGAGAAGGGGGGCCCTCAGAAAACCCAGGGATGCTACATCAATGCTGGTGGTTTGTGGGTCAGCGACAGAGAAAATCTGGAGCAAAACTGAAATGAAGGCTTAGACTCTTGCAACAGCCTTGAATCTCTAGGAACACCTGGGAGGTTTGAATATTAAAGCTGCCCTGCCTCCCTAACTACCCAGACACGTGCCCCACATTCAGGGCAGACAGCTCCAACAATAAACCCGAACTGAGTTCACCAACTGAACCCCACAAAAATCATTTCCCAACACATCACAGAGAGAGTTGGGGAGAACTGACTTGAGGGGTATAGGTGACTCGTAGACACCATGTGCTGGTTAGTTGGAGAAAGTGTACGCCACCAACTTGTATTTCTGAAAAATTAGATTGGTATTTTTTTTTTTTTACAGCTTGAAAGAGCCCTATCCAACAAAGCAAGTGCCAAGAGGCCAAAAACAACAGAAAATCTTAATGCATATGAGAAAACCAGATGATATGGAGAACCCGATCCCAAACACCCAAATCAAAATATCAGAAGAGACACAGTACTTGGCACAATTAATCAAACAATCACAATTGAGGAATGAAAACATGGCACAGGATATAAAAGACATGAAGAAGACCATGGAACAGGATAAAAGGGGCATAAAGAAGACCCTAGAAGAGCATAAAGAAGAAATTGCAAGATTAAATAAAAAAATAGAAGATCTTATGGAAATAAAAGAAATTGTTGGCCAAATTAAAAAGACTCTGGATACTCATAATACAAGATTAGAGGAAGCTAAACAACGTCTCAGTGTCCTAGATGTCCACAAAACAGAAAATGAAAGAACAAAAGAAAGAATGGAGAAAAAAATCAAAAAGGATCTCAGGGATATGATAGATAAAATAAAATGTCCAAATTTAAGACTCACTGGTGTCCCAGAAGGGGAAGAGAAGGGTAAAGGTCTAGAAAGAGTATTCAAAGAAATTGTCGGGGAAAACTTCCCAAACCTTCTACACAATATAAATACACAAAGCATAAATGCCCAGTGAGCTCCAAATAAAATAAATCCAAATAAACCCACTACAAGACATATTCTGATCAGACTGTCAAATACTGAAGAGAAGGAGCAAGTTGTGAAAGCAGCAAGAGAAAAGCAATTCACCACATACAAAGGAAACAACATAAGACTAAGTAGTGACTACTCAGCAGCCACCGTGGAGGCGAGAAGGCAGTGGCATGACATATTTAAAATTCTGAGAGAGAAAAATTTCCAACCAAGAATACTTTATCCAGCAAAACTCTCTTTCAAATTTGAGGAAGAGCTTAAATTTTTCACAGACAAACAAATGCTGAGAGAGTTTGCCAATTAAAGACCTGCCCTACTTCAGATACTAAAGGGAGCCCTACCAACAGAGAAAGAAAGGAGAAAGAGATATAGAGAATTTTAACAGACATATCTAGAACCTTACATCCCAAATCACCAGGACACTCATTTTTCTCTAGTGATCATGGATCTTTCTCCAGAATGGACTATATGCTGGGACATAAAACAAGCCTCAATAAATTAAAAAACAAAAACAACAACAACAATTGAACATATTCAAAGCACAATCTCTGATCAGAATGGAATACAAATATAAGTCAATACTTTTTGAATTGTAACTCCACTATTTACTTCCTACATGATATAAAATACACAAACTCTAACGACAAATCAGTGGTTTTGAACTCAATGTAAACTATGTAATTTTTGACAAGAACTATATAAAGGTGGGGGAATGGAGGAGTATTGGTACATAGTTTATGTGTCCTATTGAAATTAAGTTGGTATCAAAGAAAAACAAGATTGTTATGGATTTAAGGGTTTAATTTTAAGTCCCACAGTAAACACAAAGAAATTATCAGAGAATATGACCATAGAGATGAAAAATGGAGTATGGGTTAAGAGAAATGGGGGAAGGGGCAATGGGAAGTTAAGAAATGAGTGTAGGGTTGCTGTTTGAGGTGAAGGGAAATTTCTAGTAATGAATTGTGGGAAGGCGATAGCATTGCAACATTCTAAATGCGATTAATCCCACTAATGGAATGCTAGGGAGGGGGTAGAATGGGAAGATTTAGGCTGTATATATATTTCCACAATTGAGGGGAAAAAAAAAAAAGACAGTCTAAATAGATGACAATTGAATGCCAAGGATGACCCTGGATGAGATCTGAGGATGGAGGACAGAAGGCTCAAAGGGACACAGTTGAGACATAAGGAAAAGGAAATATAGAATGTAAGCTTTGTATCATTGTTGAATCTCTTGAACTTCTTAGCTGCACTTAATGGGATTGCATAAAAGAATGTTCTTGTTCATGGGAATTGTATATGTGAATTATAGTGTTTGCTCAAGGATGTGTGCAGCTAGCTCTCATATGTTCAGAAGACAGAGCAATAGATGATGGATGATAGATAGGGAGAGAGGGAGGGAGGGACAGAGGGAAAGAAATAGTGGTGTGACAACATGTTAAATTTAGTGGATCAGGGTATTGGGGAGGGTCAGGGAATGCTGGAGTTCTGTGTATGGGGGTTGTATTGTTTTTGCAACTGTTCCTATAACTTTGAATTTATTTCAAAATAAAATGTAAGAAAAAAAACAAAAAAATTAAATCAAGTCTGAGTCAGACAATATGGGCAATAAAAGTAATTTAGTATCTATAGAGAAATTAAAAATATTGACAAAACTAAAATTGTGCAAGACTAAGCTAGTTTCATTCTGACATATCAAAATACAAAACATCAGGATTTAAATAACCGAATTAATAAATATTAAATAATAGATACACATCAGGAAATACATATAGGTATGCTTTTCAAACACACATTGAACACATATGAAAAATAATAATATATTAGGCCAAAATGAAAATTTAAATAAATTCCAGATGAAGAAATTGTACAAGCCAAATTAAATTATATGATGAAAATAAACTAAAATAATATCAGGTTAATGACAAAAATCATGTATTTAGTTTTTTTAATTAGAGAAGTTGTAGGTTTACAGAAATATCATGCAGAAAATACAGAATTCCCATATTACACCTTTCATTAATGTAATTAACACCTTTCATTAGTGTGGTACACTTGTTGCAATTGATGCAAGAATATTATTGTAACTTTACCGTGAACTATGATCCATGGTTTCCTTTTGGGTTCACTGTTTGTGCTATACAGTCCTATGGTGTTTTTTAAAGAATTTTTATTCTGGTAACATATATACAACCTAAAAATTTCCCCTTTTAACCACATTGAAATATATAATTCCGAGCTGTTAATTACATCCACAATGTTGTTCTACCATCAATGCCGTCCATTACCAAAACTTTTCCATAACTCCAAATAGAAATGACACAATTAATTCCCCATTCCCTACCCCTACCCCAGCTCCTGGTAACCTATATTCATTATTTAGAATTTTTAAAACACCCTTATTGATTCCACTGAGGAAAAGGGAAATTAAACTGCAGTTTCTCCTTATGTACAAAATAACAATAAAAAGAACAATACCTATCAAAACTGAAGATATACATCAAATCTGTAATCAGAGACAAAATTGTAATTTTAATGCTTTAACAAGAAGGGAGAACTAAAATAGCAGGTAGAGGGAATCAATCATGATAAAAGCAGACATTACTGAAGTACACAAAAGACAAATAAATGCTAAATAAAACCATCATCTGGTTCTTTGGTTAGATCAATGAAATAAAACTCTAGCAAGATATATCAAGGAAAACAGAGTACAGATATCAAAATTTGGAAATGAGAAAGTCTGTTTAGTTACAGATACATTGGAGATATAGAAAGATATAAGACAAAATTTTATCAATTCTTTGCTAATAACATTAAAATTTTGAGATTATTTTGTGGCTTTTTAAAAATATCAAGATATATGGTAAACAATGTTTATTAATATATTCCCTAATGCAAAATTCCTGAAATATGTTAGATTTCCTTAGGTGATATCTAATTGAAGATATGATATTCGTAAGTGAGTTTGCTGTGTAGTTTTCTTTGTGACGTGAGTTTCAGGCTTTGACATTAGATTTATTATAAAACTTTATGCTGCTTTCACACTCAAAAAGTGAACATCTTATTTTTCTGTGCTCTGATACAATTTGCAAAGAAGTAGAATTACTTATTTATTATTTTATTTCAAAAAGTTTCTTTAAGAAACCCTTTGCATTTGGTGACTAGTCGATAACATTCCTAGTTTTATTCCTGCTTACTGGTTTATTTAAGATTTCTGAAATAATGTTTATTTTGGTATGCTATTTTTCTAGAAAATCGTCTATTTCATTCAGATTTTCAAATTTAATTGCACCAAGTTTTACAAGGTACTCTCCTAAGTTTTTTAAATATCCTCGAGGGGTTACATCATTATTTCCTCTTCCTCATTTGTAACGTTTTTTGAGCTTTTTCCCTTTTCCCCTAAGTTCACTCAGTAGTTTATTCTTTTTACTCTCCCCAAAGAATCAGCTCTTAGATTTACCAATTCCACTTTACTGCTTTCTTTTCTAATTTGGAAAGTTGTTTATTATTCTCTTACTTCTGATTTCTTAGGATCTTTTGTTCTTTTTCTAACTTCTTTGATTGAATTCTAAATTCCTTTATTTTCCTTGCCCTTCTTTACTAACGCATTTGTTTAAGGCTATGTATTTTCTCCTAATAACCTATATTAAACTTTTTCTTTCTCTCTCCCCAGGTTGTTGATAGGGTATTTTTTTTCCCTTCTAATTTGTTGTTTATTTCTGGTTTTACTGTATTGCGGTTTTAAAAGTGGTCTGCACTGTTTGTAAGTGTTGAATTTTCTGAAGATTTTCTTTGTAACCTAATATATAGTCAATTATTATAAAATTTCCACAAGCATATTAAAAGAAGATGGATACTTCATCATCATTGTATAGCATGTGATAGAAAAACTACCAACTCAGCCTTATTAACTATATATTCAGATCATCTAAATCTTTTTTACATTTTCTTGGTCATCCATGGACTGGTAAGGGTGAGTTACAGTCTTTGGTGTCTGTTGAAAGTTCCTGGTTGATCATTTTCATACTGTTATTTTATGCTTTCATGTCATTGAAGTCTTAGCCTAATTGTAGAATGTACCCTTTGCCCTTAAAAAAATGCCACCTTTTGTCTTGGTTGCCTCTTTAAACCTTAGATTCAACTTTGTCTGACATTACTTTTGTTATGCATTGCCTGGTATGTCTTTTGTTCATACTTTAAATTTCAACCTTTATGAAAAACTTTGTTTGATATGTTCTTTCATTTTCAATGGAAAGTTAGGTTTTGCTTTTTTGATGCAATCTAAAAGTCCTTCTCTTTAAATGACTTTTTTTTAACTCCACGCACATTTATTGAAATAATAGGTAAGATTTGCCTCAATTCTGTCAATTACATTTTGTTTTTTGAAATATTTCCTTTGTTTTTGATACAAGGACTAGGATTGCTTTGTTTTATTTTACATTTTTTCTGGTAATTGTGTATGTGTTTCTGGTATTTTTTAGCTGTATAATTTCATACAATATTTTTAAACTCTTTCTGGATTTATCAACTTTAAACAGTGTCTATTGACTCTTGAAAAGGAAAGAGAATGGATGCATGTGTTGGGTTTCTGTTTTGTCAATTTTTGTGCTGGGGGCAGGGAGAGGCAGGCAGCAAAGGAAAGAAAGGCTGAACTGAGCCTGTTAGCAACAGTGGCTGCTGGAAGCAGGCTTCTGCTTTCTGCTCCGAGTTTACTCCACCTCACTGTTCTAATTCATTTTCTTTATTGTTTTTTCTTCTGCCCAACCTCTTTTATTGTGGGGGATGATTAGAGCAAGGATAAGATCATCATACAGCTCCTTTCCTGCTTTCTGCCATCTGGGCAGAACAATGCCAAGCCCCGCTGAGTTTCCGATCACTGGCAGGACACTGACAAGGCAGCAAGGGTCTTCTTTCTCCTCCAGCAGGGTCTTTCTCCCAGTCTGCCAACTCATCGGCTCCATTGGCTTGTCTCCAAATTGGAGGAATATTATTAAGATTTTTCAGGATTTTCCCTCTTATCTTCTAATTTCCTTCTGGTTTCTTGGGGCACGGTGTGGAAGCTGCCCTTTGCTTAAATTTTTCTGTATTTTTTCTGACATTTTAAAGTCCTAATATGAGGTCATAAACCTTCCTTTCTTTCTCTAAATGCTGCTGGTGTTTTTTAAAATCTGAATTTCGCTGATTTTTTGTTCATTTCATTGCTTGGGGGTATGGAAAGTCTGTCTCCTGACGTCTCGCCACTTTTATACCAGAAGTTTCCCTTAATCTATACAGCATAATATTCTATAGTGTGAATGTACCATAATTTATCGAACCATCTTTATATTGATAGAGCAAGTATATTAATGTCCAATGTGGCAAGGAAGCAGAGAAATGGGCATGTTTATACAGAACAAGTGGAATTTTAGTTAATACCGTCCCTAGAGATATAACCTATCAAAGATCTTATAAACATCTGTACCCTTTAATTCAGAAATTCTATGTGTTGGAATTTACTTAAGATAATAATTATAGAAGAGACTACTGAGTAGTATGCAAGACTCTTCATTGGTGCTTAATTTGGAAGAGTAAAAAGTTAGAAACAACCCAAATGTTCAAAAACAGAGAACTAGCCTAGAAAATTATGGTACATCCATACGATGGAATCTACTCAGTCGTTAGCAGTTGTGAGGGAGTCAGAAGGGACCTTCACCTTCTTTCAGAGAGGCCAAGATAGGCCGTCAATTGGGTTTTTTTTTTGTTGTTTTTTTTAATTGTGAAATATAACATGTTTACACAGAAGTGATTACTTTCAAATTCAACAAGTAGCTAGAGAGCAAGTTTCAAAGAATGCTGTGGGTTACAGTACCATAGTTTCACTTATTTCCTGTGATGGTTAGGACATTTGATTCTTCTAGTTGCTATTGTAAATGGAATTTTTTCATGATTTCCTTTTTAGATTTTTCATTGCTGACATACAGATAACATGGGTTAGCTGAGTGGTTCTTCTGGGCTCATTTGGGCTCACTCATGTATCTATAGTCAGCTGCAGGTTAGATAGGTGGCTCTGTTGATCTTGGCTGGGCTTTGTCACATGTTTGGCCTCAGCTGGAACAACTGGCCTCCCTTCAACATGGTGTCTCATCCCACAGAAGGCTACGCTGGCCTTGTACACGTGGAGGTGCCAGGGTTCCAAAAGAATTGAGTGGAAATATACAAGGCAACCTGAGACACAAGGGACAGATGGAGAATTGTGGTCACTTTTTTGCAATCTACCACGTTTGGACACGTCTCTTAACATCTTTAAGCCTCTGTTTTCTCATCTGTAAAATAGGGATGTTAGTACCTTTCTCTGACTTATTGTGCAGATTAAATGCCCAGCACATAGTTAGTGCTTCTAAATGGTAGCTAATTACTGTCTTGTCATTTCCACTCTAATATTTTTCAATGGTTGCTCTTCATTCAGTGAATGAAATCTGAATTCTTTAATGCAGCTAATAAAGCTCTCATGGTTTGAACCTTGTCCGTCCGCCCCACAGAGCTTTAGTTACTCTGTACTACTTGAAGTTGCCTGAAGGTAGTGAGGCATACTTTCATGTTTTCACTATTGCTGTTCCTTCCACCTGGGATGTCCACCTGTCTCTTTGGCTACCTGAACAATTAGACACAGCCAAAATGGAATCTGTTCTAGGGCTCCTTTCTTGGTGACCCTCTGTGAAGTGTTAATCATTCACTCTTAATTAAGGTCAGCATTAGATATCATTGAATCACCTAGTGAGAGAGCCATTCTCCTTTCAACTGAGTTTCAGTACTTCTAATTACACATGAAAGTTTCATTTCGGTGTTTCATTTTCATTAACACCTCTCTAATACTTGCTAACTCCCTTGTAACAGAGAATGAGCCTGAGTCTCAGAATGTTCAACAGGCAAAATATTAGCTGGAATTAAAGAACAATGAATTGTATCCACCATTTTAATTTTCATAATTATTTTCTTTTGTGACAAATGATGCTGGTTTTACATTTATAGTGCTATAATGTGCTTTAAGGTTTCCTTAAAGCCCATAAAGCCAATAAAAAGGGAATCATTTTAAAGGAAAAAACCTTAACTAAGTAACAGTGTGTGTTGGGCTCAGATATGGCAAAAATAGAGAAGAGGTCTTGACAGAAGAGTTGGGAAAAACCCTTAAATAAATCAGCTGTACAGTCTCTTCTAATGGAAGTCCTATAAATCTTATAGGATTCTCTAGTTGTCTGTTGAGTCATGCCTTTCTCTAAATTCACATTTCTTAAGGGTAGTAGTAACCATGTTTTACCAGTCTTTGGCCTCAGCTCCTCAGAAAGGTGCTGGCAAATTCAGGCATTCTGTTACCATTCCTGGGAGAGCACCGGGTTGCCAAGTGATTCATAATGCTCAGCTGAATTGTGCTGTTCCCATAGTGATAGGAGGAGGAGTAGGAGGAAGAAGAGAGGAGCAATAGTAATAGTTATTTTAGTAATATAAGAGTAATAATGTTGATAGTAGCAGTAGTAATCATAATAGGAATAGTAGTTGTTATAGTAGTAATAGCAGAAATATTAATAGTAGGAATAGTAGTAACCATTTATTGAGCACTTAACATGGCACTGGTACTGGGCTTAACCCTTTGTGTGCACCTGCTTATTTAATTCCCATCACAGCCCTATGAGGTAGCTATTCCTGTTACATCTATTTTACAGATGAGGGCACTGAGGCTTAATAAGGCAAAATAATTGGCTCAAAGCTGCTCAGCTGGCAAGTAACAGAGATGGGTGTCTAAGATCAGTCTGACCCCCCAAGTTTGTGCTCTTTATGACATCAGAGACAAGCCATCCTGCAAGGGTTTCCAGAATGCAAGCTTTGTGCTTTTCTTAAGGCAGTATAATTTAAGGAAATTCTGAATCCGTTTGAATATTTAAATTATGTCTTATCAAAGCAATGTAGAAATCTGCTCCTTTTCAATCTACATTCCCCAGAAATTCAGTAGAATAGCTGAGAACTCTCCTACTACTATTCCATTTCCAAACATTCCCATTCCCACTCATGCCATACCCATCCTCTAGTCTCTCATTTCACTGAAGAAATGAGATTCCGATGGAAAAATACTGGCACAAGCTTGACCAAGGTTCTCTAATAAAGACACTGTGCATTATGCATCAGCTGCTGCTGTTGCTATGGTGACAGCCACACTTTCTCCCAGACAGCTTGGTTCTGAAGGGAGGGTGGACCCTAGGGGAACAAGTGGATTTCTCCTACTTGTCAGTCCCTCTCACCTTTCCCACTTCTCTGTCTTTCCCCACCCCTACTAGTCTCTACACTTCCGTGGATGATGATGACAGTGAATTCTGATACCCCCAAGCCATTGTAATTAGCATCTGGCTCTGAGCCCAGTCTTCCAGCATCACATTCCTGACCTTCCTGGCCAGCCAATCTCCTTCACCCAGCATCCCTCCATCAGCACTGCCGCAGCGGCTGCACCAACAGCCTCAGCACCAAAGTCATCACCAGCGCTAGCAGTGATGAGGCATCCACATCCTCCCTGGGTGAACAGTACACAAGTTCATTGCTTACTATTGTCTAAACTATTTGGGGTAATAAAATTATGATTCTGAGAAGAATTTGTCCTTAGAAACTCAGATGAACTCTAGTTCCAGGAAGGGTCAGGAGATTCATTTGATTGAGGATTAATCAGTTACATTTGCCAGGACAGAGAGAACAGAATGAGGGACAGGGTCTAATGAGAATTAAAGGCAACACACCTCTTTACACTGGTGGGGCGCTGTAGGCTGACAAGCACCACCTGCTGGGCAAGATAGGCAAAGCACAGCATCTAGGGTCCTCACAGGAAAGTCTGGCAACTTGCTATGTCTCATCCTCAGGGAAACCTGATACTGATTACACTCTCTTCCTGAGACCTGGGCCTGTCTGGGAAAATCTGATTAGGGTAATCAGGAAACCAGATGCCTAGACAACAAAAAACTATGAATCACACTAGAAAAATCGAAGATATGGCCCAGCCAAAAGAACAAACTAACACTTCAAATGAGATACACAGGAATTAAAACAACTAATTAATATGCTTCAAAAAATATGCTAAATTGACTCAAAAAGCAAACCAATTACTTGAGGGAAGATATGGCAAAAGAGATGAAGGACAGAAAGAGGACATTGGGCAAACATAAGGAAGAACTTGAAAGTTTGAAAAAACAATTGGCAGAATGAGAATGAAAGGCACAATAGAAGAAAGAGATGAAAGACACAATGGAGGCATACAATGGCAATTTGAAGGGGCAGAAGAAAGGATGCAGGAACTAGAGGACAGAACATCTGAAATCCTACATTAGAAAGAGCAGGGAAAAGAAAGGAAAAATATGAGCAGGGTCTCAGAGAATTTAATGACAACATGAAGTGCATGAAAATACATGTCATGGGTGTCCCAGAAGGAGAAGGGAAGGGAAAGGAGCAGAAAGAATAATGGAGGAAATAATCACTGAAAATTTCCCATCTCTTATGAAAGACATAAAATTGCAGATCCAAAGAAGTGCAGCATACCCCAAACAGAATAGATCTGAATAGACTACTTCAAGACACATAATAATCAGATTATTAAATGTCAAAGAGAAAGAGAGAATTATGAAAGCAGCAAGAGAAAAACAATCCATCACATACAAAGGAAGCTCATTTCGATTATGGGCAGATTTCTCAGTAGAAGGCAGTGGCATGATATATTTAAGATACTGAAAGAGAAAAACTGCCAACCAAGAATTCTGTATCCAGGAAAACTCTCCTTCAAAAATGAGGAAGAGTTTAAAATATTTTCAGACAGACACTGAGAGAGTTTGTGAACAAGAGACCTGTTCTACAAGAAATACTACAGGCAGATAAAAAAGACAGGAGAGGTTTGGAGAACAGAGTAGAAATGAAGACTATCAGTAAGAGTAAAAAGAGAGAGAGGAAAAAGATAAAAATAAGATATGACATATAAAATCCAAAAGACATAATGGTAGACAGTGGACATTACATTGAGTGAAATTAGCTGGAAACAAAAGGAAGGATACTCTGTGGATTCACTAATATGAACCAACATTGAAAACTGAAATTTGAGAGTTAAATTGAGAACACAGGTTGTCAGGAGATAGAAAGAAGTTAGAAAATGGGCATTTGATGCTGAAGGAATACATAAAGTTCAGCAGGATTCATTGTATAGATCCAGAAATGGATAGCATAATACAGTGTGATGGTAGCACAATATTTTAAATACTCTGAACAAAGGTAAGTGTGCATATGGTTGAAAGTGGAAGGCTAGGGGCATGAATGACACCAGAAGGAAAGATAGAAGATAAAGACTGGGATTGTATAACTTAGCAAAAACCAGAGTGGTTGATGATGGTGATTGAATGTACAAATATAAGAATGTTTTTAAAAGAGGGAGAACAAATGATATCAACATTGCAAGATGTTGAAATTTGGATGATATAGGGGAAAAATACAATCAATGCAAACTAGAGTCTATAGTTAACAGTAACACTTTAAGATGCTTCCACTAATTGTAACAAATACCATATACCAAAGCTAAATGTCTATAAGAGGGGGATATAGGGAAGTGATATGGGATTCTTGGTGGTGATGTTGTTTTCTGACCTTTTCATTGTATTTTATTTTATTTTTATTTTTCTTCTATCTTTTATATTTTTATTCTTCATCTTTCCCCTCCTTTTCCTCTTTCTTTACAGAAGAAATGGAAATGTCCTCATTTAGAATATGGTGGTGAATGCATAATTATGTGATTATACCAAGAATCATTGATTGTTTACGTAGAATGCATTGTATGGTGTATGAATAAAACTGTTTAAAAAATAAACAGGGAGAATAAAAGTGTTGGAGAAAATGTGGAGAGAGGGATGTTCCTATTCACTGTTGGTAGGGAAGAAGAATGGGGCAGCCCATCTAGAGGGCCCTGTGGTGGTTCCACGGAAGCTAACTATGGGGTTGCCATATGGTCCTGCAACCCCATTATTGGGTGTATACTTGGAAGAACTGAGACAGGGACATGAATGGACGTTGCACTCTGATGCTTGTGGTGGCAGTATTCACAATTCACAACAGAAAGAGGTAACCTAAGGGTACATTGACTGATAAACAGAATGGTGAACTGTGGTGTATACATACAATAGAATATTGAGCGGCAGCAAGAAGAAATGAAGTTGTGAGGTGTGCAACTAGGTGATTGGACCTTGAGGACAGTATATTGAGTGAAATAAGCCAGCATCAAAAATACAAACATTATAATGCCTCACTAATATGCACAAACCATAATGGGTGCAAACTCTGAAAACTGAATCTGAGAGCATAGGCTATCTGAGGAAAGCTTATGATAAAGGTTCGTAATTGTAAGCTCTTACAACAGTCACATCTGTTCATGATTTGTAATGGTTATTTCTAAATTCTGAGATGATGAGCTCTTTGTGTATAACCTGGTCAGTCCCTGGAACTTCAGGTATCTGTGTGACACCTGAGACTTAGAGCCAGAGTTCAGCAGCTACGAATGTCAGCATTACCCCATACAGCAAATGTTAAAGAAGCTGAAAAAGAGATCAGACTTTAGTTAGAGATATGAGCAAAATGAACTTGGTTAGGACTAAGGTAAACCAGACTGAAGGGAAAAGGATGATATTGACTGTTTTAAAACTTCAACTTCTGTGTGAGACCCAAGGAAGAGATGTTTATTTGGTGCAAAATCTGTATTTGCTGTAACACTCTATGTAATGTAACTTGTACGGTCAGTTTACTCAAACACCATAATTACATGGAACCTTGAATGGGAGTGAGATCTGGTTGGTTTGTACAGGTTAGCATGAAACCCCAATACATGCCAGAGTAATTTGGGCAGAGAATAAAAAGTATTTGCAAACCTCCCTTGAGGGACTGGGGAAAAACTGGAAATATTAAACTTCCCACCTGGGGAATGCCTCTTATTCTCACAAGCATTGGGACTACCATTGTAGTAGGCCAATCCCTCAATCTTAGGACTTGCCCTTATAAAGCTTGTTACTACAAAGAAGAGGCTAAGCCTACTTATAATTGTGCATGAGAGTCACCTCCAGAGAACCTCTTTCGTTGCTCAGATGTGGCCTCTCTCTCTAAGCCAACACTGCAGGTAAACTCGCTGCCCTCCCCTCTACATGGGACACGACTTCCAGGGGTGTAATTCTCCCTGGCAATGTGGGACATGACTCCCAGGGATGAGCCTGGACCTGGCATCATGGGATTGAGAAAGACTTCTTGACCAAAAGGGGGAAGAGAAATGAAACAAACTAAAGTTTCAGTGGCTGAGAGATTTCAAATGGAGTTGAGAGGTCATTCTGGAAGTATTCTTATGCAATATATAGATATCCCTTTTTAATTTTTAGTGTACTGGAATAGAAGGAAGGGACTATCTGAAACTGTTGAACTGCAATCCAGTATCCTTGATTCTTGAAGATGATCATATAACTATATAGCTTATATGGGATGACTGTGTGATTGTGAAAACCATGTGGCCCATGCTTCCTTTATCCGGTGCTATTGTAAATGGGATTTTTCTTGATTTCCTCCTCAGATTTCTCACCACTAGCATACAGAAACACTACTGATTTTTGCGTGTTTATCTTGTATCCCACCACTTTGCCGAACTCATTTATTACTCTAGTAGTTTTGTTGCAGTTTTTCAGGACTTTCTATATAGAGGATCATGTCATCTAAAAATAGTGAAAATTTTGATTCTTCCTTTCCTATTTGGAAGCCTTTTATTTCTTTTTCTTGCCTACCTGCTGTAGCTATAACTTCTAGCACAATGTTGAAAAACAGTGGGGACAATGGGCATCCTTGTTTTGTTCCAGATCTTAGAGGGAAAGCTTTCAGTCTTTCTCCCTTGAGTAAGATGTTAACTTTGGATTTTTCATATAAGCCTTTTATCATGTTGAGGAAGTTTCACTCAATTCTTATCTTTCAAAATGTTTTTATTAAGAAAGGATGCAGGATTTTGTCAAATCCCTTTTCTGTGTAAATCGAGATGATCCTGTGGTTTTTCCCCCTTTCAATTTGGAATATGGTGTGTAAAATCTGAGTCTTTTACTGTGCTGTTGGATTCTATTTGCAAGAATTTTGTTGAGAATTTTTGCATCTATATTCATTAGCGAGATCAGTCTATAATTTTTTTTTCTTGTAGTATTTTTATCTGACTTTGGTATCAGGGTGATGTTGGCTTCATATAATGAGTTAGGTAGTATTCCCTTCTCTTCAATTTTTTAGAATGATTTGAGCAGTTTTGGAATTAATTTTTCTTGAAATGTTCTGTAGAATTAATCTGTGAAGACATCTAGTCCTGGGTTTTTCTTTCTTGGAAGATTTTTTCATGACCGATTCAATCTCTTTAGTTGTAATTGCTCTGTTGAAGCCTTCTAGTTCTTCTAGAGTCAGTGTATGTTGTTCACATTTCTAGGAATTTGTCAATTTCATTTAGGTTATCTAATTTGTTGGAATACAGTTGTTCATAGTATCCTCTTTGAACCATTTTATTTCTTTGAGGTCAGTAGTAATGTCTCACCTCTCTTTTCTGATTTTATTTATTTGCATCTTCTCTCTCTCTTTTTTTTTTTGTCTGTTTAAGGGTTTGTCAATTTTATTGATCTTCTCAAAGAACCAACTTTTGGTTTAAAAAAATCTATTGCTTTTTATTCTCAATTTCTTTTATTTCTGCTCTAATCTTTGTTATTAGCTTGCTTTGGGAATGGTTTGCTGTTCTTTTCTCTAGTTCCTTCAGGTGTGCAGTTAGGTCTTTGATTTTTAGCTCTTCCTTCTTTTTTAATGTCAGTGTCTAGGGCTACAAATTTCCTCCTCAGCACTGCCTACACTGCATCCTGTAAATTTGGACATGTGTTTTTGTTTTCATTCATCTTGAGATATTTAGTGATTTTTCTTGCAATTTTTTCTTTGACCCACTCATTCTTTAAGATTGTGCTGTTTAACTTGCATGTATTTGTGAGTTTTCCTGCTCTGCACCTATTTTGATTTCCAGATTCATTCCATTATACTCAGAGAAAGCTCTTTATATAATTTCAATATTTTTAAATTTATTGAAACTTGTTTTGTGATGCAACATATGGTCTATCTTGCAGAATAATCCATAAGCGCTTGAGAAGAATGTGTAGCTGATGTTTTGGGGTGCACTGTTATGTATATGGTTGTTAGGTCTAGTTCATTTATCAATTATTCATATGATAAATGAACTATTTATCATATATGATAAATAGTTCATTTATCATATCAATAACTATTTCCTTATTGATCCTCAGTATAGATGTTCTATATATTGGTGAGAGTGGTGTATTGAAGTCTCCAACTGTTACTGTAGAGATACCTATTTTCCCTTCAGTTTTGCCAGTGTTTACCTCATGTATTTTGGGGCACCCTAGTTAGGTACATAAATATTTATGATTGTTATTTCTTCTTGGTGCATTTCCCCCTTTATTAATATATAGTGTCTTTCTTTGTCTCTCATAACATTTTTGCATTTAAAGTCCATTTTGCCTGATATTAGAATAGCTACCCTGTCTCTCTCTCTCTCTCTCTTTCTCTCTCTCTCTCTCTCTTTTATTTATTTGTTTATTTTTGGTTAATGTTTGTGTGGAATGTCTTTTTCAGGCCTTTCACTTTCAACCTGTTTGTGTCTTTGGATCTAAGGTGAGCCTCTTGTATACAGCATATAGATGGATCATATTTTTTTTATCCTTTCTGCCAATCTGTGTCTTTTAATTGGGAAGTTTAACCCATTAACATTCAATGTTATTATTAAAAAGTCAGTACTTGCTTCAACTATTAAATCCTTTGGTTTTAGATATGTCATATCTTATTTTTGTCTCTTGGATGTTTTTTCTCTTTCAATATCTTAAATATTTTGTATTATTGCCTTCTCGCCTATATGATTTCTGATGAGAAATTGGCACTGTCTTATTGAATATCCCCTGTATGTGATGAATCACTTCTCGCTGCTTTCAGGATTCTCTCTTTATATTCGACATTTGACATTCTGATTAGTATGTTTCTCTGAGTAGGTCTATTAGGATTTATTCTTCTTGGAGTACATTGAGCTCTTTAGACATGTATATTTATGTCTTTCATAAGAGTTGGGAAATTTTAGGCCAATATTCCTCAAATATTCCTTCTGTCCCTTTTCCCTTCTGTTCTCCTTCTGGAATACCATGACATGTATGTTTGTGCACTTCATGCTGTCATTCAAATCCCTGAGGCCCTGCTCAATTTTTTCCATTCTTTGTCTATCTGTTCTTCTGTTAGTAATATTTTGATTGTCCTGCCTTCTAGTTCATTGATTCTTTCTTCTGCCTGTTCAAATCTTCTGTTGTATGCCTGTAGTATATTTATACTCTCTTCTGCTGTACCTTTCATTCTCATCACTTCTGTCATGTTTCTTTTTATAAGTTCAAATTCTTCAAGCTCACCCAGTGTATTCTTAATATCTTTTATCTCTTTGGTCATATTTTTCTTCATCTCCTTGAATTGGTTTAGGAGATTTGTTTGAACATCTATGGTTAGTTGTTCCAAATTTTGTCCCCTTCAAAGTTTTAACTTGTTCCTTTGACAGGGCCATATCATCCTGTTCCTTAGAATGGCTTGTAATTTTTGGCTAATGTCTAGGCATCTGATTATCTTGATGAGTTTACTCTGAAGGTCAGTTTGTCTCTCTTGCCTAGGGTTTTAGTGTTGATTGGCTTTGTATTATGGCTCTTCTTTGACACTTGGTTCAACTTATTTTAGACCTGTAGAATTGCCTGTGTTTAATTTATCAGATTTTTTTAGCCTTTCTTCATCTGATTCTTGCCCTGGATATGTGGTACAATTTTTAAGATTGTACCATTTGCACAATTGTTAACCCCCAGGAGAATGCTTCCTTTCCTCTGTTCCTTCTCCAGGAATCTTTATCTGTTCTGTTTGTTTTTGTTTTGCCTCTATAGTTTTTTTACACTTCTTTTATTGCCTCTAGCTGATTTTGTCTGGAGAGCAAATTCTGGGAGGAGGGTCATTCCAGAAAGGACTTTCCCAATTCAGTATTTCCTATCCAAAACAGGGCTAGGGATTGATGAAGGGGGCACAGATCAGCTCCAGAGGGCCCTGGAGAGAGAGTCAAGAAAAGATACCAAAAGGCCTTTTTGATGGCTCCCCAAAGCTGTGTTTTCCTGGCCTGCCAAGCAGATTTCACCCTTCAGCAAACTGTTCCCCCAGCCCTAATGAAGCAGTATGTCTTTAAACCTCCACCACCCCTTTCAGGGTCATGGTTGAAACAATGACTGTGGCTGGTCTGTGGTGGGTTGGAACAGTAGCTCGGGGCGAGAACACAGTGATCTGAATTTGCTAATCAAAAGCTGTGATCAGTGCTCAGCCAAGCCCACCCTTGTTCTTGGGGAAGAGGTGTTTTATGTCCCTTTCAGTCCACAGCAGCTATCCTGGGGCTGGACCTGAAGGTAGTCATCTGTGAAAGTGGGGGATGGACATTGTCTGTGGCAGCAGAGCAAGTTTCTCAGCCTCTTCCATCACTCTACCCTGGATGCTGTACAGTTTTCTTCTGTTCTCCAGAGTCCCAGATTGGTTGTTTCAGACAGATCTTGCCTGTTTCCTGGCTGTTTTGGGGAAAGAGTGTGTCCTGGAGCTCCTTACTATGTCATCTTCCCTGTAAGTTCCTCTCATGTCTCCTTCGGTTCTTTCTTCTTGTTTTCTTTTATGTCCTTGAGCATACTGATGTTCATTTTATAAAAGTCTTCATTCAGTATATCCAAATCTTGCTTCTTTATTGATGGTGTATGAATTTTTATTTTGTTCCTTTGGATCGGCCATCATTTCCTGTTTCTTTCTTTGTCTTGCAATCTTTTTTGCACACAATACATTTTAATATGTTAACCTCAGGATTTGTCCCTGAGCTCTCTGTTCCTTATGTTTGCATCCTTCTAGTCATATGACAGAGATTTCCTTGAGTGCCCAGAGCTAACAAAAACAAATGCACCAATGCGAAAAAAATGCATTTCACAGTTTTGCAAATTGACTGTACATTGACTGGTCTTCTCCTTCTGAGTTTAACCTTCCTATCAAGAAGATCAGCCTGAGGTGAAAGTGAAGTGCAGGGTTCTCTATGTCTTTTCTGAGCCTGTGTCTTCTTCTGGGAGTGTGTTCATGTGTGGCATTCCTGTTTACAGGAATCTGAATGTCCCCTCTACTCCCTATGAAAAATACAACCCCCATACAGAGGTGCTCTATTGTACGTATTAGAGCAGGTAATCCTTTGCCCCCAGGCCACTTTGACTTAATCATTTCTTGCATTGTTTTAGCTGTCCCCAAGTTGCATCTGTCTGCAGGACAAGTTATGGAAAGACAAGCTGAAGACAAGTTTCCTGATTCAATCTTTCATTTGTCCACCTGATAGATTGGCACTACCATCCAGGCAATACCAAATCCACAAAAGGTATACTCTGTTCCCTCCAGAGCAGGGCCAAGGACCCATAATTGGAAGGAGTGGGGAAGGGACCAACAAGGATGCTATGAGCTTCTATTATTTTCAAAGCTACATTTTCTTGATTCAGAATTTGTCCATTACTGCAACCCTTTAACTATTTTCCAGAGTTTTGAAGTAGATGACTCTGCCCAATTTTGCTAGTTGTTCAGACTCTATGGGGGAATGGCACCCTGGAGCAACTTACATTGCTATCTTTGTCTTCATAGTTGTTCCTCATCTAATAGATTCTTTAAATTCACTTGTTGAACACTGAATTATTATCATTTCCTAAATCTGCCCCCCCTCCAGTTTTCTTTCTTTCAGGGAAAGGTATCATAATACACCATTTGCACATTTGAAACATGAGAGTCATCCTGGACTCCTCCCTCCTTCTCATTCACCACATTCAATCAGCCACAGGCCGTGGGGAGTCTACCTGTAAAATAGCCAATTAATTGCATGACCATGGTCTTGTTTCTCACACTTATCTTTCTAATTGCCTTGTTTTATTTCCTCTCCTAAACTGTAAACTCCATGAGGGCTTGACCTTTGTTTGTCTCATTCTCCATTTTATCTCCCATATGTAGAATAGTGCTTGGCACAAGTAGGTACTCAGTACATATTTGTTGAATAATGAATCACTCCTGCAACAGCTCCTGTGTATGTTCTTCTATTATCTCTCTTATCCATTGTTCACATGCTTGCTGGATTTTCTTTCCTAAGACAGGTAGTCTCAAAGATGGCCTACAATGATTCTTGCCATCTGGTCTTCAAGCTCCTGTGTGATCCCTTCTTCTTGAGTAATCCCCTTCCCTTGAGTGTGGGCTGGCCCTAGTGACTGCCACCCTTCTAAGAAGTGGAATATGGCAAAAATGATGGGATGTCCCTTCTGGGAATAGGTTACAAAAAGATTCTGGCTCCCTTCTTACATGCTCTCATTCAATTGCTTGCTTGCTCTGAGAGAAGACAGCTACTATGTTGTGAGCTATCCCATGGAAAGGCCCACCTGGCAAGAAGCTGAGGAAGGACTTCCAGCCAAAACCAATAAGAGGCGTGCTAACAACTATGTAAGTGAGAATGGAAATGGATTTTCCCCAAACTGAGCCATCGGATGAGACCATAGTCTTGGTCAAGACCTTGGTTGCAGCCTTGTGAGAGACCTTGACTCACAGAAACTGTGAGATAATAAATGTTTGTTGTTTTAAACTGCCAAGTGTTGGGGTAATTTGTTATGCAGCAATAGATAACTAATTCATGGCCTAAGTCTCAATTTCAAACTGTAAGATCTAAACCCTTTAATGGCCTAATTAGGTGCAGCACATCCATACTATAAAATACTTTGAAGGTATTAAGAAGGGCAGAGTCTTTCTGTAAGTACTAATGTGGAAAGGCTGTTAAGAAAAATTGGATATAAAAAAAGCAAGATGCAGAACAGTACATATTGTAGGCTATTGTAGGATTTAATTTATGTAAAAGAAACAAAACTATCTAAACACCCAATATATGTTCTGTAGCCACATATAAATGTATGTAAATGCATGGAAATAAACCTGGAGGTAAACATATCAACTGATAGCAGTGGTTACACCAGAGTGATTAAAAAAGACTTAAACTTTGTCTGCAGGTTTTGAAATTTTTACACAAAGAATGTATATATAATTTTTTTAATTAAAAAAGTAAATATTCCTTTAAAGGAAGGAAGCAGGCATAGAAGTTTATGATCCAAAATAGATTTTTTTTCCTTATTAGTAAAGTTTATTCCAATAAAACTCAAACTACATAGCTATTTAAAATATAAAGTGAACATCCATGATAACCCATCTCCCCATTCATTATTATTGGCTTTTTGTTTCATTATCTCCCATACCTTTTTTCCTAAATATAATAAACAAATATGTGATCTTATTTAACTTACTGTTCTATAACCCAATTTTCTTTCTTTTAATGGTGTATTGTGGACAACTTTCTATAATAATACATATGTACCTAATAATTTTTTGACATAGTTGCATGCCATTCCATTACATAAATGTGTTATAATTACTTTAACTGCTAAAATGTAAGCTCCATTAGAACAGGAATCTTATTATATTTCCTTAGGGGCTTGAGCAGTGCTTGAAGCTTAATAGGCACTCAAAAATATCTGTTGAATAAATTAGTTTAACTAGTCAAGTATTGATGGGAATTAGTTTGTTTCCACGATAGTACATCTTTTCGTGCTAGTATGATTATTTCCTTGAGATGAATTCCTTAAAGACAAAATTGCTGGGTCAAAAGTAAAGCATATTTTAAATTTTTGAAACGTGTTACCAAATCCCTCTGCATTTAGCTTGTACTATGTTTCATTCCCACCCATCAGCATATAAAAATGCCTGCATTCTCCATACCCTCAGTAATGTGGGATAAAGTTCATCTCTGACATAAAGTTGTGATGAGATACTTGACTATGAATACTGTATTGGGAATTGGAGAGCAGCTGTTTTGTGAAACTGGATAGAATGCAGTATCTACCAGGTATATGTGGGAAATTAATTTAAATGAAGCATGTGTCAATCAGGGTCCCAGGAGGGGAGAAAAGGCACACTCAAATTAGGTTATTTAAGGAACGGTTTGTAGATGGACTTTTTATAAAGGGGTGTCAGAAGACCACAAGGATCCTCAGGTCCTCAGAGAATAATTCTTGTGGGCTCTGTTACCACTCCTGGGCTTGAGAGGCCAAGGGGAAGAGTGCAGCTGTAGCCTGGAGACTGAGCCACCTGACAGGAGCTGTCACTTTAGGGCACCCAGTGGGCAGAGACCTCATTGGGAGAAAGCTGGGAGAATAAATAACCTGACTCCACTTTCCCCCTACCCCCTAACAACCTTCTTGAGCTACCTATTAGTTGAAATTAATGAGAATCCAGAGAGCTCTTTTAACAGTCCATACACTCAGTCTCCAAAGGCACAGTACAGACAGCATATCATAAGTGTTCGGTATATGTGCCATGGAATTTCACCCTCACAGCAGTCCTACAAGGTAGGCACTTAGGTTTACAATGGGGAAACTGTGGCTCAGAGAGATTAATTGGCTTTTACAAAGACACGCAGCTCATTTCAGAGGCTCCCAAGCTCTGGGCTCTTAAGCATGGTGGCATATAGATCTTGAGGCAGCACAAACACTTTATCAAACATTGGCATTCCACAACACAGGGCAGTAGCTGAAGAGCCCCTTTTTCTGGAGACAGAAAAAGAGTCTCCTGCAGCTTTTATGGTGTGTGAGATGGTAGCTCAGATAAGCTCTCAGCAGGAGAAGGTCCAGCACCACATCTGCAATACCACCAGCCATACCACCTGGAAACTGGGAGAAGTGGTTGAATGCAGTGCTGAAAGCACAGATTCTGGAGGCAAACTGTCCAAGTTCAAAAATCCTGGTCTTGTGACCTACCTGCTAAAGAACCTTGGGAAGTTTCTGATCTTTTATCTCTGTCCTCAGTTTCCTCACCTGTAAAATGAGGACAATTGCAATGCCTACCTCAGAAGAACTGTTGAAAAGACTTAGTGAGTTAATACATGTGGAGCAAATGGAAAATTTTGTGTTGTAAATATGTTACCACAATAATTCTTTTTAAATGTGGAGTGCTGAGCACATAGTGACCCTTATATAAGTATTATTGTTGATATCAGTGCTAACTCACAGGGAATTGCTGCCTCCTAGCCTTGCTTCCTCTCAAAGGACTCCCTCAAAGATCGTGATTTATAATCTCTCCCTAATCAGACTGCACCTCAAAGCCAGGGGTTTTGAGCTGAGCTCAGCACACTTCTTAAGAGGAAAGACAGTAATATTTTTGGCCTTGTGGACCACGTGGTTTCTGTCACAACTCCTCATTTCTGCCATTGTAGTGTGAAAGCAGTCATAAACCATATGTAAATGAATGGGCATGGCTGTGTTCTAATAAAACTTTATTGATGGACATGAAAATTGAATTTCATATAATAAATTTATATGCCAAGAAATAGTATTCTTCTTTTGATTCTTTTCCAACAATTTCAAAATGTAAAAACCATTCTTACTTCACAGCCCATATTAAAAATGGTGGTATGCCTGATTTAGCCCAAAGTCCCTTTAGGCAGGACAGACCCCCTAACAGAGCACATGAGATTTGACTTTCTTCTGTACTTGTTTTGAGGCAGACCTAGGAACAAACCCCACATTCTACAATTATGGATAAATCTATCATGCCCCATGTGATCCAGCTTCTGGCACTTGCCTGCCTCCATTCTCCTGGGGGTTCCAGCTCCTTTTATTTTCTTCCAAGGGGTCAACTCCTTCCTATCTCCAAGGGGCCCTTTCCTCTGTCCTAAATGCACCTGCCCATCCAGGAGCTGCATGAACTGTGACTGCATTTATTTTATTTCCCAATATACTTCCAGTGCCCAACATAGTGCCTAATATGTAGTAAGTGCTCAATAAATGTATCATTGAGCTTAGCTCCCACAACAATCCTTCAAGGCAGACAGTTACATCCCAGTGGGGAAACCAAGACTCAAAGAGATTTGTTGACTTGCCCAACATCACACAGCTCTGTGTTCCAGCTCCAAAGCCCTGTGTTCTTAAATGCTATGCTCTGTTGCCAAAGCATTCTTGAAGTGCCTTAAATTCTGGTGCCACCATATACTACCTGGTAACTTGGGATGAATCCCTTAATCTCTCTGTGCCTCAGTTTTCTCATCAGTAAAATGGGGGTAATAATAATAGTAATGCCTTCCTACTGGGTTGTCATGAGGATTAAATGAGTTAGTAGATCTAAAGTATGTAGAAACAGTGCCTAGCACACAGCAAGCACAATATAAAAGTTAGTCTTCATCATTAGCATTAAGCTCACAAACTGAAGGAGCCTGAGTAGCTCTTATGTCTTAAAATGGTTTCCTCCTTCAGCCCTGGTTTGAGTCTGTCCCTGGGAACTCTGGGTGGGCTGGGAGTTGCCACTCAACCCTTGGTGCTGAGGGGCCCTGCAGAAGTGACTACTGGAATTTCTAATGGAAACAAGGACCTCTCAGACTAAGAGGTGGGGCCACCCTGGCTTCGTGGGGGTTAAGTCCAACCAGAACATGTTTATTTTTCCTCCTGTCTGGAAGGGCCTCTTTGGTCTCCATGGCAACATGATTTCCTGTCCTGGTTTTTCCTTGGATGAGATACCTGCTGAATGTAGAGGCGCCTGGGCTAAAGCTTGGGGAAGAGGCCACTGTTAGGGCAGGCCACTTTAACTACCTCCCCCATGCGGGCCTAGTGGCCAGCCCAGCCAGGGCCCATGTCACAGGAGCCTCTGTTTACCAAGCCAGACATCCAACTTGGGGGTGACATCATGGAATCCAGCCTGGAATCCTTGTTACACTCCATTTTCTTTCTTCATTTTCAAGCTTTTTGTTTCTTGCTGAGGCTGAAGAAATAGGGGCTCATATATATGCCCAATTTGCTAAACCCTCCTAATCACAGGTCATGTCCTGTGCCTGGGAACTTCACTAACAATTATTCATTCATTCATTCATCATTCATTTTATTCATTCAACAAACATTCGTATGGTAGATTCAATGTCAACACTGTGCTAGAGCTGAAGAAACAGAAAGTAATAGATCTGGCCTTTACCCTCGAGAAGCCTATTTGCTGGTGCATGGAGACAGGCGTGCAAGCACTCTACAGTATGATCCCACTATGATAGATGCCTTGATGGAGACCTCTGCAAGAGGTGCAGGATTATGATGAGATGAGTAACGTGCAATCTCTGCTCTGTGCCTGCATTCAGATTCTGCTTCTTAGTTCTGTAGCCTCAGACAAATTACTTGGCTGCCCTGAGCCTCAGTCTTCTCATCTGTAAAATGGGGATAATGATGGTACTAGTTTAGGAGGTGATATATAGCATGGTGGTCTGCATTCTGGAGTGGGGCTGACTGGGTGCATATGTCAGCTCTACAACTTACTAGCACTGTCCTGAGGCAGGTTGCTTATCCTCTGTGTAAAATGGGGACAGTCGTAGTGCCCACACCACAGAACTGCTTGAGTTTTAAATAAGTGAATGCATGCACTTAGAATAGTGTACCTAGACCTGTTTGTATTGCTACCATTACCTTGAAGGATCATAGGAGATACTGGATCTCCCCTGAGAATTGAGAGGAAGGCAATGAGAGATGTCTTATCAAAAGTAGCATCTAGTTAATTACTCATATAATCATCTGTCCAGGGCCTGTATCTCACCTGCTTCCTTCAGATTAGGGATCATATCTGCCACATTTAACTATTTTATCCTCACCTCCTTACACAGTCCATGGAGTAGAAGATCAATGAATGTGTGAATGACTGAATGACTAAAAGATGAGGTCCAACCTCTTTATTGTGGTCTTTTATGATTTGACTAAGACCAAATTAGTATAATTTCTGGAAATCATCCCTGTTCCTACTGCCCTAGGATCTAGTTGTAGCAAACCTTAAGAGGCTAAGGCTTAAAAGGGGAATGAGAAATGAAGCAAAATAAAGTTTCAGTGACTGAGAGATTTCAAATGGAGTCGAGAGGTCATTCTGAAGGTTTTTCTTATGCATTACATAGATATCCCTTTTCAGTTTTTAGTGTATTGGAATAGCTAGAAGGAAATACCTGAAACTGTTGAACTGCAACCCAGTAGCCTTGATTCTTGAAGATGATTGTGTAACTGTATAGCTTATACAGTGTGACCATGTGATTGTGAAAACCTTGTGGCTCACACTCTCTACATTCAGTGTATAGGCAGATGAGTAGAAAAATGGGAACAAAAACTAAATGAATAATAGAGGGGAAAGAGGGGGTGGGATGTTTTGGGTGTTCTTTTTTACCTGTATTTTTATACTTTTTTTTGGAGTAATGAAAATGTTCAAAAATTGATTATGGTGATGAGTGCACAACTATATGATGGTACTGTGAATAATTGATTGTACACTGTGGATGATTGTAGGATATGTGAATATATCTCAATAAAACTGAATTAAAAAAAAAAAAACAACCAAAGGAACAAAACAACAACAACAAAAAAGGGGCTATGACTTTATAACTCTCTTGGACATCCTTCTTTTCTTCCTTAGCAGGTGAAACCCTAGTCATTCACTCATATTTTCTCAGAATAACAATTGAAACAAACATTTTAAGGAATAGTGTACAGGATGCTAAGGAGATTGTGATTATCTCTTCAACATCTTTTTCATCCCTGCCATTTTGGAGCTGTTTGGTGCATTGACCTTCAACTCCAGAGAAATAGCCTGATTAATAAAAACCAATAATGATATTTCATCATCCATGCCAGTGATCAATTCAGAAATCAAGTCCTAGGTCAAATTAAAGCATGGCATTCTCCTAGAGACAAACTTAAGTATGGGCAACAATGACCTAGCTCATGAGGCTTGAGAGAGCCTCAGGATGCATTTGTCTCTCTTCTTCTAGACATTGTTGAGTGAAGAAATGAGGCTAGCATTGTAGCTACTTTCTCTCAAGGAACCAATGAGTGAAACCTATGTAAAGCTGAGAGAAGGCAAATGGAGCAGGAGTCAAATCAGACGTGAAGTCTACTCCATATTTGGACTCTTTCTGGGAATAAATGAATTTACACAGTTTAAGTCAGTTTCTGGCAAACAACAAACAAACAAAAAAAAAAAACAAGAGTATCCTAACTGGAATAAGCATATAACTTGGGGAATCTTACCTGGCCACAGTGATGGCATTCAACTGATGAGTAGAAAAATGGGAACAAAAGCTAAATGAATAATAGAGGGGAAAGGGGTGGTGGTGGGATGTTTTGGGTGTTCTTTTTTACCTGTATTTTTATTATTAGAGATTACAGATTAGAGATTTTTATTATTAGAGATTAGTCAATGAGAAGCACCATAGGCTCTTCCAGAGAGGGGTGGCATGACCAGATTTAGTGTTTTAAAAAGAGCCCTCCAGTGGCAGTGAGGAAGATGGACAGGGATTTGAGACTGAAGGTGGGACCATGTTGCAAAAGAACGTCTCAGAGAACATGGATCAAGGACAAATGGTTGAGGAGAACTAAGATGGCGGCTAGCTGAGACAGGGCGAAAAAAATGCCTCCATGAAAAACTCTAGCTAAAAACCAGAAAGTGACCTAGAATACCAGTTACAGTGATGCACCAACCAGATGAGGGCTCCTAGCTCCAGAGGGGCCGTATACTTGGTGAAACCGGGAGTCGGCATTCTGAAATGAGTGAGTAAGCCGGCTGGAAGACCCGCAGCCGCGCGGCGGGCTGGGGAAGCCAGGGTTCAGCATATGGAGACCAGCTGGCTGTTTAAAAAAAAAAAAAAAGAAAGAAAAAAAGGAGTGGCTCCAGTAGCAATTGTGGGAACCATGCAGAAAAACACAGCAAGAGGGGGCTGGGCTGGCCTCTTGCTTTCTGGCCAGGAAGATAGCCCGCAGCAGATACCCTTGGGTTCGGCAGAATGGAGGGGAGAGCCGGAAGCAGAAAGAAATCCCGCGGCTAGCAGCTAGCCCCCGGAGGGCTGGATAAACTCCTGCCTGGGCCATGCCCACAGCTCAAAGCCCCGCCAGTTGTCCTGGAGCTGGGAAGGAGGAACTGTGCAAGGAGGGGGGGGCTGAGACGCCCTGCTCGGCCATTTTTGCTTTGGGCTGGGAGTGCGCCGCTGCATGGCCTGGCTTCCCTTGTGGGACGGTGTGCACTGATGACGTAGCACAGCTTCCCTTGGCTGAGCTACTGGAGGAGCACGGCTGGGAGGGGGGATCCACTCAGAGAACCCAGGGACACTATGCCAAGTCCAGTGGTTTATGGATCAGCGAGAGTGAGAGGCTGGGGCTGAACTGAAATGAAGGCTTAGACTTGTGCGGCAGCCTTGAATCTCTGGGATCCTGGGGGATTTGAACATTAGAACTGCCCTTCCTCCCTGGCTACCCATACACATGCCCCACATTCAAGGCAGACAGCTCCAGCAACACACCCAAAATGAGCTCTCCAACTGAACCCACAAGAATCATTTCCCCACAAAAAGTGGAAAAAAGGTTGAGAACTGACTTGAGGGATATAAGTGACTCACAGATGCCATCTGCTGGTTAGTTAGAGAAAGTGTACGTCACCAAGCTGTGCTCCTGAAAAATTAGATCTATATCCCTTTTTCTTTACAACTTGAAAGAACCCTATCAAGCAAAACAAATGCCAAGAGGCCAAAAACAACAGAAAATCTTAATGCATATGATAAAACCAGAAGATATGGAGAATCCAACTCCAAACACACAAACCAAAATATCGGAAGATACAGTATACCTCGCAAAGTTAATCAAAGATCTACAATCAAGGAACGAAAACATGGCAAAGGATTTAAAGGACATCAAGAAGACCATGGCTCAGGATATAAGCTACATAAAGAAGACCCTAGAAGAGCATAAAGAAGACATAGCAAGAGTAAATAAAAAAATAGAAGATCTTATGGAAATAAAAGAAACTGTTGGCCAAATTAAAAAGACTCTAGATATTCACAATACCAGACTAGAGGAAGCCGAACAATATCTCAGTGTCCTAGAAGCCCACAGAACAGAAAATGAAAGAACAAGAGAAAGAATGGAGAAAAAAATAAAAAAAAATTGAAATGGATCTCAGGGATACGATAGATAAAATAAAACGTCCAAACTTAAGACTCATTGGTGTCCCAGAAGGGGAAGAGAAGGGTAAAGGTCTAGAAAGAGTATTCAAAGAAATTGTTGCAGAAAACTTCCCCAACCTTCTACACAATATAAATACACAAAGCATAAATGCCCAGCGAACTCCAAATAGAATAAATCCAAATAAACCCACTACAAGACATATTCTGATCAGACTCTCAAATACTGAAGAGAAGGAGCAAGTTCTGAAAGCAGCAAGAGAAAAGCAATTCACCACATACAAAGGAAACAACACAAGATTAAGTAGTGACTACTCAGCAGCAACCATGGAGGCAAGAAGGCAGTGGCATGACATATTTAAAACTCTGAGAGAGAAAAATTTCCAACCAAGAATACTTTATCCAGCAAAACTCTCCTTCAAATTTGAGGGAGAGCTTAAATTTTTCACAGACAAACAAATGCTGAGAGAGTTTGCCAATGAAAGACCTGCCCTACTTCAGATTTTGAGGGGAGCCCTGCTGGAGGAGAGACAGGGAAAGGAGAAAGAGATATAGAGAATTTTAACAGACATATATAGTACCTTACATCCCAAATCACCAGGACACTCACTTCTCTCTAGTGATCACAGATCTTTCTCGAGAAGGGACCATAAGCTGGGTCATAAAACAAGCCTCAAGAAATTTAAAAAAAAAACATTGAGTATACTCAAAGCACATTCTCCAACCACAATGGAATACAAATAGAAGTCAATAATTTTTGAACTGTAATTCCACTAGTTACTTCCTACATGATATAAAATACACAAACTCTAACGACAAATCAGTGGTTTTGAACTCAAAGTAAAATATGTAATTTTAGACAACTATATAAAGGTGGGGGAATGAAGGAGCATAGGAACATAGTTTATGTGTCCTATTGAAGTGAAGGTGGTATCAAAGAAAAACAAGATTGATATGGATTTAAGAGGTTAATTTTAAGCCCCACAGTAAACACAAAGAAATTATCAGAGAATATAACCATAGAGATGAAAAGTAGAGTTTGGGTTAAGAGAAATGGGGGAAGGGGCAATGGGGAGTTAAGAAATGAGAGTAGGGTTGCTGTTTGAGGTGAAGGGAAATTTCTAGTAATGGATGATGGGAAAGAGCATTACAACATTCTAAACGTGATTAATCCCACTAATGAAAGGCTAGGGAGGGAGTGGAATGGGAAGATTTAGGTTGTATATATGTTTCCACAACTGAAAAAAAAAAAAGTCAGTCTAACTAGATGACAATTGAATACTAAGGATGAACTTGGATAGGACAGGAGGATAGAGGACAGGTGGCTCAAAGGGACACAGTTGAGACATAAGGAAAAGGAAATATAGAATGTAAGCTTTTTATCATTGTTGAATCTATTGTACTTCTTAGCTGCGCTTAATGGGATTGCATGAAAGAATGTTCTTGTTCATGGGAAATGTATACGTGAATTATAGTGAATGCTCAAGGATGTGTGCAGCTAACTCTCATATGTTCAGACGACAGCAACAGATGATGGATGATAGGCAGGGAGGGAGGGAGGGAGGGAGAGAGAGAAAGAAATAGCAATGTGACAGCAAGTTAAAGTTGGTGGATTGAGCTACCAGGGGAGGGGAGGTCAGGGTATGATGGAATTCTGTGTATGGGGCTAGTATTGTTTTTGCAACTGTTCATATAACTTTGAATTTATTTCAAAATAAAAAAAAAGGACAAATGGTTGAAAAAGACATCTGTTTATTAGAGGCTAAAAAATATATGTTGACAAGGATTCTTCCTCAGACTCTTAATGAACTTGGATGGTAGGACATTACAGGCCTGGAGAAGATTTAGCAATAGTCATTCATTCATTTATTCATTCAGCACATTGTTATTGAGCTGTTACGTGCCAGCATTGTGCTGGCTGCTGGGCATACAGCAGAGAACAAGACAGACAAAAATCCCTGCTCTTATAGAGCTTACATTTTAATGGAGGGACAGAAAATAAACAAAATGAATAAGTACACATATCATGTTTTTTATATGGTGATACATAGTATGAAGAAAAATTTTAAAAAGGGAAAGAGAATAGCAAATATTGAGGAAGGGGATTATTTTGCCAGATTTTTAAAAGTAGAAGTTCTCAACAAAAAGCTTCAAGGAATGGTACCTTTCTGTATTCTATGACTGACAAGGTATGTAAAAACAATAACTATAATGTAAAACAATCCTAACATTTATTGAGTGCCCACAATATGAAAACCAAAAGCATTGTGCCAATCTGTTCACAAATATTATTTCACTTAATTTTTCCACTTTATAGATAAGGAAACTAAATGTCAGGGATGCAGAATAAAGCCACCCCAGAAGGCACAGTGGCAATGGTTCCAAACCTCAGTCTATTCAACAGCAAGCACTTTGCTTTGCTTTTTGATTGCAAAATGTAAACTTAATAGGGTAACTCCGCCTATTTACAAATTCACATTTCTTAGCAACTACTATTAGTAATATTAGATAAGACAACTGAAGAGAAAATGAATTCCCTTGAAGGCTATGTTTGATTACATAAATGATTCAAATATGTTCCATGAGAGGAAATAAAAAGGTCTTGAAGGGTGAAAATAGTTAGATATGACTTCAAGGCATGGCTAGCCTTTCCACCAATATTCTTGACTCTCTTTCCCTCCAATGCTGCATATCTCCCCTTTTTGCTGCCAAAGTTACAATCTCCAGAGGCTGCCTGGAGTTTGCTGGAGGATTGGAACAGACCCTGAAAGGTGCAGATCTTTAATCCCTGGAGCAGTGACTCACTCAGATTTCAGGGGCAGGACTCCCTCTCTACTTCCTGTACTAAGGAAGCCATGTAGTTATGGAGATCCCATGTTAGAGACCCAATGGTCAACAAGCCAAGCAAAGGATTTTCTGTAGGCAACTTTATTTGGGGCTGCTCAGCAACCCTCCCATTCACTCCTTCTTTTATTTTAAATTATAATTTTACTTTTTAGAAAATTATTTTAATTACACACATAATACATGAGTATATTCTACTTTAAAAAAATTACAACAGATAAAGCTAAATTCTCCTTTAATTGCCACAGCCAATCCTGAACTTCCCTTCCTTGTCCCAGAGGTAACCCTTGTTCAGTGAGTTTGGAGTGTATTCTTCCAGATCTTTTTCTAAATGTTTTTCTAATTTTTTTCCTATAGAATCTGATCTGTATATTGTTGCTGTCTATATGCTTGATGCTTTCTTTTTTATATATGTCATAATGCACAGGTGATTCTGAAATTCATGGTTTTTTTTTAAGAGTTAGTCAACCCTAGAGATCTAACCCCTCACCAGGAGCTGTTCCTAGTAAACAGAGTGGAAAACTAATATGCATTATGGTTCCAGTAGGAACCATAAATCGTAGAGGTCCTAGATTTGAGCCAAAGCTTTATTTACCCTAAGATTAGCTGGCAAATAAATTGCCACCTGTAGTATATTTAATATAATAATTTAATGTAATAATAGCAGTATGAAAAAGAATAATTAGCATGTTCTTACTATGACAAAATAATTTAGTAAGATAATAATTCATATTTTGTTCCCAGTATACTTTTTCTTCCCTTGATCCAAGAAGGATCAAGGATCCCTTCACCTGAGGGGAATTGATTGGCATGGAAGAAAGCAGAAGTAACCCCCAAACAACCCCCATTTCTGGCTTTGATTTTCAAAAAATAATTTTTTATGGGACATATGTTAGGTCATCTCTGAAGAAGTATCTTTGATGGAGGGGAGACCAAGCAGTGGAAGGCAAGGAGAGCAGAACAGTCCCCAGGCTTAGGAATGGGCCAAAGACTGCAAATCCCAGAACAGGAGACCCACATCCCACCTCTTAGAACATCCTGGGAAGGTGGGAATCCCTCATGGTGGACATTTGGACTACTGTGAAGGAAATGACCTCAAGGTGGACATTTGGACTATGGTCTTGTGTCTCCCACCTTAGTCAAGGCCCCAGTGAGTGAGCTGGCACAGGAGCAGCTGAGCCACCTATCTGTAAAAACCCACCGTGTGAACTCAGACAATGATCTCAACCATAAGCATCCACGTGCAAGGTCTGAGACCCTTCTAGGAACTTTAGCTCCATTAATGGCTGAGCTGAAATTTCCAGCCAGCCCACACAATTTGGTTTAGGAAAGAAAACAGAAGGTAATGTGACATTTCTTATACCTGAGTGTGCTGAGCCATGTACCATCTTATCTTTGATGAAGGCACTTCTGTTATCTCCCTTTGCCCCCAAATAAATTGTGGTTCTTGGAAGTGAGGTCACACAGTTTGCAAGTGGTAGAAGGGGAATTAACCCCATGTGTGTCTGATGCTGAAGTCTCATTTACTCCTCCCTCTTCTTTCTGCCGTGGACATGGACTTGATGGCTGGAGCTAAAGCAGTCATTTTGCAGCCAAGAGAATCATAGAGACACAGGCCCTGTTGATGTTAAAATCCTGAAATAATGGCAGAAACTACTGATTTCTGGGTATCTTTTCATTTCTTTCTTTCTAATCTTTGTTTTTATGCTTGTTTCTCTCTTTACCTCAGTTGCATAGGTTTATGAGAAAAACAAATCCTTATCGTTTAGGTTCTTTCTGATTAAAGTGGTCCACAGAACAGGAGCATTAGCATCATCTGGGAATTTGTTTGAAACTCAGAATCTTAGGCCCACTTCAGACTCAGATCAGATACTACAAGATCCTCAGTTAATTCGTAGACACATAAAAGTGCCTGGTTTAGGTAACCGTAGGATTGTAGCTTAATGCAATCCTAACCTAGACTCCACCATGGCGGCACAGATGAGGGACACCTAAGCTAGACTGGTGGGGTCCTGGAAGGCTTCCAGGAGAAAGAAGGAGTAAGATGAGATCTGACAGATGCATAGAAGTCATTTAGCCAAAGCTGGGCAGTGAAAAATGTGCTCCCAAGGGATAATAAATATAAAGGCCCAGAGGTGGCCAAGAAAGCACCATGTCTTAGAGGCACTGATATTATTTATGCAAACTAGCCCTGAAGGTTGGGGATTATTAATTATTCTGTGTATTGTTCCCATTAGACAGAAATGGAAACTGAGGATCTAAGAGAGTAAGCAAAGTGCCAAGTATTAGTATTATACAGCAAATAAATAGCAGAGCCAGGTTTTAAATCTAGATCTAATTCCTTCCACCTCACTTTATCTTGCCTACTCCAGAACCAGGGATTCTGTGCCTCCTGGTGTCCAGAGAATTTGACCAGCAGTAATCCCATTATCTGGTAATAGCTGGGGTCAAAAGATGTCTCTGAGGGTCCCTCACACTCTGCTCATTCTATACCCCTGAACCTAATGGGCTACGGACCTTCAGTGTGGAAGCACCATATTGACCGTGCTCAGTAGCTAGGTTCAAGATGACTGAGTGCTGTGTACTCTTTGGCCAGCCTTAGCCAATGAGATGCACCCCTGGTGAAAATGCTATCAGTGCATTCCCACCCCTGTTCCCAGACTTCACACCTTTAGACATTCTCCCCTAGTCAACATGTTTAACATCTATCTTTTCCAACTTTTTAACAAGCTGCTGTTCTCCTCTCACCCCATGTTCTCCTGTGGCTAAAAAGAGGTACCGACAGACTGTCAGAGAGATTTCTCTCTGCTTTTTGGATTTGTATTTAACTGGCCCAATACGATGAGGCTGCCAGATATGATCAGGTCATACCAGGCTGAATTTATAAAAGCATAGAGCCCAGCACTAGGGAGGTGGACTTAGGTCAGCTCTCACTAGCAGAGAACATTGAGTTCTGGCAGGAAAGCTGCCAAAAGGCAGCAAGTTCAGAGGAGACTGTCCAGAAGAGAGAAAGGCTCAAAGCCAAATGTATGAGTAACAGTGAAAGAACTGGGGTTGTCTGGCCTGGAGCAGAGATGACTCAGGAGCAGATCACTTCCAAACAAGGCTGCAAGATATTGGAGGGGGAAACTTCAGGAGCTGTGGCTTGCTGTCACTCCAGAATCCACTTCTCTGCTGACAACTGGGCTGCGACATTCCTGCATCTCCTTTAAGTTTCCTCTCTCATTCCCATGAGGAGCTAATCTAACTTTCCCCTTTCCTTTTCTATCTCTTCTCCCATTTTCACAGGTGATTTTATTTTCTTTTCTGAGAAAATTGAGACCGGTAAGAAAAAAATTCTTTGTACCATCAGCTAATTAGTATCTGAACCCATCCTTTCCTCCTTCCTTTTGGTCTTGTAGAAGAGTTTCGACTCCTTCCAAGGTTAACTTCTCCTTCTAGGCTTTGGAGCCCATCTATTAACATTGCAGCTGTTTCTTCAATATCTCCCACTCTGCTGGTTCTTTCTGCTCCTATCAAGTAGCCCCAATCTTTCCTATCCAAAATAAAAAAAAAACCAGCCTCACGCTATTCCCACAGGTTGCCTCCTGTGCAAGTTAACTCTACACTTCCTCTTCTCTTCCCAGTTTCATACATAAACTCTGTCAAACCTTGAAAACATATTATAGTATGCCAACACTATTTAAGCTATTGAAGAATAATAGGTTGAACTATATGAGATTGCAAATTTTGGGGTGACAGTTTTATTGAGATATACAAGTCACACATAAAAGTGTACAATTCAGTGGTTTTTAGTATATTAACAGAGTTGTGCAACCATCACCACAATCAATTTTAGAACATTTTCATCACACCAAAAAGAAATCCTTTAGCTATCACCTTCAATATCCCTATACCCCTCAGCCCCAGGCCACCACTAATCTACTTTCTGTCTTATAGATATTCCTCTTCAGGTCATTTCATATATTGAATCATACAATATGTGGTTCTTTGTGGCTGACTTCTTTCACTTAGCACAATCTTTTTAAAATTCATCAACTTTATATCATTTATCAATATTTCATTCTTTTTATGGCTGAATAATATTCTGAGTGTGTGTATGTGTGTATGTATGACACATTTTATTTATCCATTCATTAGTTGATGGTAGTTTGAGTTGTTTCTACTTTTTGGCTACTATCAATAATACCGCTAAGATTATTTGTGCACAGATTTTCTGTAGACATATATTTTCATTTATCTCGGGTATATACTTAAGAGTGGAATTACTGAGTTATATGGTAATTTTATGTATAACCTTTTGAGGAACTGCCAGACTCTTTTCAAAGTAACTGCACCATTTTACATTTCCACCAGCAGTGCGTAAGGATTCCAGTTTCCCCACATACTCATCAGAACTTAAATATTTTTTTATTTGTAGCCATTTTAGTGTGTGTAAAGTGGTATCTCATTGTGGTTTTGATTTGCATTTCCCTGATAATCAATGATGTCAAGCATCTTTTCATGGGCTTATTGGCCATTTGTATATCTTCTTTCTAGAAATGTCTATTCAGATCCTTTGCCTATTTTTAATTAGGTTATGAGTCCTTGATTATTCAGTTTTAAGAGTTCTTTATCTCATAGATACAAGTCCCTCTTCAGATATATGATTTGAAAATATTTTCTCCCATTTTGTGTATTGTCTTTTCATTTTCTTAGTGTCCTTTCTTGTTTGTTTTTATTATGGTAACATATATAATATAAAATTTTACATTTTAACCACTTATATATACAATTCAGTGGCATTAATTACATTTTAAATGTTTGCAGCCATCAACATCATCTATAACCAAGACTTTTTCACCAAAAACAGAAACTTTGTACCCATTAAGTGGCAACTCCCATTCTCCCTCCCCACAGTCCCTGGTAACTTGTAATCTACTTCCATCCCTATGAATTTGCTTATTTTAGATATTTCACATAAATGGAATCATACAATATTTGTCCTTTGCGTCTGGCTAATTCCCTTAGTATAACGTTTTCAAGGTTCATCCATGTTGTAGCATGTATCAGAACTTCATTTCTTTTTATGTCTGAATAATATCCCATTATACCACATTTTGTTTATCCATTCGCCTGTCAGTGGACACTTGGGTTGTTTCCACCTTTTGACTGTTGGGAATGATGCTGGTATGAACATTGGTGTACAAACATCTGTTGGAGTCCCTGTTTTCAATTCTTTTGTATATATAATTGCCAGGCAATGTGGTAATTCTAATTCTATGTCTAATTTTTTGAGGAACCACCGAACTGTTTTCCACAGTGGTGTACCATATCATGTACCCGCCAGCAAAACATGAGGATTCCAATTTTCTCCACATCTTCACTTGTTATTTCCATCTTTTAAATAATATCCATTCTAGTTGGTGTGAAGTAGTATCTCACTGTGGTTTGGTTTGCATTTCACTGATGTCTAATGATGTTGAACATCTTTTTATGTACTTATTGGCCATTTGTATATCTCCTTTGGAGAAATGTCTGTGTATTTCACCCACTTTTAAATTTTGTCATCTTTTTGTTGTTGAGTTGTAGGTATTCTTTGTATACTTTGGATATGAAACCCTCAACAAGTACGTGGTTTGCAAATATTTCTCCCATTCTGTGGGTTGTCTTTTTGCTTTTTGATAATGACCTTTGATGCACAAAAGCTTTTTATTTTGATGAAGTCCAATTTATCTATTTTTTTTTTCTTTTGCTGCATGTGCTTTTGTTGTCATATCTGTGAATCCATTGCAAAATACAAGTTCCTGAACATGTTCCCCTGTGTTATCTTCTAAGAGTTTTGTTTTAGATCTTATATTTAGGTCATTGATCCATTTTGAGCTGATTTTTGTATGTTGTTCGAGGTAGGGGTCCACTTTCATTCTTTTGCATCTAGATATACAATTTTTCCAGAACAATTTAATGTGTCCTTTGAAACACAAAAGTTTTAAATTTTGATGAACTTCCTTTTCTTGCTTGTGGTTTTAGTGTCACATCTAAGAAAATATTGCCAAATTTGAAGACATGAAGATTTTATTCTATGTTTTCTTGTAAGAATTTTATAGTTTTAGCTCTTATATTTAGGTCTTTGATCACATTTTGATTTAATTTGTGTACTTGGTGTGAGACTGATATCCAACTTTGTTCTTTTGCTTGTGGCTGTACAATTGCCTCAGCACCATTTGTTGAAGAGACTATTGTTTTCCCCATTGAGTGGATTTGGCATTCTTGTTGTAAATCAATTGACCATAAATGCAATGATTTACTTCTGGATTCCCAGTTTTCTTCCATTGATTTATATGTGTTTCCCTATGCCCTACCAAACTACTGCTTTGTAGTAAGTTTTTTTTTTAATTTTATTTTGAAATAAATTCGAACTTACAGGACAAGTTACAAAAACAATACAAACCCCATACACAGAACTCCAGCATACCCAACCCCCTCCCCCAATACCCCATCCACCAACTTTAACATCCTGTCACACCACCATTTCTTTCTTTCCCTCCCTCCCTCCCTATCTGTCATCCATCATCTATTGCTCTGTCTTCTGAACATATGAGAGCAAGCTGCACACATCCTTGAACATACAATATAATTCACATATACATTTCCCATGTACAAGAACATTCTTTCATGCAATCCCATTAAGTGAAGCTAAGAAGTTCAAGAAATTCAACATTGATACAAAGCTTACATTCTATATTTCCTTTATTTTTCTTATGGCCCAACTGTGTCCCTTTGAGCCTCCTCTCCTCCATCCTCAGATCCCATCCAGGATCATCCTTGGCATTTAATTGTCATTATCTATTTAGACTGTCTTTTTTTTTTTTCCAATTGTGGAAACATATACACAGCCTAAATCTTCCCATTTCAACCCCTCCCTAGCAGTGGGATTAACCACATTTAGAATGTTGCAATGCCGTCACCTTCCCACCATCCATTACTAGAAATTTCCCTTCACCCCAAACAGAAACACTACACTCGTTTCTTAATTCCCAATTGCCCCTTCCCCCACTTCTTGTAACCCATACTCTACTTTTTCTCTATGGTCATATTCTCTGATACGTTCTTTGTGTTTACCATGGGGCTTAAATGTAACATCTTAAATCTGTAACAATCTTGTTTTTCTTTGATACCTACTTAACTTCAGTAGGACACATAACCCACGTTCCTATACTCCTCCATTCCCCCACCTTTATGTAGTTCTTGTCAAAAAATACATATTTTATATTGAGTCCAAAACCACAATTTATCATTACAGTTTATGTATTTTAGATCCTGTAAGAAGTAAATAGTGGAGTTACAAATCAAAAATACAGTAGTATTGGTATTTGTATTTACCATGTGATCTTTATTTCTTCATGTGGTTTCAGTCAATTGCTTAGTGTCCCTTCCTTTAGTCTGCACAATTCCCTTTAGCATTTCTTATAGGACTGATCTACTGGTGATGAAGTCCTCAGCTTTTGATTATCCGGGAATGTTTTCATCTCCCCCTCATTTTTAACCTCCAGGTGTTTCTGAATTTTCTAAGTCTCTGATGGTTATTGACTTCTATTTGTATTCCATTGTGGTCAGAGAATGTGCTTTGAATAAATTCAATTTTTTAAAATTTATTGAGGCTTGTTTCATATTCTATTCTATTCTATTCTATTCTAATATGTCTATTCTGGAGAAAGATCTGTGACCCTACTAGAGAAGAATGTGTGTCCTGGTGATTTGGGATGTAATGTTCTGTATACATCTGTTAAATTTCTCTATCTCTATCTCTCCTTTCTTTGTTTCTCTGTCGGTAGGGCTCCCTTTAGTATCTCCAGTAGGGAGGTCTTTTATTAGCAAAATCTCTCAGCATTTGTTTGTCTGTGAAAAATTGAAGCTCTCCCTCAAATTTGAAGGAGAGCTTTGCTGGATAAAGTAGTCTTGGTTGGAAATTTTTCTCTCTCAGAATTTTAAATGTCATGCCACTGCCTTCTCGCCTCCATGGTGGCTGCTGAGTAGTCACTACTTAGTCTTAAATGCTGTTTCCTTTGTATGTGGTGAATTGCTTTTCTCTTGCTGCTTTCAGAACTTGCTCCTTTTCCTCAGTATTTGACAGTCTGATCAGAATATGTCTTGGAGCAGATTTATTTGGATTTATTCTATTTGGATTTCACTGGGCATTTATGCTTTGTGTATTTATATTGTGTAGAAGGTTTGAGAAGTTTTCCCCAACAATTTCTTTGAATACTCTTTCTAGACCTTTACCCTTCTCTTCCCCTTCTGGGACACCAATGAGTCTTAAATTTGGACGTTTTATTTTATCTATCATATCCCTGAGATCCATTTCAATTTTTTTCAATTTTTTCCCCATTCTTTCTTCTATTCTTTCATTTTCTGTTCTGTAGTCCTCGAGGATGCTGAGTCGTTGTTCAGTTTCCTCTAGTCTTGAACTATGAGTATCCTGAATCTTTTTAATTTGGTCAACAGTTTCTTTTATTTCCATAAGATCATCTATTTGTTTTATTTACTCTTGCAATTTCTTCTTTATGCTCTTCTAGGGTCTTCTTCATGTACTTTATATCCTGTGCCATGCTCTCATTGTTTGGCTTTAGTTCCTTGATTAATTACTCCAAGTACTGTGTCTCTTCTGATCTTTTGACTTGGTTGTTTGTGTTTGGGTTATCCATATTGCCTGGTTTTATTACATGCTTTAAAATTTTCTGTTGTTTTTGGCCTCTTGGCATTTACTTTACTTGAAGGGTTCTCTCAGGATATGAAAAACACCAGTCTCTAATTTGTCAGATCTACAGCTTGGTGGTGTACACTTTCTCTAACTAACCTGCAGATGGCGTCCGCGAGTCACCTATTCCCCTCATGTCAGTTCTCCCAAACTTTGTCTTTGTGGTGTGTGGGGGTCTGATTCTTGTGGGGTCCAATTGGTGCACTAAGTTTGGGTGTGTTGTTGGTGCTGTCCACCCTGAATGTGGGGTGTGTGTCTGAGTGGTTAGGGAGGCAGGGCAGCTTTAATAATCAAACCTCCAAGGTGTTCCTGGAGATTTAAGGCTGTTGCAAGAGTCTAAACCTTCATTTCAATCTTGCCACAGATTGTCTCTGCTGCTGACCCACAAGTCTTTGATATTGGCATAGGGTCCCTGGGATTTCCAAGCGGGTCCCCCTTCCCAGCCATGCTCTTCCAGGACCTCTGCTGAGGGAAGGCTGTGCCATGTCACAAGTGTGTGCTGGCCCTCTTTGCACAGCTCCGCCTTCCCAGCTCCAGGACAGCCAGCTGTGGGTGGACCAAAGGCCATCATCCACGGCCAATATTGCAGCATGTGTGCGGTGCTGCAGGAAACACTGCCCATCATACTGGGACCCCTGGTGTGCCTCTGGGCGGTGGTTCTAGCCCCAGGCAGGAGTGTCCCCAGCTCACTGGGAAGATGGCTGCAAGGGGCACAATTTCTTTCTCCTTTTGGCTCCCCTCTGCCCTCCTGGCTCTGAGACAATTAGCAGCGGGTGTGGGAAGGGCTATCTTCCATGCCAGACATTGAGGCGTTCACAAGGCCTGCTCCTGCCACAATTCACTGCCACCATATCCACAGCCGCTCCCGTTTTTTATTTAAAAAGAACTAGTCCGTCTCCAAATGCCAACCCATGGTTTCCCCACACTGCAGCACAGCTGCTGAACTTTCAGCCAGCTTGCTCACTTGTTTCAGAAATCAGACTCCCGTTTCACCAAATGCACAGTCCCTGTGGATTTAGCAGACCTTGTCCGGCTGGTGCATCGCTGGAACTGGTGTTCTGGGTCACTTTCTGGCTTTTATCTAGTATCTTTCACGGAGGTGTTTTTTTGCCCTGTCTCACCTAGCCACCATCTTAGGTTCTCCTCTGTAGTAAGTTTTGAAATTGAGAAGTATGTGTCCTCTGGTTTGTTTTTTTTTCAAGTTTGTTTTTGCTATTCCAGGTCCCTTGCATGTTCATATGAATTTTAGGATCAGCTATCCAATTTCTACAAAAAATCCAGCTGGGATTCTGGTAGGTACGTCACTGAATCTGTAGATCAAATTAGAAAGTATTGCCATCTACTGGGGATTGAATCATATCCCCTACAAAAGGCATGGTCGGATCCCAACCCCTGGGTTGCATGGCAATTTGTAAACAAGACCTTTGAAGATCTTATTAGTTAAGATGTGCCCAAACTGAATGAGGGTGGGCCTTAATCCAATATGGCTGAAGTCCTTATAAGCAAAGGAAGTTGGACACAAGAGAGAGAGAAGCCACGGGGAGAAGCCAGAAGCTGGAAGTCAACCAAACCTGAAAGAGAAAGAAGATGCTGCCATGTACATTGCCATGTGACCAAAACACCAAGGAATCCCAAAGATTGCTGGACAGCCAGAAAGACACAGCAAGCTTTCTAGCCACTGAAACAATGAGCCAGTAAGTTCCTGTTGCTAAGCCAACCCATTTTAAAGTATTTGTTTTACTAGCCAGGAAACTAAAACACCATCCTAACAATATTAAGTCTTCTAATCTATGGGATGTCTTTATATTTATTTAGATCTTCTTTAATGAAATTGTCTTTTTTGCAGATTGAAAACAGTTGTATACTTGCCATTTAGTATGGTTCAGCCTAATATAGGGAAAAAAGAAAGTCACATTTTTCTACAAAGCCGGCATTATATTGATTCACACACCAGAATCCAGCAGCACCTTAAAACCATAATGCATCACAACCTGTTAGCAATGAGAGTGGTGATTTCCTGTGGGGAGGAGTGTGGAGAGGGGTATGAGGGGAGCTTCTGGGGTATAGTTGCATGTATGTTCACTTTTGTAGTAGTTCATTCAGTTGTGCACTTTTTTTTAATGTTATAAATCCATACGTAAGTAAATACATTTTTAAAATAAAAGCTCACCACCACAAGTGGAATTATTCCAGGAATGCAATGCTAATGAGTAATATTTATACTATAGCATTCATTATGAACCAGGCACTGTTCAAAGGATCTTATATGTATTTACACATTTAAATCTCTCAAAAACCATCTAAGTTAGGTGCTATTGTCAACTCTGTATTACAGAGGTGGCAACAAAAGCCAGAAATATTAAGGAACTTGCCAAGGTCACACAGTTAAAAAGTGGCAGAGCTAGAATTTGAACCCAGATGGCCTGGCCTCTTAACTTCTATGTTATACAGACTCTCTATTGATATTAAGAACCTCTTAACACTAATTAAAGGAGAATAACTACATGAACTTCTGTAGAGACAAAATGGGTATTTAATAAAATCCACCATCCATTATTGACACAATAAAAACATTTAAGTTGAAAAATAGCATCATCTTTAATATTGAACACTAGAAGCATTTTCCATTAGAGTCAGGAACAAGATTAGAGAAATAATATTGCTGGTATTATTTAACATTATTCTAGATATACTACAATAAAAAAAGAATTTTAATAACTACATTGTGGAGACAATATGATCATTATTTGCAGGTAATATAATTACATATCTGGACAACCCAAGACAATCAATGGAAAATGTCTTATAAGCAATTAATTAAGTCAGCAAAGCAGTTGATTATAAAACTAATATTCAAAATCAATTGAATTTTTCTATTTCAGAAAAAGCTAGTAAATAAAATGGAAGAAAAGATTGTAATTAAAATAGCAAAAATAGCCACTATTACAACATCAGCAACAAGAAAAAAATGAAGGAATATGAAAGAAGAAACAATTGAATATACATACCCAGTTCCTCAACAGGAAGACTTAGTAATGTAAAGATGCATATTCTACCTGTTAAACTTTACTTTTAATTTTATACCAATAAAAATATATTACAGGTTATTTTGGAAGTAGACTCACTGAGTCTAAAGTTCAAATGGAAAAATAAATAAATGAGGTTAGCCAGAAAATTTCTCAAAAAGGAAAGTAATAAAGAAGGATTTAACCCTAGCATGTATCGAAGCACAGTATAAAGCTACATTTAAGAAGAAAGTTGGATACTGATTCATGAACAATAAGGCAGTTTAATGAAACAGATTAGAATATAGAAATAGACCTAAATACATTTGGGAGGCTAGCATAAGCTAAAGCCCATATTTCAAATCAGGGAGGAAATAAAATTATACAGAACAGTAATTGGCATTGTAGTAATTGGCTAGCCATTTGAAAAACATAAGTTAAAGGTGGAGACCTGTTTCCTGACACTGAATAAATTCCAGATGGACAATTTAAATGTTAATAAGCAAAATAGGAAAATAAAAGAAAACATGGAAATACACATAACATACATATAATTTTGAATTGGAGAAAATCTTTCTAAGCAAGACACAAAACTCAAAAGCTGAATAGGAAAATTTGACCACATAAAATTTAAAATGGCTGTACACTATAAAAGTACCATATACTAAATAAAAAGGTAGGCAATAAGCTAGAAAAAAATGTTTTACAATCCAGACTATTGACAATGAACCAATTTCTTTAATATACACAGAGCTAATAAATAAAAAAGGAAAAAGATGAATAGCTTAACGTTTGAACAAATGTGAAGATACAGTTCACAAAAAGAAACACAAATTGCTTATACATGTGTAAAATATTTCTCAATCTCACTAGTGACTAAAGAAATGCAAATTAAAATGCTGTATCAGATTGACCAAGATAAAAGTCTTTAAGGATGCACACAATGAGGAAGAGGAAACAGGTGCTTTCATAAATTGCTTGTGAGGCTGTAAATTGGCAGTCTCTTTGAAAGGCAACTTGATAATACTTACCATATTTTTAAATATTCATATCCTTTGACACAGCTATTCAACTTCTATGAATCTATGCCACAGGTATCTCAAATATATGAGCAAAGGTGTAAATACAAGGATTGAAAAAAAATCACAAACTTATAGAAAAGATGGAAGTAGAGAAAAAGTACTTTTTTCCCCTGAATCAATTGAGAGTAAATTGCTGACTTGATGCCACCTGACCCTGGAACCAGTTACTATTTATTCCATACAAGCTTAGACATTCTCCTATATAACCTCAATGTAATGATTGAAATTAGGAAATTAACACTGATACCTTCTAACCCGCAGATCCCATTCAAATCAATAATTATCCCAATAATATGTTTTAAGCAAAAAGTTCTAGTTTAGAATCAAGCACTGAGTTTAGTTGCCATACCTTTTTCATCTCCTTCAGCCAGAAACAGTTCCTCAGTCTTCCCTTGACTTTCACAACCTTGACACTAAAAAGTTACAGACCAGTTATTTTGTAGAATGTTATTTTGTAGAATTTGGGTTTGTCTGATGTTTCCACATGATTAGATTCAAGTTATGCATCTTTGACAGGAATAGATTGTTGCATTATTCTTCTCATTGCATCCTATCAGGTAGTGCTAGATTTCTATTTGTCCTACTCCTGATGGTACTCACTTTGATCACTCAGTTAAGGTAGCATTTGCCAGGCTTCACTGCTGAGAAGTTACTCTTTCTCCTTTATAAGTATTTTGTTGGAGATGTTTTAAAACTATGTAAATATCCCATTACTCATCAAACATTGTTTTTGAAACTGCTTTATTGACTGTACATATTTAAAGTGAATAATTTGATAGGTTTTGACACGTGTATGCAATTGTGAAATCATAACCACAGTCAAGAAACGAACATATCCATCACCTCAAAAGCTTTCTCTGGCACCTTGTAATCCCACCTTCTCACTTTGCCCTGTATCTCTCTCATCCCCAGGCAACCTCTGACCTGCTTTCTATTACTGTAAAATAGTTTCCATTTTCTAAAATTTTATATAAATGGAATAATACCATTTGTACCCCCTTTTTTTGGTTTGGATTCTTTCCATAAGCATAATTATTTGCTATTCAACATGTAGTTATATATATCAATAGTTCCTTATTATTACTGAGTAGTATTCCATTATATGTGTATACCAAAATTTGTTTATGGACATTTGGATTGTTTCTAGCTTTCGGATATTACAAATAAAGCTTCTATGGACATTCTGTGTGGAAAAGCAGAACTGGCCAGAGTGAGAGACAGGCTGTGATCCACGAGGCTCAAAGAGAAGCCAAGCCAGCTTTGTTGTGATTTGATTTTTTAAAAACTCTTGTGTAAAACTGAAACTTTATTTGGACAAATGCTTTCATTTTTCTTGGGCAAATAAATATGTAGGAGTGTAATGGCTAAGTCATATGGTAAGTGTGTATTTAGTTTTGGGAAATTACCAAAATGGTTTTCCAAGTAATTGTATACTTTTTTCCTTTTTAAAACTTCTTATTTTGAAATAAATTCAAACATACAGGACACTTGCAAAAATAATACAAACTCCATACAGAGAACTCCAATGTATCCCCACCCCCTCAGACATCCAATTTTAATTCAAAAGTTTTTGCAACCTTTGTCATATCCTTCTACATATCTATCCTCTCTCCCTCCCTCCTTTTATCCCTCCTTCCCTCTTCTCTCTCTCTCTTTCTCTCCCTCTCTCTCTCTCTCTCTCTCTCTATTTCTACTAAACATTTGAGGCCAGGTTGCACACATCATACTTCTTGAACACGTAATATTTTCATATGAATTTCCTAAGAACAAGGATATTCACTTATGTAATCACTGCAGTTATCAAGTTCAAGAAATTTAATGTTGACATATAGCTTACATTCTATATTCCAGTTTTTTCTTATGCCCCAATAAGGTCCTTTTTAGACTTTTCTCCTCCATTCTTAGATCCCATCTATTATCTTGTATTGAATTTAATTGTCATTATCTCTTTTTATTTTTTTTTAATTCTGGAAACATATATACATGAATCTTCACATCCCAACCCCTCCTAAGCATACCATTTAGTGAAATTACCCACATTCACAATGTTGCATGCAGTCCCTCACCACCATCCATTACTAGAACTTCCCATTCATCCTGAACAGAAAGCTTATACTCATTTTGCATTAACCCCGCCTTGCCGCTGCCCCCACCCCTGATACCTTGTACTCTACTTTCTGTCTCTATGAGTTTGCATATTCTCTGATATTTTCTTTGTGGTTACCATGAAGTTTAAATTTAACAACCTAAATCTATAACAATCCCGTTTGCTTTGATACCAACTTAACTTCAATAGCATGCATAAATTGTGTTCTTATTCCCCTCTATCCCTCCACCTTGATGTAGTTCTTGTCACATTTTTGCCTTTTAGATCCTATAGGAAGTAAAAAGTTGAGTTACAAATAAAAAAATAGAGTAGTATTGGTATTTATATTTACCCATGTCATTATCTTTACTGGAGATCTTTATTTCTTCATGTGGCTTCAGACAACTGTTCGCTGTCCTTTCCTTTCAACGTGTAGAACTCCCTTTAGCATTTCTTATAAGGCTGGTCTAGTGGTGACAGACTCCCTCAACTTTTGTTATTCTGAAAGACTGTTTTGCCAGATATAGAATCCTTAGTTGGCAATATTTGCTTCTAGCACTTTAAATATGTCTTCCCACTGCCTTCTTGCCACCATGATTTCTGATGAGAAATCAACACTTACTCTCATTGATTCTCCCTTGTATATGAAATGCTGTTTCTTTCTTGCTGCTTTCAGAATTCTCTCTTTATCTTTGTCATTTGACAGTTTGTTGATAACATGTGGGTCTTTTTGGATTAATCCTGTTTGGAGTTTCTTGAGGGTCTTGAATGTGTGTATTCATATCTTCTGTTAAATTTGGAAGTTTTCAGCCATTTTTTCTTTGAATACTTTTCTCTGTCTCTTTCTCTTTTTCTTCTCCTTCTGGGACTCCCAAAATGCATATATTGGTGTGCTTTATGGTGTCCAACAGGTTCCTGAGGTACTGTTCACTTTTCTTCACTCTTTCTTCTTTCAGCCTCTCAGACTGGATGGTTTCAATTGTCTTATCTCCAAGTTCACTTATTCTTTCTTCTGCCAGCTCTAACCTGCTGTTGAATCCCTCTAGGGAAATTTTAATTTCTGTTACTGTGCTCTTCAGCTATGTTTGGTTCCTTATATAATTTCCATCTCGCTATTGATATTCTCTTTATGTTCATCTATCATTTTCCTGATTTCCTTGATGTTTTTGTCCATATTTTCCTTTAGCTCTTTAAGTATACTTAGGATCACTTTTTAAAATTCTTTTTCTGGAATATCCCTGATCTGAACCACCTTTTTACGGTTTCTGATGCTTTAATCTTCTCCTTTGCCTGGGCCATTGCTTCCTGTTTGTTTGTATGTTTTGTAATTTTTGCTGAAACCTGGATATTTGATATTTTAATGTTTTATTGCTGGAATTTAACCATGTGTTCCTTAAGCCTGTAATCAGTATTGTGGTAGAGTTTTCCTTAAATGCCAGGAGCTAATAAAAAAAGGAAAAAAGAAAGCACCATACATTTGATGTGATTTGGTTGGTCTTAAATTCACATTTTTGCTATTTGATTTCTATTTGTCCCATTTGTTTTTTGTTTTTATTTTCTTCTTCTTTTTTGTCTTCTTTTAGATGAGTATTTTTTTAATTCCATTTTAATCCTTGGTTAGTTTATTAGCTAGAATTCTTTATTAAATAGTAGTTGCTGTAGGGTGTATGTATGAATTCTTATCATTGTCTACCTTCAAGTGATAGTTTAAATCTTGATAAATAGTATAAGTACGTTACAACAGTATACATCCATTTCTCCCCTCTTGGCTGTTGTGCTAGTGTTGCCTTACATTTTATTTCTACATAGGTTGCACATTTTTGTTATTTTATTTTACACAATTATATTTTTGTGTTATTGGTACAAGTGTTTTTTTTAAAGCAGATTTATTTATATTCACATATCATACAATCCATCCAAAGTGGACAACAGTGGTTCACAGTATCATCACATAGTTGTGCACTCATCACCACAGTCAATTTTAGTACATTTTTATTAGTCAAAAAAAAAATCCCATACCCCTTATCCCTGACAATTACTGACCCTTAGCACTGATGTGGTACATTTGTTACTGTTGTTTTAAGAATATTAAAATGTTACTGTTAACTATAGTCCCTAGTTTGCAATAGTTGCAGTTTTCCCCATATACCATTTTATTACTAACTCCTTGTAGTAGTGACATACATTTGTTCTAGTTTGATTTGGTTGTTTCCATGGAGATGTGACCCACCCAACTGTAGGTAAGACCTTTTGATTAGATCATTTCCATGGAGGTGTGACCCCACCCATTCAGGTGGGTCTTAATTAGTTTACTGGAGTCCTTTAAGAGAGCTCACAGAGAGAAGAAGCTCAGAGAAGCTGAGAAAGACATTTTGGAGAGAAGCTAAGATGTAATCCAGAGTTTGCCCCAGGAGAAGCTAAGAGCTTACATAGACGCAGACGCTTGGAGATGCAGACAGAAAGACATTTGGAGATGCTAAGCTAAGAGATAAAGCCCAGAGCTTGCCCCAGAGAAGCTAAGCGAGTACCTCCAGATGCTTAGATGAAGAAGCTGAAGAGGCTAAGAGAGACAGAAGCCTAGAGAAATCTTGGAGAAAGCCATTTTGAAATGCAACATGGGAGCAAAGGACCAGCAGGTGCCAGCCATGTGCCTTCCCAGCTGACAGAGGTGTTCCAAATGCTATTGGCCATTCTTCAGTGAAGGTATCTTCTTGTAGAAGCCTGAGCTTGGACACTTTTATGGCCTTAGAACTGTAAATTTGTAAACTAATAAATCCCCTTTATAAAAAGCCAATCTGTTTTCGGCATATTGCTTTAGTGGCAGATTCAGCAAACCAGAACATGTGGTTTCCAAATATTTTCTCCCACTTAGTTGGCTGCCTTTTCACCTCTTTGACAAAGTCCTTTGATGAACAAAAGTATCTAATTTTGAGGAGGTCCTGTTTATCTAGTTTTTCTTTCATTGCCTGTGCTTTGGGTTTCAAGTCTAAGAAACCACCTCCTACCATAAGATCTTAAAGATGTGTCCATACATATTCTTTTACGAGTTTTATAGTCCTGATTCTTAGGTTTAGGTCTTTGTTCCATTTTGAGTTAATTTTTGTATAGGGTGTGAGATAGGGATCTTCTTTCATTTTTTTGAATATGGAAATCCAGTTCTACCAGCACAATTTTAGTACATTTTTATTAGTCAAAAAAAAAATTTGCTGAAGAGACAGTTCTGCCCCAGAAGAGTGAACTTGACTGCCTTGTCAAAAATCAATTGACCACAAATGAGTTCATATTTCTGAACCCTCAGTTCCATCCTTTTTTGATCACTGTAATTTTTAATATGCTTTGAAGTCAGAAACCGAGTCCTCAAACTTTGTTCTTCTTTTTCAAGGTGTTTTTGGGTATTTGGGACACCTTGTCATTCCAAATAAATTTGATGATTGGCTTTTCCTTTTCTTCAAAGTAGGCTGTTGGAATTTTGATTGAGATTGCTTGAATCTGTAAACCACTTTGGGAAGAATTGACACCTTAACTATATTTAATCTTCCAATTCATGAACACAGAATGTCCTTCTATTTATTTATGTCTTCCTTGATTTCTTTTAGCAATGTTTTGTCATTTTCTGGGTCCAGGTCCTTAACATCCTTGGTTAAATTTATTCCTAGATATTTGATTCCTTTAGTTGCTATTATAAATGGAATTTTTTTTTCTGTATTTCCTATTGAGAGTGTTCATTACTAGTGTATAGAAACACTACTGATTTTTGCATGTTGCTCTTGTATCCCACCACTTTGATGAACTCATTTATTAGCTCAAGTACATTTGTCATAGTTTTTTCAGGATTTTCAAAATATAGAATCATGTCATCTGCAAATAATGAAAGTTTTACTTCTTCCTCTGTGATTTGGATGGTTTTATGTTTTTTTCTTGACTAATTGTTCTAGCTAGAATTTTTAGCACAGTGTTGAATGAAAGTTGTGACAGTGGGCATCCTCGTCTTGTTCCTGATCTTAAAGGGAAAGCTTTCAGTCTTTCACTATTGAGTACAATGTTAGTGTGGTTTTTAAATATATGCCTTTTATTATGTTGAGGAAGTTTCCTTATATTCCTGCCTTTCAAATTATTTTTATTAATAAAAGATGCTGGATTTTGTCAACTGGTTTTTCTGCATCATTGTGATCCTGTGGATCCCCCCTTTGATTTGTTAATGTGGTGTATTACATTGATTGATTTTCTTGTAATAAAGTTTTTCTTGTAATAAATTTTCTTGAACCACCTTTGCATACCTGGAATAAAGCCTATTTGATAATGTTTTTAATGTGCTATTGGATTAGATTTGCAAGTATTTTCTTGAGAATTTTTTCATCTAGGTTCATTAGAGAGATTGGTCTGTAATTTCCTTTTCTTGTAGTTTCTTTTCCTGGCTTTGATGTTAGAATGATGTTGGCATCATAGAATGAGTTAGGTAATGTTCCCTCCTCTTCAATTTTTTGGAAGAGCTTGTGCAGGATTGGTTTTAATTCTTTCTGGAATGATTGGTAGAATTCACCAGTGAAGTCATCTGGTCCTGGGTTTTTCTTTGTTGGAATATTTTTGATGACGAATTCAATCTCTTTTCTTGTCATTGGTTTCTTGAGGTCTTCTATTTCTTCTTGAGTCAGTGTAGGTTGTTCGTGTGTTTCTGGGAGGTTGTCCATTTCATCTAGGTTGTCAGATTTGTTGGCCTACAGATATTCATAGCATCCTCTTATCTTTTTTATTTCTGTTGAGGAAGCAGTTATTAACATCTCTCTCTTTTCTTTTTTTGTCAGTCTAGTTAAGGGATTGTCAATTTTATTGATCTCAAAGAATCAACTTTTGGTTTAATTTGTTCTCTTTGTTGTTTTTCTCTTCTCAATTTCATTTATTTCTGCCCTAATCTTTGATTTGGGATCAGTTTGCTGTTCTTTCCCTAGTTCCTCCAGGTGTGCAGTTAGTTCTTTGATTTTAGCTCTTTGTTCCTTTTTAATGTAGGTGTTTAGGGCCATAAATTTCCCTCTCAGCACTGCCTTCACTGCATTCCCTACATTTTTATATGCTGTGTTCCTGTTTACATTCATTTCAAGATATTTAATGATTTCTCTCGCAATTTTTTATTTGCCCCACAGATTGCCCAAGAGCATGCTGTTTAACTTCCATATATTTGTGAGTTTTCTGGTTTCCATTGTTATTGATATCCAGCTTCATTCCATTATGATCAGAGAAAGTGCTTTGTATAATTTCAATCTTTTAAATTTTATTGAGACTTGTTTTGTGGCCCAATATTTGGTCTATCCTGGAGAATGATCCATGAGCACTTGATAAGAATGTATATCCTGCTGTTTGGGGGTATAATGTTCTTTAAATATCTGTTAGGTCTATTTCATTTATCATTTTGTTCAAGTTCTTTGTTTCCTTATTGATCCTTCCTCAACTCTTTTTTGGTTACTGTATGCATGGAATATCTTTTCCCAGTCTTTCACCTTCAACCTATTTGTATTCTTGGTTCTAAGTGGAGTCTCTTGTACACAGCATATAGTAGGATCATACTTTTTTAATACATTCTGTCAACCTGTGTCTTTTAATTGGGGAGTTTAAACCCATTAACATTCAGTGTTATTATTGTAAAGGCAGTACATACTTCAACTATTAAATCCTTTGGTTCAGATATGTCATATCTTATTTTTGTCTCTCTTTTTATTCTTTCAGTTACTTTATTGATATTCTTCATTTCTACACTCTTCTTGAAGATTCTTTTTCTTGTCTTTTCTTTTCAGCCTGCAGAATTCCATTTAGTATCTCTTGTAGGGCAAGACTCTGGTGAATGACCTCTCTTAGCTTCTTTTTACGTGTGAATATTTAAAACTCCTCCTCAGTTTTGAAGTACAGTTTTGCCAGATAAAGAATTCTTAGCTGGCAAGTTTTTCTCTCTCATTACCTTAGATATATCATACCACTGCTCTTGCCTCCATGGTTTCTGATGAGAAATCCACACTTAATCTTATTGCAGTTCCTTGTAAGTGACAAATTGATTTTCTCTTGCTGCTTTCAAAATTCTCTCTTTATCTTTGGCATGTGACATTCTGATCAGTATGTGAGTCAGAGTGGGTCTATTAGGGTAATTCTGTTTGGAGTATGTTGGGCTTCTTGAATTTGTATCTTCATGTCTTTAACATTTTTTATATAATTTTTAGCCATTATTTCTTCAAATATTTTTTCTGGCCATTTTGCCATCTCTTTTCCTTTAGGACACCCATGATGTGTATATTTGTGTGCTTCATGTTGTCAATCATTTCCCTAAGACCCTGCTTTAATTTTTCTATTCTTTTCTGCATCTGTTCTTTTCTCTGTCAAATTTGGATGCTCTGTTTTCTAGCTTGCTGATCCTTTCTACTGCCTATTCAAATCTGCTGTCATTTGTCCCTAGTGTATTTTTAATTTTATCTATTGTGTCTTTCATTCCCATGAGAGCTGTTATTTTTCTTTGTTTGTTTTCAAATTTTTCTTTATGCTTATTCAGTGTCTTCTTAATATCCTTTATCTCTTTAGCCATCTCTGTGAATTGATTTAGATTTGTTTGCACATCTTAGATTAGTTGTTCCAAATTCTGTATCTCCTCCAAATTCTAAATTTGTTCCTTTGGTTTTGTCATATCATCTTGTTTCTTAGTATGTTTTGTAATTTTTTGCTGGTATCTGGGCATCTGATTTTCTTGATAAGATTACTTGTGAGGAAACTAAGATGGTGGCTAGGTGAGACAGGGCAAAAATACACCTCCATGAAAAACACTAGGTAAAAACCAGAAAGTGACCCAAAATACCTGTTACAGTGATGCGCAAGCTGGACAAGGTCTTCTAGTTCCACAGAGGCCGTATACTTGGTGAAACCGGGAGTCTGCATTCTGAAACGAATGAGTAAGCTGGCTGCGCAGCGGTCTGTGAAAGCCAGGGTTTGGCATTTGGAGACTGATCGGCTCTTTAAAAAAAAAAAGGGAAAAACCCAGGAGCGGCTGCAGCTGCGATAGTGGGAACCACGCAGTAAAACACAGCAAGAGGGGGCTGGACCAGCCTCTCAGTTTCTGGCCTGGAAGATAGCTTGCTGCAGATACCCTTGGGGCCAGGGGAAAGGAGGGGAGAGCCGGAAGCAGAAAGAAACCCCGTGGCTAGCAGCTGGCTCCCTGGAGGGCTGGATAAACTCCTGCCTGGGGCTGTGCCCACAGCCCAGAGCCCCGCCAGTTGTCCCAGAGCTGGGAAGGAGGAACTGTGTGAGGAGGGGGTGGGGTTGAGATGCCCCATTTGGCCATCTTTGTGTCAGGCTGAAAGTGCCCCAGCACAGCCTGGTGGCCCGGGGCTTCCCTTGAGGGATGATGTGCACTGGTGACATAGCACGGCATTCCCTCGGCAGAGGTCCTGGAGGATCATGGCTGGGTGGGGGGACCCATTCAGAGAACCCAGGGACACTACACAAAGTCTGGTGGTTTGTGGGACAGTGAGAGAGAGGGTCTGGGGCTGAAATGAAATGAAGGCTTAGACTCTTGCAGCGGCCTTGAATCCCCGGGAACCTGGGGGATTTGAATATCAAAACTGTCCTTCCTCCCTGGCCACCCATACACATGCCCCACATTCAGGGCAGATGGCTCCAGTAACACACCCAAACTGAGTTCTCCAACTGAACCCCACAAAAATCATTTCCCCACACACCACGGGGACAAGGTGGAGAACTGACTTGAGGGGTATAGGTGACTCACAGACACCATCTGCTGGGTAGTTAGAGAAAGTGTACACACCAAACTGTGTTTCTGAAAAATTCGATAGGTATTTTTTTTTTACAACTTGAAAGAACCTTTCAAGCAAAGCAAATGCCAAGAGGCCAAAAACAACAGAAAATCTTAATGCATATGATAAAACCAGACGATACGGAGAATCCAACTCCAAACACACAAATCAAGATATCAGAAGAGACAAAGTACCTTGCACAATTAATCAAAGAACTACAATTGATGAATGAAAACATGGCAAAGGATTTAAAGGACATCAAGAAGACCATGGCCCAGGATATAAGTGACATAAAGAAGATCCTAGAATAGCATAAAGAAGACATTGCAAGAGTAAATAAAAAAAAATAGAAGAACTTATGGAAATAAAAGAAACTGTTGGCCAAATTAAAAAGACTGGATATTCACAATACAAAACTAGAGGAAGCTGAACATCGTCTCAGTGTCCTAGAAGTCCACAGAACAGAAAATGAAAGAACAAAAGAAAGAATGGAGAAAAAAATCAAAAAAACTGAAATGGATCTCAGGGATATGACAGATAAAATAAAACATCCAAACTTAAGACTCATTGGTGTCCCAGAAGGGGAAGAGAAGGGCAGAGGTCTGGAAAGAGTATTCAAAGAAATTGTTGGGAAAAACTTTCCCAACCTTCTACACAATATAAATACACAAAGCATAAATGCCCAGCAAACTCCAAATAGAATAAATCCAAATAAACCCACTCCAAGATATATTCTGATCAGACCGTCAAATACTGAAGAGAAGGAGCAAGTTCTGAAAGCAGCAAGAGAAAAGCAATTCACCACATACAAAGGAAACAACATAAGACTAAGTAGTGACTACTCAGCAGCCACCATGGAGGTGAGAAGGCAGTGGCAGGACATATTTAAAATTCTGAGAGAGAAAAATTTCCAACCAAGAATACTTTATCCAGCAAAACTCTCCTTCAAATTTGAGGGAGAGCTGAAATGTTTCACAGACAAACAAATGCTGAGAGACTTTGCCAATAAAAGACCTGCCCTACTTCAGATTCTTAAGGGAGCCCTACCAACAGCGAAACAAAGAAAGGAGAAAGAGATATAGAGAATTTTAACAGACATATATAGTACCTTACATCCCAAATCACCAGGACACTCATTTTTTCTCCAGTGATCACAGATCTTTTTCCAGAAGGGACCATAAGCTGGGACATAAAACAAGCCTCAAGAAATCAAAAAAAAAATTGAACATATTCAAAGCACAATCTCTGACCACAATGGAATACAAATAGAAGTCAATAATTTTTGAACTGTAACTCCACTATTTGCTTCCTACATGATATAAAATACAAAAACTCTAATGACAAATCAATGGTTTTGAACTCAATGTAAAATATGTAATTTTAGACGACTGTATAAAGGTGGGGGAATGGAGGAGTATAGGAACATAGTTTATGTGTCCTATTGAAGTGAAGGTGGTATCAAAGAAAAACAAGATTGATATGGATTTAAGAGGTTAATTTTAAGCCCCACAGTAAACACAAAGAAATTATCAGAGAATGTAACCATAGAGTTTGGGTTAAGAGAAATGGGGGAAGGGGCAATGGGAAGTTAAGAAATGAGTGTAGGGTTGCTGTTTGAGGTGAAGGGAAATTTCTAGTAATGGATGATGGGAAAGAGCATTACAACATTCTAAATTTGATTAATCCCACTAATGGAAGCTAGGGAGGGGGTGGAATGGGAAGATTTAGGCTGTATATATGTCTCCACAATTTAAAAAAAAAAAAAAGACAGTCTAAATAGATGACAATTGAATGCCAAGGATGAACTTGGATGGGATTGGAGGATAGAGGACAGGTGGCTCAAAGGGACACAGTTGAGACATAAGGAACAGGAAATATAGAATGTAACCTTCGTATCATTGTTGAATCTCTTGTACTTCTTAGCTGCACTTAATGGGATTGCATAAAAGAATGTTCTTGTTCATGGGAAGTGTATACATGAATTATAGTGCATGTTCAAGGATGTGTGCAGCTAGCTCTCATATGTTCAGAAGACAGAGCAATAGATGATGGATGATAGGGAGGGAGGGAGGGAAAGAAATAGTGATGTGATAGCACATTAAGGTTGGTGGATTGAGCTATTGGGGGAGGGGAGTCAGGGTACGATAGAACTCTGGTTACGGGGTTAGTATTGTTTTGGCAACTGTTCCTATAACTTTGAATTTATTTCAAAATTAAAAAAAAAAAGCTTTAACTGTAAAAAAAATTACTCTTGATAAAATTTTCTAAAATTTTGTTGTTGATTGGGTTCATGTTAAAGCTCTTCTTTGGCACTGTTCATCAGTATTTCCCAGCCAAAATAGGACCAGAGTCCAAAACAGAGGGTGCAGACCAGTTCCAAAGGGCCCTGGGAGAGGGTCAGGAAAGCAGCTTCCCAAGATTGCACTTTCCCAGACTACCCAGTAGATGGCACTTGTCAGCAACCTATTGCCCATAATACTACAGAGGTAAGTTATTTTTTAGCCATCTGGCCCCTCTACTTCTTAGGCAGGTGGATGCAATGGCCCCATTGTCACTGTGGGCACCTGTCTGGAAAGGCCCAAAGCTGCAGGACCCAGAGGACCAGTTTGCCAGCTGATAGTTGGATCAGAACTGTGCTGTTTTCCCCCATTGTTCCTGGGTGGGAGGGCTTCCTTGACTCTCCCAGTCTGCAGCTGCCCTCTGGGCATGATCTGAGCTGGCCAGAAACTACTGACCTCAAGGGTGGAGGATGGGAACTGGAAGCTATGGCCAATCACGTCACTCACAGCAGTTTCTCAGTCTGTGGGAGCTATCACCATGAGTGTTTTTCTAACCACAAGTTGGATCAGAACTGTGCCACACACCCTCTCTGTTCCTGGGTGGGTGGATGTGCGAGTTTGAATGTGTTATGACCCCCAAACATCATTATCTTTGATGTAATCTTGTGTGGGCAGACCCGTCAGTGTTAATTAGATTGTAATTCTTTGAGTGTTTCCATGGAGATGTGCCCCACCCAACTGTGGGTGATGACTCTGGATAATTTCCATTCAGGGTGGGTCTGAATTAAATTACTGGAGCACTATATAAGATCAGACAGAAGGAGCAAGCTGCTACAGCCAAGAGGGACACTTTGAGGAAAGCACAGGAGCTGCAGATGAGAGACATTTTGAAGACAGTCATTGAAAGCAGACTCATGCTCTAGAGAAGCTAAGAGAGGACAAATCCCCCAAGTGCAACTAAGAGTGACATTTTTGAAGAACTGCAGCCTAGGGAGGAACATCCTGGGAGAAAGCCATTTTGAAACCAGAACTTTGGAGAAGACACCAGTCACATGCCTTCCCAGCTAACAGAGGTTTTCAGGACACCATTGGCCATCCTCCAGTGAAGGTACCTGATTGCTGATGTGTTACCTTGGATACTTTATGGCCTTAAGACTGTAACTGTGTAACCAAATAAACCCCCTTTTATAAAAGCCAATCCTTCTCTGGTGTTTTGCATTCTGGCAGCATTAGCAAACTACAACAGATTTTGGTAACAGGAGTGGGGTGCTTTTGCTGCTGAGTTTGCAAACAACAAACATGTTGGAATGGCTTTTTAAATGGATACGGGGAAGATTCTGGAAGACTTGTGAGGAGTTTGATAGAAAAGGCCTAAACTGCTTTGAAGAGACTGTTTGTGGAAATATGGACTCTAATGATACTTCTGACGAGGCCTTGAATAAAAATGATGAATGTGTTGCTGCGAATTGGAAAAAAGGTGATCCTTGTTTTAAAGCAGCAGAGAATTTGGCAAAATTGATCCCTGGTGTCAGATGGAAGGAAGAATTTGAAAGTGACAACCTGGAATACTTAGCTGAGGAGATCTCCAGACTATGTGTGGAGGATGTACCCTGGCTTCTCCTTGCAGCTTATAATAAAATGCAAGTGGAGAGAGATAAACTTAGAACTGAACTCTTGGGTTCAAAGAAACCAGAAGATGGCTTGGAAAATTATGGGCTTCCAGGGGGTGGAATCCCAGAAGCTACAGCCCAATGTGAGGATGTAACCAAACATGGAACCCAGCCACCATCTCAGTACAAGCCAAGATTGGAAAAGGATTTAAGCAGAAAGGATTTGTGGAAATTCCTATTGTCTGATGTCTTTGACTCCTGTGTGCTTCATGCAAAGCCAACAGAATTTTTGTGAGGTCTTTATAGACAGAGCCACTGCTGGTTGGGAATGGAGGAGAAAGACAAGGAACAAATTGAAGGAAAAATTTCTTCAAAGACAGAGCCATGAAGGTTGAGGTCTAGATTCAAGAGGTCTCAGGCTGGGAGAGTTGAGTGGCCCACATGCATGGAAAGGGTGAGTTTGCCCCAGAGGTCGAGGGTGGGCCTTCTGCCTTGATGCTCAGGAAATGTTCTGACACCCCAAGACCCAAAGAGGGTGAAGCAAATTTCCAGGGAATAGTGGAGAGCCTGGCTGCCACCCCACTGTTCTGAAGGGGTTGAGCATGTGTGCTGGAGATGGAAGGGAATCTAGGTGCTGCCCCGATGTTTGAGGAGGGTGGGACCAAGAAGGTGGTCTCCCCAGTGTGTGGATAAGTTGGAGAACTCATCCCAGCATTTGGAGAGGAAAGGGCTGCCAAAAAGGCTCTTGGGAAGGGTTAGACTCCCACTCTCTCAAGCCCCAAGGATGCAACGCTGTTCTGTAAATGACTCTCAGACTTTGAAATCTAATGAAGTTTGCCCTGCAGGTTTTAGGAAATGTTTTGGTCCCTTAAACCCTGCTTTTCTTACTGTTTCTCCTTACGGCAACGGGAATGTTTAATCTATGACTGTCCCTCATTTGGATATAGGAAGCAGATAACTTGTTCTAAGTTTCACAGGTACAGAGCCTGGGAGGAATTTTTCTTTGGGACAGACCATGTCTGTAAATGATTTTGATGGGATCTTGTACCCAACTAATGTTACTGAAATGATTTAAGTTTTTGTGATATTATGAGGGGATGAATATATTTTGTATTTGGGAATAATATGTTTTTCTGGGGTCCAGGGGGTGGAATGTGCCAGTTTGAATGTATTATGTCCCCCAGAAAAAGATTTATTCTTTGATGCAGTCTTGTGGGGCTGATTGGTTAACCTTTTTGATTAGGGTGTGACCTTTTGAGTGGATGCTTCCATGGAGAGATGACCCACACAACTGTGGGTGGTAACTTTGATTGGATAATTTCCACGGAGGTGTTATCCCACCCATTCAAGGTGGGTCTGAATTAAATCATGGAGCCATATAAATGAGCTGCCAAACAGAAGGAACTCAGTGCAGCTGTGAGTGACATTTTGAAGAGGAGTTACAGCCAAGAGGGACACTTTCAAGAATGCACAGAAGCTGAGAGTAGCTGTAGATGAGAGACTGTTTGAAGATGGCTGTTGAAAGCAGATTCTTGCTCCAGAGAAGCTAAGAGAGCACAAACACCCCAAAAGCAACTAAGAGTGACATTTTTGAGGACTGATGCCTAGAGAGGAATGTCCTGGGAGAAAGCCATTTTGAAACCAGAACTTTGGAGCAGATGCCAGCCACATGCCTTCCCAGCTAACAAAAGTTTTCCAAATACCATTTGCCATCCTCCAGTGAAGGTACCCAGTTGTGATATGTTACCTTGGACACTGTATATGGCCTTAAAACTGTAACTGTGTAACCAAATAAATCCCCTTTATAAAGGCCAGTCCATTTCTGGTGTTTTGCATTCTGGCAGCATTACCAAACTAGAACAGTGGGCTTCCTTGACTCTGTCAGTCCACAGCAGCCAGCCAGTCTGGAACTGGGCTGACCAGAAGTTGTTAGCCTCAAGAGTGGTGATGGCTGAGGAACTATGGCCAAGTAAGATGCTCACTTCAGGTTTCCAATCATGATTTCTCTGTCTGTAGAATTAATGGTGCCATGGATGCCATGGGCACCTGTCAAAAATGGCCAAAGGTGTGGGACCCAGAGGTCCAATTTCACCAACCAGCAGTTGGGTCAGAACTGTGCCATGTGCCCCTCTGTTTATGATGAGAAAGCTTCCCTAATTCTCCCACTCCACAGCAACCAGCTGGGTGAGAATTTGTCTGCCATTCAATTACCTTTTAATGAAATTTAAATAATAATAAAACATTGTTCATATTTACCTATGTGGGTACTATTCCATGCTTTTCATTCCTCTGTGTAGATCTCGATATCTATCTTGAGCTGATTTCCTTCTCTCTGAAGGACTTCTTTTCACCATATTTTTTGTAGTGCAGGTATGCTAGTAATAAAATCTTTCAGATTTTCTCCATCTTAAATGTCCTTATTTCACCTTTGTTTTTTTTAAACTTTTTTTTTATTGAGATTGTTCACATTCCATAGAATTATCCAAAGATTCAAAGTGTACAATCAATTGCCCATGGTACCATCATAGAGCTGTACATCTATCACCACAATTGTTTTAATTCTTAGAACATTGTCATTACTCCACAAAACAAATAAAGACAAAAGGAAACTTAAATCCTCCCATACACCTAACCACCCCCCTCCATTATTGACTCATAGTATTGATATAGTACATGTATTAGTTAGGGTTCTCTAGGGAAACAGAATCAACAAGAGATATCCATAAATATAAGATTTATAAAAGTGTCTCAAGCAACTGTGGGTATGCATGAGTCCAAATTCTATAGGGTAGGCAGCAGATTGGCAACTCCAATGAAGATGTTCAATGAACTATGCAGGCAATGAACTGGCAACTCTGATGAACGTGTTTGATGAACTCCTCAGGCAACGAACTGGCAACTCTGATGAACTCCTCAGGAAATGCTTCACTGGTCAGCTGAAGAAGAAGAAGAAGGTCCTTGATCTATCTCACTTATAAGTCTTCAACTGGTTGGATTAAATCCGGCTGATTGAATTCTCTCATTGTGGAAGACATGCCCTTCATTGATGTAATTAGTCACTGCTGCAGCCAACTGACTGATGATTTAAAAAACCAGCCTTCTGGTTTATTAACCAGCCACAAATGTCCTTGCAGTAATGGTTAGGCCAGTGCTTGCTTGACCAGACACCTGGGTACCATCACCTGGCCAAGTTGACACATGAACCTAACCATCACAGTCCACCCCTTGTCAACTTGGCAGTTATACACATCACCTTAAACAATACTTTATCTCTAAGCAGAGAACAGTAACAGGCATGTATTTTGCCCAACAATATTCTGCTGTCCTGTGTACAACCAGAAATGCACTAAATCTCTCCAGAATAGGTGGCAAGTCCTTGGGTGACATTAAATCTTAAAATTGATTTCCTTTAATTTAAATACTGCAAAATGAACAATACAGCTTATGTCATATGATAAGGGAATAAGACAGAGAAGAAAGCAAAGAAATTTGCTTTACAGACAAATATAAACATACTAATAACAAAACAAGGAGGAAATATTCATGCCATCATAGTCCTCATTTCTGTAACTGGTCATGTGGCCATAGTTCATATTTATCACTACCTTATTCCACGACCCATTCCATGTTCCCTTTACCCTCAGCAAGCACTTAAGCTGGCCATGGTTCTTTGCCTGGTGGGGTGATCCAAACCCTCATTCCTGAAGTGTCTTGGATATTGGTAGTCCTGCCTGGATTGGGTTGTTGCAGTTTTCCATTGACTTTAATCACAGGGCATGGTAGTACTAAGAGATGCCCTAGGTGATCTCCTGTATTCCAGGAAAACTCTTCTTTACTTCCATTGTGTAGTTTCAGTCCTATTTTCCCTTGATAGTCAGTATCAATCACCCCAGCCAGTACAGTAATCCCTTTCTGCCTGTTGATTCAGGGGCATAAGAAGCCCAAAGTGGCCAGATGGCAGTCTTAACTTCCAGTTCAATGGAATTATTGTTGTGTTTCCTGGTGAAAGGACTCCTTTTGGAACAAAATCTTGTAGACCAGCAGACCTTAAGCTTGCAGGGATAGGAAGCAAAAATTTACCTAGCGGATCACTAGGAGTGATAGTGAGTGGTGCCACTCCTGTTTCCACCCCTTGATTCCTGGACCCATGAATCCTGGCTATGGAAGAAACCATAGAGTGGACGCTGATTCAGAGCATACACAGCCTCCTGGAGAACACTGCCCCAGCGCTGCAAGGTATTGCCACCTAGTAGGTACCGTAGTTGAGTCTTCAACAGGCCATTCCACCGTTCTATCAACCCAGCCACCTCTGGATAATGGGGAATATGGTAAGACCGTGTGACCATTCCCTCACTTCATTTGCTGTGAAGTGGGTTCCTTGGTCAGAAGCAATGCTGTGTGTAATACCATGACAGTGGATAAGGCATTCTGTAAGTCCACAGATGGTAGTTTTGGCAGAAGCATGTCATGCAGGGAAGGCAAACCCGTATCCAGAGTATGTGTCTATTCCAGTAAGAACAAATCATTGCCCCTTCCATGATGGAAGTGGTCCAATGTAATCAACCTGATCACCTTGGGGAATGGTGCCATATCAGGGACTGAGTGTGGGTCTCTGCTGTTGGCAGATTGGGCAATCAGCAGGGGCTGTGGCCAGGTCAGCCTTGGTGAGTGGAAGTCCATGTTGCTGAGCCCATGCATAACCTCCATCCCTACCACCATGACCACTTTGTTCATGAGCCCATTAGGCAATGACAGGAGTGGCTGGGGAAAGAGGCTGATTGGTACCCACCAAGTGGCTCATTTTATCCACTTGGTTATTGAAATCTTCTGCTGAAGTCACCCTCTGGTGAGTATTCACATGGGACACAAATATCTTTATGTTCTTTTCCCACTCAGAAAGGTCTATCCACATAACCTCTTCCCCAGACTTCTTTGTAACCAATTTCCCAATCATGTTCCTTCCAAGTCTCTGATCATCCAGCCAAACCATTAGCAACAGCCCATGAATCAGTACACAAACACACCTCTGGCCAGTTTTCCTTCCAAGCAAAGTGAACAACCAGGTTCACTGCTTGAAGTTCCACCCACTAGGAGGATTTCCCTCACCACTGTCCTTCAGGGACATCCCAGAAAGAGAGTGCAGTGCTGCAGCTGTCCACTTTCAGTTGTGCCTACATATCGTGCAGAACCATCTGTAAACCAGGCCTGAGTTTTCTCTTCCTCAGTCAACTGATTGTAAGGAACTCCCCAAGATGCCATAGCTATGGGCTGGGAAAGAGAAGGTAAGATGGCAGGATTGGGGTCCATGGGCATTTGGGCCATTTCCTCATGTAACTTACTTGTGCCTTCAGGACCTGCTTGAGCTCTATCTCCTATATACTATTTCCATTTTATGATGGGGTGCTGCTGTTCATGTCCAACTTCATGGCTTGGTGCATCAGAAAACACCCAGCTCATGATAGGTAACTCAGGTCTCATGGTAACTTGGTGGCCCATGGTTAAGTGTTCTGTCTCTACTAAGGCCCAGTAGCAGGCCAACAGCTGTTTCTCAGATGGAGAGTAGTTATCTGCAGAGTAAACTTTACTCCAAAATCCTAAGGGCCTGCATTGTGATTCTCCTTTAGGAGCCTGCCAAAGGCTCCACACAGCATCTCTATTTGCCACTGACACTTCCAGCATGATTGGATCAGCTGGATCATATGGTCCAAGTGGCAGAGCAGCTTGCACAGCAGCCTGGACCTGTTACAGAGCCTTATCTTGTTTCAGTCCCCACTCAAAACTAGAAGCCCTTCTGGTCACTCAGTAAATGGGCCAGAGTAGCACAACCAAAAGAGGAATATGATATCTCCAAAATCCAAAAGGCCAATTAAGTGTTGTGCCTCTTTTTTGGTCATAGGAGGAGCCAGATGCAACAGCTTATCCTTCACCTTAGAAAGCATATCATGATATGCCCCACACCACTAGACACCTAGCAATTTTACTGAGGTGGAAGGCCCCTGTATTTTTGTTGGATTTATCTCCCATCCTCTGCCATAAAAATACCTTACCAACAAATCTAGAGTAGTTGCTACTTTTTGCTCACTAGGGCCAATCAACATGATATCATCAATATAACGGACCAGTGTGATGTCTTGTGGGAGGGAGAAATGATCAAGTTCCCTGTGGACAATATTATGACATAGGGCTGGAGGGTTGATATACCCCTGAGGTAGCACAATGAATGTAAACTGCTGGCCTTGACAACTGAATTCAAACTGTTTCTGGTGGTCCTTACTAACAATTGAGAAAAAAGCATTTGCCAGATCAGTAGCTACATACCAGGTACCAGGGGATGTGCTGATTTGCTCAAGCAATGATACCACATCTGGAGCAGCAGCTGCAATTGGAGTCACCACCTGGTTAAGCTTACAATAATCCATTGTCATCCTCCAAGAACCATTTGTTTTCTGCACAGGCCAAATAGGAGTGTTGAATGGGGATGTGGTGGGAATCACCACCCCTCCATCCTTCAAGTCCTTAAGACTGGCATTAATTTCTGCAGTCCCTCCAGGAATCCAGTATTGCTTCTGGTTTACTATTTTGCTAGGCAGGGGCAGTTCCCACCATAACAGCCCTCACTCCATGACTCAGGGAACCAATGTGAGGATTCTGCCAGTTGCTGAGTATGTCTGTTCCAATTATGCATTCCAGAACTGGGGAAATAACCCCAGAATGGGTCCAGGGACAAACTGGACCCACTGTGAGATGGACCTGAGCTAAAACTCTATCGATCACCTGACCTCCATAAGCCTGATGAGTTGGGTCTCCTGGAATTAATGTCACTTCTGAACCAGTGTCTAATAATCCCCAAAATATCTGATAATTTCCTTTTCCCTAATGTACAGTTACCCTGGTAAAAGGCTGTAGGGTCCCCTGGGGAAGGCTGGGAGGAAGATTAACAGTATAAATTTTTGGCAGTGCAACAGGGTCCTTCCCCAAGGGTTCCCAGCCTCCCTTCATTCAAGGGGCTCTGGATCTGTAAACTGTTTCAAGTCTGGGAATTTATTAAGGGGCCATGACTCTCTGTTTTGTAATTCAAGGGAGACTTTTGCTCACTTGACCTAAAATTCTTCTGCTTATACAGCTTAAACAAGAATTTAGTAGACTGCCCATCAATTTTACTGCTAGGTACTCCATGGTCTGCTAGCCGATGCCATAAGACTCTGTGAGCCAGATTATTTTGACTGCTGCCTTGAGCCTGTTTTCCATTATAATAGCCATGCCCACATTATCTTTAATGATTAACTACTGCCACGTGACTTCTGCCGACTCAGAATCCAATTATCCCCACTGTGTTTAAGGATTCCAGCTCAGTGATAGTTCCCACAGTAATACCTGACCTACAGAGAAGGGTGACTACAGATATCTTCAGGGATGATGGAGCTAGTCTCACAAATCTATTCCTCACAGTCCTGGTAAAAGGTATGTCCTCTGGACATTCCAGGGATGTGTGAGCAGATCTTCCCCGATAAATCAACCCTAACATTCCAATCTCTCTAAGCCTTTGAATCCTCTCCTCCACATTATACCAGGGCAGTTCTCACATTTTGACCTCAGCTGGTGCCAGCTACCTTTTGAACCACCCAATCAAACTCTTAAAGCCCTTTTTAACCCCTCAAGCTGCAAAATTGAATGCAGAATCTGCTTAGTGGACCCATATCAGTAAATTCAGACTGATCCAACTTTATATCCCTTCCACCATTATCCCACACCTTTAATATCCATTCCCACACATATTCCCCTGATTTCTGTCTGTATAAATTGGAAAACTCATACAGTTCTTTTGGAGTATAACATACTTCCTCATGGGTCACACTTTGTACCTCACCCTTCGGGGCCTGTTGGGGCTTTAGTCTAGTTATAGGTCTTGAAGCAAAGACTGGTGGTTGGGGTGGGTCATGAAAAGAATTAGAAGTATCCCTCAAGCCATTTACCTCAGGACATTCTGTTGCAGTTTCATCTTGTGAAACAGGATTAATCTCTCCAGACATAGGAGTGAAGGCTGCTTCCTCAGGGGAGGTGATTACAGGTTTGGTAGGCACTGAAAGGTTAATCTCTTTCGGTGGAGGTTGGATGGCAGGCTCCTTAGGGCAGACTGGAGGTGGGCAAGCTGTTTCCACAGGGCAGACTGGAGGTTGGGGAAGCTGTTTCCTCAGGACAGAACACTACAGGTATATCTAACAAAGACTCAGCAGAATCCAGGATTCCAATGTCTTCACTGCCATTATTATCAATCCATATGTCCCCATCCCAAGTTTCAGGATCCCATTCTTTTCCAATCAGTGCCTTTACTTTAACAGCAGACACCCTGCTAGGTTGAGATTTTAGTTTACACTGTAAATCTGCTACTTGCACAATGAGACTCTGGGTCTGGTTTTCAGAAATCTCAAGTCTGCAGCCACAGGAAATAAGATTTTCTTTCAGGGCGCACATAGAAACCATTACATCTGCCATACGGTGCTTAAGTTTTAAATTTGAAGTATGTAGCTCATTCCTTTCTCTTATAACTTTATTCAGCATAGCTAAGCGCAACCAGCCAACATCATTATACCTCTTAATTCTGCAAAACTCTGTGAAGGTGTCAAAAACACTGTCACCCAGAGCCTTGCTTCACACAAGACTATGATTAGGAGAACCAAACAGTGCTATTTTGCGTATCTCCTTTGCCAACTCATGCCATGGACTGTCAGTGCCTTCTTGATTATTGGAAATAGAGTCATTAGTGCCTTTGAATCTAATCAGAGTAGAAAATAAATGGTAAAAGCCCATTTTAAGATTCTGTTTCTCAAGAACCTCTCCTGGTACCAAGTTGTATTAGTTAGGGTTCTCTAGGGAAACAGAATCAATGAGAGGCATCTATGAATATAAGATAAAAGTGACTCATGCAACTGTGGGTATGCATGAGTCCAAATTCTGTAGGGCAGTCAGCAAACTATCAACTCCAATGAAGATATCTGATGAACTCCTCAGGAAACAAACTGGCAACTTCGACGAACTCCTCAGGAAATGAACTGGGAACTTCGACGAACGTGTTTGATGAACTCCTCAGGAAACAAACTGGCAACTTTGATGAACTCCTCAGGAAATGCTTCACTGGTCAGCCAAAGAAGAAGTGGAGGTCCTCTATCTGTCTCACTTATAAGTCTTCAACTGATTAATTGGATTAAATCCAGCCAATTGCATTCTCTCATTGTGGAAGACATGCCCTTCAGTGAGTCATCAGGCACAGCTGCAGCCAATTGACTGATAATTTAATAAACCAGCCTGTTGGTTTATTAACCAGCCACAAACATTCTCATAGCAATTGTTAGGCCAGTGCTTGCTTGACCAGACAGCTGGGTACTATCACCTGGCCAAATTGACGCATGAATGTAACCATCACACATAACCAAGGAGGCCAGATGCCTAGACAACAAAAAACTACAACCTACACTAGGAGGGGTGAAGTTATGGCCCAGTCAAAGGACGAAACTTACACTTCAACTGAGATACAGGAATTTAGACAACTAGTGATGGATCAATTCAGTAAGCTTAGGGAAGATATGGCAAAAATGATGAAGTGTATAATGAAAACACTGGGCATACATAAGGTAGAAATTGAAAGTTTGAAAAAACAACAGACAGAATCTATGGAAAAGAAAGGTACAACACACGAGATGAAGGACACAATGGAGACATACAATAGCAGATCTCAAGAGGCAGAGGAAGACATTCAGGAACTGGAGAACAAGCCACCTGAAAGCACACACACAAAAGAACAGGTAGAGAAAAGAATGGAAAACTACGAGCAACATTTCTAGGAACTTAGGGACAAAATGAAATGCAGGAATGTACATGTCATTGGTGTCCCAGAAGGAGAAGAGAAGGGAAAGGGGGCAGAAGCAATAATAGAGGAACTAATCAATGAAAATTTCCCATCTCTTATGAAAGACATAAAATTACAGATTCCAGAAGCACAGCGTACCCCAAACAGAATAGATCTGAATAGGCCTACACCAAGACACTTAATAATCAGATTATGAAATGTCAAAGATAAAAAGAGAATCCTGAAAGCTGCAAGAGAATAGTCGTCCATCACACCCAAAGGAAGCTTGATAAGACTATGTGCAGATTTCTTAACAGAAACCATGGAGGCAAGAAGGAAGTGGGGTGATATATTTAAGACAGTGAAAGAGAAAAACCGCCAACCAAGAATCTTATATTTGGCAAAACTGTCCTTCAAATATGAGGGAGAGTTTAAAATATTCTCAAACAATGACAGAGTTTGTGAATAAGATACCTGCTCTATAGGAAACACTAAAGGAAGCACTGTAGACAGAAAGGAAAAGACAGGAGTAAGAGTTTTGGAACACAATTTTGGGAGATAGTAGCAGAGCAATGTAAGTACACTGAACAAAGATGACTGTGAGTATGGTTGAAATAGGAAGATTAGGACCATGTGGGACACCAGAAGGAAACAGGAAAGATAAAGATCTAGGACTGTATAACTCAGTGAAACCTAGGATGCTCAACAATTGTGATAAAAGCTACAAATCTGTTTTTACATGAGGTAGAACAAATGAATGTCAACATTGCAAGTTGTGAAAAATGGGGTGGGATTGGGGGAAAATACAATCAATGCACACTAGAGACTACAGTTAACAGAAACATTGTATTATGCTTCCTTTAATATAACATAGGCAATATACCAAAGCTAAATGCTTATGGCTGGGGGGACATAGGGGAAGGGCATGGGACTCTTGGCATTGGCGATGTTGTCTGACTCTTTATTCTACTTCAGTTAATGCTATCTTTCCTCTTGTTGCTTCCTAGCTGTCATGTTTTGTTTTGTTTTGTTTTCTTTTTTTCCTCTCTTTGTTTTTTTCTTTTTCTCCTGTCTCCCTACCTTCTTCGACTCTTCCTCCTCCTTTGTGGAAGAAATGGGGAAGTCCTTATATAGATAATGGTGATGGTGGTGAATACATAAATACGTGACTATACAGGGAACCATCAATTATTTACTTAGGATGGAATGTACGGTGTGGGAACAAAACTGTCTTAAAAAAATGGGTTGATGAAGAAACCTTGAGGGCAGTATATTGAGTGAAATAGACTCGTGAGGACAAATATTGCAGGGTCTCACTGATATGAACTAATTATAATACATAAACTCATAGACATGAAATGTAAGTTATCAGGATATAGAATGAGGCTAAAAAATGGGGAGTGGTTGCTTCTTATGAGCAGAATGTTCAACTAGGGTGAACTTCAACATTTGGAAACGGACAGAGGTGATGGTAGCACTTTGTGGGAATAACTAACAGTGCTGAATGGTGCATGAATGTGGTGGAAAGGGGAAGCTCAGAGTCACGTATATCACCAGAAGGAAAGTTGGAGGTTAAAAGATGGGAATGTATAAAACAGTGAATCTTGTGGCGGACAATGTTCGTGATTAACTGTACAAATATTAGAAATCTCTCTCATGATATAGAACAAATGTATGACACTATAACTAGAAGTTAATAATAGAGGGGCATATAGGAAAAAATATATACCTATTGCAAACTATATACTACAGTTAGTAGTATTTTAACATTCTTTCATCAACAGTAACAAATGTCCTATACCAATTGTTCTAGTTTGCTAATGCTGCAGAATGCAAAACACCAGAGATGGATAGGCTTTTATAAAACGGGGGTTTATTTAGCTACACAGTTACAGTCTTAAGGCCACAAAGCATCCAAGGTAACACCTCAGCAATCGGGTACCTTCACCAGAGGATGGCCAATGGCGTCCGGAAAACCTCTTTTAGCTAGGAAGGCAGCTGGCGTCTGCTCCAAAGCTCTGGCCTCAAAACAGCTTTCTCCCAGGACACTCCTCTCTAGCAAGCTTGCTCCTCTTCAAAACATCACTCACAGTTGCACTCCATCTCCTCCCCCCGAGTCAGCTCATTTATATAGCTCCACCGATCAAGGCCCACCCTGAATGGGCGGGGCCACACCTCCATGGGAACAGCTCATCAGGATCATTACCCACAGCTGGGTGGGGCACATTCCAAGCAAATCTCTGCCATCACCAAAACGTCTGCCCCACAAAACTACAAAGACAATGGCATTTGGGGGACACAATACATTCAAACCGGCACACCAATACTATGAATCAGTAACAGAGGGGGTGTGATTAGGGTTATGGGAGTGTTTGAGTTTCCTTTTTTTTATGTGTCTTTTTTTCTGGAGTAATGAAAATGTTCTAAAAATTGAAAAAAAAAATTAACTGTGGTGATGGATGCACAGTTGTATGATGGTACCATGATTGGTCACTTTGGATAATTGTATGGTATGTGAACAATCTCAATTAAAAAAAATGGGGAAGAAAAGGGAGTGCAAACAGATCTATATGTAGTGGTTAGTGACGTGGATTCTGGAGCCAGATCACTTGGATTTACCACTTACTATTTTAGTGACTTTGGAAAAATTAATTCCTCTCATCTATAAAATGAAAATAATATTCCTACCTCATCGGCCATGTGAGGAAAACAAATAATGATTAGGTAATATTTGTAAATCGCTTAGAACAGTGCCTGACTGCATATATTATCTACCAAATAAAATAAATACTATCTCTTTCCAGGAAATCTCATTCATATCCATGTCCTCAATTTCCATTTATAAACAATTGTGCGAAAAAATTCTAAATTTAAAAATATTTTGAGTCAGCCTTGCCTAAAAAATTACCAAAAAACATATATATCTTGCGATGGTATTCAATGAAGCCGTGGGAGAAAAAAGATCCTTTTCTTTCAGGCACATAATTTCCCAAGCATTAGATTAGAAATTTACCCTTCTCAGCAAGATAAGGAAGAGAGAGTTTGAGAATATTTATGTTCTGGTAACTTTAGGAACCAAAGGAACAAAGAACCCAAGGGACAAAGACAGATGGAGAAAAGGTCTCATTTAAATTTAGATTTGTGCAGCCTGTTTCTTATGCTCACTAAGAAGGAGCAAGAAGCTTCCTGAGATAGCTACAGTTCTTCCTGAGCTATTCAATAAAAAGTTCTTGGAGGATGTGACACACAAATTCTCCAACTGTCAATTTCAACCATTACTCATGAAAAATATTCAATCTGTGGAATATGCTTGTTGTGGGACATGGCATTTGCTCACTTAAATGAACTGTGTTAATGGAACCCATTACTCTATATGAGAGTTTGTTTTTTGTTTTGTTCATGATTATGCAAGTAAAATAAAAATGGTGGTTCCAACAGATTTCAACCCAAATCCAATGCAAAGCCTGTTTTCTTCCACAATGATGACTCACAAATTGAAATCTCCAACTTGAGACTCTTCCTTTGCTGTTCCCCAGGCCCAGCTTTGCTTCCTCCTCCATTCTTCCGCTCTCAGTGAGTTTCACATTTTGAAGGAAACTTTCTTGGATCTCACAGTCTATGTTATGTTCTTTTGTTTTACACTTTCCTAAAGCAACATCCCTTTCCTTCTGTGCACATGTCGCAGTTTGTAATTATACTTTATTGTTCACTTTTAAAAATATATAAATGTCTATTTGCCTTCTAGACTTAATCTACCAAAGTAGTTCCTCAGAAGTGCTGTAGAACAAAACTACAGCACAATACCAGTCTGGGTACACAGGTGAGATATCAACTAAAGATATGAATGTGAAAGTCATTAGCGTTTAGTGTTTAAATACAAGAGAATGGATGAGATCACCCATCCCAAAGAGAAATCGGAGAAAGTTTGAAATAAAGCCTTGAGGATCTCTACCATTTATTTGTTATCAAGCAGAAGATTCTGGTAATGATACATAAAAGGAACGGTCAGAGAGCTAAAACTAAATCTAGGAGAACTTATTTTATCAAGATAACCAAGAAAAGAGATGCTCTAAGAAGGAGGGAGTGGTCAACTGTGGTAATTGCATCTGAAAAATAAATTAAGATGAGCACAGAAATGTTACTACTGAGTTTGGCAGCATCAAGTCACTTGTGAATTTGAGAAGAACAGTTTAGGGGGAGAGGGCAGGAAGTTAGGTTAGAGTGGATTGGGGCAAAGGAGGTGAGCAAGTGGAGGCAGCTTGTCTAGGAAACATGTTCAAGAAGCTTGACTGGGAAGGAAAGCAGAAAAATGGGAACTAGACAGGAATGAAGCATCAAGGAAGTTTTTATTATTTTTTGTGGAGATTACTCGAATATGTATGTATGTATGTATGTATGAGAAATATCCAGCCGAATGAGAGACTGGTTATTCAGTGAAGAGAAAGAATAATGAGAGGAGAGGACCGCTTAGTAGGTGCCTGGTAAGAAATCATTGCTAGTCATATGCTGTCATTATTCTTTAACTTATCCTTAGGTAACAAGATTAAGAGATAATGACATAGTGATGAGCATGACCTTATATATAGTACATTCTATATTGCAGTCCAGGAGGGATCATACAAGCCATGTCAAGTCACTCTGAACAGATTTTCAAGAAATCCTACCTTCTTAGTTTCCAGCACTACTGGCATTTTGAGCCAGATGATCCTGTGCTGTGGGGGACTGTTTTGTGCATTGTAGGATGTTTAGCACAATCCCTAACCTCTCCCTCCCCACCTAGATACTAGTAGTACCCACTCCCTCGGTAGTGACAATCGAAATGTTTCCAGATATTGCTAAATGTACCCTAGAGGGAAAAATTGCCCTGTTAAGAACCAGGGAATTATTCAAATCTATGAAAGTATAATAAAAAAAAATCAGCCGAGTAAATATTGACAAATATTAATGGTGTTTTCACCTTATGCTATGGTGGAAAATTATTCATAAACCTGTTATATAAACCTATTGTGCTATACATACATGTTAATATTTTTTTAACTCCTAAAGAAACACTGAAATATAATTTTTAACATTTTAAGGAGAAAGGATCATGAAAGAAAAACAAACCTAATATTTGTTTGGTATGAATTGACCTTAGGGTAATGGCAGGGAAAGGCATTTGTTTGGTGCACCTAAGTTTTACATTTTGTAAACCTGATTAAAAAATTTTTATTTTTTTTCACTTGTTCTTTGTATAAAACAAAACAGACAAAAAGCAGACACACTAGAAGAAGAAAATAAAATAATACATCAGTTACATTTTTGTTGCATATGCTTTTGGACTTCATGTGCATTCATTCATTAACTATTCAGTAATTCAGTAACTATTGCACATCTCTGAGAAAGGGTAGTTACTGGACAGTCAAGGGAGACTTGTTTTTAATAGGAGAGATTTGAGCTTATATTTTAAAGCTAGTTGAAAAACAGCAAAGTAAATAATCAGGAGTGTGAGGTTTCTGAGGAGAGAACAGGTTATAAAAATGAAATCCAATATACAAGTGTATTTTTTGCTTTACATGTATGTGTGCCTCTTACTGTCTACATATATATGTATCTTAAATGTATCTACATGTATGTTTCTTACTGTATCTATGTATCTTACTGTATCTACGTTTCTCTCTGTGTGCACTACTTTGGAACATACTTTTTCACTTACTCCTTTGTGATTACGTCCCGTTATTATTCCTCCACATTATTTTTATAGTATCCTAATGCATGCCAACTCAATTTTTAAGCCACTTTGTAAAGTTGAACATTTTGTTGTTTTACAATTTTTCATTGTCAATACTGCGACCTAACATCTTGATAGTGAAATATATGTAGATACCCAGGATTATTTCCTGAGCAGATATTCGTGCAAGTGGAATTGCTGAGTCAAAGGGTCTGCAAAATTTGGTGGGTAACAAATCGCTTTTAAATCTCAACACCCCTCAAGTAGGCATTCCTCAGGAAAACGAGAAAGCAGAGAAGTTATATAACGGGCCCAAGGTCAAAAAGAATTAGCAAGTGGTCGAATTCAAAAGCTGCGCGGGTTCACGATGCTGCGGCAGTGGCAGAATTTGCGGTTTAGGCAATTTTGCGTGCGTGTGTTTCAGTAGTGGAGGGGTGGGCGGGAGGAAACTTCTGTTGCAGCAAAGGAGGAGGAGGAGGGGAGGGGACCAAGTCAGACTGCAGCCTGCCGCGGCGAGAAAAGGTGGGCTCCGCGGACGCCTCCCCCCCCCCCCCACCTAACTACTCTGCTAGGCGTCTCGAAGGCAGTGCCCTCCCAGGAGGTCCGGCGGGTAGGTGCATGCTGCGTCCCAGCGGTTGCCAAGAGCTGGCCGGGTGTGCGGAGTACGTTGCTAGGGCCTCCATCTTGGGGCTGCTGACTGCCGCGCCCCCGGAAGGGGATGCAGAGTGGAGCATTCACTTCCGGTTTGGGGCCTGCAGTAGCGGCGGCGGCGGCGGCGGTGGCGGCGGCGGCGGTAGCAGCTGCGGGTCGGTCTAGAAAATGGCGGTGGTGCAGCGGATCGGGTCTTTCCCCGCGGCGCTGCGGAGGGCTTGAGGCTTGCAAGCCTCGTTCGCCACGCCCCACTTGCTTGTGCACTTTACACACATGAGGTGAGCAGGGCGGGGGCTTCCCGCCGGACGGGTGGAGCCTCCGGCGCTGCTGCAGGGCCCGCGGTTGCGGGCGGCGGTACCGGCCGTCCCCGAGACCTCAGGCCTCGGCGGGAGGGCGCGGGCTGCCAGGCTAGAGAGTTCCTGCGGACAGACAGCCCGGGGGACTGTGCTGCATCGCCGGACGGGGCCGCGGGGCTGTCCCTACCCCCCCCTTCTTGACCATAGCCGGGGCTGCAAACCCGCAGCTTTGTGCGACCGCCCCCTCCCCCCCTCGCGCCCCTTTTCCCCTCCCCCATCCTGCCGCGGCTCGAGCCTCTGCCGCAGCAGCTCCGTTTTCACGCGCATCTCGTTTTCTTTTCTGTTCTAGAGAATTGGAAGCTAAAGCTACCAAAGACGTAGAAAGAAATCTAAGCAGGTAAGATGGGCGAGCCTTCCGTTTCTCGCCCTATTAATCGTGTATTTTTACTCTGGCTCGCCCTTTCTCGGTTTGGAAGTTCCACCGTGTCATTTTATTTCGCACGTAGGTAACAGACATTCAGGAGAAGCGGCGGGAGGGAATATGGGATGGAAGGATTGCAGGGAGATGCGTAATTACGAGTGTGTGCTTTTCTTAGAAAAAAAGCAGCGAAAAGCAATTCTTGTAAACTTAAAGTATTCTCACCCTTTTAGAATTTAATTAGGGGACTTGCGTATTAATTACTATTGTAAATGGTCCAGGCATTGTGTGACTCATGATTGAGGCGGCCCTTATGGCGGGCTGTCAAACTGTTTTGGCTTCCCCGTTATTACATTGTAGCTCAAATTGTTGCCTTTACTAAAAAGATACTATGTGTTTTTCCCCCCAGCACATTGTAGTCAGGCGGATTCTCTTGCACTGGAAACAGTTTTGCCCTTGAACCACAAGTATAAACTGCATTTTGTTTATCTTTTAAATTACATCTGTGTCTGCTCTTTTTATCAGCAGGTAAAATAATTTAAAAATCTTTCCCGAATAAGTGCTTACCATTCCTTTTGGGCTGGAGTACTGTTGCACTAGTAACCTAAACTCACCGCAGAGGGAGTCTGTGTGTGTGTGATTTAAATGTCTTCAGGGCAATGTGTAGCTTTATTGAACTTTAATTGCTTAAGGATCAGCTCATTGCACTGTATTTAACTCTTACTCACATTCATTTTCTGCCTTATGGTCTTTCCTTTCCTTTTTTTTTTTTGTCTTTGCCTTTGCCTTTGCCTTTTGCATCATATTGGGTCACTCAGAGAAAACTTCTAGATTAACCAAATTAGGGAATGGTTTCTTTCACTTGGACAGAATAAAATAGGATTTCTCATATCTCAGGTTTAGTGTAGTTTGCAGGTGATTGTAATTTTTAGGTTGATGTTGAGGTTATAAACACAATTCAAATCTTCTGAATGTTTTTCACCAGATAGAATCATTCCAGATTGCTGGCTTTTTGAGTTGTATAGATGTTAATCTGTTCAGGTGATCATTAAAGAGTGTGTTTAGTTAGTGAAGGATGGATATCATTAGCTTACCCAATAAAAGTTTTTTCTGATTACTTAAAATAATATAGGGTCTTTTAACTGAAAGTAAGCCTGATATCACTGACTAAATAACTGTTCTTTGACGTTTAAGTAAGTTTTGTTGTCGAAAGCTATTGAAATGTGAAGATATAGAACCATTAAAATAAAACAGGTTGTGTTATAAAGGTGTAATTTCAGCAGCGGAAAAGAGGTTGGAGTTTGGATCTGTTTCTCCTCCTATTTTTGCTTTGTCAGGATAATCCCTATGGAGGTTTCCTAGGACTTGATTAAAAATTGTTTCTACATTAGGTGTAATTTTCATATGCTGTAAGGACTGGGTAGAACTTGGAGTCTTGTATCAATTATGTATCAAAGTTTGAATCCCATCTCTGCCGCTTATAATGTGACCTTGACTCTTCCTTGGCAAATGGCTTAGTCTCTGCCTAATCTATAAAATGAGTAGTTTGGGCCAGCCAGTTGCTAAGGTCTGTTAGGCCCCTTGGGTTATAGAAAAAGGAACCTAGTGTTGTCCCCAGCCATGGAGAGCATGTACTAGAGTAGGAAGATTACAGTAAGTTTGTAAATAAGTGTTATACAAGGTCGATGATGTAAGGGTCAAAAGAAGAAACTATTTCATTCTTTTGCTTAAGGATGCTGGTGGTCAGAAGATACCATAGAAAAGGAAAAACAGATACCAAGGAGATTACAAGGCAATGTCTAAGGGTCCATTAAGAGTGGAACGTTAGGAAATGTTAAAAGTATTCTGAGGAGGAGAAGAGCTGTGATTAGGTGGACCTGTGCTTTGTTTTCCTAAGTAAGGATAGTATGTCTCTTTACCCGTAAATGCTCCCCCCAGGAAGTCAAGACATTATTCTATATTGATTTAACAAACATTTATTGAGGATATTCTATGTTCCAGATGCAGAACTAGGCACTAGGGAGGGGAAGAATGGAAATAGCTGTATTTGTTGAGTATTTATTATCTGCTGGGCACACTTTTTCAAAAATTTTACATGTATTAACTCATGTGATTCTTGCAGCGCCCTGTAAGGTAGGTACTATTATTCTCTCTCTTTTACAGATGAAGAATAGGAAGCACAGAGAGATTAAGTAACTTGCAGGAGGTAATCAGAGGTGCTATCTGGCTTTAGACTATCTTGTCTTTTATTAGAGGCCTGATTCTTTACCTTAAAAGTTTAAACTACTCCTTGGGGAGGCAGAATCCATACATACATGAAATACTTCTAGACCAGGGTTTCTCAGCCTGGGTACTGTTAACGTTTTGCATTGGTTAATTCATTATTGCGTCTTTTACTTATGTAGGATGTTCAGCATCTGCCAGTAGCAACCTCCCCAAATTGTTATAATCAAAAATGTCTCCAGATATTGCCAAATGTTCTATGAGGGGCAAACTCACCCGTGGTTGAGAACCACTGTTGTAGAACTTCATTATTTTATGAAGATGACCAAGTAGTTGGATTTTTAATGTGAAATATCCGAGACTATTTTAATACCATGGAAGCTCAAACCCATTATGTGGACCCCTAATTTGGTATGTCTGGTCTCTGAATGTCAAAGATGTGTTGTGTGCTGCCATTCTCCTTTTTCTCTAAGCTACAAATCCTCCTCAAAACAATGTGCCAGGTAGCTATTGTCATTTAAACAAAATTGATACAAGATACAAACTTAAGTAAGCTATCTCTTAATTCATTTTTAGCCATTAATATTGTTACATTGTGTCATTATGAACATTCAGAAGAGGGAGCTGTCATGCCTAGGTGTGGGTGATGAGCATTTGAATTGGATTTTCAAGAGTTGGATCAATTTTGAAAGGCAGATAAAAGAGCAGAGTAAGAGTAGAGCAGCAGAAGTACAGGCACAAGATCTGGAAAGTAGAGGGGGTTTTGAAATATAAGTAAGGTAGTTTAGTTTGACTGGAATATAAGGATTTGTAGCAAACTGATTGAGGCCAGATTTGGAAGTTCTTAAATGTCAGGTTGAGGAATTTGATGAATCTGTTTGTAGTGGGAAGCTTTTGCATGCTTTTGGACTGAGTAGTGACAAAATCACAGTTGTAGTCTTTGGGGCTGGGGCTAGTATCAGGTATAATTACGGGTGATCAACTTGTGATCTAGGCAAGAGGTCATGAGCACCTGAATTAAAGCGTGATAGAAAAGAGGCGAGAGTATGAGATGCTGTGGAGGTGGAATCTGGGATTGGTGGTTGATTAGTTGTGAGAGGAGTCTAAATACACAGAAGTCTCCATCTTGGGTGAATAGGAAATTGACCCAGTCTCTGAACAGAATAGAGGTCAGAACAATAATAGAAGTTTGGGGAGAGAAAATGATGTTTCATTTTCCAGTTGTAAAACATTTTTTCTGGTATAACTCAATTGGTCTAATTTCTAAATATATTTTGGAGGCTAACATCATAGAATCATTGAGTATTTAGAACCGGATATGACCTTAGACAGAGATCAGCCAGTGTTCTGATCCCTTCATTTTACAAAAGCTATGGTTGAGAAGATCAAGTTACTTGTTCAAGGTTATATTCTTTGACAAGTGACAGAGCTGAGATTCAAACAAGGCATTTTGACTCCAATTTTAGTGTTCTTCCCACTATGCAGTGTTTTATTTTATGTTGCACAATAGGAAAAATACAACTTTGTTTTCTCATTTCTTTCTGAAAAGGTAAGAATAGTTATCTCTTTATTTTATGCCTGTTCAAGTAATGAGTAATCTAATGTAGGCTGTATTGTCTAAAGTAGAACTTATGTGCTTCATGTTATACTGTTTTATTTTTTTTCCTCCTAAACCAGGTATTGAATGCCATTGTACAACAAAAGTTGTTAAAAGTACTTTAGTGTACAGTATAATATAGCATCTAAACTGGGACTCTATCTGAAACACTTTTGCCTGGAACAAATGCTAAATCATAAAAGACTGGAACAACAGGAGTAAACTGGGATACTTAGTCTCCCTAACTAAGTAAAATAGACCCTGCTCTTAAAGTTCACCAATCTTTATCTGCGGAAAAAAAAAAAACAAAAAAAAAACAAAAAACTGCTTTTGTTAAGCTTTTCTGTTGCTTTCCAGTGATATGATTTGCAGGCTAGTGAGTTCATATTGATGTGTGTGTGTAACCTAATTTGGCCAACTGTGGTAAATCAATTGATGAATAAATAAATCACAAATTGTACGCTTAGTTTAAAATGTGTAACAACTCTGTGGAAAATTTGAATATAAACATCATAAAATCTGAGTTATCATTTTGTAGCCTGTTCTGAATTTTGGCATCTGATATATGCTTGCAAGTATAAATTGGAAAGACTTAAAATCCATTATTGTTGTGTTTTATGGCAACCTCAAAAGTATTGCCGGTGATTGGAAAGACTAAAAGAAATAGGTATGTATAATATATATTCTGTTCGGATTGACTTATGACAAATCTGTCACTCAAAATCAAAAACCCCCCTTCCATATTAAATTAAAAAAAAAACAAAACTAAAAACTTTCTAACTTTGTAGCCTTTAGGAAAGTAGGAAACACAGTGCAATGAATACCTATATCTCTTTACCTAGGTTTACTGATTATTTGCCACTTAACATTTTGTTACATGAATATGTCCCAGAAACAAGGGCATTTTACGTAACAACAATCAAATTATCACACGGGGAATTAAACTTTGTTACAGTACTGTTTAGTCCATATTCAGATTTCTCCAGTAGTCCCAATCCTATCTTCATAGACGCCTTTGTTCTTTCCCCTCAAATTCCTTAATCCAAGGTTGCATTTAATTGTCTTGTCTCTTTAGTTTCCTTGCATCAGGAAGAGTTTCCTAGCCTTTTCTGCTTCTTTCATGATATAGTCCAGGCTAGTTGTTTTTGAAGGCTTCCATGTGAATTTGCATGATTGTTTCCGATGATTAGATTTGGTATAAAAAAGTTTTGGCAGGAGTATCCAATACATGATTATGTTTATTCTTAGTTCAACATATCAGGCTCCCTGTCACACCATATTTAAGCAAATTAACTGAAAGGTTATGGAATCACTCTGACGTTTACACTAACTCGGTGTTTCATTTTAGGAAATAAGACCAAGCAATTAGTTTAAACTGAGATGTAATTTTAAGTATTTGAGGTTACAATAAGTACAGATGTTCATGTTTAAATTGGTCAGTTGTAATTATTGATGGTTTTATGAAGGATATAGCTCCCTTACAAGTTGCTAGATATAAAAGTTGCTTGCTTACAGCTTTGACCGGTGATACACTTATAACCCTGGTAAGAAAATGAAACATTGGAGCTGGATTTGTAATGTACTTTCTTAAAAAGAATGCCCTAATGAAGTTAGAGTGGCATTGTGGCACTAGAACAGGGGTTCTTAATCCTCTCATGATAGGAAGTAGTATGAAAAATTGAATGTGTGCTTTTTTTTTTATTAAATAAATAGAGGGTTTATTAGTAATAAATAAATAAAGGATCATAGGTTCCTGAGGAATTAAAAAGCATTGCATTGAGGGGAGTGTGTCAGAGGAGCTGAACAGTATTGATACAAGGTTTTGAGATTTTGAGATTTAAAAAGAGAAAGTAACATTTGACCAAGGCATAGTTTCTCTCAACTTCAAAAAAAAAAAAAAAGCCATGAAAATAAATGCAGCTTAAATTTCCTTTTTATAATGGTTTAAAAGTGACTGTATATGTATGTGTTGGCTATGAAGGAGAAATCCTAGCATTTCTGCACTTGTAACTAGGGAAAACCATTTTGAATTTTTAGTAGTGGTATGTTATGTGATGATGACTCAGCTAACTTCTCATTTCAAATGGAATGTTGAAAACACATTGAAACCTGATTGAGGAATTTTATACTTTGAACCTTACAAGATATTTTCTGTAAATAGCAATTGATTGGATTTTGTATAATAACAAACAAGATTAAAGTAACTCACTTGTTTTGTTCTCTTTACTAGTGGCTTTCTGTCAGCTGGCATTTATTGAGCAGCTTGCTCCATTGATTCTGAATATTTTTATAGTTATAACATCTGTGTTTTGTTGTCTTTGGTCCCTACTGTTCTTTTGAAGAAGCCCCCCAAAACACATGTGCGCACACACAAGGAAATGGTGCTGTATGATGCTTAAATATGCACTGATTTTTAATGTATTTGATTACTCTTTGATAAGTGACCATACACAGGGTGAAATATGTTTTATATATTATTTTGCTTGGGAATCCCTAGGCAGTATGAAGCACCTAAGTGAAATGCTTACGATGTAAAGATAGAGAGGAAACCGTAATATGATTTCTCTTCACTGCTGCAAGTTATTCATCCTCAAGTCACAATTCTGAACCTGTGACTATTTCTTAGAAAACTTTGTTGGCTCCCCAGTGACTCTGGAATTAAAGCTCAGTTTGTCTGTTCTCTGCTAACTTTATCTGTTCTTCTTTAATCTTTGTCTCTTCCATCTCTTGCCCTATCCTCAAATTCATTCTTCAGTTTCCCACTCAATTTTTTAAACAAAATATTATTGAGATATATTCACATACCCTTTTAAAGTGTCCAAAATGTACAGTTCAGTGGTTTTTAGTATATTCACAGTTGTGCAACAATTACCACTATCTAATTCTAGAACATTTTTCAATACCCCAAAAAGAAACCCCTTACACATGAGCTGTGACTCCTCATTTGCTTCTCCCTCTAGCTCCTGGCAATCACTAATCTACTTTCAGTCTCTATGGATTTGCCTATTCTGGACATTTCATACATTCACTGTGTGTCCTTTTCTCTGGCTTCTTTCACTTTTCTCGGTTCATTCTTTTTATGGCTGAATAATATTCCTTTGTATGACTGTACTGTATTTTCCTTATCCATTCATTGGTTGATGGGCATTTTTTGGTTGTTTCCACTTTTTTGGCTATTATGAGTAACACTGCTCTGAGCATTCATATGCAGGTGTTTTTGAGGACATATCTTCCTTTCTCTTGTGTATTTGGAGTGGAATTGCTGAGTCATAAACAACTCTTCAATTTTTTGAGGTACTTTCAGACAGTTTTCCTAAGTGGCTGCACTATTTTACATTCCCACTAGCAGTGTATTAGGGTTCCTATTTCTCCACATTGTCATCACCATTTGTTATTTTCCATCTTTTTCATTGTTGCTGTCCTAGTGGGTGTAAAATGTTATCTCATGGTTTTGATTTGCATTTCCTTGATAACTAATGATGCCAAGCATCTTTTCATGTGCTTGTTGCTATTTGCATATCTTAGGAGAAATGTCTATTCAGATCCCTGACCATTTTAAAAAAAAGTTTATTTTTCTTTAATAGAGAAGCTGTGCATTTATAGAACAATCGTGTAAAATACAGGATTTCAGTATATCACCATATTATTAACATCTTGCATTGGTATGGATCATTTGTTACAATTGGTAATGACACATTGTATTATTAACTATGGTCCGTGGTTTAACTTAGGATTCACTGTTGGTGTAGTGTAGTTCTATGGACTGTACATTTTTAAATTAGGTTATTTGTTTTTTTATTGTTGAGTTGTGAGAGTTCTTCATATATTCTGAATACAAATCAGATTTATGATTTCCAAATATTTTCTCCATTCTGTGGGTTTTTTCACTTTCTTGATGGTATCCATTGAAGCACAAAAGTTTTAAATTTTAATACGTCCAGTTTATCTGGTTTTTGCTTTGTTTTGTTTTGGTCATCTGTGTTGTTGGTACCCAAACCAAGGTAACAAAGTTTACTCCTATATTTTCTTCTAAGAATGTTATAGTTTTGGCCCTTACATGTAGGTCTCTGATCCACTTATGAGTTAATTTATATATGTGTGAATATCCAGGTCCAGCACCATTTGTTGAAAAGACTGTTCATCTTGTTGAAAATCAGTTGACCACAAGTGTAAGGGATTATTTTTGGGCTCTCGGTTCTGATCCATTGATTTGTATGCCTATAATTATGCCAGCTCCATACTATTGTGATTATTGTAGCTCCACTTTTTGTTTTGTTTTGTTTTGTTTTGGTTTGGTTTTGAGATTACATTGGTTATCCTGGGTCTCTTGCATTTCTATATGAATTTTATGATTAGCTTGCCAGTTTCTGCAACAAAGGCAACTGAGGTTTTGATACGAATTGTGTTGAATCCATAGATCAGTTTGAGGAGTGTTGCCATCATAACAATAGTTTAAGTGTTCCAGTTCATGAACATGGGTTGTCCTTCCATTTACTTAGGTCTTTATTTTTTTTTCAGTGGTATTTTGTGTTTTAAGTACACAAGTCTTAAACTTCTTTTGTTAAGTTTATTCCTAGGTATTTATTATTTTTGGTGATATCATAAGTGGAATTGTTTTCTTAATTTCATTTTTGATCATTGCTAGTATATAGAAATAGTTGATTTTTCTGTGTTGACCCTGTATCCTGCAGCTCGATTCTTTGTGTGTGTGTGTGTGTGTGTATTCCGTCGGATTTTCTATATACAAAATCATGTCATCTGTGGGTAGAGATGGTTTCTTTTCTAATCTGGGTGTCCTTTCTTTTTCTTCCCTAATTTCCTTGGCTAGAACCTCCACTGTGTTGTTGAATAAAAGTGGCAAAAGCAGGCCTCTTTGTCTTTTTCTGAATTTAGGGAAAAGCATTCAGTCTTTTACCATTAAGTATGATGTGAACTGTGGGTTTTTTCATAGGTGGTCTTTAACAGGTTAAAGAAGTTTCCCTCTAAACTTGGTTTGCTGTTTTTGTCATGAAAAGATGTTGGATTTTGTTACCTGCTTTTTATGTCTATTGAGATCATCGTATGATTTTTGAGGCTTCTCACAAATGAGAAGTTAAACAAGTTGCTTAATGTTACACAGATAGCTGGTGGAGTTGAGATTTAAATCCATTTCTCTTTGGCACCCGAGCCTGAGCTCTTAACTGCATGCTGTACTGCCTAGAAAATGCTTATATGAATAGATTGGATTTTAAATCATCCTTAAAGAAGAAGTAGGATGACAGTAGGACTAAGAGTGAAAAGAGTGCATTTTCAGTGGTAATGATGGAGTTACAGTGGTAGTAAAGGCAAGGAAACAGGAATTGGCATCTAATTAGAGTCCAGTGGTGGGGAGTACACAACAGGTAGAACTGATTTTTCCCCTCTAGAGCAGCAATTAGTCCTATTTGAAAGAAGTGAGATTAACATCTGAAATGATTAGAAAGTGAGTATTATTTAATTTAAGGTCAAGGGTGAGGTTTCTGTGGGCTGAAAAGAATCATGAAGGAACTAGTAATTAAGGTAAGCCACAAAGAAGAGTAGAATTTAGATGGGCAGATATGCAAATGTGGGTTTTGGGTCATCCTTTCCAAACCCTTGACTTGTACCATCTGACAAATCACTTAGATATTCTGATCCTTGGTCTCTTTAACTGTCAGTTGGGAATAATATCAGTTCTGTTTCAGGGATGTTGTGGGTTCTAAATGGATAATATGTCAGAATACTTTGTAAGAGTGCTTCTGTCTTATGGTAAGGTGTTTATTATACCCTCAATTTCTAATCTCACCAGTTTTCCTCAACCTGAGCTTTTTATTTTGAAATAATTTCAGTTTTAGAGAAGTGTTGCAAGAATGGAACAAAGAATTCCTGAATATCCTTCACCCACATTCCTCAAATGTTAACATTTAACTACATTTGCTTTATCATTCCTTTTTTTAATATAAATAGTTTTTTTTTCTGAACTGTTTAAAAGTAACTTGCAGACATGATATTCCTTTATCCCTAAGAACTTAAGCATATGTTTCCTAAAATTAGGGACATTTTCTTAGAAAGCACAGTATCATTATCAAAATTGGGTAATTGACAATGGTGCAATCATCATAGCTAATCTAAAGACCTTATTCAATTCAAATTTTGCCAATTGCCTTAATAATGCCCTTTGAGCAAAACACATCAAAATTTTGTAGTTAGGGATTCAAACCAGGATCACACATGCCATTTGGTTTTCATAGTTGTTTACTCATCTGTAATCTGGAACAGTTTCTCAGTTTTTCTTTGTTCTTCAAAACCTTGGTTTTTTAAAGAGTACAGGCCAGCTATTTTGTAGACTGTCTTTCTGTGTTTGTTTGATGTTTCTGTGTTTGTTCAATGCTTCTTGATCTTTGTTTGTCTGATGTTTCTTTATGATTAGATTCAGGTTGTGCTTTTTTGGCAGGAATATCATGAGTGTTATGTTTTTCTCAGTGCATCGTATCAGGAGGCACATAACCATTAATGCCATCACTGGTGGTGGTTACTTCAGCTACCTGATAAAGGCAGTGTCTGTCTCTTTTTCAAATACTAAAAGGTAGTATTTTTGTCATGGTAATGAATGATTATCTTTTTGGGAAATACTTCAGGGGTTGTAAATAATCTAGTTTCTCACGTTTTCACCCATTGCTTTTAGGGTCCATTGATGATTCTTGCCTGAATCAATTGGTTGCCAAGTGATGATTTTCTAATTCTATTTGTACCTTAATTGACATTCTACTGTTTTTATTAATTCATTTATTAGTATCAGTATGGAATCATGGATTCTTATTTTTATTCAATGGGTTATATACCTTTACTAGCATTTTTTATTTTATTGCTCAAATCATGGGGCCAGTCAGAAGCCTCTTCAAGCTTAGCCTACTTTTTCAAGAGATCACCTAGACTCTCATTGCTCCCTCTTCATATTTCGTTCCTTTTATTTCCCGTCTGCCTTTCATTCTTAACAGGAAGTTGTGCTAACTCTTCCAGCACTTGTGCCTCCAAAGCTAAGCTTTCTGCTTATGCTTTCTGTTTCAAAATCATATAATATTTAGAAATATACAGCATAGCTGCCAGTCTGTCTCTTGTCCTGTCTCCCCATATTCCTGCCATAGATAGGTACTTTTATTAGCTTGTGTATGTATGCTTCCAGCATTTCTTTATGCAAATGCAAACACATGCGATATTATCTCCCCCACTTTTACACAAAAGATAGCATACTGAATCTTAGATTTTTTTCCCTCAATTAACAGGATGTAGAGACTTGCATAGTATTCCATTTTATGGATGTATCTATTTTATTTAACTACTTCCTTATTGGTGGATATTTTGCTACCTGTGATTTAAAAAAAAAATTTAGCTTTTAATTTTGAAATGTAAACTTAGAGAAAAGTTGCAAGAACTATACAAAGAACCTTTGTTTACCCTTCACTAATATTCATCCACTGCCAACATTTTACCTTTTTTGCTCTGTTTTCTTCCTCTTCTCATTCTCTTTATTCCTAAACTGTTTCCACAAAGTTTGCAAAACTGATGGCTCATCATCCCTAAGTATGTTAGGGTGTTTGTCTTTGAAACCAAGAACACTCATACATGTCTCTCAAACCAAGAACACTCATACATAACTATTCAACCATTAAAACTAAAAAATTAACACTAATGTGTTACTAACATCAGATCTTCAGATTCCACTAAGATTTCACCAATTGCCCAATTATGTTCTTTCAACAAAAGGACCCAGTCCACAACTAAACTCAGGGCTTAGTTGCAGTGTGTTTTTAGAATGATCTGGAACATTTCCTCAGTCTTTCCTTGATTTTCAGTGAAGTGGTGAAGAATGTGGGTGTATTGGGTGTTTCCCATGATTAGATTTAGGTCTGTACATTTAATAGGAATACCGTGGAAATGATACTGTGTTCTTTTCTGGGTATCATATCAGGAGGCATGTGATGACTGTTTGTCCTATTATTGGTAGTGGTAACACTGATTCTTTGATTAAGGAGGAGTCTGCCAGTCTTCTTTACTGTAAAGTTATTTCTTTCAGTTTGTAATGAATAAATATTTCACAGGGACATACATTGAGAATATGTAAATATCTATTCTAAAATTTAATCTGCTAGTTTTAGCGTCCCATTGATAATTCTTGTCTGAAACTTTTATTATTACATTAATGGTTGCAAGGTGTGATTTTCTAACTCAATCATTCCTTCTGCATTCGTTGATGTTCCACATAAGAGCTTTGTCTTCTCCCCCCAATTGTTTAGTTTAGTCATTAATTTATTTGTGTCAGTAGGTACTTAAAGACTCCTCTTTTAATATAATTCTTAAATGGCCAAGTTATCCCTTATTTCATTAGTAGGAGCCCCTGCAAGCTATGACTGTATCCTTTTCTTTTTGTAATTGTGGTAAAATATACATAATTAACATTTACCATTTTAAAGTATGCAAGTCAATATTATTAAGTACATTCACAGTGATGATGTATAACCATCACCACTATTTGCAGAACTTTTTCTTATTCCCAAACAGAAATTCATGCCCATTAAACAATAACTTCTCCACGCCGCTTCTCTCAGCTTCAGATACCCTCCATTCTACTTTCTGTCTCTATTACTTGGCCTATTCTGGATAATTCTAGATAATTCATTTATATATCCGCCAGTAATGCACTAGGGTTCCAATTTCTCCATATCCTGACAACTCTTGTCATTTTCTTTCATTAATTCATTTTTTATTTTTGTAATAACTGTCCTTGTGGGGGTGAAGTGGTTTCTGGGGGTTTTGATTTGCATTTTCCTAATGACTCATGATATTAAACATCTTTTCATGTGCTTACTGGCCATTTGTATAATTTCTTTTGGCTATTCGAGTCCTTTGCCCGTTTTTAATTGTGTTTGCTTTATTGTTGTTGAGTTGTAGGAGTTCTTTATATAGTCTGGATTTTAAATCCCTTATCAGATTAAGGTTTGCAGATATTTTCTCTCATTTTGTTGGTTTTCTTTTCACTCTGGATAGTGTGCTTTGGTGCCACTACTTATTTTAAACTAACCTCTCTCATGTTACCCCGCTACTCTCACCTTCTCTGATACCTTTGTGCCTTTATTAACACCTTTTCCGCTTTCAGATAAATACAAGTCTTCCTTATTTCATCTTGTTCCCTTCATTTCACTGCCAGTGTTCTTGAAAATGAATTCAAACCTTCAGTCCTTTATCTGTATTTCCTACAGCTGTGCTTCCATATCTGCCATGTAATGAAATTATAGTTTTTAAGGTCTCTGGTGATTTCTTTTTGTGTAAAGCTAGACTGGTTTTGGTGATTCATTTAGGTAGGAAGACAATGGGAAGAAAGATTGGAGGATGGGGAGCAGATTGAAGAAGGGGAATGAAGAAGGCTGGGAGAAAATAGAATAAGGTGGGATATTTAAGGAAAAAAGTTGAGCTAGGGTAGGAGAACAAAATATTTTTTTGGCAGAAGATGTGGAGTGTATTTTTATAACTAGTTTGTAACATACAACTGGCTTCTATGTGAGGATAAGCTGACTCATGGTGAGTTGCTGATGGAGCTAGCTAGGCAGGCCCTCTGGAAAATTGCCCCGTTTTCTCTTTCCTAAAAGCAAAACAGAAACATCTCACTCCTTGTCCCATTATTGTCATTTCTGACAGCAGAACCCCACTTAAAATTTTTTTATTTCTGCAATCTGGGGTTGTCATTAACTATCTTTCTTTTGTGTTCTTTACTAATATTGCCAGGTATGCCATTTTCTTCCCTATGATTATCTCTTACATTTATTCTTTGCTTTCCATTTCCACTGCTGCCATCGTGGTTTGGGATGTTACTTATTCACTTGGATTACTTCAGCAGTCTATTCACCCTATTTATTAGCTAATTTATTTTCTATTCTTCTCCAACACTTTTCTTCTCTTTTTCTGTATCAGTTCATACTGGCCTGTGAAATTGCCATGCTAATAAGTTTCCATGTTTTGTTTATGTCTATACCTTTCTGTGTTCCTTACCTGATGAAAAGGCTTGCCTCTCTCCTGTGTCCATAGAAATCCTGCCCTTTCCTCAGGTCCAGATCAACTTCTTATACCTCTGTGAAGCCTTCAATAACTATAAGAACCCATACTCATGTCTTATTTTAAGATTACAGCCTGTACCAAATGTTTGTTTTCTTATGGTGAGTGTACTCAATTACTATTTCTACACAGTTGTACAATTTAAAGTCATGTATTCTACTTGGATCCTCTCAATGCACAGAAGACTTGGCTTATAGGATGCCCTAAGCATATTTTTATTAGTTGATTGATTGAATGTTGTTTAGGTTATTATTAAATAATTTTAAATGCAGAGAATAAAATCATTCGTGGTACCTTTAGGTCTGCTCCCCCCTTCCCCTCTACTCCCCTCCTGTACTAAGGAAATAATGTATACTGTATAATGAGATTTTCTTTTTTGTGTTTTTTACAAGTTTATATCATACTGATCTGTACTTTGACTTTTTACTCAGCATTGTGGCTTAGAGATCTTTTTCTGTAAAGCCGTGTCTGTTGGTGGTCCCCAAGACCACATCCAGGCTTGAAGATGCATTAGTAGGGCTCACAGAACTCAGCATACTATGATTTACTACAATGAAAGGATACAAAGCAAAATCAGCAAATGAAAAAGGCACATGTGGCTAGGCCTGTAGGAAACCAGACACAAGCTTCCAAAAATCCTCTTCCTGTGGAATAACACAGGATATGCTTAATTTTTCCAGCAATATAATTGTGACGTGTATATAATGTTGTTTACCAGTGAGGCTCATTGAAAAGTGACTGTCCAACATTTTCATTGGGGGATGATTACATAGACACTTCTGCCAAAATTGTAGACTCCCAGAAGGGAAGCAAGTGTTCAGCAGAAACCATATCGTTCATGTAGTTTAGTCAAAGTAAACACCGCTATCAGTTAGGGAATGGTAGGAACTCTTCTGCAGTCCAAGTCTAGATACTAGCCAAGGGACACCCTTAGTCTTACTAAGGATAGCAGACTCTGACCTTCTGTTAACTCTTTTCTGCCACCATGGAAATCTAACCCTTCCCCTTTCTGAATACTGCATGGTATTCCAAGATATGTATGTATTATGCTTTGCTTAACTGTTTTAAAATTCAATTTTAGTGAGATATATTCACATACCATGCAGTCATACAGAGTGTACAAATTGTTCACAGTACCATTATATAGTTGTGCGTTCATCACCAAAATTAATTTTTGAACATTTTCATTACCACACACACAAAAATAATAAAATAAAAATTAAAGTGAAAAAGAACAATTAAAGTAAAAACACTGGGTGCCTTTTTTTTTTTTTGCCCCCATTTTTCTACTCATCCATCCATACACTAGACAAAGGGGAGTGTGGTCCATATGGCTTTCCCATTCACATTGTCACCCCTCAAAAGCTACATTTTTATACAATTGTCTTCAAGATTCATGGGTTCTGGGTTGTAGTTTGATAGTTCCAGGTATTTAATGCTAGCTGTTCCAATTCATTAGAACCTAAAAAGGGTTGTCTGTATTGTGCGTAAGAGTGTCCACCAGAGTGACCTCTTGGCTCCTTCTGGAACTTTTGGAATCTCTCTGCCACTGGCGCTTATTTCATTTCCTTTCACATCCCTCTTTTGGTCAAGAAGATACTCTCCATCGTATGATGCCAGGTCTAGATTCCTCCCCAGTAGTCGTATTCCACATTGCCAGGGAGATTTACTCCCCTGGGTGTCAGATCCCATGTAGTGGGGAGGGCAGTGATGTCACCTGCCAAGTTGGCTTAGCTAGAGAGAGAGGGCCACATCTAAGTATCAAAGAGGCATTCAGGAGGAGACCCTTAGGCACAATTATAGGCAGGCCTAGCCTCTCCTTTGCAGCAACAGTCTTCCCAAGGGCAAGTCCTTTCGTAGAGGGCTCAACTCATCAAACCATCAGTCCCCTATGTCTCTGAGCAAATCAGCAACCATCGAGGTGGGGAAGCCCAACACCCCTGCATTCTCCACCAGCTCCTCAGGGGGGCTCTGCATATTTCCTTCATTCCTTTTCTTTTCTTTTTTTTTTTTTTTAAATTAATCCTTTTTTTAAAAAAAATTAACTGTTAACTATATCAAAAAACATTTAAAAAAATACAATTAAAAAAACATTTCAAACAAACCATACATAACAAGGGAGTAAGAAAAAGACAGCTAACCTAAAATAGCTACTTTACTTCCAACATGTCCCTACTCTACCCCAAGAAAATAACCTAATATAGCAACATTTCTGTGAACTTGTTCCTACCATACCCACCAGAAATTAACAAACCATAGTCATTGCTGGGCATTTCCAGAATGTTAAATTTACCCACGATAGCTTATCTGTTCTTATTGGGTTATCATTCTCCCTTCCTTAATTGCTCTCTATCACTAGTTTCCCTACATTCTACATTATAAACCATTTATTTTACATTTTTCAATGTTCACATTAGTGGTAGCATATAATATTTGTCTTTTTGTGCCTGGCTTATTTCTCTCAGCATTATGTCTTCAAGGTTCATCCATGTTGTCATATGTTTCACGACATCGTTCCTTCTTACTGCTGCTTAGTAGTCCATCGTGTATATACCACATTTTATTTATCCACTCATCTGTTGAAGGACATTTGGGTTGTTTCCATCTCTTGGCAACTGTGAATAATGCTGCTATGAACATTGGCGTGCAGATATCTGTTCGTGTCATTGCATTCAGATTTTCTGGGTACATACCAAGAAGTACAATTGCTGGATCAAAGGGTAACTTGATATCTAGTTTTCTAAGGAACTGCCATACTGACTTCCAGAGTGGCTGAACCATTACACAGTCCCATCAACAATGAATAAGAGTTCCAGTTTCTCCACATCTTCTCCAGCATTTGTAGTTTCCTGTTTGTTTAATGGCAACCATTCTAACTGGTGTGAGATGGTAATTCGTTGTGGTCTTAATTTGCATCTCTCGAATAGCTAGTGAAGCTGAACATTTTTTCATGTTTCTTGGCCGTTTGTATTTCCTCTTCAAAGAACTGTCTTTTTATATCTTTTGCCCATTTTATAATTGGGCTGACTGTACTATTGTCATTGAGTTGTAGGATTTCGTTATATATGCAAGATAGCAGTCTTTTGTCAGATACATGGTTTCCAAAAATTTTTTCCCTTTTTGACAAATTCCTTTGAGGTACAGCAACTTCTAAGCTTGAGGAGTCCCCATTTGTCTATTTTTTCTTTTGTTGCTGGTGCTTTGGGTGTAAGGTCTAGGAAGTGGCCGCCTAATACAAGGTCTTGAAGATGTTTCTGTACATTATCTTCTAGGAGTTTCATGGTACTGTCTTTTATATTGAGAGCTTTGGTCCACTTTGAGTTAATTTTTGTGTAGGGTGTGAGGTAGGGGTTCTCTTTCATTCTTTTGGATATGGATATCCAACTCTCCCAGCCCCATTTGTTGAAAAGACTGTTATCTCCCAATTCAGTGACTTTGGGGGCCTTATCAAAGATCAGTTGGCCATAGGTCTGTGGGGGTCTATCTCCGAATTCTCAATTCGATTCCATTGATCAGTATGTCTATCTTTGTACCAGTGCCATGCTGTTTTGATACTGTGGCTTTATAATAAGCTTCAAAGTCAGGGAGTGTAAGTCCTCCCACTCCGTTTTTCTTTTTTAGAGTGTTTTTAGCAGTTCAAGACATCTTCCCTTTCCAAATAAATTTGATAACTAGCTTTTCCAAGTCTGCAAAGTAGGTTTTTGGAATCTTGATAGGGATTGCATTGAATCTGTAGATGAGTTTGAGTAGAATTGACGTCTTAATGACACTTAGCCTTCCTATCCATGAACATGGAATATTTTTCCATCTTTTAAGGTCCTTTCTATTTCTTTTAGTAGAGTTATATAGTTTTCTTTGTATAGGTCTTTTACATCTTTGGTTAGGTTTATTCCTAGGTACTTGATTTTTTTTAGTTGCTACTGAAAATGGTATCTTTTTCTTGAGTGTCTCTTCACTTTGTTCATTTCTAGCATACAGAAACATTACTGACTTAACGTGCATTAATCTTGTATCCCGCTACTTTGCTAAATTTGTTTATTAGCTTTAGCAGCTGTATCGTCGATTTCTCAGGGTCTTCCAGATATAAGATCATATTATCTGCAAATAATGACAGTTTTACTTCTTCCTTTCCAATTTGGATGCCTTTTATTTCTTTGTCTTGTTGGATTGCCCTGGCTAGCACTTCTAGCACAATGTTGAATAACAGTGGTGACAGTGGGCATCTTTGTCTCATTTTTGATCTTAGAGGGAAGGCTTTCAGTCTCTCACCATTGAGTACTATGTTGGCTGTGGGTTTTTCATATATGCTCTTTATCATATTGAGGAAGTTTCCTTCAATTTCTACATTTTGAAATGTTTTTATCAAAACGGGATGTTGGAGTTTGTCAAATGTTTCTCAGCATCTATTGAAATGATCATTTGATTTTTCTCTTTTGATTTGTTAATGTGTTGTAATACATTGATTGATTTTCTTATGTTGAACCATCCTTGCATGACTGGAATGAATCCTACTTGGTCATGGTGTATGATTTTTTTAATTGTGACTTTAGATTCGATTTGCAAGTATTTTGTTGAGAATTTTTGCATCTATATTCATTAGGGAGATTGGCCTGTGGTTTTCCTTTTTTGTAGCTTCTTTGGTTTTGATATTAGATTGAAGTTAGTATTCCATTTTCTTTGATGTTTTGAAAGAGTTTAAGTAAGATTAGTGTTGGTTCTTTTTGGAAAGTTTGGTAGAATTCTTATGTGAAGCCATCTGGCCCTGGGCATTTATTTGTGGGAAGCTTTTTGATGACTGATTGGATCTCTTTGGTTGTGACTGGTTGGTTGAGGTCTTCTATTTCTTTTCTGGTCAGTCTAGGTTGTTCATATGTTTCCAGGAAATTGTTCATTTCCTCTACATTATCCAGTTCATTGGCATACAGTTGTTCATAGTATCCTCTTACAGGTTTTTAAATTTCTTCAGGATCTGCAGTAATGCCACCTTTCTCATTCAGTATTTTGTTTACATGGGTCTTCTCTTTTTGATTTTGTCAGTCTAGCTAGGGGCTTGTCAATCTTGTTGATCTTCTCAAAGAACCAACTTTCGGTGTTATTTATTCTCTGTTGCTTTTTGTTCTCTATGTCATTTATTTCTGCTTTAATCCTTGTTATTTCTTTTCTTCTACTTGGTTTAGGTTTGGTTTGCTGTTCATTTTCTAGCTCATCAGTTGCTCCATTAGTTCCTGGATTTTAGCTCTTTCTTCCTTTTTGATGTACGTGTTTAGTGCTATAAATTTTCTCCTCGGTACCACATTTGCTGCATCCCATAGGTTTTGATATGTTGTGTTCTCATTTTCATTTGTCTCTATATATTTAGCGATTTCTTTTGCTATTTCTTCTTTAACCCGTTGGTTGTGTAGGAGCTTGTTGTTTAACCTACAGGTGTTTGTGAATTTTCTAAGTCTCTGATGGTTATTGATTTCTAATTGTATTCCATTGAGGTCCAAGAATGTGCTTTGAATAATTTCAATTTTTTTAAAATTTATTGAAGCTTGTTTTATGTCCCAGCATATGATCTATTCTGGAGAAAGTTCCGTGAGCACTATAGAAGAATGTGTATCCTGGTGATTTGGGATGTAATGTTCTACATATGTCTGTTAAATCAAACTCATTTATCAGATTGTTTAGGTTTTCAGTTTCCTTATTGGTCTTCTGTCTGGTTGATCTATCTATAGCAGAGAGTGATGTGTTAAAGTCTTCCACAATTATTGTGGAAGCATCCATTGCTTCCTTTAGTTTTGCCAGTGTTTGTCTCATGTATTTTGTGGCACCATGATTGGGTGCATAAACATTTATGATTGTTATTTCTTCTTGTTGAATTGCCCCTTTTATTAGTATGTAGTGGCCTTCTTGGTCTCTCATAACATCCTTGCATTTAAAGTCTATTTTATCTGAGATTTTAATATTGCTTCTCCTGCTTTCTTTTGGCTGTAGCTTGCATGAAATATTTTTATCCGTCCTTTTTCACTTTCAATTTCTTTATGTTCCTGCATGTAAGATGAGTCTCTTGTATGCAGCATATTGATGGTTCATATTTTTTGATCCATTCTGCCAATCTATATCTTTTAATTGGGGAGTTTAATTCATTTACATTCACTGTTATTACTGTGAAGGCATTTCTTGAATCAGTCCTCCTATCCTTTGGTTTATGTTTGTCAGATATATTTTTGCTTTCTCTCTTTTAATGTCCTTTAATGTACCCATACTGAATCTCTTTAGTACTGAACCTTTCTCCATAACTCTGTCTCCTTTCTTTGTTTCTCTGTTGGTAAGGCTCCCTTTGGTATCTCAAGTAGAGCAGGTCTCTTGTTAGCAAATTCTCTCAGCATTTGTTTGTGAAAAATTTAAGCTTTCTCTCAAATTTGAAGGAAAGCTTTTCTGGATAAAGAATTCTTGGTTGGCAATTTTTCTCTCTCAGAATTTTAAATATGTCATGCCACTGCCTTCTCGTCTCCATGGTGGCCACTGAGTAGTTGCTACTTAGTCCTATGATTTTTCCTTTGTAAGTGGTGAACTGCTTTTCTCTTGCTGCTCTCAGAACTTGCTCCTTCTTGTCAGTATTTGACAATCTGATCAGCATTTGTCTTGGAGTGGATTTATTTGGATTTATTCTATTTGGTGATCACTGGGCATTTATGATTTATGTATTTGTTTTGTTTAGAAGGTTTTGGAAGTTTTCCCCAGCACTTTCTTTGAATACTCTTACTAGACCTTTACCTTTCTCTTCCCCTTTTATATTATCTATCATATCCCTGAGGTCCATTTTGATTTTTTTGATTTTTTCCCCCCATTCTTTCTTTTGTTCTTTCATTTTCCATTCTGTCTTCTTCGAGGTTACTGATAGGCTGTTCAGCTTCTTCTAGTCTTGTACTGTGAATATCCGGAATCTTTTTAATTTGGTCGACAGTTTTTTTTTTTTTTTTTTTTTTTTAATCTTCATTTTATTGAGATATATTCACATACCATGCAGTCATACAAAACAAATCGTACTTTTGATTGTTTACAGTACCATTACATAGTTGTACATTCATCACCTAAATCAATCCCTGGCACCTTCATTAGCACACACACAAAAATAACAAGAATAATAATTAGAGTGAAAAAGAGCAATTGAAGTAAAAAAGAACACTGGGTACCTTTGTCTGTTTGTTTCCTTCCCCTATTTTTCTGCTCATCCATCCATAAACTAGACAAAGTGGAGTGTGGTCCTTATGGCTTTCCCAATCCCATTGTCACCCCTCATAAGCTACATTTTTATACAACTGTCTTCGAGATTCATGGGTTCTGGGTTGTAGTTTGATAGTTTCAGGTATCCACCACCAGCTACCCCAATTCTTTAGAACCTAAAAAGGGTTGTCTAAATTGTGCGTAAGAGTGCCCACCAGAGTGACCTCTCAGCTCCTTTTGGAATCTCTCTGCCACTGAAGCTTATTTCATTTCCTTTCACATCCCCCTTTTGGTCAAGAAGATGTTCTCCGTCCCACGATGCCGGGTCTACATTCCTCCCCGGGAGTCATATTCCACGTTGCCAGGGAGATTCAGTCCCCTGGGTGTCTGATCCCACGTAGGGGGGAGGGCAGTGATTTCACCTTTCAAGTTGGCTTAGCTAGAGAGAGAGGGCCACATCTGAGCAACAAAGAGGCATTCGGGAGGAGGCTCTTAGGCACAACCATAGGGAGGCCTAGCCTCTCCTTTGTAGCAACTGTCTTCCCAAGGGTAAAACTTATGGTAGAGGGCTCAACGCATCCAACCACCAGTCCCCTATGTCTGTGGTCATGTTAGCAACCATTGAGGTGGGGTAGGCTAATACCCCTGCATTCTCCACAGGCTCCTCAAGGGGGCACTACATCTTTTTTTTCCTTGTTTTTCTTTTTTTTTTTTTAACTTTCCCTTCTTTTTTAAATCAACTGTATGAAAAAAAAGTTAAAAAGAAAACAAACATACAATAAGAGAACATTTCAAAGAGACCATAACAAGGGAGTAAGAAAAAGACAACTAACCTAAGATAACTGCTTAACTTCCAACATGTTCCTACTTTACCCCAAGAAAGTTACATAATATAGCAACATTTCTGTGAACTTGTTCCTACTATATCCATCAGAAATTAACAGACCATAGTCATTCCTGGGCATCCCCAGAACGTTAAACAGCTTATCTGTTCTTCTTGGATTATTGTTCCCCCTTCCTTAATTGCTCTCTACTGCTAGTTCCCCTACATTCTACATTATAAACCATTTGTTTTACATTTTTCAAAGTTCACATTAGTGGTAGCATAAAATATTTCTCTTTTTGTGCCTGGCTTATTTCACTCAGCATTATGTCTTCAAGGTTCATCCATGTTGTCATATGTTTCACGAGATCGTTCCTTCTTACTGCCGCGTAGTATTCCATCGTGTGTATATACCACATTTTATTTATCCACTCATCTGTTGAAGGACATTTGGGTTTTTTCCATTTCTTGGCAATTGTGAATAATGCTGCTATGAACATTGGCGTGAAGATATCTGTTCGTGTCACTGCTTTCCGATCTTCCGGGTATATACCGAGAAGTGCAATCGCTGGATCGAACGGTAACTCTACATCTAGTTTTCTAAGGAACTGCCAGACTGACTTCCAGAGTGGCTGAACCATTATACAGTCCCACCAACAATGAATAAGAGTTCCAATTTCTCCACATCCCCTCCAGCATTTGTAGTTTCCTGTTTGTTTAAGGGCAGCCATTCTAACTGGTGTTAGATGGTATCTCATTGTGGTCTTAATTTGCATCTCTCTAATAGCTAGTGAAGCTGAACATTTTTTCATGTGCTTCTTGGCCATTTGTATTTCCTCTTCAGAGAACTGTCTTTTCATATCTTTTGCCCATTTTATAATTGGGCTGTCTGTACTATTGTCATTGAGTTGTAGGATTTCTTTATATATGCAAGATATCAGTCTTTTGTCAGATACATGGTTTCCAAAAATTTTTTCCCATTGAGTTGGCTGCCTCTTTACCTTTTTGAGAAATTCCTTTGAGGTGCAGAAACTTCTAAGCTTGGGGAGTTCCCATTTATCTATTTTCTCTTTTGTTGCTTGTGCTTTGGGTGTAAAGTCTAGGAAGTGGCCGCCTAATACAAGGTCTTGAAGATGTTTTCCTACATTATCTTCTAGGAGTTTTATGGTACTTTCTTTTATATTGAGATCTTTGGTCCATTTTGAGTTAATTTTTGTGTAGGTTGTGAGGTAGGGGTCCTCTTTCATTCTTTTGGATATGGATATCCAACTCTCCCAGCCCCATTTGTTGAAAAGACCATTATGGCTCAGTTCAGTGACTTTGGGGGCCTTATCAAAGATCAGTCGGCCATAGATCTGAGGGTCTATCTCTGAATTCTCAATTCGATTCCATTGATCTATATGTCTATCTTTGTGCCAGTACCATGCTGTTTTGGCAACTGTGGCTTTATAATAAGCTTCAAAGTCAGGGAGTGTAAGTCCTCCCACTTCGTTTTTCTTTTTTAGAGTGTCTTTAGCAATTCAAGGCATCTTCCCTTTCCAAATAAATTTGATAACTAGCTTTTCCAAGTCTGCAAAGTAGGTTGTTGGAATTTTGATTGGGATTGCATTGAATCTGTAGATGAGTTTGGGTAGAATTGACATCTTAATGACATTTAGCCTTCCTATCCATGAACATGGAATATTTTTCCATCTTTTAAGGTCTCCTTCTATTTCTTTTAGTAGAGTTATGTAGTTTTCTTTGTATAGGTCTTTTACATCTTTGGTTAAGTTTATTCCTAGGTACTTGATTTTTTTAGTTACTATTGAAAATGGTATCTTTTTCTTGAGTGTCTCTTCAGTTTGTTCATTTCTAGCATATAGAAACATTACTGACTTATGTGCATTAATCTTGTATCCCGCGACTTTGCTAAATTTGTTTATTAGCTCTAGTAGCTGTATCGTCGATTTCTCAGGGTTTTCTAGATATAAGATTATAAGATCATATCATCTGCAAACAATGACAGTTTTACTTCTTCTTTACCAATTTGGATGCCTTTTATTTCTTTTTCTTGCTGGATTGCCCTGGTAGCACTTCCAGCACAATGTTGAATAACAGTAGTGACAGCGGGCATTCTTGTCTTGTTCCTGATCTTAGAGGGAAGGCTTTCAGTCTCTCACCATTGAGTACTATGCTGGCTGTGGGTTTTTCATATATGCTCTTTATCATGTTGAGGAAGTTTCCTTCAATTCCTACCTTTTGAAGTGTTTTTATCAAAACGGGATGTTGGATTTTGTCAAATGCTTTTTCAGCATCTATTAAGATGATCAATTGATTTTTCCCTTTTGACTTGTTAATGTGTTGTAATACATTGATTGATTTTCTTATGTTGAACCATCCTTGCATGCCTGGAATGAACCCCACTTGGTCATGGTGTATGATTTTTTTAATGTGTCTTTGGATTCGATTTGCAAGTATTTTGTTGAGGATTTTTGCATCTATATTCATTAGGGAGATTGGCCGGTAGTTTTCCTTTTTTGTAGCATCTTTGCCTGGTTTTGGTATTAGATTGATGTTAGCTTCATAAAATGAGTTAGGTAGTGTTCCATTTTCTTCAATGTTTTGACAGAGTTTGAGTAAGATTGGTGTCAGTTCTTTCTGGAAAGTTTGGTAGAATTCCCCTGTGAAGCCATCTGACCCTGGGCATTTATTTGTGGGAAGATTTTTGATGACTGATTGGATCTCTTTGCTTGTGATGGGTTGGTTGAGGTCTTCTATTTCTTCTCTGGTCAGTCTAGGTTGTTCATATGTTTCCAGGAAATTGTCCATGTCTTCTACATTATCCAGTTTGTTGCCATAGAGTTGTTCATAATATCCTCTTATAGTTTTTTTAATTTCTTCAGGATCTGCAGTTATGTCACCTTTTTCATTCATTATTTTGTTTATATGGATCTTCTCTCTTTTTGATTTTGTCAGTCTAGCTAGGGGCTTGTCAATCTTGTTGATCTTCTCAAAGAACCAACTTTTGGTGATATTTATCCTCTCTATTGTTTTTTTGTTCTCTATGTCATTTATTTCTGCTTTAATCCTTGTTATTTCTTTTCTTCTACTTGGTTTAGGATTGGTTTGCTGTTCATTTTCTAGCTTCTTCAGTTGATCCATTAGTTCTTTGATTTTGGCTTTTTCTTCCTTTTTAATATATGCGTTTAGTGCTATAAATTTCCCCCTCAGCACTGCTTTTGCTGCATCCCATAGGTTTTGGTATGTTGTGTTCTCATTTTCATTCGTCTCTATATATTTAGCAATTTCTCTTGCTATTTCTTCTTTAACCCACTGATTGTTTAGGAGTGTGTTGTTTAACCTCCAGGTATTTGTGAATTTTCTAAGTCTCTGATGGTTATTGACTTCTAATTGTATTCCATTGTGGTCAGAGAATGTGTTTTGAATAATTTCAATCTTTTTAAATTTATTGAGGCTTGTTTTATATCCCAGCATATGATCTATTCTGGAGAAAGTTCCGTGAGTACTAGAAAAGTATGTGTATCCTGGTGATTTGGGATGTAATGTCCTGTATATGTCTGTTAAATCTAATTCATTTATCAGATTGTTTAGGTTTTCAATTTCCTTATTGGTCTTCTGTCTGGTTGATCTATCTATAGGAGAGAGTGATGTGTTGAAGTCTCCCACGATTATTGTGGAAACATCAATTGCTTCCTTTAGTTTTTCCAGTGTTTCTCTCATGTATTTTGTGGCACCTTGATTGGGTGCATAGACATTTACGATTGTTATTTCTTCTTGCTGAATTGCCCCTTTTATTAGTATGTAGTGGCCTTCTTTGTCTCTCAAAACATCCCTGCATTTGAAGTCTATTTTATCTGAGATTAATATTGCTACACCTGCTTTCTTTTGGCTGTAGCTTGCATGCAATATTTTTTTCCATCCTTTCACTTTCAGTTTCTTTGTGTCCCTGTGTCTAAGATGAGTCTCTTGTATGCAACATATTTATGGTTCATTTTTTTTGATCCATTCTGCGAATCTGTATCTTTTAATTGGGGAGTTTAATCCATTTAGATTCAACGTTATAACCGTGAAGGCATTTCTTGAATCAGCCATCTTATCCTTTGGTTTATGTTTGTCATATTTTTCCCCTCTGTCTATTAATATCCTTTATTGTACCCATACTGAATCTTTTTAATACTGAACCTTTCTCCAAGTCTCTCTGTCCTGTCTTTGTTTCTCTGTCTGTAGGGCTCCCTTTAGTATCTCCAGTAGGGCAGGTCTCTTGTTAGCAAATTCTCTCAGCATTTGTTTGTCTGTGAAAAATTTAAGCTCTCCCTCAAATTTGAAGGAGAGCTTTGCTGGATAAAGTATTCTTGGCTGGAAATTTTTCTCACTCAGAATTTTAAATATATCGTGCCACTGCTTTCTTGCCTCCATGGTGGCTGCTGAGTAGTCACTACTTAGTCTTATGCTGTTTCCTTTGTGGTGAATTGCTTTTCTCTTGCTGCTTTCAGAACTTGCTCCTTCTCTTCTGTGTTTGACAGTGTGATCAGTATATGTCTCAGAGTGGGTTTATTTGGATTTATTCTATTTGGAGTTCGCTAAGCATTTATGATTTGTGTATTTATGTTGTTTAGAAGATTTGGGAAGTTTTCCCCAACAATTTCTTTGAATACTCTTCCTAGACCTTTACCCTTTTCTTCCCCTTCTGCGACACCAATGAGTCTTATATTCGGACGTTTCATATTATCTATCATATCCCTGAGGTCCATTTCGATTTTTTCAATTTTTTTCCCCATTCTTTCTTTTATGCTTTCATTTTCCATTCTGTCCTCTTCGAGGTCACTGATTCGTTGTTCAACTTCCTCTAGTCTTGTACTATGAGTGTCCAGGATCTTTTTAATTTGGTCAACAGTTTCTTTAATTTCCATAAGATCATCCATTTTTTTATTTAGTCTTGCAATGTCTTGTTTATGCTCTTCTAGGGTCTTCTTGATTTCCTTTGTCTCCCGTACTATGGTCTCATTGTTCATCTTTAGTTCTTTGAGTAGCTGCTCTAGGTGCTGTGTCTCTTCTGGTCTTTTGATTTGTGTGCTTGGGCTTGGGTTATCCATATCATCTGGTTTTTTCATATGCTTTATAATTTTCTGTTGTTTTTGGCCTCGTGGCATTTGCTGAACTTGATAGGGTTCTTTTAGGATTTGTAAACCAATTGAAGTCCTTATCTCTAATTTATCAGATCTACAGCTTCGTGGGGTACACTTTCTCTAACTAACCAGCAGGTGGCATCCACGAGCCACCTGTTGTGCACAAGCCAGTTCTCCCCTGCTTAGCCTTTTTGATGAGTTGGGGAGTGAGTCTTGTGGGGTCCAATTGGTGTGCCAAGCTTGCGTGTGTAGTTGGTGTTGCCTGCCCTGTATATGGGGCGTGTTTCTGGGCAGTCAGGGAGGGGGGTTGGCCCTAACAATCAAATCTCCCTGGTGATGCTAGAGTTTTAAAGCTGCTGCAATAGTCTAATCCTTCAGTTCAGTCCTGCCACAGTTTGTCTCTGCCACTGACCCACAAGTCCTTGGTATTGGCATATGGCTCCTGAGACTTGCAAGTGGGCCCCTCTTCCAGGCTGTGCACCCCGGGTCCTCTGTTGAGGGATGACTGTGCTATGTCACAGGTGAGTGCCGTCCCCCCAGGGCAGTTCTGGGCTGCTGGGCTGTGTAGGGAGGCTCCCAGTCTGCTGAAATAATGACTGAATGGGGCTTTGTTAATTCACACTGCTCCACCTTCCCAACTCTGGGACAATCAGCTGAGGTTGCAGGGAAGGCTAATGTCCACGCCCAGTTTTGTGGTGTGTGCCTGTTATTTGAAGCACTTCCGTCACACTGGGTTGTCTGGGGCAGCTCTGGGCTGTGGGGCTGGCGATGGGCAGGAGTGTTTCCTGTCCACCAGGATGATGGCTGTGAGCGGACACCCCCCTTTTCTTGGGAAGTTGTGGTGTTTAGTGAATTTTCTCAGCCACTGGATTATTTCCTTTTGTCTCAGAGCTCTCTTAGTTCTGCTCTTGACTTGACCTGCCCAAATTGCAAGTCTTTGAAGCTTTCTGTATTGGGCTTCTTAGAGTAATTATTTTAGAAAAAGAAAAAAGGAGTAAAAAAAAAAAAAAAAAAGGGCCCTCCTCAGAGATCTAATGGGTTATTGAAATGCTAAGAGAGAAAGCAACCAGGGCCATTAAGGAAAGGTCCACAGGGCAGAGAGATCAGCTTTTCTTCGGGATTTGCATATGCGCCTCAGGGCCTGAGCTCTGCCCTTCCCCTTTCTATGTTCACCAGAACTCCAAAAATCCTCCGCTTTTATTTTGGAGTTTTTCGTATTGTTTTTTTTCTATCCCTGTCTCCTCTCTGCTGGGCTGGCTGTTCTCAGATTCTCTGGTGTCTGGTCTCAGTCTATCTATGGTTGGAGTTTGGATCAGTAGAATGAGTTTCCGATAAGAGCTGCCACTGCAGTTCTCCCTTCTCCTTCCCGGAGCTGACAGCCCCTCCTCCCACGGGACTGAGCCTGGCAGGGAGGGGCGCGGGTCCCCTGGCCGCAAAAACTTACAGATTTCGCTGATCTCAGCAGTTCCACATTTTCATGAGTGTTGTATGAAGTATGCCCAAAGTCAGATTGCTCTGTGGTGTCCAGTCCACGCAGTTCCTGGCTTTCTACCTACTTTCCTGGAGGAGTAACTAAAACATACAGCTCACCAGTCTGCCATCTTGCCCCGCCTCTCGACAGTTTCTTTTATTTCTATAAGATCGTCTTTTTTTTTTAATTTACTCTTGCAGTTTCTTCTTTATGCTCTTCTAGGGTCTTCTTCAGGTCCTTTATATCCTGAGCCTTGTTGTCATTGTTTCTCTTTAGTTCTTTGATTAATTGCTCCAAGTACTGTGTCTCCTCTTATCTTTTGATTTGGGTCTTTGGGTTTGGGTTATCCATATCATCTGTTTTTTTCATATGCTTTGAAATTTTCTGTTGTTTTTGGCCTCTTGGCATTTGCTTAACTTGATAGGGTTCTTTTGGGATATGTAGGCTGATTCAAACACTTAAATCTAATTTGCTAGATCTACAGGTTGGTGGAGTACACTTTCTCTCACTAACCAGCAGGTGGCGTCCGCGAGCCACCTATTCCCCTCAGGCCAGTTCTCCCCAACTTTGTCTTTGTGGTGAGTGGGGGTCTGATTCTTGTGGGGGTCCAATTGGTGCACCAAGTTTGCGTATGTAGGTGGTGCTGCCCACTCTGAATGTGGGGCATGTGTCTGAGTGATTAGGGAGGGAGGGTAGCTTTAATAATCAAATTTCCCAGGTGTTCCTGGAGATTTAAAGCTGTTGCAATAGTCTAATCCTTCAGTTCAGTCTCACCACAGTTTTGTCTCTGCTGCTGACCCACAAGTCCTTGGTATTGGTGATGGTCCCTGGGACTTGCGAATGGGTCCCTCTTCCAAGCTGTGCCCTCCTAAGGCTTCTGCTGAGGGAAGACTGGTACATCACAGGTGAGTGCTGTCCGCCAGGGGAAGTTCTGGGCTGCACGGCCGTGTAGGGGTGTTCCCAGCCTCCTGAAAGGTTGGCTGAATGGGGCGTGTTAATTTCCCTGTTTTCACACAGCTCTGCCTTCCCAGCTCTGGGACAGTTAGTTGTCGGTGTGTGAAAGGTTATTGCCCACACCAGATATAGCGGGGTTGAGCGTGTTGCTGGAAACCCTTCGTGTCACACTGGGTTGTTTGGGGCAGCTCTGGGCTGTGGCACTGGCACCGGGCAGGAGGGTTCCCAGCCCACTGGGAAGATGGCTGTAAGGGGATGGCCCCCTTCTCTTGGGAAGTTATGGTGTTTGGTGAATTTTCTCAGCCACTAGACTTATTGCTTTGTCTCTCAGAGCTATCTTAGCTCTGCTGTTGCCTGGGCCCAAGTTGCAAGTCTTTGAGGCTTTCTGTAATGGGCTTCTTAGAGTAATTGTTTTCGAAAAAGAGAAAAAGTTTGAAAAAAAAAAAAAAGAAAGGAAAGGAAGGGCTGTCTTTGCAGATGTAATGGGCTATTGAAATACTAAGGGACAAGGAGTTTAGGGCCATTATGGAACAATCAAGAAAGCGAAGAAATGGGCTCTTCAGACAAGGGTCCTTGCCCTCTAGATTTGCATCTGTGCCTGATTCTGTTTGAACCCTGCCCTTTTCTGTATTATTTTCACCTGAACTCGAAAAAGTCTCTTTTATTTTGGGGGATTTTTTTTTTCTGTTTTGCTTTCCCTATCTCCTCTTTGCTGTGCTTACTGCTCCCATATTCTCTGGTGTCTGGTCTCAGTCTATCTATGCTTGCAGCTTGGATCAGCAGTCTGAGTTTTCAATTAGAGCCACAACTGCACTTCTCCTTCCTGGTTACCAGCACCGATGGCCCCTAATCCCACGGGACTGAGCTTGGCAGGGAGGGGCACGGGTCCCCTTGCTGGGAGAACTTACAGATTTCGCTGATCTCAGCTGTTCCATGCGTTCATGAGTGTTGTGTGAAGTATGCCCAAAGTCATATTGCTCTGCAGTGTCTGGTCCACGCAGCTCTTGGCTTTCTACCTACTGTCTTGGAGGAGTGACTAAAACCCACACCTCACCACTCTGCCATCTTGCCCCGCCCTGCTTAACTTTTCAATATTGACTGGTGTTTAGGTTATTTTGGAGTTAATGGGTCATAGAATAGTGACCTTTAAAATTTTAATAGATACTTCCAGTTGTTCACCAGAGGGCTTTACTAGTCTGTACTCTGCTTAGCAGTGTACAAGAGTACTTTTGGAAGGGATTAATTCTAATGATATTCATCATGGGAATGTAGCAAACACCAATCATCAAGCATTCAGAGAAACAGGAACAAGAGGGACATTCTAGATGCAGGGTGAGGCCATGGGGCTTGCTGCCATTTACTTTCTCCTGTCTCTCTCTTCCTATTGACCCTTCCTGTTGGCCCTTCCTATTGCCTTTAAAGATAGTGTGGTGGCTTATGACTTTTTATTTTGTTTAAAAAGTATTTTTTAGTTTTACATTTTTACAGTCTTTTTATTATGGCAAATTTCAAACATACACAAAAATAGATTAGAATGGGTAATATACATGTACCCATTACACAGTCTCAGTCATTAACAAGACTTGGTCAATGTTTCATTTTTGTCTCTTTTTTTTCTTTTTTCTTGGGAGTTAGTGTGGTGTCTGGAGTGGTGAAAACAAATTCTAGGCATAATGGTGTTTTAAAAAAGCTATGTTTTTTTTTTTTTAATAACTACAAAGGTAATGCATACTTACTATAACAATTCAAATAAGAGATGTGCTTTTTTAAAAAAAACGTAATTTCCCTAAATACTCTCTCTTAGTTCGTCCGGTTTGCTAATGCTGCTGTTATGAAAAATACCAGAAATGGATTGACTTTTATAAAGGAGGCTTATTTGGTTACAGATTTACAGTCTGAAGACAGTGAAAATGTCCATATTAAAGCATCAACATGAGTGTACCTTCACCAAAGGAAGGCCAATGGCGCCTGGAAAACCTCTGTTAGCTGGGAAGGCATGTGGCTGGCATCTGCTGATCACATGTTGTGTTCCAGCTCCTCCGCTCCTGTGCGTTCTTCAAAATGTTGCTCTTGAATTGTTTTGTCCTCTCTTAGCTTCTCTTGCGCAAACTCTGGACAGGCATCTCTAAAGTATCAACAAAAGTCTGCTTTCAACGGCATCTCCAAAATGTCTCTCTCAGCTGCTCTGAGGTCTTTCTGTTTGTGAGCTCTTTTATAGGACTCCAGTGATTAAATTAAGACCCACATTGAATGGGTGGGGTCCACATTTCCATGGAAATAATTAAATCAAACGTTTGAACACAGTTGATTGAGTCACATGTCCATGGAAATAATCAAAAGATACCAGCATAATCTGCACTAACACATCTATCCCCCACAAGATTGCATTAAAGAATATGGCTTTTTCTGGGGGACATAATAAATACAAACTGGCACACTCCGTATTCCTAGTAAAGGAGGTTATTTCCTCATAACTTTCTCTAAGTTTGTATAAAGTCGTGCAAAGAAACAGACCACTTTAAAAAAAAATAGAACACTATTCACATTTCTGCAAGTTCTTTTATCAATAAATTAGGGACATTTCTTCATCAACTCCTTTTCATTAATGATATGATATGCTATAATATGATATAATATAACCATTCCTTTATTGGTGGACATTTAGTTTTTCTGCTTTTCAGCCCTTGAGAACCTTACTGTGAACTTTCCTGTGCATATGGCTTTGTGTTCTGGCACTTTATTCCTGTAGGTTATTTTCTCCAAAATGAGATGACTGGGTAGGATATATATAACTTTAATTGTTAAAACTATTACCATAATACTTTCAAAAAGGTTATAGTGGTTTTCATTCCTATTAACAATGTAAGAGAGTCCTTAACTTGCATCATTACCAGCACTGGATGTTATTAGTCTTGAAAACTTTGCCAGTAAAATCAGTAAAAAATGGTATGTCCTTATGTTTTTAATTTGCCTTTTAATTTTTTATAAGGCCAGCAACTTATTTAAAAAAATAATATATTGAGTTGGGTTTATACTAGCAAACACAAGCTTGGTTGAACATTAGACATCACATTAACAAATCAAAAGACAAAAGTCATATAACCATAGCAACTAAAAGAATCAGATATTTAGGAATAAATTTAACCAAGGATGTAAAGGACCTGCACACAGAAAACGACAAAACATTGCTAAAACAAATCAAAGAAGAGTTAAATAAATGGAAGGACATTCCATGTTCAGGGATTGGAAGACTAGATATCTTTAAAATGTCAATTCTATCCAATTCTTTTTACAGATTCAGCATAATTCCAATCAAAATTCCAACAGACTACTTTGAAGAAATGGAAAAGCCAATTATCAAATTTATTTGGAAGGATAAGGGGCCCCAAATAGGCAAAAACATCTTGAAAAAGAACGAAGTTGGAGGACTTGCAATGGTTGACTTTAAAGCATATTACAAAAGCTACAGTGGTCAAAACAGCATGATAGTGGCATAAATATAGATATATTGATCAGTGGACTAGAATTGAGAGTTCAGAATAAACTCTCACACCAGTGGTCAATTGATTTTTGACAAGGCTGCCAAATCCACGTAACTGGGACAGAGCAGTTTCTTCAACAGATAGTGCTGGGAGAACTGGATATCCATATCCAAAAGAATGAAAGACCACCCCATTCACACCTTATACAAAAATTAACTCAAAATGGATTAAAGACCTAAATATAAGACCATAAAACTCCTAGAAGAAAATGGTAGGGAAGTATCTTGAAGATCTTGTGGTAAGAGGTAGTTTTTTAGACTTTACAACCAAAGCACAACCAACAAAAGAAGAAAAAAGTAAATGGGACCTCCTAAGAATTAAATACTTTTTTTGCTTCAAAGGACTTTGTCAAAAAGTGAAAAGGCAGCCTACTCAGTGGCAGAAAATATTTGGAAACCACACATCTGATAAGCGTCTAATATCCAGAATATATTTTTTAAAAATCCTACAGCTCAACCATAAAAAGACAAACAACCTAATTAAAAAATGGGCAAAAGACTTGAATTGACATTTTCTTCAAAGAGGAAATACAGATGGCTAAAAAGCACATGAAAAGATGCTCAGCATCACTAGCTGTTAAGGAAATGTAAATCAGAAACCACAACGAGATATCATTTCACACCTACTAGAATGGCCGCTATTATAACAGGAAACCACAAATGTTGTAGAGGATATGGAGAAATAGGAGCACTTAATCACTGCTGGTGGGGAAGTAGAATGGAACAGCCACTGTGGGAAGACAGTTTGGTGGTTCCTCAGGAAGTTAAGTGTAGAATTGCCATATGATATCCGCTACTAGGTTTATACCCAGGAGATCTGAGAATAGGGGCAGGAATAGATACTTGGACTCCGATATTCATAGTGGCATATTCACAGTTGCCCGAAGACGGAAGCAGTTCAGGTGTCCATCAACCGATGAATGGATAAAATGTGGTATATGCATATGATGGAATATTATTTAGCTCTAAGAAGGAATGAAGTCCTGAAGCACGCAACAGCATGGATGAACCTTAAGCATGTTATGTTGAGTGAAATAAGCCAAACACAAAAGGGCAACTACTGTTCAGTCTCACTAATATGAACTACTTATAATGAGCAAACTCTTGGAGATAAACTCTTGTGTATAGGTTACCAGGAGATAGGATGAGGGTAGAGAATGGGAAACGGATGCTTAATTTGTACAGAATTTTTAATAAGGTTGATTGTAAATGTTTGGAAATGGATAGCAGTGATGGTAGCACATTACTGTACGTGTATTTAACAGCAGTGAGTTATGGGTGTGATTATGGTTGAAAGGGGAAGTTTAGAGTTGTGTGTATCACTAGAAGGAACACTAGAGGATAAAACATGAGTCTGTATGACAGCAAAACCTGTTGTGAACGAGGGCTGTGGTTAATTGTACAAACATAAGAATGTTCTTACATGAACTGGAACAAATATATCTCTCTAATACAAGGTGTTAATAATAGGATAGTATGTGGGAAAAATAAAACTAATGCAAACTAAGGACTATAGCTAATAGTAATATTGTAATATTCTTTCATCAGCTGTAACAAAGGTACTATACTGATGCTAAGTGTCAATAGGGGTTATAAGGGGTGTGGGAATTTTCTTTTTGGAGCATTGAGAATGTTCTCAAGTTGATTTTGGAGATGAATGCACAACTCTGATTATGCTGAGAGCCATTGCTTGTATACTTTGGATGGATTGTATGGTGTGTAATAAAACTTTTTTTAAAAAAACTTATGTAACTGTCTTAACAGATACAAATATAGTATGCATCCATGGCAAAATTTCCCAGCAGAGAAAAACAGCTTTTTACTTTTTTAGAAGCTACTTATTTAATATTAATGCTTATATTTTATCTAAAATTTAAAGTATTTAATTTTTTTAATAGTTATCCCTCACATTGTTCAGAAATGAAAATATATAAGTATAATGGTGGTATGTAGTGAGACCTCTCCTTTTCTCTCTTGATCCCCATCTGTCTAGTTCCTCTCACTGCTTTCCCTATCATTACTGTTAGTTTCTTAGTTGTTCTTTCAGAGTCCTTTTATATAGGCAAATATGAAAACATAACCTCTTTTTACAAAAATGGTAGTATTTTATGTGCTCTGCATGTACCTTGCATTTTTCATGAACTTTTTTTTAAAGGACAGAAATTCATGCTCATTTCTGATAACTCTGTAGCTACCTTCCCATTTCTTTATTTTTTTGAACTGTCAAACTCCTCCAGTATGGTACATTACAGCTGTTCCCTAGCTGTGTTGTAGTTGTTTCTCCCATTCCATCCTGCCACAAATAATCACAGAATAAAAAATACTGAAAAATTGAACCTAATACCTTGGGTCCTCTATTTAAAACCAGTGGCTGTTCAGTCTTTGTTTTCCTTGATACTTTTGCTGTTCATGATTTAATTACACACCTATGGTTCTTGAAACTCTAATCTTTTGTTTCCTGACAGTACATTTTGTTAGAAGGGTTCTTGCAGAAGATGGAAGGAAATAAAAAAAAAGATGGTGGAGATGCAGAGGCTAAGGGAAGGATATTCTGTAAGTGAGAACATCTATCACTTAATCTGTCCAAAGGAAGAAGATGTATTCTCTGTGGCTCTTGAAAAGAGAGCAAACATTTTACTTTTGGGAGCTACCATTGTGTAGGTGAAAGACATGACCATGACTTTGAATCCTGACTCCGCTCTGCACTAGCTATATGACCTTGGACAAATCATTTAACCTTTCTGAACCTCAGTTTCTTAACTGTAAAAGGAAAATATCTTTACCTTTCATAAAAAGATGATAATTAAGTAAGAAAATACATATAAAATGTTCAGCACATCATTGTGTTATTTTAATCACTTAGAGGTTTGTTCTCATTCCTGGGCTTTAGGACCAGTGAGTGGAAATTATGAAGTAGATACTGGCTTAATGAAGGAAGAATTTTCTAAAAATGAGGCTTAATTGTTGAATAGGCTAGCATCTAACACAGATGCATCTTGCCATTGCATGCTGGTAGGGGAACTCATTCTTGAACAATGCAAGTAAATGATTTGTATTGGTTATTGGAAAATGAGGCTAAAATTTAAGCTTACCTTGAATAATTGTGTGGAATATGCCATTCTGATTTTGATCTCCTTATTTTCCCTAATCCAAATATTGCATTTCCCATTTTATGTTTAAAACCCAATTTCGAGATATAATTCACATACAGAAAAATTCACACATTGACTTGACAAATGTAACCACCATCTTCCAATCAAGTTATAGAACATTTCTGTCTTCCTAGAAAGTGCCTTCAGTGGCATTGATTTTTATAAGCCATTCCAAAGGCTTTATAACACAGGACATAAATAAAAATACCAAGTTCTTACAGAAGGGGAGCATTTCTAGAGCAACAAGTCAGATTCATAAGTACTTGCAGATTTGAGGTAACCTGCTATTAACTTTCAACGGATGGATGATTGCTGACAGTAATATTGTCTTAGTGGCACATGTATCAGATATGAAGTGGAGCAGTTGGACCTGTCAAATCCATCCACTTTTAATCTTTTTGATAGAAATGGTAAATGATATAATCAAATATCTTAAATGAATTCTACTAGCGTTTACGTCCAGGAAGCTGTAGTGTTTGGTCACAGATGGTACATTTATATATTTTTACCAGTTGGCTTTCCAGAGGAGGAGATGTGGGGAAAACGTAGTTAGTTGGCTGTGATTATGGTATTGAGGAACAGAAGGTTGTTTTTTTTCCTTTCCTGAAGTATGCTTACAATACTAGCTGAATCCTTGAGAGGAAGTTTGGTATGTTTTTTAAGTACTTAAGGAGACCATTTTTGGCCAGAAGAACACTTGCTAACCTTATCAAGAAAGCCTTTAAAATGAAGTTTGAGAGGAAGGGAGAAAAAATTCCAGATAAATAGTAAGGACACATCTCATAGAGTAAAATTACAGTGACATGGAACAAGATTCGAAAAGGAAATGCCTATAATTCACAGGAGGACAGAAAGAAGAAATGCTGAAGATTTCAGATGTTTCTGTAAATAATAATAAGCACCTGTAAAGAAGTAGGGTAAATACAGTCCTTTGGATGCTACTGAGAATTGATGAGAGGGATTTATGCCTAGGCATTTGTGTGTTTACTTGGGATACTGTGCTAAGTAAGCACTCCTCATTTAATCGTTATAAAAATCCTATGAAGAAGATTGATACAATTATCCCCAATTTAAATATGAAGAAACTGAGGCCGAGGAAGGTTAATTATTTAGTACTCAGTATTTGCTCTTGAGTTCTGCATGTCTTCTAGAATGTGACGTCCAGGACAGGTAATAGGATGATGCCTTTCTTGACTAATTTTATTCTACCTTTGTGGGTATCTCAGTCCTTTACTTGGCAAGGATGGTAATGTGAGTGAGCTTGCTGCATCTCCTCATTTCCCTCATACAGAATGAGTCATGGTTACTTTGGCATGAATCTGTTATACTACTCAATTAGCTACATGATAGTTCTACATAGTACAAAATGGCAACAGAGTATAGCAACAGGTATCATACTCTTCTTCCTAAATTAACTGATTTTAGCATTCATATACTTACCTTTACTAAATTATCAGCAATTTTACGTAAGGTTATTTATTTTGTTTTTCACCATCCACCTGCATCTCCTCTCCATCATTTTAAATAAATTTAGTTTTTTTAATGTAATGCAATTTTATTGAGATATATTCACACACCACACAGTCCATCCAAAGTATACAATCAGTGCCTTCCAGATCATCACATAGTTGTGCAGTCATCACCACAATCAATTTTAGAACATTTTCATTACTCCAAAAATAAAATAAAATAAAAATATAAAAGAAAACCCCAACATCCCATACTCTTTATCCCCTCGATTGTTGACCTCTTGTTTGGTATGGTTCATTTGTTACTGCTGATGAAAGAATATTAAGATATTGCTGTTAATTATAGTCCATAGTTTGCAGTAGGTCTATTTTCTCCCATATTCCACTCTATTATTAACTTCTTGTAATAGTGTCATTTATTTGTTCTAGTTCATGAAAGAACTTTTTTATATTTACACTGTTAAATCACAGTCATCATCCACCATGAGATTCACTGTGTTATACATTAGCATGTTTTCCTCCAGCTTTCCTTCAGGGGACATACACAACTTTAAACTATTAATTATACTCACAGTAATGTGCTGTTTTCACCTTTATCCATTTCCAGATATTTAAGTTTAATCTAGTTAAACAATCTGCACATGTTTTCCCCATTCTCTAGCCTCATTCTGTCCCCGGTAATCTATATTCTAGATTTCATGTCTGTGAGTTTGCATATTATAATTAGTTCATATCAGTGAGATAATACAAAATTTGTCCTTCTGTGTCTGGCTTATTTCACTCAATATAATGTCCCCAAGGTTCATCCATGTTGTTGCATGCTTCAGGACTTCATTCCTTCTTAGAGCTGAATAATATTCAATTATATGTATATACCACATTTTGTTAATTGATTCATCAGTTGATGGACACTGAGTTGTTTACATCTTTTGGCAATTGTGAATAATGCTGTTATGAACATCTATGTGTAAGTGTCTGTTCCCATCCCTACTTTCAGGTCTTCTGGGTATGTACCTAGTAGTGGGATTGCTGTATTGTAGGGCAACTCTGTACTTAGCTTTCTGAGGAACCACCAAACCATCTTCCACATTGGCTGTACTGTTTTATATTCCCACCAGCAATGAATAAGTGTTCCTAATTCTCCACATCCTCTCCAAGACTTGTGGTTTCCTGTTTGTTTAATAGCAGCCATTCTAGTAGGTATGAAATATCTCATGGTTTCTATTTACATTTCCCTAATAGCTAGTGATGTTGAGCATCTTTTCATGTTTCCTCTTTGGAAAATGTCTATTCATATCTTTTGCCCATTTTTTAACTGGATTGTCTTTTTATTGTTGAGTTGTAGGATTACTTTATAGATTCGGGATATTAAACCCTTATCAGATAAGTGGTTTCCAAATATTTTCTCCCATTGACTTGGCTGCCTTTTCACAGAGTCCTTTGAAACACAGAGTAGTCAATTTTGAGGAGGTCCCATTTACCTAGTTTTTGTTTCATTGCTTGTGCTTTGGATATAAGGTCTAAGAAACTATCCTAGATCTTGAAGAGTTCCCTTCTTCTAGGAATTTTATGATAGTGACTCTTAGTATTTTTAGGTCTTTGATCCATTTTGAATTAATTTTTGTATAAGATGTGAGATAGAGGTGCTTTTTTCATTCTTTTGGTTATAGATATCCAATTCTTCAACACCATTTATTGAAGAGACTCTTCTGTCCTGTTTGAGTGTATTTGGGAGCCATGTCAGAAATCAGTTGACAATAGATTGAAGTGTCTATTTCTGAGCTCTCAATTCAAGTCCATTGATCAATATGTCTGTCTTAATGCCAGTACCACACTGGTTTTTTTTTTTTTTTAGCAGTTTTATTGCGATGCATTCACACGTCATATAATCCATCCAAAGTGTACAATCAGTGGTTCATAGTGTCATCACATAGTTGTGTATTCATCACCATGGTTTTTAGAACATTTTCATTACTCAAAACAACAACAACAAAACAATTTTTTTAAAACTGGGAAGAGTTGCTACATGGAATAATGCTGACTTTCAGAGCTGCAGAACTCCAGTTCTGGGACTCAGGTGTCACACAGGCACTCAGAGTTCCAGGGAAATAACCAGGTTATACGCATAAAGCATAGCTTCTCAGCATTTAAAAATAACCCTTAGAACTCAGGAACAAATGTGACTACTGTAAGAGCTTACAATCTAGGCCCTCATTTTCTGATAAGTATTTTCTAAATGAAGCCATACAATATTTGTCCTTTTTTTTTGGCTTATTTTGCTGAACATGCTGTTCTCAGGGCTCCTTCACCTCGTTGTATGCCTCACAACTTCATTCCTTTCTGTAGCTGCACAGTATTCCATTGTGTGTATATACCATAGTTCGCCTTTCTGCTTTTCAGTCACTGTACCCCTTGGCCACCTCCAGTCATTAGCATTACCGTGAATAGCGCTACCATAAACATCAGTGTGCAGATGTCTATTTGAGTCCCTGCTTTCAGTTATTCCAAGGATATCCCTGGTTAAAGGACTTGCCTAATCATGTGGTAACCCTGTATTTAGCCTCCTGTGGATCTGCTATATTACCCTCCAGAGGTGCTGCCCCATTCTGCTACCCTACAAACACTGAATAGTTATACCTCTTTCCCCACATTTCTCTAGCACTTAAATCTTTCAGTTTTTTTATTTATTTTGAATCTGCAGATTTTGTTGAGATATATTCATGTAGCATATATTCTATCCAAAAATAATCGGTGATTTTACAGTATCCACATTTAGTTGTAAGTACCATGCTTTTTTGACCACTGTGGCTGTATAATCTGCTTTAAAGTCAGGACGCATGAGTCCTCCCATTTCATTCTTTTTCAAGATGCTTTTGGCTATTTGAATAAATTCAGTTTTATTGAGATATATTCACATACCATTTTGAGATATATTCACATCCACAGTGTACAATCAGTTGTTCACAGTATCGTCATATAGTTGTGATTCATCACCACAATCAGTTTTTGAACATTTCATTACTTCAAAAAAAATAAAAATAAGAATAAAAATAAAAAAGAATATCTGAAACATCCCACCACCACCCCTAATTTTTCAATTAAATTTTGTCCCCATTTTTCTACCTGTACACTAGATAAAGGTAGTGTGAGCCACAGGTTTTCACAATCACACAGTCATAATGTGTAAGATACATAGTTATACAGTTGTCTTCAAGAATCAAGGCTACTGGGTTGCAGTTTGACAGTTTTAGGTATTTCCTTTTAGCCATTCCAATACTCTAAAAACTGCGAAGGAATATTTCTGTAGCGCGTAAGAATACCTTCTAGAATGACCTCTTGACTCCATTTGAGATCTCTCAGCCACTGAAACTTTATTTTGTTTCATTTTGCTTTCCCCTTTTGGGCAAGAAGAGTTTCTCAATCCCAGAATGCCAGGTCCACGCTCATTCCTGGGAGTCATGTCCCACACTGCCAGGGAAATTTACACTCCTGGGAGTCATGTCCCATGTAGGGGGGAGGGCAGTGAGTTTACCTGCCAAGTGGGCTTAGAGAGAGAGAGAGAGAAAGGCCGCCTCTGAGCAAAAAAAAAGAGGTTTTCTGGGGGAGACTCTTAGGCACAATTTTAAGTAGGCTCAGCCTTTCCTTTACAGTAACAAGCTTCATAAGGACAAGCCCCAAGATCGAGGGCTTAACCTGCTAAATTGGTAGTCCTCAGTGCTTGTGAGAATATCAGTAATTCCCCAGGTGGGGAAGTTTAGTATTTCCACATTTTTCCTCAGTTCCTCAGGGGGGAGGCCCCTTACTTTGCAAATAAATTTGATAATGGAAAGTAGGGTGTTGGAATTTTGTTTGGGATTGCATTGAATATATAAAATCAGTTTGGGTAAAATTGACATTTAGCTTTCCAATCCATGAACACTGGATGCCTTTCATTTATTTTGGTCTTTTTTGATTTCTATTAGCAATGTTTTGTAGTTTTCTGTGTACAGGTCCTTTGCATCCTTGGTTAAGTTTATTCTTAGCAGAAGATGGATTTTTTTCTTCTTTATCTCCACAGATAGTTCATTACCAGTGTATAAAAGCCCTACTGATTTTTGCATGATGATCTTGTATCCTACCACTTTGCTGAACTCATTATCTCAAGTAGCTTTGTCATAGTTTTTTGGGGATTTCTAAATATAGGATCATATCCTCTGCAGATAGTGAAAATTTTACTTCTTCCTTTCCTATTTGGTTTCCTTTTATTTCTTCTTCTTGCCTGTTTGTTTAGCTAGAACTTCTAGCACAATGTTGAATTAAAGTGGTGACAGTAGGCATCCTTGTCTTGTTCCAGGTCTAACAGAGAATGCTTTGGTTGATTATGATGTTATCTGTGGGTTTTTTCTATAAACGCCCTTTATCATGTTGGGGAGGTTTCCTTTGATTCCTGCCTTTTAAGGTGTTTTTATCAAGAAAGGATGCTGGATTTTTTTAAATGCTTTTTCTGCACCATTTGAGATGATCATACGGTTTTTGCCTTTTGATTTGTTGATGTGTGGTGTATTATATTAATTGATTTTCTTGTGTTGAATGACCCTCACATACTTGGATTAAAAACTATTTGGTCATGGTGTATAATTCTTTAAACATGCTGTTGTATTCTATTTGCAAGTATTTTCTTGAGGATTTTTGTATCTGTATTCATTAAAGAGATTGGTCTGTTGTTTTCTTCTAGTATCTTTTTAGCAGGCTTTGGTATTAAGGTGATGTTGGCTTTATAGAATGAGTTAGGTAGTGTTCCCTCTTCTTCAAATTTTTGGAAGAGTTTGAGCAGGAATGGTGTTAATTATTCTTGGAGTGTTTGGTAAAATTCTCGTGAAGCCATGTGGTCTTGGGCTTTTCTTTGAAGATTTTTGATGACTGAGTCAATCTCTTTACTTGTGTTTGGTTTATTAAGAACTTCTGTTTCTTTTTGAGTCATTGTAGGTTGTTTGTGTATTTCTAGGAAATTGTCCATTTCATCTAAGTTGTCTAACTTACTGACATACAGTTGTTCTTAGTATCCACATATGATCTTTTTTATTTCTTTGGGGCCCATGGTAATGAGTCCCCTCTCATTTCTGGTTTTATTTGCATCTCCTCTCTCTTTGTCTTTGTCAGTCTAGCTCAGGGTTTGTTCATTTTATTGATCTTCTCAAATAACCCATTTTTGGCTTTATCGATTCTGGTTTTTTTGTTGTTCATTTATTTTGTTCATTTAATTTTGAACAGTCTAATTGATTGTTCAGTTAGGTCTTTGGTTTAGGTGTTTAGGGCTATGAATTTCCCTCTCAGCACTGTCTTTGCTGCATCTCATAAGTTTTGATATGTTACGTTCTTGTTTTCATTCATTTTGAGATACTTACTGATTTCTCTTGCAATTTCTTCTTTGACCCACTGATTGTTTGAGAGCATGTTGTTTAACCTCCATATATTTGTGAAATTTCGGTTTCTCCGGTTGTCATTGATTTCTAGCTTCATTCCATTATGATCAGAGAAAGTGCTTTGTGTAATTTCAGTCTTTTAAAATTTATTAACACCTGTTTTGTGACCCATCATGTGGTCTGTCCTGGAGAATGTTCACTGAGCACTTCAGAAGAATGTATATCCTGCTGTTTTGGGGTGCAGTATTATGTATCTGCCTGTTAGATCTCGTTTTATTATATTGTTTAGGTTGTCTGTGTCCTTATTGATTCTCCATTTCAAAGCTCTATTAGAGAGTTGTGTGTTGAAGTCTCCCACTATTGTAGTAAAGGCATTTATTACTCCCTTCAGTTTCTCTGGTGTTTGCCTCAGGTGTTTTTGGATACCTTGATTAGGTGCATAAATATTTATGATTATTTCTTCTTGGTGAATTTCCCCTTTTATTAATATATAATGTCCTTCTTTGTCCCCTTATAACATTTTTTTTTTGCCTTTAAAGTCTATTTTGTCTGATTAGTGTAGCTACCCTAGCTTTTTTTTTTTGTTACTGCTTGCATGAAATATCTTTTTCCCTCCTTTCACTTTCAACTTATTTGTATCTGTGGGTCTAAAATGAATCTCTTGTAAACAGCATACAGTTGTTCATATTTTTTTTTATCCATTCTCCTGATCTTTGTCTTTTGATTGGGGAGTTTAATCCATTAACATTGAATATTGTTACTGTAAAAGCTGTCCTTCAACCATTTTATCCATTGGCTTTTATTTGTCAGATCTATTATTTTTCTCTCTTTTTATCCTTTTAGTTATCCTTACTGATAATCATCATTTCTATACTCTCGTTCAAGCCTCTGTCTACTGTCTTTTTTAAAGACATCAGTATAGCCAACTTACATTTTGTAATCACCTTGCGTGCAACTGGAACATTGGTATGTACTTGTCTAGCTTTCTCATTTTATCTTCTGCTGCTTTCCCACTGCCATATGTATTCTGGTCTTTATAAATGATTTGCAATTCCCAGATGTCTGTGTCATGCCCCTGAACCTTTCCTTGTCTGCCTGATATACTGTCTCCTCTGGAAAGCTTCTTTAGGGCTGAGTTATGTACGTTCTCTTTGTGTTTTGGTTTTCTTAGTGATACTTGGTTCTCTGTTGGTATTATGAATAAAGATTTAGGTTTTAAACTCTAAGGTGATTGACAGAGGTCTGTTTACCCAGTAGGCTTCTACACTCAATGCAAAGGCTGATGCTGGGCCCTCTGTGTGTGAAGGGTGTTAATTGGTAGGCTTCACTTTAGAGTATTATGGAGGGGAGTGGCAGTAGCCTTTAATAAGGATGACTTTGATCTGGTACACCAAACTGACTGTTGGAACTCTACTGGCTTCCTGCGGGAGGTTTAGTTTCTTCAGAGAGTGTTTCTTGGGTTTTATTCTGGATTCAAATTTAGCTGCTATCTGTGGCCATGTAGGCACAGGAATGGGGAGTGGATGGGAGGGTTTGAGTAGCTGTGGGCTTTCTATTCCTTAGACAGTCTTTTTGTTCTGTGCCTATTCTTGCTCTCACTGCTCTGGTCTTGGGACCTCTCTAGAGCTCCACCAGAAAGGATGGCACATCCATCCATCCAGACATCTCTTATGTTTATTCTGGGTTGTGGCTTTCTTCATTCTTATTTATTCATCAGCTTTGAAAAGATTTATTACCTTTTTTTTCCCGTGTCATTTTATTCAGCGGGAAGGAGGAGGCAACCACATTTGCTCAATCGATCATTTTCACAAAAAAATCCTGAACCAGAGGTTCTGTTGACAACTTTGAACATTTGAAATTTTAAAAATTGAAATAAAGTATGTAATGAGTTCATTAATGATTGTTTCAAAAGTATTGATAGAATAGTTTGGAATGCTTATTGAATGTGAAATAATTGTAATGATGAAATACAGGTCATGAATTATAAATAACTTTTGTTCTAAAAATGTTGATAAAGCTGTTTAGGAAAGCCAAAGAGAGGTAACCAGGGTACCTGGGCATGAAAGGATTGTGGAGAGGTCCCAGTCATTGCCGTCAGCTACTGATTGATAATATGGGGCCAGAAGTAAGATAACTGGGACTTATACTATGTTGCTTACATTCTAGAATTGGAGGGAATTGCTTGTTTCCCCATATACAGTTTACTAATTTTAGGTTGTCTCCCTTGTTGTAGCTTAGTAAAGAGTGAATTAAACTGTATAGTGGCCACACTGTAGCCTATAGTTAGATTTAGGTTGCAATTTGTGTTTTATTTCAATGAATGATAAAAGAATAGCATCATTTGCCATGTCTTTACTTCTAGTAAGAGTGAAAGTGAACTTGTATGCAACATTATTTTTATTTCTTAATACATTTTGGGAAAGTTAATTGCAACTGTGTGGTTCAGGGATTTAGTGCAAGAAGAAGAACAGTTGATGGAAGAAAAGAAAAAGAAAAAAGACGACAAGAAAAAGAAGGAAGCTGCTCAAAAGAAGGTAGTATATGTATAAACTATTTATATTAAACAGTTTAAACATAGATTAAAAAAGACAATTGATTCTTGGGTGTTTTTTAAAAGCGTTTGATTTAATGTTAACTTCAGTGGAGATTCATTTTAATGTTAAATGTTTTTAAATATGCATATACAGTAATTTGTTGAGTGTGTACAATTTAATGCATATTTAGTTAATCTTTCCAAAAGTTTTTCAAAGGTAAGTGCATTATGTAGGTCTTTATCTTTCAGTAGCTATTTCTGAGTGTTTCATAATACATCATTTTATAAGTGTGAAGAGCTTGAAATTTGTAGCTGCATAGCTGAGGATTTGAAACCTGGTTCTCCCATACAGAGTGACGTGGCCTTAAATTTTAATTAACCTCTCTGAGCCTCAATTTACTTACGTTTTGTGAAGTGAGGATTGAATTAAATGAAGATGTGGTGCGTACACGTAATAGGAAATAAAGTAATGCAGGAATCCAGCAATAAAGGAAATATTAATACATACAATAGGAAACAAAGTATCAATTTCCTTTTCCCTTTTTATTTAGTACCTGATTTTTAAGATTTGCAGTTTATGTTAGGATATTTAAAAATAGTCGTATAACATTATTTGCTGCCCAAGAACTCTAGTCAGTACATTATAAAAAATGTAACCAAAGCAAATACAAAATAAGGCAAAAATAAAAGATTACTATCATTTACAAAAGTTTTCTAAAAAGTTAATATAGTAAAGGCTGATGATGGTAAACTAAGCTGGGCACTCACTTCCTAATACGTCGAAGTTTCAAGAACCTTAAAAATGTTCTAAAATACCCAGTGGAAATTTTGTTCTATTTCTCTCTTCTAGTGAAAAATTTAATTTTTAATATATATGCCTCTTTTATGCTAGGCATTAGATTTATGCTATCCAAATAACAACTTATCTTCATGTTATGTAATAGGGAAAAAGGCAGGATACAAATCTATGGTAGAGGCATTTTATTTACTGGGAATTGTTGAAGCACAGAGAAAAGTGCTTAACTTAGCCTCAGATGAGACAAAGGGACATATTATAATTTCATATATTCAAAATTAGCTAGGTGAATAAGAAACAGAATAGAAAAAGATTCCAGGCAAAGGAAACTCAGGTAAGCATCCATAGCCTGTATGTGTTAAAGTTTGGGTTTTGATTGGGGAGAGATGAGGATAAATCTGATGCAGTGTGAAAATGTCAGGGGATGAGACTGGAGAGGTTGGTGGTGGCTGTATGCTGTTCTCAGGGCTTTGGCCATTGGTGTTCGGGAGAACACTGAAGACGTTTTAGTAAAATGACGTGGAAGTTTGTGTTTTTTGGCAAATTGTGGAATTGGATTAGAAGGGGCAGAAACTAGAAACTGAGATACTGGTAGATGAACTATTGAAAGAATCCACAGAATTTGTCCAAAGCATATGAAGGGAGAATAATCTAGATGGACTCTTAGGTTCCAGATTGAGTGACTGAGTACATCTTGGAAGAGGTTAATCAGGTTAGGGAAGACAAAGAAAGGAGAAAAGATAAATGATTCATTTCTGGACATGCTGAACTTACAGTGCCTCCAGCAAATCCAAAGTATCTGTGTTTAGCAAGTATTAGCAGAGGAGTGGAGTACACAGCACTGTGGAGGAATAAGGATGAGGTGAGATGATATGGTAGGTGCCTTAGTCATCTGCCTTTTGGTTGCTTTCTGGTGACTGGGAAGAGATGCATGGGGTGTATGTCATAGTCCAGGATTTAGAATAGGATTCTAGTTTAGAGCTTTGGCACCAAATGATGCCTTAGGCCTCTGTTAGAGGCCTGTTGATTTAGGGTAGTCTTATCATCTGATTAAGGATTTGTTACGAAAAAATTATGGCCTCAGTAAGTCTAATGTTGGGGGAAGGATTGTCAGACTCTTGTTCCATGGTGTGAAGTCCATTTACTCAATGAAAGGAGCTTCTAAGTAACTTAAGAAGTTTATTGAGGAGGATGCTTGCATATACTTTACGTAGAATCATTGGATTGGCAAGCTTCTGAGTGCGCATTAGGCCTTGTATGTCCCTTCTTCTAAGGAGTTGAAGGTTTACCTTATAAATCAGGATGTATGTGAAATGGCTAGAGAAGAAGCCTAAGACAATATGTAATGAAATTTGTTTAGAACTTGTTTGCTTAGGAAATTCTAAGAAAGGGAAGGGGTTACTGGGATGATTTCTTTGAATACTGTATTCTTGTAATATGTAATGTGAGTGTAGATTTTTTTTTAACAGTTCCTCTTTTGTTATTTGTGAGTGTAGTTTTTAAATTGTAACATTTACAGATTTCTCTAATTGTTGAAGTTCTTCCTTTTAGAACCTAATCTCTAAATCAGCAGTTCAGTATTGGTGATCCTATATGTGTGCCCAACATAACTATGTCTTTAACACATGAATAATGACGTTTGTGCCATTTGGCTTTTCGCCAAATATGAAGTGGCAGCTTTTCCTACTCTACCACTGCATCCCTGCCTCACTCCATGGTTCTGTTCTCTCACTCCAGCCATGTCCTCCTGCAAGAACCATCATCAGAGGCTTAGAGATATAGGGAGTTTTTTCTTCTGCCAGCTCTTCAGCACTGATAGGGTATTCCTGTGTATCCCATAGAAACTAATAATATCTAGCCACTAAACACAATATAAATAAGGAAAGTTTAGTTTCTCTAGTAAATGTTAGGTTTAATAAGCTAGGCTGCCCTGTAAATAAGACTGTTCTCTGAGTTCCAAGCAACCAGCTTACAACTGAATTTTAAATACAACCCATTGGTGAAGTGAGGACAGCTGGTATTTCCATAGGCTGGGACCAAATAGCTCTTTTGTAATAGTGAAAAAAAGAATTAAAAAAAAAAAAATGCAAAAACAACAAAACTCTCCCAAACCGGCATACTTGAGCCAATATAAAAGATTTTAAGTTATGGGAGTATTAAGGCACATTCCTGAGCTTGTCTTTTGTCTGTTGTAGGAGGTAGCAGTTGTATCCAGGCAGGTGACAGACATCTCCATGAACCAGGTGGGCAGGCCCATCTATATAAATGTTGGAACAAATTCACCACAGTAAAAACAATCTGCCTGTTTTATAATCTGTATATTGTCATCTCAGAAAAAGACTTCAGATAATATCTGTTGTAATCCATTCATTTTGCATAAGAGCATCGGAATGAGTTAAGTGGCTATGCTTGGTGAGAGAATAGCAATATAATTATACTTATATTATATATAATATATAATAATATAAATATTTTCTAACTCTAGCTGGTGCCTTTCCAAAAACCTGTGCCATGCCTTTTCCTTTTGGTATGGAATGTTATCTTATACTTTTGCTATCTTTTTCACCAGCTAAAAGTGACCTTCAGAACTGGGAAATGACATATTATGGTATTTCTCATACTAGGGTGCTTAATAGGTCCTTATGCCTTGAATATAGAAAAATACATAGATTTAAGAGTCCCTAGTAGCTGTTATGGTCTTTTAAAGGAATTTAAATTCAGACGTGGGTTATTTTCTATTTAAATAAAAGACCAGCTAACATGCCTTCCTATAAAAACAATTAGACGCCAGCAAGGGTCACTACAATATTAAGTGATTTTTATTAATTTTGGCTACAATGCTTCCCTTTTCAAAAAAGACTATTCATAATACTCTCCTCTGTTCTGTTTCACATCTAAGAGTTATGGCCATTTACTTAATTTGTGATTCTCAGGCTTAGAATATAATTTGGGAATATAGTTTCTGTACTTAAAAAAAAAGGCAACCATAGTAGCAACATGGGTTTTCTCTTCAAGTTGTTTTTAGGAGTTTCTAGAAGGAATCTTCAGGGGAATGTAGTGAGGAGGAAAAAGGAGGTTGAGAAATAGGTTAATTATAGAGGGATAATTTAGTATAACCTTTTCTTGACACGTGGAATTGTACTTCCTAGAAAGCATACAATGGTTGAGGACTGGAGGCAAACAGCAATACAAATTGGTGTCTTGTGGTGTTGAGAATGTTTTAAAGTCAGTGTTAATGGGATTTTTGTTTGTTTGTTTCTCTGTTAAGAACTGAAAGACTTTCTAAAGGTTTTATAGATTTAAATATTCTAAATTCTAATTTAAATAAAACTTAAGTTCTAGAAAACTTCCAACTTCATTCCCCCTTTTTTTGAAATTGTATTATTTCCTTGTGTCTCCAAAGGTCTGTTTAGTTGTGAGACTATTTAGCAGTCTAACTGGTAAGTTTTCTCAGTAAACTAGATGGTAATATGACCAAGCCGGGAGTTTTGCCCTCATCTAGGGCAGTTAGGTGTTCTCTTACACTCCTGCCCCTTTTTCCCATTTGTTCTTTCTTTTGTTACTCATTTCATTCCGCAGATGTAGGATTGGTACTGCTTGCTAAGAAATCATAGGAAAGCTCTCTGAGCACTAATTGTCTAATTTAAAATTAGTGAATTGAATTCATTATTCCTAATATTAGGTTACAGTACCTGGCACTGTTAAGATATTATAGATCAGAAGAGGAGGAAAAACAAAATTTGGGAACTAGGAGTGAACTATAGAGTCAGGTCATTTTCAAATGTGAAAGAATTGACTAAACCAAAGCTTGGGCAAGTGGGGGTTGATAGCAGTGACAACAGCTACTATCTACTAAATGTTTCTGTATGCTAGGGGATGCCCTAAGCTTTTTATGAGTCAAATTTCACAACATCTCTGAGGTAGGTTTCTTTGTACCTGTTTTAGAGGTGAAGAAACTGAGCTTTAGAGATGTTAACTAGCTAGCCCAAGGTTACACAATGTTAGTGCTGGAGCCAAGATTCCTAACCAGGCTGTCTGGCTTCAGATCCACACTCATAACCACTCAAGTCTTCTTAGGGATCTTGCTGTTGACATGAAACTGACAGAAGCAAAGCGCCCAGCATGCTAGGTATCTGCCACTTGTTTGATGCTGTCATTAACAAATTAGGTAATTGTGATAGTTGCTTTGTGGAATCACAGCTCAGATGTTTTTGAAAGATCACACACACACACATACGTATATTCAAAATGGAAATCATTTTCCTTTTTAGATATGCCATGATCCTTTGATTCTGTTGTGCAGGAGAATCTGTAATGATGCTTCATATTTGAAGTGTTTTGTGGTTTTTCCAAAGAGACCTCATATTTTATTATTTGACTAATAATAGTTATGAAAGGTAAACATGACAGGTTTTTCCCTCTGTTTGAGGGATTAGGAAACTGGGACCCAGAGGGCTTAAATGACAAGATCACTTTTAAGTGAAAGGAAACAGGTGAAATTAATTCTAATGTATTTTATGTAACCTAGTATATCTAAAATATTAGTAAAATGTAATCAATAAAAAGTATTATTATGAGATACTCTACATTCTTTTTTTAAAATGCTAAATCACTAAATCTTTGAAATCAGGTACATATTTTACACATCTCATTTTGAAGAAGCCACATTTCAGTGTTCAGTAGTCACATGTGGCTACTGTTTCGGACAGTGCAGACTTAAGCAGTTACTCTTCAAGTCATTGAATATTGGAATATTTTCTTTTAAAGAGTAATATACTGTTTGTCCCTGGACCAGCAGCCCCCAAAAACCAATTTTAAAGAAATTGAACTAGTAAGTATCACTTAGGAGCCCTTGGTTTCTATATTACGTTCCTTCACTGTGTCTGTACAGTGTTCTATGGGCAGACACCTTGAGGTATCTCTTCACTGCCATTCTCATTAGATGACAAAATATTGAATGGGGTTGATCATTGTTCTGAAGCAACATGGAATTGTTTTTCCAAAGGAGTCGCATATTGAATATCCTTTATGCTGTAAGGCCCAGACGGGCAAGTAATATTGTAAACCTTGGCTTTTAGTAATGTGGTCATGTTTCTATTTACTGAAGCTTAGTTTCCTTTGAAAGTAAACTGCAGAAGAGGTCAATTGAGTTTTTAAAAAAATAGATTTTCAATATGCAGAGTAAGTTTTGTACTAATTATTTGGCTTCAGAAAATTATGTATCTTATTGTCTGATAAGACACTTGTAAAACTTTTCTTCAAAGTATTCATATACTTTGTTCTAGTGAAACTTGTTCTTTTACTATCAGATTTTTAAAATAATTTCTCCCAGAAATAAATGAAATGTTGTCCTGCCAGTTGATGGGTCTTTTGGTATTGTCCTTTTATCAATTTCTTTTAGTTTTTGTCATCCATATAGAGTAAAAGATGGCTTTCCATTTTTTTGTGTATCAGAAGTGCTCTAAAACTTTGTAAAGCACTTAAAATGCCTGGAACAATTCTGTGGGTCTCTAGAGATAAAGATTATGGCTTCAATAGTAGGGCAATTCATTGCCATATTTTATAAAATGATGTAATTCAAAAAATGGTAGTTTTGGTAATTTAATTTAATATGACTAAGCAAAATGAATTATCATGCACAACAGCAGTCAAGAGAAGTTTTATCTTAGAAATGATTCCTGGTTATTCAATTACTAATTATCCTTTCCTCACCTCCCTACCTAGCCTTGTACCTTTTATTTTAAGGACTCTCCCATGCAGTTGGTTTTGATCAAAGGTTGATTTTTGTTTGTGGTTGACCAAAGGCCTCTGTCTATAATTGGTTCTTCTAATCGAGGCCCTTGAAGTTTGAGCTAGGTGGCTTGAGACAGCCCAAATCTCCCTTCACACAGATGGTGGAAGTAGGGAAAGACATTGGAAAGCAGTGAAGTTAGGGCTGATGTCATTTATCCTGATCACAGTAACTTTAATGAATTGTTAGATGTGTCAGAAGTGATAAATTAGTATGAAAAATTTTCCACACAAATACTTAGAAGTTGACTATGTTTGTAAAAGCAGCCTAACCTCCAGGAGTTCAATTTATTACTAATTTAGTCAAAGAGTTTATATGCAAGTTTTCTTACAGAAAGCTTAATCCATCTTTTATCATTTGAAACAAGAATTTTTGAAGCCATTTAAACTTATGAAAACCCACTTAATCCATTAAATGTAAAGGTGACAATTATATAAAAAACATTTTAGAGCTAATTGATAAGAAACCCATCCTTAAAATTATACAGTTTTAGAACAATAACAGTGTATTCTCTGCTTTGTGTCTAAAGAAATGTATTTCAAATTTTAAAAAAATTAATGAAATTAGTATCAGAGACAGTTGCGCACATCTGGGGGAAACGCATGCTTTTCTTTGCATACCTTTTCCTATGTGATTCATCTAATGACAAATTCCTTATTTAATAAAACTGTGTATGTCTTATGATAGTAATATATGAACATTTTATCATTAACAATCCATTTCTTTCAGTTTCATATTTACATTGTTTTTTGTTTGTTTGTTTTTATTTTAGGCCACTGAACAAAAAATCAAAGGTACGTTGTTTAAAGCTTTTTTTAAATTATTTTTTTTTTCATTAAAGCAAGGTTGTTTATATGCATTTTTATTCACCTCCAGGATGGGAGAGAGAAGAACATGAAAGAAACAGGGGTGGGAACAGACTTCTTCAGTGACATCATCTTGGAATCATCTTTGGGGTTTATGATATATCATGGTGTATAATGCCACCTTTAGAGTATACTGCCTCAAGACTTGCCTTATAACTATCTCTAGGATAGACACCACTTCCTAACATGCTACCTTGTTTTGAGTCTTTGAGCACACGTACCTTTCCTTCATCTGAAAGTCTTCTTATCTGGGGCTACATCTAGGACCCCTGTCCCATCCCTTGGTGTTCTGACTGATTGATTCCTTGTGGTCTGTATATGATTATCCCCAACTCCTTCTAGGTAGACAGTGACATCCATTCTGTATTGTGACTTAGAAGAGTAGGTTGCTAACCTTTTGGTGATTGTGCCAGGGTCATCCAGTATACCCCAAGCAAAAGACTTCAGGGTGGTATATTCTTAAGAAAATAGGAAAGAGCCATATCCCTCTCAGATCCTGAATCAGAAACCCTACCTTGTAATGAAAGGTTTAGAGCTCTCGCATACTGAACTGGTCATTGGGCCTCAGGATTCTGAATTTTTATTTTTTAGCTTTATCAAAATTATAATCTCTACTGTTTTTGGTTGGTACATTCATTCACAGTACTATTTTTATCTAAGATCGTCATTATTAGGTGCAGTGGCATAAAAGTGAGTAAGAATAGTCCTTGCCTTGATGTGGTGTTTATTTTACTGGAGAAAGAGTGGCAATAGGAGGAAGCACCCAAACCAAATATAGTAAATTGTGATTTGGCTAAAGTTGCACAGGTTGTCCTGGAGCACAGAGGAGTGATAATTAGCTGAATACAGGAGCTTGAGGAATATCTTCTTGAGATTACGTAGTTTAAAAGATGAAAAAGTTAGCCAAAGAAAGAAGGAAGTGGCAGAGATTAGGATAATCCAAAGCACAGAGGAAAGAAATAATGTGATATTATGAGAAGTAATGATATTCCTAGAGCATTAAATACCCAATAATAAGTGGACAGGGTTGAGACTGAAGTGATAGGTGGGGTCAGCTCAAAGAGGGCTTATTTATGCTGTAACTGCCAAAGAGCTTGGTCTTTTATTTTATGGGCAGTTAGGAACCACTGAGGAGGTTTAGCAGAGGAGTAACATTGCTTTTCTTTATTTCTTTTTTCTTTTTTTCATTCTTTAAAAAAAAGCTATTGACAATTCTACAGGGAAAGTATTGGCTGAGCCGAGTATTGAATGATGGATGGGGGTTCTAAAAAGGGATCTAGGAGAAGAAAGGCATTCTGGGCATTGGAGGCAGGCAGACAACAACAGGGAATATTCAGAGAATGAGTAATCCAACTTTTGTCTCTACCTTAGGGGGAATGAGGGCAAGTAAACAGAATAAGCTTGAAGGTAGCGGGGACTGGAGAGCCTGCAAAGGTTTTGAGTGTCAGGCTTATAAACTACACTTTAGGGACGTTTCTTTGTCAGTGGTGCCTAGTGTCACCAATAGAAGCAGAATCAGAGAGAAGAGAAGAAATAGAGGGATAATGAGGAATTGAATGGATTTTTGATAGTAGGGGTAAAAAAGGGATAGATGTCAGATGTATGAGGTATAACTGATAGGATTGGCAGCACAGGAAAGGAACTGAAGGTTGTATTGCAGGTTTGAGCCTGGATGTGTAAGAAAGTTACAGGAATGTGGAATGATGCAGGGAGGAACAAGTTTTATTTAGTAAGAACATTGCCATATTAATTTTCCTAAAACTTCGCTTTCCTCAGACCACACTCCCTTGTTTAAGAATGTTAAGTTTTTCCTTGTTGCTCCTGCTTCAAAACCACTCCTCTGCTTGGCTTTCAAGGCCCTCTTTCATCTGATCTCCCATGATCTAACCAGTTTGATTCTCCTCACTCCTTATAATTTTGAGGGAATTTTTATCTATTTCATTCATGATTCTGTTCAGTTTCTCCACCAAGAATGCTTTTGCTATCATGCCTTTCACCTTTTCTAAACCTCTCAGAGCTCATCTGCCGGATAGCTCCAACTGCCGTTGGTCTCTCCCTTTCTGATTTCTTAGGATGTTATGCTGTATCTTAAATTTTGGGCACTTGATTATATTCCATCGTAGATTTTTGACTGACTTGTAGATGTTTGTTTCTTCAACATGATCTTTGAGTACCTATGGATTATATCCTTTCCAAACGTAAATCATCCTTTACATCCTTGTATGAAATATGAACATATTTGGATCTTCTTGTTCCTAGATTTCCCATAACTTGGAGAATGTTAGCTTCAGAGTATGAAAGTTACTTCAGAATGCAGTATGTTGTTTTCCCAGCCGTATCACTCGCTTCATCCTTCTTTTGGTAGTTGCTCCCTTAATTTGTCACATTTATTCTGATTCATGAAAATGTATTATTTTATTTTTGTGCTGTTTATGTGTCTATTTGGTACTTATAGTTTTGGGCTCAAAGTTATTAGAGATTACAAATAGAGGCTTGAGGGTGAGTTTGGTACAGACAGAGTTAAAAAAGCTTTTAATTTTGGAATAATTTTAGATTTACAGAAGAATTGCAAAGATAGTTTAGTGAGTTCCCATATACCCATACCTCTCACCAGTTTCCCCATTATTAACATCTTACATTACTGATATTGGTACTAATTAAATTCTAGAGTTTTGGATTTCACCAGTTCTCCATTAATTTCCTGTTCTAGGATCCAATTCAGATTACCACATTGCCTTTAGTTGTCATGTTTCCCTAGTCTCCTAGTCTTCACACTGTGTTTTTTATTATCCTTTAAATTTTTAATTGATGCCAGTATTTAAAAATAAGGAGAGTTCATCTAATCTAGAATCCCAGATTCTTTTTCAGTGTATACTGACAACACCATTTTTGTCTTTCCATCTTATAATTTCTGTATAAAGCCCAAGGTTAGCCACATGTGGCTGTTAGGTATTTGAAATGAAATGTGGCTAATGTGACTGAGGGACTTAATTTTTAGTTTGATTGGATAGCATAGCTCCAGAACCTTCTTGATTGTTATAGTAAGGTTTTAAGTGTTGAACCTGAGCATAACTAGTTAGGTTGCAGCACCCGTATAGAAGTCTGCCTTAATGAAGCTAATTTTTTGTTTTCCAAGATGGCTGTCTCCTTCAGTTAAATAACACGTATTAATATTGCTGCAGCTCAGTGGTAAGACGGTTTACATAAAAGTTGGATTTATGTAAAATAGCATAAATTAAAGTGAGTTTTTGACCAGCTTTCTTATATGAAGACAACAGTAGAGTTGAATGTTTATTTCTTGGTGGCATTGACTCCATGATTCATCTAATGAAAATGTAGACCAGTATAATGAGTGATATAATGAAATTCTTCAAAGTTTTGTTTTTACCTTATGGCTTGAACTTTGAAAAACTAGAGAGCGTGAATATTTGAGTGTTTTAATATTTTAAATGTCTTTTTAAAATGTGGGTATTATTTAGTATCATTGAAATAACAAGGTAGTGATATGCTGAAAAATTTATGGGGAAGGATAGGGATGGATGGATGGACGAATTTAAGATGTCTTATGGCCTCTATAATGTATAAAGGCAGGGAAGGAGTTAACATCTTATCTTCACTGTGTCCTTGGGAATTATAAATAAAGATGATTTTTGAAGAACGGGTTTTTAAGCTCTGTTTTGGAAACACTTTGTCCATTCCTTGCAAAAAAAAATGAGTATTGTTGATTTTTAACAGATAGTGTGTTCTTTCTGTTCTTTTTCTTTTCATTCTTCTGTCAGTCCGTCTGTCCATCATCTATCCATTCATCCTCTATTATGCCAGTTCTTTCTTTAAGTGATATCATAAGTAAACCATGCTCCAAAGAATTACAAACCCTGAGCTCCTGAGAGAGATGTGGGAAGCCTGGGATGGGAGCATTAAAAGGGAAAAATAGATACAGATTTTCTTTCTTTTTTTTTTTTTCTGGCAATCAAGTAGAATAGAATGGTTTATTTCTGTTGTTCTCGTTCTGGATTAATGTAAGAGCTTATGAAATTGAGTCAACATTTAAAACATTTTTTTTTCCTCTGCTACAATTGGAAACCATTATTCTTATGCAATTCTAGCCTTAATATTTGCTTTCTTTTCCATCAAACACAATTTCATTATTAAATCTATTGATCTAGGGGGTGATGAAAATATTTAAGAACTGTTAAGTCAGCTGCATGCCACATCATATTGCAGACATTATCATAGCTAACTTTGAGCACTTGCTGTGTGCCAGGCACTGTGCTTTATATTTATTTCATTTACTAAAGAACAATATTCTAAATGTTTAGCCACTAAAATGAAATGGGCATCAGCTATTCAGTGCACATGCTGGAGTAGGGTCCTAAAGCCATTGAATATGTTAGGAGTAACCCTTTAGTTATTGAATTTGGGGAAGTCTGTGGGACCCAGAGGAGGAGTAGTAGGGCAGCAGGCTAGGGCACCCTTTGACTTCAGGCAGTGGATCTTTAAAAACAAATAAGGGAATAGGACTTCTGTGTACTAGCACACTATAAGTGCATTAATCCCATCAACAGCTCTCTGGAAGTATCACCATTTACGGTGAAGTTGAGGCTAAGAAAAGTTAAGTAACTTTCTCATTGTTTATGTAGGTAATAACTGCTTGAGCCAGGATTTGACTGCAAACTACTAGGCTATGCTGTGCTATACTGCTTCTCTTTCTTTGAAAACAGCCCTGCAGTTCCATGGAAGAAAAAATGGGAAGGCTACAGATGTCATTGCTCATGCTTTAGTAATAGTCAATGAATGAATTGAAAGTATGCATCTTTTTAAAATATTTTAGAAAGATCTTTTAAGAGATTTTATAGTATTTGCTTTTTACAAAGAAATAGATTCTGTAAATTCTATCACCATCCTAATTTTATGAATCAGAGAAGATTTGACAACTTTGAGATGAGTGAGGCAATTGGCTTTTCAGAAATCCTTAAAGTTCTTGAGTTGTGAATGACAAAGAATAGGAGTTTTGGAGACCAAACAGTAAGCTGATTCTAAAAGCTTTCTCCATGCTTCAGATCTCTAGGCAGTGAAAACTGATCACTTTATGGAGGAAAACTGTACTACTTAGATAAGGGTTGAAAGGAGACTTAGAAAAAAAATACCCCCCCCACACCTCTGTTTCATGCATTCTTCAAAGAGGTAGAGGAAAGCACCTTCTGAAGGGCTTGCACAGTAGTCAAGTCCCATTCCAAAATGATTATTGATGGATAAATTTGCTCAAGTCTTAAGGATACAGTTTAACTTCTGTAATGTGACTAAGGTGAAAGATTTGAATGGAAGGAGAAAAAATGTATAACTTCTCCCCTTCTTGTTAATAAAAAAACACATTACTTTCTCTTTTAATCATTGCTGCCAGTATCATTCATGTCTTGCCATCTTATGAGATCATCTTGGGAGACAAAGATAAATGAAAAATAATCATGTAGCAATACATTATTTCAAATGTAGGATCCATAAAATGCCATTGTTTAGTCAGCATTCATGAAATATTTATAAATGCCTACCCTATTTTAGATACTGTTTTAGGTACTGGTGATAAGCATGAACAAAACAATCTCAAATCCCTGACCCCATTGTGTTTCTATACACATCTTTGTTTTATTTTAGTAAAGGAAAATATATCTTTAAAGGCCTTCATTGGTTTACCTGTGCTCTCATCTACCACCCCATTTTCTCTATAGGGTCATAAATTTTTCAATGACAAAGGCTCCTGCTATAAGGAATTTTAGGAACCTGACTTTGGTGGCTTGGTGAGGGATTACTGGACTGCATAGATTTTCAGAGGAGAAAACTGAGGTCCAAATAGATTGTATTTCAGGAGTGTTACCTAACCTTGTTCACACAATTGTACACATAGAAAATGATATTTGTAGGGCTGTTAGGGTAAACAGAGGAGCTGCTTACAGCTGAAGGCAACAATCCTGGAGTCTGGTTAGCCCAGACTCTGAGGTGCTCTGCCCATCAGCACACCTATAACCCATTTCTGTCACACAGTTAATAGCAGAACCAAGAGTTGAGGCTCAGTTCAATGTTTTTCTCCATAATGTACATAGTAGAAATAGGGTCTTTTTGTGTTACAGGCTAGTATTATAAAATATTTAAAAGACCAGGTTCTGGTTCCAAATGGGCCCTGGTGGAACACTGAAAGTACTCTCAGCTTTATGAGAGACAAATATTTGCTGCCTTCTTTTAGGAGCAGAGGTTTTTACACTGGCTAAGAATTTACTAGTGGCAGGTATTTTCCTTCCAATGGAAGATGTCTTTGAACTCTGTAACAAATGAGATTCGTAGCTCTGCACTAACAGGAGGGTGAAAAAAAAGGTCTTTTATGTAAAATAGTGTCAGTAAAATAATTATTGCTAGGTATATCAAAGTTTCTAGTTTTCCTTTTCTCCTGTTGAGAAAGGAAAGTGATTTACATAGATTTATGTACTTGATGAGGATATGAAGAATGTTTAGAGGACCTCTTTTTACCTTAGGCCGGGACTCCTTTATTTCCATTAAATGTAAATGTGTTTGCTTATAAATTCTAATAAATTAGTAAAATAAGTAGAAGTGGAAGATCTTATACCTTCAGATATCTGTGATGAGAGTGGGGCTGAATTAAGGAGACAGGGAGTAGATATGAGAAAAACAGAAATTAGAGCTCTTAGCAGGGTCACCTTGCTATTGTTAAAAACTAGGTTCAGGTACTAATGAGAAAGGAGCCCATTGTAGCTGGAGGTTTGTGGAGGCATCCTGCAGTCCTTTCCTTCTTTCCTGAGTCCCTGGGATTTTACCTCGGCAACAATTAGGTCTTCATTTCAAAGGAAAAAAACCCAGGAGCTTTCTGGTTTACATTTTGGAGTAGAATTAGATTAGATTAGCAAGGGTAACTTGATTGTTATGACCAGTCAGGAGAAAGCTTCAGACTAGGGAAAAAACCACAGTATATACCATAATTTGCGTGTCTGTGTTTAATTTGTACGTTCCTTCAGTTCTAATAAAAGTAGTTTCTGTACTTCAGAATGAGTGCTGAGTGTGAGTTTTCTTCTGGTGCTATAGGCTTAAGCAAAATGTACCTGATAAACCAGTGGTTAGAGGCATTCAGACATGACCAGAAGCAGAAAGCATTGAATCATCTACTAAAGATTATCCTGGTATTTTAGTACAAATACATCATAGTGGTTAAAAGTCCAGGCTTCTGAGTCGGATTGACTTTGACTATTGCCTTTGGGTTTCTTATTTCTATGACCTTTGGCAAGTTCCTTAACCTGTAAGCCTCAGTTCTCTGTTAAAAAAGAGATAATCCAATCTCCTTAATGTTGTGGGGATGAAATGATATGGAATATAAATCACAAGGCCTGGAGGGTAGAATATGCTGTGTATGTAATAGGTAGTGGTTACTTTTTTTTTCATTTGCGGTTTTCAGAGACCTGTAGTTGGGAATAAAATCTGTGACTACAACTATCCTAGTAGAAAATGAATGCTTAGACTTGGGTTGGGTTCTGTCCTGCTTTTTCTCCTTTAGTATGGATTCATTGAGCATACATTCATGTTTTATTCTTCATAACTAATGTTAATGGCTATGAAGTAATGTTTCAAGTAGCGAAACCAAAATTAGCCTTTCTTGTATTTTTGGAGAGTTTGTTTCTGATTTTCTTACTGTTACAATTGATAAATGAAACAATGTATACTATAGAAGGGACGTTTGGGGTCAGATTTGGTTTTATACTTTCAAGCTCTGCCATTTCCTAGATGCTTGATCCTGGGTAGCCACCTTCTGAGCCTTAGTTGCCTCATTTGTAAAATGGGAATGATATTTCAGAAGTATAGAATCATGATTAAAATAAGAGATAACATATTTTGCCTGGCATCCAACTTATGCTTGATAAATTTTAAATGCCATCACTGTGGTTCTGTATCCTAGCAACCTTTCAGCCCTTTGAAACCACAAGCTAGCAGTTTCCCCAGTCACTTCAGGATTCCTCCCCATCCATGTGATGATTTGGTTTTTCTTCTCATTAAATTAGAACCTACTCTAGTATGGATAAATCATAGTGCAGTGTCTGTGCCTTAGTGTTGGGAATATGTCTTAAAACACAAGAATGAGATGTATAACCTTCAAAATTTGACAGGCAAAAATTGGTATTTTATTGCTTTACTTTATATTTTTTGTTTAGTGGTGAAATGGAATATCATGTTTAATCACGTACCTATTGGGCCTAGGGGTTTTTGTTAGCAATTTATGTGTGCTCTTTGCGTAAGTTCATTAGCATTTTATCTGCTGTATTTAATGTAGATATTTCCATTATATGGATTCTATGTGATAAATTTGAAGGCATTCTGAGAATGAGATACTAGAGAGGGATACCCAGGCCTAAAACCGGGCCCCATAAGGAATATACACAAAGAAGATACAAATATATGTTCAGAAGAGGGGCAGAAAAATTAAAATAACCTTTTTACTATTAGAATTCCTGAATTCTAGTGAATATGTTGAATACTTCCCAATGTTACTCCTAGCAGCTTTAAATCAAAACATTACTTCTCTTCCTTAGGGTTAGAAAAAGTGGGGGAGTGAAGAGAGACTGAATGTATCCATTTAATTTGTTCCAAAGAACAGATATTTCCCAGTTTACCTTTTAATTTTTTAAATAAATTTTTAAAAATAAATATACAGAATTCTTTCATTAAAAAATTTTAGCTTTTTGTAAGTTTGTAAAAATTTTAGCATTTTATAGTATACTTCAGTTTATCTGAACTTCACTTTTTTAATTCAATTTTATTGAGATATATTCACATACCATGCAGTCATACAAAGTGTACATTCAGTTGTTCACAGTACCATTATATAGTTGTGCGTTCATCACCAAAATCAATTTCTAAACATTTTCTTTATCACACACAAAATAAGAATAAAAATTAAAGTGAAAAAGAACAATTAAAGTGAAAAAAAAAAACACTGGGTGCTTTTTTTTTTTTTAACCCCCATTTTTTTCTACTTGTCCATCCATACACTGGACAAGGGGATATGTGGTCCATATGGCTTTCCCAATCACATTGTCACCCCTCATAAGCTACATTTTTATACAGTCGTTTTCAAGATTCAGGGGTTCTGGGTTGTAGTTTGATAGTTTCAGGTATTTACTGCTAGCTATTCCAATTCATTAGAACCTAAAAAGGTGAACTTTATTTCTATATGTTTGGGACATTCTAATATTTAAAAATCAACTAATTATCTTGTATTTCTTAAATAGTTTTTATCTTTAGTAATTTATGACAATTTCTTTATTATGTAACTTTTGGGACCTTTTCCTTAAAAATGTTGTTTTTAAATTGCAGTGTTTTGGGGACTTTTGTTCCTGGAACAACATTTGTGTTCTAGTTGAATTGTGTTAGGTGTAATTTATTTTTTTGAGTCACAAATGGAAATCAATCCTCTCTAAATATTGCTCCATTATCTTCTAGAACAATTTTTCAAACATACTTGAGCATAAGAAAACCACATATAGTATTTGCTTACAGATTCTTATTTATTAAGTATTTGGGCTGAAGAACCTGTTGTTGTTTGTTTTTTAAGAAACACCCTTAAGCAGTTCTTACCAAACAAATTTGGGAATCGCTGTTCTGGAATTGTACATTAATGAAAGAGAGACTTAGGGCAATGCTTTATTTTGCCAGGGCTCCTATAACAAATACCACAGACTGATGGGCTTAAACAGTAGGAATTTATTGGCTCACAGTTTGGAAGCTAGAAGTCCATAGTCAAGGTACTGACAGGCCAGGACTTCTCCAAAGTCAGTAAGTATTCTGGTGGTGGCTTATAGGCAGTCGGTCTCTGCCTGTGTCACATGGCTATCTGCCTCCTCCTGTAGCTTCTGCTCTTCCTGCTCAGTTATCTGTGTGTCTGTCTAGACTTTCTATTTATAAGGACTCCAGTCATGTTGGATTAAGGTCATCCTGTTTCACCTTGGCCTCATCTAAATAGTACTTAAAGATCTCATTTGCAAATGAGTTCACACCCACAGAACCCCGGGTTAGGACTTGAACATGTCTTTTTGGGGGGTTGGGGGGGGCATGATTCAATCTACCAGTCTTACTTTTTTTATTTTAAAGGGTGTGCCTTTACCTGAAAAATATTTTTTGAACCTCCACTTTTCTGAATCTTACATATTCTTCAGACAAGAATTTATGGATATCACACGAAATACAAAAATTAACTCAGAGTGGATTAAAGACCTTAATATAAGAGACAGACAGTACCATAAAACTCCTAGAAGATAATGTAGGGAATCATCTTCAAGACCTTGTATTAGGAGGTCACTTCTTAGACTTTACACCCAAGGCACAAGCAACCAAAGAAAAAAATAGATAAATGGGAACTCCTCAAAATTAAAACCTTCTGTACTTCAAAGGAATTTGTCAAAAAAGTGAAGAGGCAGCCAACTCAATGGGAAAAAACATTTGGAAACCATGTATCTGGCAAAAGACTGATATCTTGCATATATAAAGAAATCCTACAACTCAACAATGATAGTACTGACAGCCCAGTATAAAATGGGCAAAAGATATGAAAAGATATTTCACTGACGAGGAAATACAAATGGCTAAAAAACACATGAAAAAATGTTCATCTTCACTAGCTATTAGGGAGATGCAAATAAAGACCACAACAAGATACAATCTCACACCAATTAGAATGGCTGCCAGTAAACAGGAAACTACAAATGCTGGAGAGGATGTGGAGAAATTGAAACTCTTATTCATTGTTGTTGGGACTGTATAATGGTACAGCCACTCTGGAAGACAGTCTGGTGGTTCCTTAGAAAACTAGATAATGAGTTACCCTTCGATCCAGCAATTTCACTTCTCGGTATATACCCAGAAGATTTGAAAGCAGTGACATGAACAGATATTTGCACACCGATGTTCATAGCAGCGTTATTCACAATTGCCAAGAAATGGAAACAGTCCAAAGACCCTTCAACAGATGAATGGATAAACAAAATGTGATATATACGTGTGATGGAATACTACGTGGCAGTAAGAAGGAACAGGGCATGAAACATGACAACATGGATGAACTTTGAAGACAATGCTGAGTGAGATAAGCCAGACACAAAAAGAGATATTGTATGTTACCACTAATGTGAACTCTGTGAAAAATGTAAAATATTTTGTGTTGTAGAATGTAGGGGACAGAGAGATAGACAGCAACCAGTGAAGGGGGAACGATAATCTAATAAGAATAGATAAGCTATTGAGGGTAATTTCAATGTTATGGAAATGCTCAGGAATGATTATGGTTTGCAGACTTTCTTGGGTATCATAGGATCATGTTGGAAGCAATGTAGTTATTTTAGGTTATTTGTTTTTCTTACTCCTTTGTTTTGTTAGGGTTTGTTAATTTTCTGGGGACATGGTAGGGATATGTTGGGAGCACAGTTATTTTAGGTTATTTGTTTTCTTAATCCTTTGCTTTGTTTGAAATGTTTTGGGTTTTTTTTTGTTGTTTTAATTTTTCGATAAAGTTAAAAAAATTTAAAAAAAAAGAATTTATGGGTAGATTAATCAAAGATCCTGGAAATGCTGTGGATATTCACTACCTCTAAAAGAAGATCTTGTATTTTAGAACAGCTATACCTTCCTCAGACATTTTGATGTAGAGCAGAATTTGGTAATATGGTGGTTTTATCCTGAATTTCTTTAAGGAAGCTCAGGGTGGTATAGTCAGTGATCTAGATCTGCAGGATTATATTGAGGCAAATAAGCAGTGAGTGTTTCTCTCTGTGCTACTAATTTAGTATGGGAGGTATTTGGGTGGGAAAATAGTCCATTGAGGGGGCAGAGCCAGGTGTTTCCCTCAAAATCAGGAAAATGTATACTTCTCATTTTTCTAGAATTTGTGAAGTGAATTTAAACTATGTGAATTCAATTTAATAGTTATTTAAAATTTATCTAATTTTGAACTCATGGTTTTCATCTTGCCATTTGATGTTTCTTAAGAAATTTTTGCATAGTAGTAGTTTTATGTCTTATAAAATATACAGTTTGTGATACTTCGTACTGTTTTTTAAATTTTGTATTTCAAGTTCTCAAATAGCCATTCAATTCAACCTACTTGCTAAGGATCAGCAGAATTTAATAGTTTGGCAAGCATTAAGATATTTTCCAGATCTGCCTTTTTCCATAATGAAAATGCTAGCTAGCACTGCTGCTTATTTTTATCAGCTTAAAAGCCAGACTTTGCCTCTGTGTTCTTAAGCATTCCAGAACTGACTAAAGTTAGCACAGGACAGAGAATGTATATTATACAGGGAAGTATATTATAAGTCATCCAGTATGCAGTACCGTGATTGGCCATGTTTTAAATAAATTTGATTTACAAGCTCATTTTAACTGAATAGAACGTTTTTGTGTTGTTCTCCCTTTCCTCCCCACCTTTAAATATAAGGAGATGGAATTCAGATTATTATTGGGCCTCAAATTCAGGGGAAGTTGATAAACCTTACATTTATCACAGTAAAATGACACTGTGCTTTTCCTCCATTCTCTAATGAAAGCTACCAAGTGGGAAAGCAACAGAAGTTAGAAACACCTTTCTTTGGAATTTCTCATTGTGGAGAATTTTCTACTTTGCTTTGAAGTTCTTATCAGGTTTGCACCTTTTGAAAATCTGTGCTCCCATGTAGTAATGCTGCTGATGTTCCTCAGGAAAGCTGGAAGAATTGATTTCACCCAAACTTGTTTGTCTTCCTCTGATGGTGAGGCGCACTCTTTCATGTGAATATTATTGAAAGGTACTTTCTTATTTTAGGAGAGCAGCTAGAATAATTGATTTGAGAATTTAGGCCTAAGAAGGTTACAATTACGTGTTAGAAACATTCACAATATTATGAAGAAAGATAAGTATTATATGTGGTGTTCCTGATAAATAGTAGTTATGGGTTAATTTTTCTTCTGTCTATGAGGACTTTATTTTATGGTTCTTAGAAGCATAAAATAATTGCTTGTAATAAAGATTTTAAAGATGTTTATCTATATGTGATATTTATTTTTTAAAACGTCTTTTGAACAATTGCACTTTAAGGGTTTTTTTTTTTTAGCATTGGCATGTAACCTAGTTGACAGCTAGAAATTTTGCCTTTTAATATTTGAAAACACTATTTCCTGATTGGTTAGGGAATTGCTTTAATACTTTTTTAACTTGCCAGTTATCAGTAGGTTTGAATTTTTAATCTCATTTGAGGGGGTAGGAAATTTTTTCTTAACAAAAATAAATGATAAATACTTAGGAAAATCCTGTATTGTTGCTATTACATGGGAATAACATTTTCTGACTGAGGCTCTTTCATTGGTATATGGTATACCCCATCATTTCACGGGTATACTCCAAAGAGCATACTTTGATAGTTTCGTTTTTCTTATATAATGAATGACACATACTGAGATTAGAATAGTAATTCTAGGTGAATTTAAAGTTTGCCAAAAGAAGTCTCAAAGAAGCATCCTGTTTATACTATGGATGTTTATTACTTTAGTAATATTTTTAGCCAGTAGTTTTAAGTATTCCAGACTTTTTAAGAAGGCAGATGTAAATCATCTGTGGTTTTTATTTTCTGGAGGTTAACTTAACACTTCATTCTGTATAAGTGGCATCATGTGTTAAGATGACATTTTGTGTACTGTGCCTATTATGTCAGTATTTTAGAAGAATCAGAAAGTAGCCATATGAAAACTATTGTGCAAAGATAAATTGTAGACTTTGGAAGCATAGGGATAAAGTAAGAGTTTGAAGTATTGTAATTGATGTTTTGTGAATTGGTAGTAATCAAAGATGATTATCGGCTGGTTCATTTTATTTTCTTCCTTGAAATTTTATTGAGATATAGTCACATATCATACAGTCATCCAAAGTGTACAGTCAATGGCTGGTTCATTTTTAAACTGTTGTTGTTTTTTGTTTGTTTGTTTTTTACTTCTGAATAGCCTAGGTGAAATTAATCTTTCCTGAAATAAATTTATTAAAAGGCCTTTTTGTTTTTTTAAATGTTATTTTAAAGAAATATAATAAAAATAGTTTTTTTTAACAAATTTAGAACTTTGGATATCGAATTGTCTGTGATCCTTGATGAGTCAAGTTATGACAATTGGCATGTCATTTTTACATAAGAAATATCATTAGCCCATAAAAGTAGCAGAATTTAGCAGAAATAGTATAAATTGTATCATTCATTTCATTGGTTTTCAAAATATATTTTGGAGCACAATTAAGGAAAATATCAAAGTTCTTTGAACAACTAATTTTTCCTTTTTTAAAAATTCAACTACTTGCTTATTTCTGGGTCAATTCAAACTTTACTCATCTCCTTTGAACTTAAAGAAGAAGAGTTGAATCACAGTTACTGGAAAATAATGTAAAAATGTAACTTTTTGTTGGATGTATACTTTATACTACCCGAAAAAAATTCCTTTCCTTTAAAATACTTTTCTGGTATTATGGAGAGTATAAAGCTAGGGCTAATTAGGGAATCTTTCCACATTAATGTTCTCTAGATGCCTGTTCTAGATTTATTTTAGAGCAGAGATTTCTAACCAGTGAGGGATGATAGGAGCAGTTCTTTTTTCAGTGGCATACTAACCAGTTCCAATTATTGTCCTTACTTTTTCTGCGTCTCTCGATCATTCTTTTCACCTCTTCTTCACTGGTTCTTGATTATTCCACCTATCAAATGTTGATGTTTCACAATATTTAATCATCAGACCTGTTCTATATTATGTTCTACAGATTCAGTCATCTCATACATGCTAATAATTCCTGATAGCAATTGTTGATTCAACCAATAGTTCTTCAGCGTTCGCTGTGCTTGGTGCTGGAAATGCCAGTGATAAAGTGGTAGAGAAATAAGAAACCAGCACCTACAGAGCATATCCACTGCAGTGTAAGATACTTGTAAGAATTTTAACTTTATGGGAGTAGAGGAGAAGTTAGTTGGTTGTCATAAAATGCTTTCAACACTAGCTGAATCTAGTGATGGGGTGGGAGGATTAGTTGTTTCCTAGGCAAAATGGACAGAAAGTGTGGCAAGAAAGGTATCAAGGCATTTTAGGCAAAAGAGATAGCATGAAAGAGGTTGTACCCTTTGGGGAACTGTTAATATTTGGTGCGGTAGGAAAAAACAAAATATATGTAGATGTGGCAGGAAATGATGCTGGAGAAGTGGTAGGTAGGGTTCATGCCAGGGAGTATAGATTAATTTTAAAAGCAGTTTTATGACATACGCAATTTGGAACAGCTAGGTAGGTGATAGATCTGGGGAGAAGGTAAAAGGAGATGGAGCAGGGATCAAGTTTTGAGCCAGGGAGATCAGTTAGTAGTTTTTGCAAGAATAAATTGATGAGGGCCTAAATCAGAGCAGTGACATTTGGGAGACAAGGATACATTTGTATTATATCAAGAAAATAATGTGTTGAACCAATTGACTGACTAAATTTAGAGGGATAAGGAGAGATTGAGGAAATATTCCATTTAAGTAGCTAAATAGTGTGGCCATTCACTAGAATGAATGGGTTCTTGCTTTCCCTATTCTTCTGCTTATTACTTAAACTTGTTCTTGAGGTCTTGCCCATTTTTTCTCATCTTATGCACTCTCATGACTTCTATTTCTATCCATTTGGAAGCCAAATCCACGTTTCTAGTCCAAACTTTTATTGAACCCCAGAATCTTATATCTAACTGCATTCTAGACATGGATATCCTATAGTTCCCATAGTTGATTGGAGGATCCCTGGGAGACCCTCTGAGAACTTTTAGGAGGTCCACAAGGTCAAAACTATTTTCATAATAATAGTAAGGGACCTTATCTGCCCTTTTCACTTTCATTCTCTGATGAGCATATAGTGTAGTTTCTCAGAGACTGCATAATATCGGATATCAGAACAGATGGGGTGCAGAAGCAAATAAGAGAAACCAGCTGCTTTTGGCTAAGTAGACACTTAAGAGATTTGCAGAAATGTAAAACAATGCACATTTCTCCCAAGGTTTTTTTGTTAGGAAAATCCAGCTATTTCTCAGAAAATACGTATTATTTATGTTAACATGAATGGGTTTTTTTAAAAAATTAAATTTTAAATGTTTCTAATATGGTAAATATCTAGATATAACCCACATAAACAACTCTTTGGGGTTCTCATTAAGTTTTAAGATTGTAAAGGGGTCTTGATATCGAAAACTTTGAGAATTCCTATCATGTAGTACCATCAAACTTGAACATACCCAAAACCAAACCCATTGTCTCTCATATCTCATAAATTTGATTTTTGTCTTCTATTTCTTCTTAGTAAATGGTGATACCATGTCTACCCAGATCCAAGGCCAGAGAGCTGTGATTCTTCCTTATTTCTCTTTTCTTATCCAGATGATAATAGTAATTACCAACATTTTTTAGTACTGTCTATGTACCAAGTAATATTCTTAATTCTTTACATCTGTTCTCTTATTAAAGCTTTGCAACTGCCCTACAAAGTGTAGGTATTAATACTTATCCCTATTTTACAGATGAGGGAGCAGAGGCAAATGGGTTAAGTACCTTGTCCATGGTCATACAGCTAATATGTTGCAGAGTCTGTATTTGAATCCATCCAGTCTTTTGCATCTGCACTTTGTTCTGGAACAGTTTACATAATATCTGTAGTATATGTTTCTTGGTAGTATTCTCTGTAAAGTCATTTTGACCTGGTATTTTTTAGAGGGGTAAATCATTAAGAACCTTTTAAATTTCTTCTGTTGTTATATTATAGGATCTTCTATTTTGGTAAATTATGTTTTATAGAACAGGGGATGGGAAACTACAGATTACAGGCCAAATATGGCCTGCTGTCTTTGTAAATGAAGTTTTATTGGAACACAAGCCGTATCCATTCATTTACATGACTGTTTTTGTGCTACAGTGGCAGAATTGAATAGTTGCAACAGGCACATTTACTATCTGGTCCTTTAAAGAAAAAGTTTACCAACCCTTGTTATAGAGCATTGTTCAGTTTAATTGGATTCCTGTTTCATTGGATTATGCATAGTATTTTCTTGTCTTTCCAAAATTTTCTCAGCATTTCAAGTTATATCTTCCTTCTTTATTCCCAGTACTATTTATTTGTATCTCTTCCTTTTGTTCCCATTTTTTGGGGATTATTGAAATTTTGTTTTGTGGATAATGTTTTGTTTGTGTTCCAAATCTTTGTGTTCTCTAATAATTTAAATAGCATTAGACTTAGAGTTAATCTTTTTCTTAAAAGTGTAGTACTGAAAAAGAAAAAAGAAAGAAAGAAAGTATGCTAGTGTTAGTGTTATTCTGTGAAGCCATCTGGTCATGGTGGGTGCTTCAATATATTTCATCATTTCTTCTGTGCTAATTAATTAATCTGTTTCCAGCCTCTTCTGGGGTCAGTGTTAAATCATTACCGCCTCCACCTTTTTCAGATTATTTATAGATTTGAGTCCAAAGGAATATCTTAATTTCAGAAAATCTTTTTTTTTTTTACTTTTATCTTAAATTCCCTCCTTCTGCTCCCTGTAGTTCATTTTTTAACTTCTGAAGTTAAAAAAAAAAAATGCCTGATATCCATTCTTGTTTGTTGTGAATAATTAAGGCTGTGATTTTTCCTTTGATCATGGGTATCTTAAAATTTAATGTATATACAGTATTTTCACTATTATTTTCTTGATAACCTTGAAGTTTCGATATTTATGTTCTCTCCAACTTGAAATTTATTTGCTAGTTGCGTTGTTTCCCGTTCCGTTGCATTGTAATCCAGAAATATCTGCATTTTTTTCTTTTTGTAATTTACTGATCTTTTCTTTAGTGTTCTATGGACACATGTGTGTATTTACCTTTTTAAGGACTATTTCATGAGTACTAGTGAAAAAAGTGTTACCTGTTTTAAAGGTATATGGTGTTTGTTTCCCTTTCAGTTTTTCTGTCTCAGTTTGGGTACGTATTTTGACATTGAGATCTGATATATAAAGGTTCTTAGCTGTTTGTATCCTTTTAGTTGGTTGCATTGTCAGTATCCTTAATAATACTTTTCTCCTTGAATTTTTGTCTAATATTAATATCGCTTTCATTTTATTTTTGTTAACATTTCTTGGTGGAATTTCTTTTATTATTATTATTATTACTTTTAAACCTTCCTGTGTTGTTTCAGGTATGAGTTTTGCAAAGCACATTGCATAAGGTTCCCTCCACCCACCCCTTAGCCCAGTTTGAGAGTCTTTATCTTTCAACAAGTGAATTTAACCCATTCACATATTGTGATTACAAATATTTTGGGGGTTTATTCTTGGCATTTTAATTTGTATTTAATTTAATTTGAAGTAAGTATTGTTATTCCATTTTCTTTGTCTGTTGAGCAGATCAGGTTTTCTTATTTTCAGTTTTTCCCCTTCTAATGGTTTGGCAGTTTACTGAAGTAATTACCTTAAATTTTAACTATACATAAACAATAGCCAGAATTATTCAGTATCTACATCTGTTATCCACAACCCCACCATTAATTTCTCCTTTACTCCTTACTGCCACATCCCATATTTATATCTGAGATTTTAATTCAGATTGTTTAGTTTTGTAAACAATTGTAAAAAAATAAACTGTATTTTTAAAAGTATAAACTATTTATAAACTAAATTTGTAATAATTTACATTGTCTAATGTTTTTGCTGGTTTTAGTGAAGTTCTCTGGCTCCAGAAATGAATACTTAACTTTGTTTTCCATGTGGTTCTTTCTGAGAAGTACAACAATTCTTTGAGTTCGGTGTAGGGGTGGTGTTATTAGGTAACAGATGTAGATATTGCTTCTGAACTCCTAGTCACTTTTTTTTTTTTTTTAACTTTTTGTTTTGAAATAAATTCCAAGTTATAGGAACAGTTGCAAAAACAATACAAACCCCATACACAGAACTCCAGCATTCCCTGACCCCCCCCATACCCCGATCCACTAACTTGAACATGTTGTCACACCGCTATTTCTTTCCCTCCCTCCCTCCCTCCCTCTCTCCCTCCCTCCCTCCCTCCCTCTCTTCCTCTCTCCCTATCTATCATCCACCATCTATTGCTCTGTCTTCTGAACATATGAGAGCTAGCTGCACACATCCTTGAACAAACACTAAATTCACATATACAGTTCCCATGAACAAGAACATTCTTTTATGCAATCCCATTAAGTGCAACTAAGAAGTACAAGAGAATCAACAATGATACAAAGCTTACATTCTATATTTCCTTCTCCTTATGTCTCAACTGTGTCCCGTTGAGCCTCCTGTCCTCCATCCTCAGATCCCATCCAGGGTCATCCTTGGCATTCAATTGTCATCTATTTAGACTGTCTTTTTTTTTTTTTCCCCTCAATTGTAGAAACATATATACAGCCTAAATCTTCCATTCCACCCCCTCCCTAGCATTCCATTAGTGGGATTAATCACATTTAGAATGTTGTAATGCTATCACCTTCCCACCATCCATTACTAGAAATTTCCCTTCACCTCAAACAGCAACCCTACACTCATTTCTTAACTCCCCATTGCCCCTTCTCCCATTTCTCTTAACCCATACTCTACTTTTCATCTCTATAGTCATATTCTCTGATAATTTCTTTGTGTTTACTGTGGGGCTTAAAATTAACCTCTTAAATCCATAATCATCTTGTTTTTCTTTGATACCAACTTAATTTCAATAGGACACATAAACTATGTACCTATACTCCTCTATTCCCCCACCTTTGTATAGTTCTTGTCAAAAATTACATATTTTGCATTGAGTTCAAAACCACTGATTTGTCATTAGAGTTTGTGTATTTTATATCATGTAGGAAGTAAATAGTGGAGTTACAATTCAAAAAGTATTGACTTATATTTGTATTCCATTGTGGTCAGAGATTGTGCTTTGAATATGTTCAGTTTTTTTTTGTTGTTGTTGTTTTTAATTTATTGAGGCTTGTTTTATGTCCCAGCATCTGGTCCATTCTGGAGAAAGATCCATGATCACTAGAGAAAAATGAGTGTCCTGGTGATTTGGGATGTAAGGTTCTATATGTCTGTTAAAATTCTATCTCTTTCTCCTTTCTTTGTTTCTCTGTTGGTAGGGCTCTCTTTAGTATCTGAAGTAGGGCAGGTCTTTTATTGGCAAACTCTCTCAGCACTTGTCTGTCTGTGAAAAATTTAAGCTCTTCCCCAAATTTGAAGGAGAGTTTTGCTGGATAAAGTATTCTTGGTTGAAAATTTTTCTCTCTCAGAATTTTAAATATGTCATGCCACTGCCTTCTCGCCTCCATGGTGGCCGCTGAGTCCCAATTTAGTCTTATGTTGTTTCCTTTGTATGTGGTGAATTGCTTTTCTCTTGCTGCTTTCAGAACTTGCTCCTTCTCTTCAGTATTTGACAGTCTGATCAGAATATGTCTTGGAGTGGGTTTATTTGGATTTATTCTATTTGGAGTTTGCTGGGCATTTATGTTTTGTGTATTTATATTGTGTAGAAGGTTTGGGAAGTTTTCTGCAACAATTTCTTTGAATACTCTTTCTAGACCTTTACCCTTCTCTTCCCCTTCTGGATCACCAATGAGTCTTAAATTTGGATGTTTTATTTTATCTGTCATATCCCTGAGATCCTTTTCAATTTTTTTGATTTTCTTCTCCATTCTTTCTTTTGTTCTTTCATTTTCTGTTCCGTGGACCTCTAGGACACTGATTCATTGTTCAACTTCCTCTAATCTTGTATTATGAGTATCCAGAGTCTTTTTAATTTGGCCAACAATTTCTTTTATTTCCATAAGATCTTCTGTTTCTTTATTTAATCTTGCAATGTCTTCTTTATGCTCTTCTAGGGTCTTCATGTCCCTTTTATCCTGTTCCATGGTCTTCTTCATGTCTTTTATATCCTGTGCCATGCTTTCCATTCCTCAATTGTGATTGTTTGATTTTGCCAAGAACTGTGTCTCTTCTGATATTTTGATTTGGGTGTTTGGGATCGGGTTCTCCATATCGTCTGGTTTTATCATATGCATTAAGATTTTCTGTTGTTTTTGGCCTCTTGGCATTTGCTTTGCTTGATAGGGTTCTTTCTAGTTGTAAAAAGAAAATACCAATCTAATTTTTCAGAAATACAATTGGTGGCATACACTTTCTCCAACTAACCAGCAGATGGTGTCTGCAAGTCACCTATACCCCTCAAGTCAGTTTTCCCCAACTCTGTTTCTGTGGTGTGTGGGGAAATGATTTTTGTGGGGTTCAGTTGGTGAACTCAGTTTGGGTTTATTGTTGGAGCTGTCCGCCCTGAATGTGGGGCGTGTGTCTGGGTGGTTAGGCAGGCAGGGCAGCTTTAATATTCAAACCTCCCAGGCGTTCCTGGAGATTCAAGACTGTTGCAAGAGTCTAAGCCTTCATTTCAGTTTTGCCCCAGATTTTCTCTGTCACTGACCCACAAACCACCACCATTGATGTAGCGTCCCTGGGTTTTCTTCTCAGCTGTGATCTTCCAGGACCTCTGCTGAGGGAAGGCTGTGCTATGTCACTAGTGTGCATTGTCCCTCAAGGGAAGCCCTGGGCCACTGGACCTTGCAGGGAGGCTCTCTGCCTGAATCAAAGATTAGCCTATAATTCTTGCCTGATGTAAGTTATGAATGAAAGGCAGGTAGTAGAGCTGGACCCCACCCCTTTCCTCTTAGAGAAGATAGATGCCTTAGGGGGAGGTCATTAGCATTTCAATGGTCTCTCTCTGCCTGTGCCACACCCCTGTCTGGGTCACAGAACTGGGAACTGAAAATGGGGGAGGCTTTCTCCACGGAGTTGAAAAAGGAACAGAGCTAGTCAGAGGCGACCCTCCAGCTCTCCAGGGTCAGTCGTCACCCAAAGCCTCTGTCTACTTGTTGGGGATTCATACCTGTGGTGAGCAGTTCACACTCGCTAATTAAAATCCCAGTTGGAGCTCAGTTGAGGTATATTTGCTTGCTGGGAAAACGCTTCTCTCTGGCACCAGGAGGCTTTGTAGCTTGGACTGTGGGGGAGGGGTCTCCCGATTTGGATCTGCAGTTGTTACTTACAGATTTTATGCTGTGATCTGGGGCAGTCTTCCCAATTCAGGTTAGTGTATGGTGAGTGGATGGTCACGTTTGTCCCCCTGCAGATATTCTGGATTATTTACTAGTTGTTTCTGGTTTTTTTTTTTCAGTTGTTCCAGGGGGACTACTTAGCTTCCACTCCTCTCTATGCCGTCATCTTGGATCCCCTAGTCACTTTTGATTTAGTGTTGGTGTTCTCACGCTTCTCTTTATGTAGTTTATCCACAGCATTTGCATAAAGATTATCTTCTTATTTCTTGACTATGTTAAAGAACATTTTCCTGTTGCTTTCCACATAAATAATGTCTTATTTGGGTGTAAAACTGTCACAATCTTTTCTTTTTAAGAATGTTTAGTTTCTTTAGGAATAAAGTGGCAAACCAGCCTGCATTACAGCAGTGGGATTGTTAACACTTTCACTTACCAAATACCATGCTAAGTTCAATACTAAGCATGAAAAAGCTGAGTTTAAGTTATGTTGTCTATACTTCTATAGTTACGTACTTTATCTCCCTTTGGCTTCAGAGGTACTTTAGAATATTCTAATGCCTTTTTGTCCTCATGAAATAGTGTTTTAAGTAGCTAAGATTTACTTATTACTGCCTGAGGCATACAAAGGAATATACTTTATTGCTACATTCTGGGAACATTAAATTTGGGGCAAGACAAAATTTTCATGCATGAAGTTTGGCTCAGATTATTAACAGGAGGTTTGCCAGTGAACTTGACAAAGAATGAAAAGGATTCCAAGCAATATGCAGAATGTTTGTAATTTTTTGCTGCAATTCTACTGAAGTACAATTTGCTTGTATTGTTTTAGTCATGTTGAAAAAAATAGAACAAGATCATATGTTAAAAAGTATTAATGTGAGTGACAGAAACTAAATCCACTAGTTCTCCAGAGAAGAAAGATAATGGTATGGCTAGATTCTTAAGTGAGCAGAAGGAGACTCTAGAGCTGAGGGATAGATAGGAGGAAGTGGGTCAACTATTGAAAACCACACAGGAAACCAAGACTTTATTACAGCATCATATCCATTGTAGGTATTTGGTAAATACTTTTTTATTTAGGCCACAATAATACATCTATCTACTGAATGGTTACAGTATTCTGGACAACTAGACCAAGGTTTTTCCCTGCCTTATATATGAGGAGAGAGATACAGAAACAACCCAGTGAGTGAGTGGTAAGGCTGTTAAATACCAGGACTGGAGCTCTTCACCCTTGAACAAAGAGTTTTCTTGGATTTTCCTCACAGATAACATGGGGATGTCTCACTTTTATTTACCTGACAATGTGTCTGTGATGTTATTCAAAATCTCAGAGCAACATTAAACTGCTACAGAAGTATGAGATGGTTTTGTGCCAAGTTAGCATCATGAAATTCTCTTATTGAGTGATAGTCATTAGTTATATGGAACGCTTTGTATTTGGTGCTTGATAAACATTAACCTATTTAACCTTAGGATAGCTCTGCAAGGTATTATCCTGGGTTTACATGGAGACAACAGGCTCAGTTAGGTTTATACAACTTGCCAAAACCCACAAAGTTAGTAAAGGCAGAGCTAGGTCTGAAATGCAGGTCCTTCTTGGCACCAAAACTCAAATACTATGCTCCCTCTCTAGTTTTAGAGATTGGGTGTATCTTCATTGGTTTAAGGCATTTCCCAGATTTTAAAATATCTGCTCCAATCAGTTTGTTGACTTATTTAATTTCTTCTAGGGGTCCAAAAATTATTTGTAGTTTCTGATTGTTCATACAGTGGGTACAAGTGGCTGTTGCCCAGATTTGCTTAACACAGGATATCCGAATTATTTCTCCGATTTTGCTTAGTTTCCTTGTAGACTTCATTCTGTTATCTTTGTATTTGCTTCCTTATTCTGAGTTTGCCTTACTTGATTCAGGCTTGACATTTTAACGACAAAGAAAATTAACTTTTCCATTTTGTAAGGAAATTGGTGGATTATTTTTTTTCTTTTTTTCTTGGCTTGTTTTCTAAAGATGAAAAATAGGGACCAGACACTAAAAATGAGGCAGATTAAGAACAGTTATCGGGAAATTAAGGATTCTTTTAGGCCTACCAAAAATTGATTTGCTACCTTTGTCTTTTTTAGTTCTTGTTGAGTTTTATACTTGTGTAATCAGTACTTGTTCTCTGATCAAAGAGTAGCATGGGAAAAGAGATGGTCAGGCCTGACATGTCATCCTGGCCAAGGAAAGCCAAGGATATTCCTGCACACTTAATGCTTTTGTTCCTTTAGGATTGTTTTTCTAAGTGCCTTTGAGTTTAGATGGCTTACTGTGGAGGTACACTTTACTGGCTAATCTTTTTCACCCCTTTTCTTTTGTTGGGATTAGTGCCAGAACAGATAAAGCCCAGTGTAAGCCAGCCTCAGCCTGCCAACTCTAATAACGGCACTTCCACAGCAACCAGCACTAATAATAATGCCAAGCGAGCTACAGCCAACAATCAGCAGCAGCAGCAGCAGCAGCAGCCGCAGCCGCAGCAGCAGCAGCAGCCTCAGCAGCCGCAGCAGCAACAACTGCAGCAACAACCGCAGCAGGCCTTGCCTCGGTATCCTCGTGAAGTACCACCACGATTTCGCCACCAGGAACATAAACAGCTTCTAAAGAGGGGTCAGCATTTTCCTGTGATAGCAGCAAACCTGGGATCTGCTATTAAAGTGTTAAACAGCCAGTCAGAAAGCAGTGCTTTAACAAATCAACAGCCACAAAATAACGGAGAGGTGCAGAACAGCAAAAACCAGTCAGGTGAGAGAAGGCATTTCTTCCAAGACTCAAACTATAACCATTAGCAGTCTAGCAAGTTTATAAAGTCATGGCTTTTTGGTAATATATTTTTATTGGCTGCAACTAAGAATTCTGTACAGGGAGTTATGAATGGAGAATCTTAAAATGTTTCCTATAATTTATATGCCCATCCTACTTTCAAAATGATTCTTTTTATCACTCCCCTCCAGGTTCTGCTCATTTTAGTAAACAGTTTAAAGCTAAAATTGACTATAAGACTATGGAGCTAAAATTGAGCACTTTGTTTCAAGTTATGTGCTAAGCAGTTGCATATATTATTATATTTAATCCTCCACAACCCTGTGGGATGTAAGTTGTCCTTTTCTCTGTTTTCAGTAGAGGAATCTGAGGCACCAAGACATCAAATAACTTGCCCAGAGTTGCTCATGTGCTGTAAAAAGACTGCCACTCATGCAGTTATATTCAAAACAGCAAGTTCATTCTCTTGTTTGCTTCAGAATGATTTTTCTCAGCTCCATTATGATTGTGAGGCAGAAAATAACTTAGTATGTGATTAGAATTTCCTCAAATCAGTTTACTTTAAAATGTTGTAATAGGTTCTGATGATTGGTTGGTCTTCCATCCATTTATCCAACTATATTTAAGCTTTTCCCGCACACCATATAGAGAATTGGGTGCAAGTGTTGAGGTGAATCAAGGTTCCAGTACATGTAAAACACTTACTGAGTCAGTATAGCGTAGTGGTAAAGAATGAAGTCTCGGGAGCCAAATGAACCTGGTTTTTAAATCCCACCTCCCACACCAGCAGTGTGATCTTGGGCAGGTTACTTAATTGTTCTGTGTGTCTGAGTCTCATTCTAGCAGCCTTCCCTCACTGTCTATTCAGGTAGAGTTATTCACTTTCTATCTCTTTGCTCTCATATATACCAAGAACTATTATGTACATTATAATATATTATGGTATTTCACAGCTAATAAGTAGCAGAACCTGGAATCACATCAAGATCTGTCTGACTCCAAAGCTATGCTCATAACCATCATGTTGTGCTTTGGCGACATACTGGATGTGATAGGTAAGGAGGAAGAGGCCACAAATGTGAGTTTTCTAGCATAGGTAATTAGGGCAGCACATTATTATTTAAAAGGATATAAACTTGTTATCGTCCTGAATTAATACTTAATTTCCAACTTATTAGCCACTTCTTACCTGTGTGAGCTTAGCCAAATTACTTAACTTATCTGACCCTGTTTCCTAATCGTAAAAAAGGGACAGTAGTACTCACCCTGAAAGGTTGCTTTGAGGGTTAAATTATATGACATGTTAAGACAATTAGTTTAGGACCTAATATTTAGGCAATGAATAAACTAAGTTCTCTTCTCCTTAAGTTTTACAAATGGACCTGTACTTTTGAGGAAGAAAAATTTGGTTTAGACATCTTATATATAATCTGATAGATATTAGATAGTAGGCAATTAGTAATTTGGTTTAAGTTTATTGGGAGGAGACTGGTAGGAAGCAGAGGTATAAGCCAGTAGCATAATAAAAACTGTAGTTTGGTAGACTTGAATACCTACTGTCAGCTAAGCAGTGGTGGTATAATTAACAGGATAAACTGGAAGGTAGGATAGTATATTTAGAAGATGATTTGTTGAATATGCTTTTTTCAGTTTGGGAAATGAAAGAACAAAGCTACATTTGAATGGAACAACAGGGATGTAAGACTCTTGTTTCTCAAAAGTGGGCATGTGTCAACAAAACCACAAGTGTTACAAGTATACATACATTTAGATGAGAAGGGGCATACAATGTGGGCAGAGGAAGAAGTCTTCAGAAACGGCTGAGAAGGAAGTATATCTTGCCTATTTTGCAAAGGACTTTTCAAGGGTGGACTGTCTTCATGTGGAGATTAAGATGGAAGTCAGGAGGGTGCAGCATTCTGATTGAGGTCTGGAATTAAATCCCCAATAGCTATAGAATGCAGATGATGATGAAAGCATTATAAAGAAGAAACAGCTTTGTGCTTTTTTTTTTAAACATTTGTGAATCCTACTTGCCAGCATATGTCCCATATTTACATTAAAATATTTTTGTAGGTGCTATTAGGAATAGTAATAGAAACTTTAGCAACAAAATAGAACATTAGGAGTCAGCAAATCAGGTAAGGCTTCTTGGTGGTATAAGATCTGTCCCAGCTTTTGAAGAGTTATTAATGATAATGATAGTGATAATGATATAGTAGGCATCCCTTACAGGGTGCTTACTATTACCCACTTGCCTTGTTAACTCATTTAATCCTCATTTCGCAGATGGTATATCACCTTCATTTTGCAGATTAGATAATTGAGGACAAGCCTAGTTGTTGAGGATGAGCCGTGTACTGGGCAGTATAAATAGCGTGAGTAACAGCCTAGAATCATGAAAATTGTATGATGTTAAATACATGTAGTTCAGAATTGTAAGCAAATGAACTTAACTACTTTTGTTTTCGTCTGTTTATATTTGTGTTAGGCTTTTTTGTTTCCTGAACAGAGATAGCTAGTGGAAGTAGTAGGTTTGACGTTTAAACTAAGGAATGTGACTACAGAAATTTAGAGTTTTTGTGGTAAAAATGAGAAGTGCTGGATATGCCTCCCTTATTCTCCTCGGTGCATTTCTCATTTATTCAGTGTAATCAGAGAATAAGGGTAGTGCTAGTAACCAAGATGAGATTAGGGGTCTTATAAATTCAGGTGTCACAAATGAAATGCCTTCAGGGACTAGCAGATAAGTGAAGTAAAAGATGAATAGGAGTGATGGGAACCATAGTAAATGTATTGATTTTTTTACCCTGCCCCAATACTTTTACAAGCTCATTAAAGAATATTTTTTAGAACTCTGTGCTGGTCAAACCAAACAACTCTGCTGGGTGAGCCCTGGGCTGCCAATTTTCGCCTGTCTCAAATGCGTGTTAATGGCTTTAGTTGTCACTTTGAGAACCTCACTTGTGCAGTTGACTATTTAGAACCCTAAACTAAGGGATCAGGCCCTGCTGCAGCTCAAATAGTCCTTGAATTTGGGGGACCCACAGGCCATCAAATGAGAGTTTTGGGGTGATTAATTTGCTCTACAGGACTGGCAGCAATTTTGTTTTCTTGGGCTAAAGTTTTCCGTCCCCATTTTTTATTTTGCAACTGAACAGAAAATTAAATTGATACATAAAAGTTAAAAAGAAAAAAGTTAAAGAATAAAATAGCAAACATCCATATACCCTCCAGCAAGATCCAGCAGGTAACGTTTTCCCACCTTTTTACTTCACCTCCGTCTCCCCCCAACCCCTCTCTTCCTCCCTCCCTCCCTCATATGTAAATGTGCACATGTTCATTTAAGGTAAGTTGCAGGCATCATTGACACTTCACCTTTAATGCTTCCACAGGTAATTTCCTAAGAATAAGTATAGTCTTCTAAACGATTACTATTCCATTATCACTCTTAAGCAAAAGAATATTAACAATTCAACAATATCTAATATATAGTTCATGTTTGCATTTCTAATGGTTGTCCCTAGAATGTCTTTTTGTTTGTGTTTGTTTACAACAGGATACCTTTTAATAATATACAAAATGTGCAAAGCAATGTTGTACATTGCTTAGGGATGAATTCAGACATAGCAAAATATAAACATTTGCATGGGTGGTTACCACTTTTACCAAAGAGGGGGTACCCAGTAGTTTACTATATTAGTAAAATGTTTTTTAAGGTGGGGGTATGTGGGTATTTTTTATATTACTCTTTGTAGCTTTTCTTAGGTTTGAAATATTCCATGCTTTTTTATTTTTAAAGACGCTCAAGGATATTTGAGGTGTAATAGTGATTGAGCAAGAATGGGGGCTATTGCAAAAAAAAAAAAAATTATTCACGTTTCTGGAGATGTTTAAAGATTACTGCTTATCCACCTGTGCTCATTACTCTCTTTTCAATGCGATACATCCTTGCTGTCCTATGAATTCCATTCCTTGCTCTCAACTTGCACCTTCCCCTTGGGCATACTTAAACCTTTACCGTGTGTTACAACATTACAGAATTCCTCTCCTCCCATTTCTGAGTTTGTAAAGGAGTGGTTCTATACTTTGCTGTCTCTCATACATTACTTCATTCAGTCCTCTATAACCTACTTCCTGCTCACTTGACTGAAATAGCTTCTTCAGAGGTCACTGATCTTCTGACTGTCATATCCAGACTTTTTAGTTTTTGTCTTAGTAGTTATTTACATTTGTCACTTCCTCCTTCTTGAAGTTCTTTCATTCCTTGTCCTCTGTGTCATGGTATGTCCCTTGTTATCCTCATTCCTTTCTTTTCCTTTTTTGTGTTTTAGAATAGTTTTTCTTTGTCCAGTCTTGAAATTTTTTGTTCTCCAGGTCTTCAGTACTCTTTGTCCTTTTCCAACTTGCCCTGCTAGGTTTTATTCCCCACTTTGGCTTTGTTTCATATTTTTCCTCACTTTTAGGTTCGTGTCTTTTCAATATCTTCACCTGATGTTGGTCCCTTCAGACTCTTCATGTCCCAACTGAGCTCATTACCTGCCCCCGTTCCAGTTCCTCCTGGATTCCCTTGCTCAACAGGTTGGCACCCACAATTACCCATCTAGAAACTGAAATCATGCTTGACTCTTTCATGTCTCAGAGGCCACTGGTTTATCATGCTGTCCTGATTTTAACTCCAAAATATTTCTGTTTTCCTCTCCCCTGCACTGCTGCCACTGCTGTCGCCACTGAAGCCCTCGCTATCTGAGATCTGGCCTAGAGCAGTAGTCTTATGAATGTCTAGCTCTCTCTCTACCAACTTCACCCTAAATCCTAAACCAGAAGCCAGTCATGATCCATACATTGCATTTGGTCCATACATTGCATTTGATATTGCTTTTGTCTTTAATCTAGAACAGAGGTTACCTTGTGACCTATTTTTATAAAGTTTTACTGGAACACAGCATTCACATTCATTTACATAACATCTGTAGCAGATTTTGCACTATAGCAGTAGAGTTCAGTAGTTGTAACAGAGAGCACCTGTTCCACAAAGCCTGAAATATCTACTCTCTGGAACTTTACAAAAGTGTTTCCTGGCCCCGTGAACTAGTATAAAGAAAAATTGAGACATTTGAGCTTGCTCACTTAAGTGTTATATAAAATTCTGCATCTAAGGTTTTCTTTCGTATTCCCAGTGGTCCTACTCATACTTTATGAAAACACTCTAAAACCTAAGTACTATTTACTCAGAAGCTCTTTTCCCTCTGGTGAGATTGAAAACCTTTAAGGCAGAAAGCACATGTTAAGTAAACTATTTTGTTTGTTACATTTAATAAGAAAAACATGTTAATTTCCATGGATCCAAATTCTTCCTGGAAAAATTGTCCTGTTTCTTTATACATCATTCGAATTATCGTCAATCTTTGCTCTGCCCCATGTATCCTCTTTGATCCTTCTAAGTAGATGCTTTGAGATGTACTATTTTATTCTTTTTGGGTATGGTACTAGAGGTCCTCAGTTCTCCTTTGGTAATTTTGTATGAAAGTAGGAGCTGCTGCTGATCTGTATTTCAAATGTTTTTCAGTAATATGCAACCTTTCAAATGTTATTTTGCTTTCAGCAGTGCAGTGTATAAAAATGTGAATTTCGTATTCACATTAATAAAACTCAACTGCCCCCTTTCCTTCCTACTACCACAGGGTTTTACAATTTTATATTTTCTTACTATTGCCTGAAAAAGCTTGACAATCGTCTTCTACTTAGTGATGTTCCTGTGTGTTTATCTTTCAAGTTATTTAGAATGACAGGTTTTAGCTACTGACTTCTTTCTAATTTGGAAATATTCTCTGACTCTGAAACATAACTGATTTTTAGATATGATTCCTGAGGAGTCCTGTTATTTTTTTTATCCTTCAGTTAGAATAGTGTCTTTTTTTCCTTGTCTTTTAATTATTCCCTCTAAACTACAACCTTATTCATAACAAAAGGCCCATGTGACCTACTCTTAATAACCCAGTTTTTAAAATAGTCTTTTAATATAGGCTTTGTTGAAAGTATCAAGTAGGTTCCAAGTTAAAAATGGAATTTAAGCTAATAATTACTGATGCCACCTTTCCTCTTTTTTCTTAAAATACACAGGAAGATACAGAAAAGGACAAAGTTAGGCTACCACCATCTCTAATCCATGTCATTACCAGAATCGGAGAGAATATTTCACTAACTGATGGAAATGGTTTGCAAAATATATTTTATGTTGTTTGCTTTCTTATTTTGCTTTGGTGTATTCTGACACTTAAAAAGTTTCAAGTTTTCATAAGTCAAATCTTTGGCTATTTGTTTAATGGTTTCTTCCTTTGTTTTTATGTATAAAAATTCACGTTCACTAGTAACTTGGTGGTGTCATCTTTCAATGCTTTAATCATATGGGGGGGAATTATTTTTGAAGTATTGTCTCACTTAAAAAAATCTTTTTATACTATCAAATAATCTTTTTGCCCTGCTGATTTAAAACGTTAACTTTTGACATATACTAAACACTTAGACCTGAATCTGTTTCTGGTTACTTTTTCTGTTCAGTTGAAGTGCTTATATATTCTGGCAGTACAGTGCTGTTTATGGTGTAATAATGCAGATTCCCCCACTCACAGCTCTTCTTATTGAGATTTTGTTTTGTTTTTCTTTCACATTTGTTTTACATGAATTTTAAAATAATTTTTATCAGGTTACAAACTCTTGTTAGCAGTTTCTTTAGAATTGAATTAAACTTAGAGCATTATTACATATTCTTATTGAGGAGCAAGTTTCTATACTTAATTAAATTATCCTTTATATCCTGAAATTTAATCATCTAACTTTAGTTTTGTTAGTTTTTTTCTAAGTTAGTTTGTAGTTTTTGTGGTGGTTATGATTAGAGTCTTTTTTTTTTTTTTTCATCATATTTATCATTGATTATTCCTTGTGTATAGGAAAACTATTGCTTTGTATATCTTGGTCTTTTTTTGTTTCTTTTCTGTATCTATCCCTCTCATTTTTGGGTCACATTTTATTGGTTTTTACCTCCAGCACAGTGTTAAGTAGTAATGTTGACTGCAAGTGTTCTTGTTATTTTCCTGTCATTATGGGAATGCTTCTGATGCACTGTTAAAATGCCAGATCAACTCCTTCATTTTCAACTTGGATTAGTTTTGTTTTAGGTTTCCACTTTTATTTTCTTATCCTTGTCTCATGGAATTGGCAACACAGCAAACAACACACAAACACACAAATAACAGCAGCAGAAATATACATTTGCTGTAGTACAGGAGAGGTTGATGGTATCACACTTAATTGTTGGCAATTTAGAGAAATGTGGATGGATTTGGGGCTTGTTGATGCTTTGGATATGCTATGTACAGGGAGGAATCAAGAATAAACCCTATGCTTTAGGAAGCAGCCTGAGATGAGGAAAACTAGTAAATAAGCAGGATTGTGTTTTTATTGTTGCTATGGGAGAGACTTCTCCGAGGGTATAATCCAGGAGTTAACTTTCTGCTTGATATCTAAGTGTAGATTTTAAATAAATAGGCTGTAATATAATTTCCCATTTTGTTTTTTAAGTGGGAGATGTGGTGGAATGAAAAACATGTGCTTTGGAGACAGGACTGAAATGATGGTAATCGGTAACATTCATTAATCAGTGATAATAATGTCCCTCATTTAGTACTAATCTGGGTCAGATATGTATCAAAGGATTTTTATTTAATAACCATTTAATCCTCACAACAGCAGTATGAGATAGGTACTGTAATTATTCTAACTTTACAGGTGAGAAAGCAGAGGTTAAGATCTTGCCTAAGTCACGAGGAGTCTGGTTCCAGAGTCTGTGCCCCAATCACTGTACCAAACTGGGGCACTTATTTGCAGCAGGCACTGAGCTAAATGTTTTATATGTGAGAAATGGTTAATGAAATGACTAGATAAAGAAGTACTAGTCTTGCAGGTTTGGTTGTACAGCCACTAGAGTCCAAACTTGAACCTAAGTGTCTCCAGGGTCCCAGCCATGTACTTAGGCACCTTGATCTATTACCTTCTGATGAATTCTGCCGTTCTCATTTGATTTTCCACAAGTTGAGTCTCAGTTTCCTTATCTGCAAGGTGAAGGTAATACCTGTGATTTTGGGTTGTAAGGATTCAATGAGAAGAGTGCATATAAAGAATGTATTACATAGTAGTAAATGCTGAACGTTTGTATGTTACTCATGGTGCGGTGCTGGTGTGTTGATTTGTTTTTACTTAGTGAGACTGACTTGACTTTTTGATAACCTTTCTTTCATGAGAAGAATCTGGGGAATTAATAGATGCACTGGAACTGCCTTACCTGCGGCAAAATAACTAGAATAAAAGATTATAGAATTATATTGCCTGGTCATTAATGGTCTTCAGTTTCAGCTGTTGAAGTTTTATCATAATAATTCTGGGATCTTAAGCATATCAGCCGTTATTTTCTGTTGTGTCTTTTAATAAACATGGCTTAAAGGCAAATTAAGAAATTTTATGAGGAAGTAAAAATGTTTTTACTTATATGCAATATTTTAATTTTATTATGGACAATAATGAAATATATGATGAAAAAGGCTTTGGAAGTCTTAAAATCTTGCTGTAATACCCAAAACAGTTGCGTGAGAAAGCTATTCTAGGAAAGGGAAGAAGGGAAGAAGGAAAACATAATGAATAGATCTCTTCCTAATATATTTTATCAAGTTTGGCCTATTCACTTATCCTTACCCATTCTGTAACATCCCAGCTGCTGCTTTCCCATGGCAAGCCTCTGAGCCTGGGTTCCTCCATTATGCTAATACATCACTAACACCCGGACTGTTCTGACTCCAGAATTCTTTTACTTGCTGATCACTTAACAGTTCTTGATTTCAACAAATATTTATTGAGGAGCTATTATGTTCTAGACTTCTAAGCACTGTTCTAGGATCTTAGGATAACATCTATGAACAAAGCAGCCACATTCCTTACCTGTGTAGAATTACTGGATATGTATGGAAAGTTGGTGGCTAGGAGATAACCAAGTGCCCTTGTAACTGTACTGCCAAGTATCATCTATAAATGTTAAAATATATTTATAATATTCATCATTGTGAACAAATGACTGACACTTTATAAATTGTATTTTTCCTTTATTCTAGATATAAACCACAATATTTCAGGATCCCATTATGAAAATTCCCAGCGGGAACCTGTGTCTTCTACAAGTGACTCTAGCACAAACTGTAAGAATGCTATTGTAAACGACTCTGAAAAAGAAGCATGGCCCTCAGTTGCTGGCAGTGATCCAGAGTTGGCTTCAGAATGTACAGATGCTGATTCTGCTTCCAGTTCTGAAACAGAGAGAAATATCAGTATCATGGCTTCAGGGAGCACAGGTGGTGAAAAAGATGGCCTTAGGAATAGCACTGGACTTGGATCCCAAAACAAGTTTGTAGTTGGTAGCAACAGCAATAATGTGGGCCATGGGAGTAGTACTGGGCCATGGGGTTTTTCCCATGGGGCCATAATAAGCACATGTCAGGTCTCTGTGGATGCTCCTGAAAGCAAATCAGAAAGTAGCAACAGTAGAATGAGTGCTTGGGGCACTGTAAGTTCTTCATCAAATGGAGGGTTAAATCCAAGCACTTTGAATTCACCTAGCAGCCATGGTGCCTGGCCGGTATTAGAGAACAGTGGACTTGCCCTAAAAGGGCCTATAGGGAGTGGTAGTTCTGGCATCAATATTCAGTGCAGTACCATAGGCCAGATGCCCAACAATCAGAGTATTAACTCTAAGGTGGGTGGTTCTTCTACCCATGGTACCTGGGGAAGTCTTCAGGAAACTTGTGAATCTGAAGTAAGTGGTACACAGAAGGTTTCATTCAGTGGTCAACCTCAAAACATTACCACTGAAATGACTGGACCAAATAACACTACTAACTTTATGACCTCTAGTTTACCAAACTCCAGTTCAGTACAGAATAATGAACTGCCTAGTAATACAGGGGCCTGGCGTGTGAGCACAATGAATCATCCTCAGATACAGGCTCCATCAGTTATGAATGGCACTTCCATTTCTCACCTTAGCAATGGAGAATCAAAAAATGGAGGCTCTTATGGTACTACATGGGGTGCCTATGGTTCTAATTACTCTGGAGACAAATGTTCAGGCCCTAATGGCCAAGCTAATGGTGACACTGTGAATGCAACTCTAATGCAGCCTGGCATAAATGGGCCTGTGGGCACTAACTTTCAAGTTAACACAAATAAAGGAGGAGGTATGTGGGAGTCTGGGACAGCAAATTCCCAGAGTACATCATGGGGAAGTGGAAATGGTGCAAATTCTGGAGGAAGTCGAAGAGGATGGGGAACCCCTGTACAAAACACTGGCACTAACATACCCAGCGTGGAGTGGAACAAACTGCCTAGCAATCAGCATTCCAATGACGGTGCAAATGGCAATGGTAAGAAGTTTACAAATGGATGGAAATCTACTGAGGAAGAGGATCAGGGTTCTGCTACATCTCAGACAAATGAGCAGAACAGTGTGTGGGCCAAAACAGGAGGTACAGTAGAGAGCGAAGGTAGTACAGAAAGCACTGGACGTCTTGAGGAAAAGGTAACGGGGGAAAGTCAGAGTAGAGATAGAAGAAAAAATGATCAGCACACTTTACTCCAAAGCATTGTAAACAGAACTGACTTAGATCCACGTGTCCTATCCAACTCTGGTTGGGGACAGACTCCTATTAAGCAGAATACTGCCTGGGATACTGAAACATCACCTAGAGGGGAAAGAAAAACTGACAATGGGACAGAGGCCTGGGGAAGCTCTGCAACACAGACTTTTAACTCAGGGGCATGTGTAGATAAGACTAGCCCTAATAGTAATGGTACCTCATCTGTATCAGGGTGGGGAGATCCCAAACCTACTCTGAGGTGGGGTGATTCCAAAGGCTCAAACTGCCAGGGGGGATGGGAAGAGGATTCTGCTGCTACAGGAATTGTCAAGAGCAATCAGTGGGGGAACTGCAAAGAAGAGAAGTCTGCATGGAATGATTCGCAAAAGAACAAACAGGGATGGAGTGATGGACAAAAGTCAAACCAAGGGTGGTCCATTTCTGCCAGTGATAACTGGGGAGAAACTTCGAGGAGCAACCATTGGGGTGAGGCTAATAAAAAGTCCAGCTCAGGAGGTAGTGACAGTGACAGGTCCGTTTCTGGTTGGAATGAACTTGGTAAAACTAGTTCTTTTACTTGGGGAAATAACATAAATCCAAATAATTCATCAGGATGGGATGAATCTTCTAAACCTAATCCTTCCCAGGGATGGGGAGACCCTCCAAAGTCTAATCAGTCTTTAGGTTGGGGAGATTCGTCAAAACCAGTTAGTTCTTCAGACTGGAACAAGCAACAAGATGTTGGATCATGGGGAATCCCACCAGCTACAGGCAAATCTGGTACAGGCTGGCTTGGGGGACCTATACCAGCCCCCACAAAAGAAGAAGAACCCACAGGCTGGGAGGAACCATCCCCAGAATCCATACGCCGCAAAATGGAGATTGATGATGGAACTTCAGCTTGGGGAGATCCAAGCAAATACAATTACAAAAATGTGAACATGTGGAACAAAAATGTCCCAAATGGCAGCAGCCGTTCAGACCAGCAAGCACAGGTACATCAGCTGATACCATCTGCAAGTGCCATCTCAAACAAAGAGGCAAACAGTGGCTCTGGTAAGTTTTAATTTTTGGCGTCTAATGGTATTACAAAATACTTAAAAATATTCTGAAAGCAAGCCTTGCTTCAATTTACTATTTTTATAAGATCTGTTTACTGAAGTATTTGAGTATACATACAGGCCCTTTTTACTGTAATTCAGAAGAACCTTGAAGAAAACTGTCAGGACGGTGTTCACAGTCAGTTAACAGAGCTCCACCTTTGGTGATACTGGTTGTGAATCCTACATATTTCATTGTCTATTAGGAATGCTGTGGGAAAACAGGTTTGGAAAAGTGGTGTCAGGTGGGAATGCTGTACGTTTTTCTCAGATCTTCTGAGTCCGGCCCTTACTCTTGGTTTTGTTGACTAAAATATACTCAGAAATAAAACAAGTTTCTAAGTATATACTCTAAATACTGTACTATATTTGTCCTTAAAGGGATTTATTTAAGTAGGCGTGAAATCCAGGTCTTTTAGTTACACTGTATGCTTAAAACATTTGTTGACCTCTTTCTAGTATATTCTCCCTTTCTCATAGCAGGGACTAATTCTTGTTTCTGCAAATTACCTTGACAATATTTCCATTAAGAGTGCCATCGGAATGCATTGCCTTTGTTTATGGAGGCTTTACTGAACAGTGATTTCATTGGACATAGAGACAGGAATGTTTTCATGAACTAATCTTTTAGTACATATATAAATCCAAATTTAGTTTATTTTGTTAATTTAACTTTAATTCTTAGAAGGAACAGGTATGTATCTGAGGGGAAGCCTATTTGTTTCGGTTCTTTTTGTTTTTTAAGATACTTTAGAATTTTAAGAAGCATTTTCCAGCATGTATAAAAGCATGGTTACCCGTTATTAGTCTTGTAATTAATTATTTTTCCAGTACTGGAAATTTTGGTTGAAATTTTATACATACATATATGCATGCACAATTATCCAGCTTGATCACTTGCTTTAATTCACTAGGTTTGACTCAGAATGACTTGAACATTTCCAGGAATTAAGTTAATCCTCAAAGGAGGCTGATGTACCATAATTACAGTTATTCAAAAGATTCTGCTCTAAGCTCAGGGAGGATTTGTGAAAGAAGAGGTGAAAAAAATTCACATCATATAGTTAAATTATAATGGGAAATCATTTGTCGGCTTTACATAAAACAGATGCCATCATTTTTGCCTATCACATTATTATTCAGTACATAAACATGTTCTTCATCCTTTGTTCTCTAAGTATTCTTTATTGCCCTTATTCCACTGTACCTCCCTACCATTCGCTGATGACTTCTTTTCCCACACTTTCTAAAGGCTGGGGTGAGCCCTGGGGGGAGCCTTCTACTCCAGCCACAACTGTGGATAATGGTACTTCAGCATGGGGTAAACCCATAGACAGTGGTCCCAGCTGGGGTGAACCCATTGCTGCGGCATCCAACACATCCACGTGGGGTTCCAGCTCTGTTGGTCCACAAGCTTTAAGCAAATCTGGTAAGTTATTGATAATCCCTAGTAGCAATTATGAAGTGGTGGTGATCACTCATTTGCTATAATTAAATTGGATATTGTTTATATCATTGCTAGCGTATCCTTATAATATGACACATTAGATGATATTCAGTATTTGGCTTTTTAAATTTGTAGCACTGTTTGCTCTTTGTTTTCCTGAATTTTCCTGTATTTTGTCATTTTTCCTAGAAGTCTCAATGATTTATGTATATTTCACCAAGTCTAAATTACATTTTGATAAATTATGCAGAAAATGTCGAGTAAGTTTCGTATTATCCAACATGAGATGCTGAATAGCATAGCCATGGGGACACATACCACACTGCCTGGCTCAGGTGTCTGATGATTTCCTGAAATTTGTACCAAAAATTAGACTTAGTTCAGAAAGGACACTGATGTTCAGGTCAACACTGTCACTAACCCATAGGCTATGTATAGAATACACATTTTAGGCTCCTGTAGGTTAGGTGTGGGGATGAGGTGCTTTCTGCTTATGATCGCCAATACTCTTTGGCCACTTTTCTTGAAAATATATATCAAAATTAATTCTTTTAAATTTCCTTCTTTCCTTTTAAATATGCCGCCTTTGTCATTATGCAATGTGTTATGTTGGTAGGAACAATAATATCAGCATTGTCCGGTTTAGAAACCCTCTGATTTGTAAAAGCATGGAAGAGATTTTGTTGGATTTTTAAGTAAAAATGAATTCTTGTTTAATGGAATTTGTTACTCAGTAAAAAACTATACATGCAGATTTGGGAAAGGAAATAAAAGTGGGATTTTACACCACCCCCTTTAAAATATACTTGTCTTCTAGAAAGAATTGTTTTATATAAGTATGTTTCTTTTTGTATCATAAATCCAAAAAACAGGGCCAAAATCTATGCAAGATGGCTGGTGTGGTGATGATATGCCATTGCCTGGAAATCGCCCAGCTGGCTGGGAAGAGGAAGAGGATGTAGAGATTGGAATGTGGAATAGTAATTCATCTCAAGAGCTTAACTCATCTTTAAATTGGCCACCATATACAAAGAAAATGTCATCAAAGGTAAACATTTCAAGGGTAAAGCCCTTGAAACTTTAAATTCCAAAGGTAGTTTACCCACAGAAAATTAATGTTCTACCTGCCCATTTATGGCAACCAGTACAGTCTAGGCAGTCCCCAACTTAGGTATAGCCTCTTATATGGGCAGTCACCTAGAAAAAAACACAAGACCACAGGAACTTCCTTTCTCCCCACTGCTACAGCTTGGGATTTCTCTCCTCCTCCCCCTCCACCAGTGCTGCCTGGGACAACTCCTCACCCCAGGGTGGTGCCTGCAGTGGTGAGGATGAAGAGAAGGGCAAATCTCCATGTTGACTTTTTCCATCCCACTGCCAATTCATCTCCCATTCCACCTCCTCAACTGGAGTCTCTGACTTCCCCTTTACTCAGTCACCATCCTCCTTGTTCATCCCCATCTTTGTCCCTTTCCCATCCCAAAGGTTCTGTGACAGAAATCCCTAGGATGCACTGACCTTGATTTTGCTTTTATGTATGGACAAATCTTATTCCAAAACCTGGCTGTACATCAGAATCATGTGGCATTTGTTGTACAGCTTCTTGTGCTCTAGGCCTACTGAGGTTTTGGAAATGAGACCCAGCCTCTAAAACAAGCTCCCCAAATGCTTCTGATGCACAGCCAGGTTTGGGAACCACTGATTTACAGCATTGGTACTTCAGAAGTCTTGGTGGCTGGTGTCAGATTCTCCTGGGAACTTTTTTTCTTCAAAATGTTTGCCCAACCCCCCCAGGTGTTTCTAATATATCCCTCTCCATCCTATTACATTTGGAAGAACCTCAGAAATCATATATCTAGTGGGTTGCTGGACTAGATGACTACCAAGGTCCCTCCCTTTTAATCCTGGGATTCTAAGTCTAGGACCTGCCATTTTCATCTTTTAAATTTTCATTTGGCTGAATTTGCCTCTTGCCTCACCTTACAGCTTATAAGGTGCTTTTTACATATTTTACACAAATCATTTGATCTTCATAACATTCTGAGATAGTTTACCAATGAGGAATTTGAGTCTAAAAAAGTTGGTGACTTGCCCAAAGTTTTATATAGCTAGTAAGTGACAGAGCAAGGACTTAAGTTTAGGTCTTCCAACTCCAAACCCTGTGTTCTTCCCACTGGACCATGCTGTTTTGTGACTTTGTCTTTCCTTACAGGGTCTGAGTGGCAAAAAAAGGAGAAGGGAAAGGGTGTGTAGCCTTTTTACTCTTTCTCCTTTGTTTCTACTAGTAAAAATCTTTAGAAAGCAACTGCAAACATTTATTTAGCCTCTGCTGTGTGCCAGGTACTGTGCTTGGTGCTGGGGATTCAAAAACACTTTAAGATATGAGCTGTACCTACAATGAGCTCATAGTCTAGCATGGAGCATTTAGGAGAGCTTTGTAAGAGTGTCAGCTTGAATTTGGAAGATGTCTGGGGGTGGGATGTGTAAAAGAAATAGTCAATAGCCCAACATAACTAAAATGTAGAATTTCTAGAGCGAGATAACAAGAAATCCAGCTCTCTAGGTAGATTAAGGACAAATTGTAAAGTGCCTTCGTTACCATGTCAAGGAATTTAAACTATTCTATGTAAATTATGTGGCCAATGAAATGGAGTAGCAGAAGACTACAGGTTTTTTTTGTCTTATTTTTAAAATTTTAAAGAAAGCTAACTAATAGTAGTATGAAAGACAATGTTAGAGCAGAAGAGGGACTATAGTTAGGAATCTCAGTTATGAAGCTTCTGCATTAATTCAAGTTAGAATGAGGACCTGAATTGGGAAGCAGCAACGGGTGTACAGTGGAAGGGACTCACTTGAGAGACATTTCAGAATAGAAGGGACAGAAGAACTTGGCAACTAGTTAAACATGGGGGTGGGAGTAAAAAAGGAAAAAGAATCAAAGATGACTTCAGAAACTTGAGAAAGGGTTAGGTGCTTGCTTTAGAGACATGCATTTAGGGTGGAAATTATGAGGCTGTGTTCTGTTCTGCAGTCGGAAGGAACAGGCAGTAACAATGGGATTAGGAAAGTTAATGCCATTGACTGAGAATGGTCCTGTGATCTTCACATAAATGAGACCTTGTGGCTTCCAGTATCCGTATCCACCAGACTGCTAATTACAGACTCTTCGTTCTCTCAATTCATGTCTCAATGTAGTTTCTGTACTGCTGGGGATATTACGTTCTTGGCAACACAAATTGAAATTTTAAAATAATTTTCATATAGAAACAACTGGTGATTTTTAGTATAGCCCATACAGCATAATTAATTATGGGTTAAATTGCTTTCTTTGGACTAATCTGAGAACCACTTTTACTTTGTTCTGGTGTAAAAATTCCAAAAACACAAATTATAATTAATCTTTTAGAACACAGTCCATTTGTAAGTTAATCAGTTCTCCATTATTCAGAGGCCCTTTTTTCTTTTTGTGGGTCATCCAGGCCCATTGCTTCTGTCTTTTCCTTCTGACTGCTTGCCTTTAGAGATTTCTCTATACATTACAGCTATACCAGAGGACTGGAGCAAAGGAAGTTGAAAATTAAATAAGTTGACTTTTTAATTGTTAACAACTCTGATTAAAGTTGGTTGGAGGAGAAATTATTGGCTAAAAATGAGAATTGTGAATTGTCTTGAAGTTTTATTAATCCTTCACTATACCCAGATAAATAGAGATGGCCATGGCATCTTTTCTACTCTTTTATTTCACAAAGGGAATGATGAAAGGTGGAAACAAACAAGAAGAAACATGGATAAATCCATTTGTTAAACAGTTTTCAAATATCAGTTTTTCGGTAAGTATGGTTTCCTAGCAGCCTCCCCACTCCACTCCCTTTAATGGTGTCTATACATTTTCCCTGACTTCTTGTTTTTGTTGTCTTAAATTATTCTGCATCTTTGAATTCTTATAAATGTTCTTGAAGTTAGAGTAAAATTGGTCTTCAAGCCTTCTTTATTTTTGTGAGTTTTAACTTATGTGGCTGAAAGTATTGATCACATTTTTTATTTTAAAAATGTTTTTATCATGTTAGGCAGTGAAAAAATGAAGCTATATCATCCACTTGAATTTCAGAGATAATGAAATACAAATGAAATTCTTCATTTTAAAGTTTGGTTTCAGTGATAAATTAAGGTTTGCTTTTTCTTATTTCAGAGAGACTCACCAGAAGAAAATGTACAGAGCAATAAGATGGACCTTTCTGGAGGTAAGATAATCAAATTAGTTTGAGTATATAATCATCATTGATGTATAAGCATGACAGTGACCTTCTTCTACTAAAAGAGCACTGACCCCGATCAGGAGAGGGAAGTCCTGTATTCCTATTAAAGTAATTCCTGTGCTCTCCGTCCTGTACAGTAAAATGATGTGATTAAATCAATCAGTATGCTTTTAAATTGAAAATCACTGTGCATCTCTTAAGGTAGTAGTGATATTAGTCTGATTACTTTAAATATATTCATGTCAAGAGTGAGTTTTCCTCGTTGGAGGAGATAGTCTTCTTGGTGCAGGGATCAGTGTGTACAAAGGTCCAGAAATATGACAGAGACATCTAAAACCATACTGGGAAAATTGCAAGCAGTTCAATGTAATGGGACAAAAAAATACAAAATGGTTTTGGGGGGAGTGTGATTGTGAAAGATGAAAAGCCTGGAAAACTAGGTAGGTGCTAAATCATGAGGAACTTAGGGTTTTGAACTTAATTCTGAAAGTAATGGGGAGACAGTAAAGAATTTTAAGCAGGGTAATAGCATGATTTGGCTTAATGTTTAGAAAGATGTTCTTGGCTATAGAGTGAAAATATCTTAGGATAGACAGCATTGGCAGCAGAGGACAGACTTAGTAACTAACGATTGCAAAAACAGTTAGAGATTGCAACAGCCAGGAAGAAATTTCAAAGCCCCCAACTATGACAGTTGATGGAAAAAACATATTTCACTGGAGATGGAAGAATTAGAATTGATCAAACCTGATAACCAGTTTGAGCTTGTTTGTTATAGGGGATGAGGGAGTATGTTTATAAAAGATGGCTCCCAGCTTTCTTTCCTGGACAATTTAGTAGATGTTAGTGCTGTTGTATTAGTTTGAGTCCAGTCTAGAGAGAGAAACTACACATTAATTAGAACAGGGAAAGCTTAATGTAAATACAAAGAATTGTTAGCTTTAACAAGGAACTTGAATAATGAGGGTTTTGTGGGTAAGAAGAGAACGCTAAAGAATATGTGAATAGCAGATAGTTAACCATAGGACTGAGATACGGCACCTAAGGAAGAGTCCTCTATTCTTCATCCTTCCTTCTCTCCCTATGCCCCCCAGACTCTTGGGCATGGTTGTGGCTCACTGCATGACAGAGAAGTTACTGTGTGCTACCCTGGTCGAATTGCAGGAAATCCACCCTCTACGATAATCATGAAAGCTGTTCATGAGATTTCTCACTGGAGGGACTGCTACAGAACTGCCAGGGGGGGTGGCCTGTGAACACTGGGTGAGGCAAGCACTGTAGGTACCTAGTGCTGCCAGATCCATGTTTACAGAGCAGTCAAAGTGTGAGTTTGGACCTGAGGTAACAAATCAGTAATTGACACAGCCACCCCTTTTGACCATTAAGTTTCCACTCAGAACAATTGTTTTGTCTCCTAGTGAAAGCATTTGCTTTCTTGGGGACTAAGATTTCTCAACCAGGTAAACCCTTCTATACACATTAAACTCCAGCACAATGAGAAAACAACTCTGTTTTGTACCAAACTAGCTTTCTTTTTTACAATTGAGGAAGTTTTCACCCTCCCCAAAATGAGGAGAGGTACAGTCCCAAGATTCATCATAACCATCACTAGCTATATTTATTACCCATTAAATTCACCCACATTCTGTTAGTCTTTAGACTAATTTGTAACGTAATGTTTCAATACCTTGTATATATTTTTTGAAGATAGAGAAGAAAATGGTTAGAATACACAAAAGAATATATATACATCATAAGTAATAGAAAACCTGCAAAGCTATCATCCTCATTTTTGTAATTGATCACAAAGAATCATTGGTATCTATGGCTTCTTTCTTTCACTGCCCATTCCATACTTCCCCACTCTCAGCCAGAACCTCAGGGGCTTTGGGTTCTTTAGCTAGGAATGACCCAAAGGGGCTGAGTCCTCAGTTGTTCTGCCATTTTGGTAGCTGTAGTTTTCAATTAACCTTTACTACTGGACATGGAAGTAGTAAGAGATATCTCAGAGAATCCCTGTGGGTTCTGAACAGTCCTCACAGTCTCCATTGTGTTTCAGCAAACCAATGCCCCCACCCCCTCCCCGGTAATTGGAATCAGTCACTTTAGCAATAGATTGGCTCTCTTTTTGCCTGTTCGTTCATTGCCATAAGGAGTGTAAAATGTCCACGTGGCACCAATTCAGTAGAACAATTGTTTTCTCTCCTGGTGGAGGCATTTACCCTCTTGAGGGCCTAAGATCTCTAACCTAATAGAGTTGCTAGGACAGGAAGCAAGAATTCTCTAAGTAACTTATTAGGTGTAATAGTAAGGGAAATCATTCTCAGTTTTACCTTTTGACTCTAAGACCCAGGGTATTCTGGTAATGGGAAAGACATATAGTGTATCCAGTAAGAACCCCATACTTGCAGAAGCTGTCTCCTGATTTCTCTGTAACTGAGGCTTCAGTAAGCCATTCTACCTTTCAGTTTGGCTAGCCACTTTCAGATGATGTGGTATGTGGTAAGACCAGTTAATTTCACAGGCATGAGCCATTGCTGCATTTCCTTTGCAATGAAATGAGTTTCTTGATCAGGAACCATGCTGTGAGGAATGCCATGGTAGTGGATAAGGAATTCTCTGAGATTGTGATGGGAGTCCAGGCAGAAGCATTACAGGCAAGGAAGGCAAATCTTTATCCAAAATATGAGTCTGCTGCTATGAGGAAAAGTCTTTGTCTGCCCCATGGCTCACTGAATGGCAGAGAAGTCATTGGAAGTCCACCCTCTAGGGTGCTGGGAAGAGCTGTTCTCCAGGAGGTGTCTCACCAGAGCCACTCTGCTTCAGAGCTCTTTGGAGGTATAAGGAACTTCTAGGAGAAGCTGCTTGCTGGCCTGCTAGGCACTGGAGAAGCTAGGAGCCTGCCAAGTGAGCACACTGGAGCCAGGAAGCAGAAACTTTTCATCTTGCAGTCTCTCTCCAGCACTCTCCACTGACACAGCTTTAGTGCAGCTGCCAAAGGAAAAATATTTGAAGAGCCCGGATCTGTTTTTCACAGACCAGTCAGAAAGGGTAAATTTTGGAGCTAGGAGACGATAAATCAATAGCAGTCACGGCCATTGTTTTAGATGGGAAATGTAGTAGCAGTAGCAGGTTTCATAGGTTACTGAAGTTGCTATGAAAACCTTGTGGTGATGTCTGATAAACAGTGGGAAGTCTGAATATGGAGCTCGGGAGGGATAGGGTATATAATAAGTTTGTAACTAATTGGACTTGTATAGTAGTGTAAGCCACAAAAATGGATTGCCAGAGAGAGTTGTAGAGTAATGGACTAAAGACAGAATCCTGGGGGAATGATAAATTTAAGAAAAGATCCTGAGGAGAAGTAGGAAAACTTAGAATAGAATAGAATAATTTTGCAGAAGGCAAGAGAGCATAGAGTTTTGAAAAGAGGAGAATGATCATCAAGGAGTAGAGTTGACAGTTGGGGTGGAAGGTGCAGGGTGGTGGATCATTTGTAACTTTAGCCAAGGACTTTATTAAAGGACTGGTAGGTAAAAGATTTGCCACATTTGACACTCTAATCAGTTTGTGAAGGGTTGCAGAAGTGTTAGGCATGTGGTGAAGATGTCATTTCTGCTATTATTTTAAAATATATTATTTGGGTAGGAAAAAATAATGTAGATTATCAGGAAGAAACAGCTTGAGAGAGATTAGAATGAAGAGTTGACTGGATTTGGTTGCAAGTTTGGGTGTGGTTAGTGAAGGAAAGAGTTCAAGAAGGGTAGCTTGGGTGTACAGGTGAATACAGGGAGAGAGAGGACGGAGGAGGAGGTTGTTGCAAAGGGTTATTGATATTAAAGGAAAGATTCTGTTTCAGTTTGCTAAAGCTTCCAGAATACAATATATCAGAAATAGTTGGCTTTTACTATGATTTATTAGCTTACAAATTTATAGTTCTAAGGCCATGAAAATGTCCAAATTAAGGCATCAACAGGATGATAACTTCTCTAAAGAAAGGCTGCTGGCATCTGAGACACCTCTGTCACATGGGAAAGCACATGGCCGGCATCTGCTGGTCCTTCACTCCCGGGTTTTGTTGCTTTCAGCTTCTGGCTTCAGTGGCTTCCTCTCTCAACTTCTGTGGGTGTGTCCTTGTCTCTTAGCTTCTGTGGGGCTTCTCTGAGCTCTCTGGCTTTGTGTGGGTGTCCTTTATCTTCTTATAAAGGATTCCAACAAGAGGATCCAAGACCTACCCTGAATTAGGTGGGTCACATCTCTGTTGAAATAAGCTAATTAAAAGTTACCACCCAAAAAGTTCTGCACCTACAGGAATGGATTAAAAGAACATGGCCTTTTCTGGGTTACATAATAGGTTCAAACTACCATAGGCTCTTACAGGTGCTGAAAAGAAGATTATTCACATATCTGACCCATAGATGGCACAATACTATAAGAAACTAATGGCATTTTAAAAATATGCCTATTTTAAGAACATTTTCCTTGGTTTAAAAAAAAAAAAACCAAGCAAATAGACCCTAACTTCTATCAAGTTGTGTAAGTGATGTAGGTGAACCCCAGCACCTCGAAGGAAGTTAAGTAGAATAGAGATGATATATTGGTGTATTCTGCTATTACAAGCCTTTGCATCATGCCTTTCCATTTGAAAGAGTAAGTATTGTGGTGGTGGCGCAGACATCTCAAAGAAGAATAGCAATTAAAAAAGAATAATGGATTGAGAAAATGTAGGAAATGAGGATTGGAAAGATGGGAAAGAAAAAGATGTTAAAGATAAATGAACATTTCAAGACTGTGTGACTCCCCATGAAAGAACAGGAAATACCATGCATATGGTTTACCTATGTTGTGTTAGAAGTGACGAATGTGGCATTCAAGTGAATGTGCCTAGCAGTCAGTTAAAAGGTGTGGGACTGAGCTTAGGAGTGAGGTCAAAGCTAGTGATTTGTGTTTGAGGGTCACTTGGATGGAGAGGACTGTTGACACCTTGATAGTGAATAAAGACTCTTAAGGGAAGCGAGTTTATAGATAGGTGAAGGACTGAGCTGAATGGGTCTTGGTATATCCCCACATGGAAGAGACACAAGGAAGTGGATTCAGCTGGGGAGAGAGGAGAAGACTCCAGAAGAATGGGCATAATTTCCACTTATGAAAGAATTTTGAACTAGAATGGTGGCCTGTATCAAGCAAAGAAGATTTTTCGGGGTGGGATGTTTACAAGAGAGGAGATTATATTTAGTGCAGAGGAGAAATCAGGACTAGGAGAGTAATTAACAGAGAAAGGTCTTAGGAGAGGGGAAGATGTTAACCTATCTGGTCTCTAGTTTTTCCATCTTTTAAAGGGGAATGATGCTAGTAGAGTTACGCACATTAAATTAGTAAACATAAAGCACTTAGAACAGCTCCTAGCACATAGTAAATGTTTAGTAAATGGTAATTTATCATGGTGGGCTGGTTGTTACTATTTGTTTCTTGTTAATGGGACACTGTGATTATTATAAAATTGAGCAGATTACAGATAACTAAAGATGCCTAAATTATATTACTCTTATTCAAATGTAAAAGTAGTCTTTTTAAAAATGAGGTTTTGAGCCTCCTTCTGTTTATTAGTTTATTTTCAAGTTCATCGCTTCAATAAAATAAGAATATATTCTAAACCCATCTTCCTTTGTGAGAAATGCAAGATTTTTGAAATACAGGTGCATTTTTTCACTTATTCTTGGTCAAGGCAAAAGTCATTTTATTTGGAAAGTGAATATTTTTCTTTCTCCTATAAGTTTATCTGAAATGAATTAGGTTAAGTGTCTTCCTGCTTGACCATGTTGTCCCTTGCATTTATTAGGAATGTTACAAGACAAACGAATGGAGATAGATAAACATAGCCTAAATATTGGTGATTACAATCGAACGGTCGGGAAAGGCCCTGGTTCTCGGCCTCAGATTTCCAAAGAGTCTTCCATGGAGCGCAGTCCTTATTTTGATAAGGTAAGATATATGTTTTTTTTTTTTTTTTTTACTGGCTAATATAAACCAATAGACTTAATAGCATAATTATCACATTAATGTTTTAGACATTTCATATAATATAGTGTTATAATTCAGTGCTAAATCCTTTTATTGGATTTGTGGTTCCTTTCCCGTTGTCCCACTTTAGCGTAGGGATTGCATTCGTATTTTCTTCCTAATCCCATAAAATATATTTGGTTCTTTTTATGTATTCTAGAATTAACACTAATCTGATCTCTTCTGTTTTCTACCTGTTTCCTGTTGATGCTGGAATGTCATGTGACTTCTCTTCTGTTCCTGAAATGATTTCTTCCTTCCACTTGCTTGCTTGGCTGGTGTTGCACATTTCTGTCTGTCCAATCAGGATGGCATTGTAGCAGATGAATCCCAAAACATGCAGTTTATGTCCAGTCAAAGCATGAAGCTTCCCCCTTCAAATAGTGCACTACCTAACCAGGCCCTTGGCTCCATAGCAGGGCTGGGTATGCAAAACTTGAATTCTGTTAGACAGGTAAGTCTACATGTGTATTTTAGGTTCTCTGTTGAATGATTTGTATAAGTTATAAGATCTATGTGTAGTATTTAAATCAGTTTGGTAATGGGATGTTTGTCTCTAAAGAATCCCACTGGGTGTTTTTGTTTTGTTTTTTTGTTTTGTTTTGTTTGTAGAATGGTAATCCCAGTATGTTTGGTGTTGGAAACACAGCAGCACAACCCCGGGGCATGCAGCAGCCTCCAGCACAACCTCTTAGTTCATCTCAGCCTAATCTCCGTGCTCAAGTGCCTCCTCCATTACTCTCCCCTCAGGTAAATAATCTTCCATTATATCGTTTTCTGTTTACCTGGAATAAGACTTTGAAAATAATTTCATAAGGGGCAAGGATATTTTAAGCCTTAAATTTACCATTCTTTTCCATAAGACATCTTAGGAGGAAAGCTATAGCAAAGTAAAATTGGCTGGTTTAAGGTTCACATCTTCTGTCATTACTTTACCTGCATAAGTATATGTGAACAATAAACTAGTAAAACAAAGACAAGTAGGAAAGAATATAACACCCCAAATTCATAGCCCACAAATTTAATTGCTTTATTAGTAAAGTACACATACATCAAGCTAATTTGAGTTATTTTAACAACATTATTAACTTATCATTGTTATCCTAAGGTTCCAGTTTCATTGCTGAAGTATGCACCAAACAACGGTGGCCTGAATCCAATCTTTGGCCCTCAACAGGTAGCCATGCTGAACCAGCTCTCCCAATTAAACCAGCTTTCTCAGATCTCCCAGTTACAGGTAAGTAGAAAAAAAATAAATGTGTTATTTAGGACACATTTATTGAGTGTCTGCTGCACTAGACTGTGCAGGAAACAAGACAAGCATGGTCAGGCCCTCATGGAGCTTACATTGTAAGGGAGGACGGACTGTGATCATGGGTGAGGAATGGCATGATACTATGAGGGAAGGCCCAGCCAAATCCGGGGTGGTAGGTGGTAGGGTGATCTAGAAGAATTTCCTTGATGAAATCAAAGTTTAGATTGAGCAAGAGACTGAATTTCAGCAGAATGGTTAGAGGCCACAGAGTCCAAGGAAGACATGAGATTACACCACATGAGGTAGGAGATGTGAACATTGGCTAGATCAAGCCATAGTTATTATGATGCATCCTAAAATATAACAGTGTGATAATGACAACTTCCTTGCAATCTTCCCTCCAGCGATTGTTAGCGCAACAGCAAAGGGCGCAGAGTCAGAGAAGCGTGCCTTCTGGTAACCGGCAGCAACAAGACCAACAGGTAGATTAGATCCTTCCACTTGCTATGCTATTCTTTGTTTTAATAAACTGAACTCATCAATTCCATTATAACGAAGCACTAGAAATGTCTTTAATTGAAATAGAATTTAACTGGAATGTAGTTAAATATGTTGTTCGTTGAATCTGCTCTTTGCCTAGAAGACATATTAACTGGTATAATGCGATTGTTCTACCTTCCTTCTAAGAAGGAAGTGAATTCAGAAGTGAAGAGGAATAGGTGGGTATCTGTAAAAACTTTTTTCCACTATTTTTCCCAATCATTTCGTTGTCTTAAGGGCCGACCTCTTAGTGTGCAGCAGCAAATGATGCAACAGTCTCGTCAACTTGATCCAAACCTGTTGGTGAAGCAACAGACTCCGCCATCTCAGCAGCAGTCACTCCATCAGCCAGCCATGAAATCTTTCCTTGAAAATGTCATGCCCCACACTACACCTGAGTTGCAAAAAGGGCCATCTCCAATAAATGCTTTCAGCAACTTCCCTATAGGTGGGTTTCTCCTTGGGAAAAGCATCACCTGATGTTTGGGTATCACAAGTGTGCATCCTTCTCTCTTACTTTTTGGCTATGTTCCTTTGTGAAAGCTATATTATTTTTTTTTTTAGCTATTCCATCACTGAGAGTCAGTGTAGCTCTGTCCTAGGTTTAGCCCATCATCATGCTTTAGGAAAATCATACTATTTCAAAAACTCCATGCTTAAAATGGGTTAAAATAAAGGAAGCATTTCTTTTTAAGACCCATATATCTGTAAAGGGGAGGGAAGGGGAGGGCTGAAATTGTTGTTAGAAACAGCCCTCTGGAAAAATTGTGAGCAGTGAAGCTTTAGGAAAGCAACTGGAAAGGTCACATTTGCCCTTCTCAGAACCTGGAAATTTAATTATTGCCTAAATATTTGTCACATGTGTTTTATGACTTTGATCTAGACAAATAGAAATGAATAGAATAAATAAGAAAATAGAGGTGAGAGAAGGGATTGCCTTTATCACATGTGCAATAGCCTATTCTCTCCCTTTTTGCATTTTCTTTCTCTTCTCTTACAGTGGTTTCTTATGAACTAACATTGTTGGTTGCTGGTAACCATATCGAAGACTGTTAGTTAACTAGCACATTCTGGGCTGTGGGCAGAGGTTGGTGCCTGCTGTTGCTTCTGCTACTCCTTCACTGTGGCTGAGCTGACACATTATTAGCTCTCCCTCATATTATCAAGGACTTTCAGCTAGGACATAAATTGTACTTTGAGCCCTTGAAATTGTAACACTTTGCCTTTCCAAAAGCAGCTCCCTTATCAGTTACCACTGCAGATGAATACCATAGGAAGCCATTGTGTGGTGACCAGTTGATCCTAGAGACAACAGACTGGTGGTAAAAGAATGCCCAAATACAGTGATAAGTTTGGATATTACCAGTTGAAGGGGAGTGTGTAGTGAACTCTCACTGTTTGACTGTACACACTTGATATATATATTGAGACAATGAGGGGATTAGTTTCCAAGTAATGGAGTTTCCTATCCTGACTGGCTTTTCAGCCAGAGGTGCTTTTTCCTGATTAAGAAAGTCTGCTTAACCCATGCAATCATCAGTAAAGTTTTCTAAACGAGACACCAGTAAACTATGGCCCGTTGGCCAAATTTGGCCCTCTGCCTGATTTATAAAAGTTTTATTTGGAACATAGCCACACCCATTTGTTTATAGATTATCTGTGGCTGCTTTTGACCTATAGTAGCAGAATTGTGTGGCTGCAACAGAGATCATGTGGCCTGTAGAAGCCTAAGATATTTACTATCTGGCCCTTTACAAAAAAAGTTTGCTGATCCTTGGTCTAATTGATGGGTCCAGAAAGTAGGACATTTGAAGGCTCGCTCCAAAAATGGGGGGATGTTGGAGAATTTATATTACTGAAATTTTTAACTCTGAAAACCTAATGTCTCATGCATCCTCATCAGATCCAAGGATTTGAAACTTTAAAATTTCTGAAACTTAGATGTGTAGTAAATACACAGTATTCTGACTCCAATGGAAAGTCTCCATTTTTTAATGAGCATTTCAGGTGATTCTGGTATTGTTGGTCCCTGGATCACAGTTTAAGAAACACTGGCTTATTTTTCTAACTACTGTATCGGAAATGAAATTAATTTCTGTCCTTATTCCAAGAGAATATCTAACAGGCATTGTCATATCAAAGTTCAAGTAAATTGTGCCTTACTTAGGATGTGGGAATCTCCCCTTTAGGTGTAATTATTGGGGCAGGGCATTTTTACTTTTAAAATTTTGGTGGGTTAGCAAACCGGATAGTGTTCAATTTGCAAGCAAAAGATAGCCTCTGAAAATAATCACCTGTAGTTCTTCATATTTGCTATTCTTGGGAAGTAGCTAAACAGATAATATTTTATTAGAGGTAAACTTTTATCATTTGGCCTCCTTGAAAATGTTTTCCCTTACTTTGCTAAGGAATTATAAAATCTTCAAAATTATATGGGGAAATAGTTTTCCACACTCGGTGTAATACTAGTATTAACAGTTTTACAGTTCAAGAACATTGTACTATTGAGAGTTAGGATTTGTATATGTTTCTCTTTCTCTGATGACTTAATGGAGACTTCTTCTTCTGACATTGTTTTTGCATGACCTTGCCCGAGTCCAGAATGTCTGCTCTGGATGCTTTGCTTTTACCTGCTATCATATGGCTGTGCCACATTTGCTTGATGATATTTGTTAAGGAACATTAGGCAAGATTGAAAACATTAGATTAGTTATATTTGTTTTTCTAAAAGATAGAAGTTGTGGTACCAGAAGGAAAATGTGCTATATTTTATAAGCTTTTCTTTATTTATATATTTTTAAGGCTTGAACTCAAACTTGAATGTAAATATGGATATGAACAGTATTAAAGAACCACAGTCAAGACTAAGGAAGTGGACTACAGTGGACAGCATTTCTGTGAACACATCTTTGGATCAAAATTCCAGCAAACATGGTATAAAATACATTCTTATATTTTACTTAAAAAATTTCTGGAGAAAACTAAACTTAGGCCACTTTATTTTATTTTAAATATATTTTTTTCAAAGTCAAATTCTGTTAGAACCTTTTCTCATTTAAAAAGTGGTGTATTTATTATTAAATCTAAAACTTGAAATACAAAAACCTACCCAAAAAGCAAAATTAATCCATATTATACTGTTGTACAAAAGAGGTGAGATTATATGCATTTTTTTAAAAATTACTCTCCTTTTGGTGGTCATTTGGGTTTTTTCTAGTTGATTAAATTGTTCTAGTGTTTTGCTTAATAATATTTACTTGCATTACTTTATAATGTGTTCATAGTTGGGAATTAAAACTTATACCATAATGTCAATTTCTTGTATATTGACAGATTTTTTTTATATATTTTGTTGCTATGTGTACATTATATGGATTCAATAGTATTGTCTTCTCAGCAGTTAAATTTCTCTTTTAGAAACACCCTTTTTGTCTTATTTAATGTTACCCATTCACTCAGCAAATGTTAATGGAATATATTCTGCTTTCCAAGGACTGCAGAATACATCCACCTGGAATGAATATGTACATATGTGCATGTGTGTAGTTTTGTGCATGTAAGCAAGTAAAAACACTTGCCCTAAAGGAACTCATTGTTTGGTAGCAAAAGTAAACATAGAAATAACTTTAGTACAGTGTGATAGGTATGGTAATTGTTAATATATTTAATAGTACAAATAGGATTATAATAAAAAAGTGCCATTGGAACAGTGAGTTAAGGATGTCTAACTTTGGGTTAGGCATTCATTTCATCCTGAACTGAGTTTTCAGGTTTACCAAATAAACAAGTAGGGAGAAGAACAACTAAAAGAGAACAGCATATGAAAAGTTCAAAGAAAGCAAATTCTGCTGAAATCTGTTAGTGTATCTGGGCATGTTTGCAGGTGAATGTACAAATGATAGAATGAAAGAATGATAGAATGAAAGTGAAGATGGAATAACAGGTATGGAGCAAATCATTGAAAACTTATGCATTAAAGGATTTTAAATATGAAACTGGTAGACATTTAGAGCACATAAGACTTAGTGAGGTCTGGGTGGGAGATAAAGCTGACAGCAGGTATGAGAGGGAGTGCATCAAAGAGAGTTTTAGAATTACGGCCAAAAGGACTTGGTAACTAGCTTGACTCATTCTTTATTCAGCGTATATATGGTTACCTACTGTTCCAGTTTGCTAATGCTGCCAGAATGCAAAACACCAGAAATGGATCGGGTTTTATAAAGGGGGTTTATTTGGTTACAAAGTTACAGTCTTAAGGCCATAAAGTGTCCAAGATAAGTCATCAACAATCGGGTACCTTCACTGGAGTATGACCAGTGGCATCTGGAAAACCTCTGTTAGCTGCTAAGGCATGTGGCTGGCGTCTGCTCTGGAGTTCTGGTTTCAAAATGGCTTGCTCCCAGCACTTTCCTCTCTAGGCTGCAGCTCCTCAGAAATGTCACTCTTAGTTGCTTTTGGGGCATTTGTCCTCTCTTAGCTTCTCTGGAGCAAAAGTCTGCTTTCAGAGGCCATCTCCAAAATGTCTGTAAGCTGCAGCTCCTCTCTCAGCAACTGTGCATTCTTGACTGTGGCAAGATTGCTTCTTCTGTCTGAGCTTATATAGTGCTCTAGTAAATAATCAAGGTCCATGCTGAATGGGCGGGGCCACACCTCCATGGAAATTATTTAATCAGAGTTATCACCTACAGTTGGGTGGGTTGCATCTCCATGGAAACTCTCAAAAAATTACAGTCTGATCAATACTAACATATCTGCCCACACAAGATTGCATTATGTATTATGGGGGGACATAATACATTGAAACCGGCACAACTACTATGCCTTGTTTGTCTTCAGGCTCCTTTGGTTCTCCCCTTGACCTTTAAGATTGAGCTCAAGAGTCATTTCCAAGAAGTGTCCACCAAGGTCTGTGCTCCCATAAAGCTTCTATATATGTCTATCTTGTATAAATATCTATGTAGATCTGTTTCCATCACAGGCCCATAAACTCCTTGAGGACAGTGACCACTCTGTTTATTTTGTTGTTCTATTATTTATAATGTGCACTCATTCACATTTGCTAAATGAATGGATGAGTGGATAACCCAGTCAATGATATAGCGCAAATGCGGAAATCAAAACAGGCTTTGAGCAATTAATGATCAGTTGGTTTTAGATTTTTTGAGTTAGTGTTTTGGGGATAGCTCAAGTGGAAAACTACAGTAAGAAATTAGAAATGAAGGTCTAGCCCTCAGAAGAAAAATGTGGGCTGGAATAAGATTTTGTACTCATGAGAATATTGAAGCTTAGGTATGGATAAGATTGCTCAGAGTTAGGGAGAGTACATAGAGAACATAAGCACAGAATCCTGTAGCCACTCGTATTTAAGAAACCTGGAAAAGGATGGCTAGAGAGGTTTGATGTGGAGACCCAGAAAAAAGTTTCTACCAAATAGTTTTCTTTCTTCTCAGGTTAAAGTGATTTTTTCCATGTCTGTGTTGCATATCTCAATTTAATTGTTTTTGTAAAAATGAACTATTCCCTCCAGTTCACTGCTGTTAAAGGTGTAGTGTTTATCATGTTCTCCAGTGCGTATACAGGGCATACCGGTATGTAGTATGCATTGTATAAACGGAATTTCATACCATGCCAGCAACAAGGTTTGAAGTCAAGCACACTTGGGATTCAGTCCCAGTTCTTTAATTCGCTAAATGTCAGTGTTTTCATCTGTAAAATGGAAATGATACATCATAGAATTGTCAGGAGGATTGAATTAATTAGTATCTATTACAGTCTTAGCTCCTTTCTCGGCACCTGACAGGCAGACAGTGGGTGGTAGTGTCATCTTGTAAGTAGCCTATATTTTATAATAATTAAGTTCAATTAATAAAGTAGTTTTTATGACTTTTGTTTATTGTTATATTTATTTATAATTTTTTCCATCATGCCTTCTCTTGCTTATACTGTTTACATAAATCTGGAATGTGAGCAGTGTGTTTTAAGTATTTTAGGAATTAGCTTAACCAATAATTATGCTCACTCCTGTATAGTTAGCATTCTAATAAACACATTACAGTAATGTTCTCTACTTCAGAATAAGAAGGTGGAGGCTGAGGTTTATTCTTTACTTCAGTCTAGGTTTCTACCATTCTTTATTTCCTTAATTTGATGTCTTGAAATTGTTTCTTTTGTCATATTTTGTTGTTTTTTTAAAAAAAATATTTTTCTATTAGTAATACAAATTACTTATTTTTATCTGCTTCCCCACCTGAGAATGTTCTCATTTTCTTCACTTTAGTGGGCTATGTCACTAATCTTAACTAATCCTAGGCTAATAGTTCTTTGATGGATTTTATTTTGATATCTCCAGGCTTTTATTTTATCTTCTTCAAAATCAAGAACATAATAATAGGAATTCTTCTGTGTGGTTCCTTATATTCTTTATTCATTGTTATATTTCTTCTTGTAAAAATGACTTCAAAAATATGCCTTGACCTTGGTCTTGGTGTTTTGGTCTTCATCTCTTGAGAAAAAAAACAGATTAAAATTAGTTTAATATCTGTCTCTAACAGCCCTTTCAATTTCTAGTTTTAAAAATATTTGCTGTTGGCTTGTTTTAATGTAAGCTCTTCGATCTTTTGGAAAACTGGGTTTTTTGGTTTGTTTATTTGTTTAATAATCATATCTTCATTCCTGTGTTTGTTCTCCCCTTTCCTAGAACCCACAGTAGAATTTATTTCAAAATTGTAGTTAGTCCTCTCATACACTGCCACTGCTTTATCAACTAAATTTATGTGGTAGTCTTAAATCCTTTGTTGTCAGCATTTTAATAGTGTCCATAGCATCTTCACCAGGAGTAGATTCCATCTCAAGAAACCCCTTTCTTTGCTCATCCGTTAGAAGTAACTCTCTCATCCATTCAAATTTTATCATGGGATTACAACAATTCAGTTACATTTTCAGGCTCCAGTTCTAATTCCACTTCTCTTGGTATTTCTACCACATCTGCAGTTACTTTCTCCACTGAAGTCATCCATGAGGGTTGGAGTCAACTTCTAAACTCCTATTAATGTTGATATTTTGTCCTCTTCCCATGAATCACACATGTTTTTAATGGCATCTAGAATGGAGAATCCTTTTCAGTTTTCCTTTCCCAGACCCATCAGAAGAGTCACTGTCTATGGCAGCTACAGCCTTACAAAATGTATTTCTTAAACAATAAGACTTGAAAGTCAGAATGACGTCTTGATTCATGGGCTCCAGAATGGGTGTTGTGTTAGCAAGCATGAAAATAACATTCATCTCCTAGCACGTCTCCATCAGAGCTCTTGAGTGAGCCAGTGCATTGTCAATAAGCAGTGATATTTTGAAAGGAATCTTTTTTTCTTAGCAGGAAGTCTCAACAGTGGGCTTAAAATATTCATTAAACCATGTTGTAAACAGATGTGCTGTCATCCAGGCTTTTTGTTCCATTAAAAGAGCACAGGCAGAGTAGGTTTTGCATAATTCTTAAGGGCACTGGGATTTTTTGAATGATAAAAAATGATAAAAAAAATCAAGAACGTATAATAGGAAAATCAAGAACATATAATAGGAATTCTTCTGTGTGGTTGCTTATATTCTTTATTCGTTGTTATATTTCTTCTTGTAAATGGGTTTCTCTCCCTAGCTATGAAAGTCCTAAATGTCATCTTCTTCCAATATAAGGCCTTTTGTACGACATTGAAAATCTTGCTTAGTGTAGCCACCTTCATCAATTATCTTAGCTAGATTTTCTGGATAACTTGCTGCAGCTTCTACATCAGCACTTGATACACCTTGCATTTTATTTTATAGAGAAGGCTTCTTTCCTTACACCTCATGAACCAACCTCTGCTGGCTTCAAACTTTTCTTCTGTAGCTTCCTGACCTCTCTCATAGAATTGAAGAAAGTTAGGGCCTTCTTGCTGTAGATTAGGCTTTAGCCTAAGGGAACATTGTGGTTGGTTTGATCTTCTGTCCAGACCACTAAAACTTTCTCCATATCAGCAATAAGGCTGTTCCAGTTTCTTATCATTCTTGTGTTCACTGGAGTAGCACTTTTGATTTCCTTCAAGAACTTTTCCTTTGCATTAACAATGTGGCTGTTGGGCGGAAGAGGCCTAGATTTGGGGCTATTTTTTCTTTTAACATGACTTTGTCACTAACCTTAATCATTTCTAGCTTTTGATTTAAAGTGAGAGATGCAACACTTCCTTTCACTTTGAACACTTAGAGGCCATTGTAGGGTTATTAATTGGCCTGTTTTCAATGTTGTTGTGTTTCAGGGAAAAGGGAGGCCTGAGGAGAGGGAAAGAGACGGTGAACAGCCAGTCAGTGGAGCAGTCAGAATACACACATTTTTCAATTACATTCACCCTCTTACATACACATGTTCATGGCACCCCAAAACAATTACAGTAGTAACTTCAAAGATCACAGATCACCATAACAGATATAATAATATTGGAAAAGTTTGAAATACTGCAAGAATTACCAGAATATAACAACAGAGACACAAAGTGAGCAGTTGCTATTGGAAAAGTGGTACCGATAGACTTGCTTAACTGAGAGTTGCCACAGACCTTCAATTTGTATAAAAAAAAAAAAACCCCACAATATTTGTGAAGCACAATAAAACAATTTATACCTGTATATGACAATTCTGAGGGAGAGGGAAGAACCAGGAGAGACTCCTTGCTTTCTAGCTTCTAAGCAACATCAAATCTATGTTCCTATGATTAGTATTTCTTTTAAAATTCAATTTTATTGAGCCATATATTCACGTAGCATACAGTCATCCACGGTGTACAATCAGTTGTTCACAGTACCATCAAATCATATAGTTGCACATCCGTCACCATAGTCAGTTTTTGAACATGTTCATTACCACACACAAAGAAAATTAAGAATAAAAGTTCAATTAAAAAAGAACACCCAAAACATCCCATACCCTCATCCCTCCCTATTATTCATTTACTTTTTGTTGTCATTTTTCTATTCATCTCTCCATACACTGTATAAAGGGAGTGGGAGCCACAAAGTTTTCACAATCACATGGTCACACAGTGTAAGCTATATAGTTACACAGTCATCTTCAAGATGCAGTTTGACAGTTTCAGGTATTTCCTTCTAGCTATTCCAGTACACTAAAAACTAAAAAGGGATATCTAAATAATGCATAAGAATTATATGATCTCTCAGCTGTATCTGAGGTCTCTAAGCCACTGAAACTTTATTTTGTTTCATTTCTCTTCCCCCTTTGGTCCAAGAAGGCTTTCTCAATCCCATGATGCCAGGGCCAAGCTCATCTCCACAAGTCATGTCCCACATTGCCAGGGAGATTTATACCCCTGGGAGTCATGATCCATGTTGGGGGAGGGCAGTGAGTTTACCTGCAGAGTTGGCTTGGAGAGAGAGGCCATTTCTGATCAACAAAAGAGGTGCTCTGGGGGTGATTCTAAGGCACAATTATATGTGGACTTAGCCTCTCCTTTGCAGTAACAAACTTCATAAGGGCAAGCCCCAAGATTGAGGACTCGGCCTTTTAAATTGGTAGCCCCCAGTGCTTGTGAGAATATCATTAATTCCTCAGGTGCAGAAATTTGCTATTTCCACATTTTCCCCCAGTCCCTCAAGGGGGCTTTGCAAATAAATTTTTATTCTCTGCCCAGACTACTCTGGGATGTATTGGGGAGTCACGCTAACCTATACAAACCAACCAGATTTCGCTCCCTATTCAGCGTTCCATGTAATTATGTTGTTTGAATAAACTGATGATACAAATTAAATTATATAGGATATTACAAAAAATATAGATCTTGCACCTAATAGACTTCTTTTCCTTTGGTCTCATAGAAGTTGAAATTTTAAAAACACCATCACTATTGTCCTTTACACTTTAGTCTGATTTACCTTAGTCCTAACCAAGTCTGTTTTGTTCATATCTTTAATTGAAGACTGAACTCTTTTTTCAGACTCCATAACATTTGCTGTATTGGAGCGGGGTAGTGCTGACATTCACAGCTGCTGGTCTGTGGCTCTGAGTCTCAGGTGTCACACAGATACTCAGTGTTCCAGGGACTGACCAGGTTATACACAAAGAGCTCTCAGAATTTTGAAATAACCATTACAACTCAGGAATAGATGTAACTGCTGTAAGAGCTTATAATCCAGGAGCCTTTACCATAAGCCTTCTCCTGATACCCTATGCTGTCAGACTCAGTTCTCAGTGTTTGCACATTATAGTTAGTCTGTATTAGTGAGGCATTTTTCTTTCATTTTCCTTTCCATTTCTGGTTTATTTTGCTCAACATGCTGTCCTCGATGTCCATTCACCTCACAACTTCTCCTTCTTGTAGCAGCTCAGTATTCCATTGTATGTATACATCATTCCGTCCATCAGTCCATGTACCCTTAGGCTACCTCTATCCACTGTGAATTATGAATACTGACACAATAAACCCCACTAGGCAAATGTCCATTCATGTCCCTCTTTTCAGATCTTCACAGTATATACCCAGTAACCAAATTGCTGGACCATTTGGTGACCCCATGCTTAGCTTTCTGTAGAACGACCACACTGCCCTCCAGATGGGCTGCACCATTCTACTTCTCCACCAACACTGATTAAGTACTTCCCTTTCTTCACATATTCTCCAGGACTTACATCCCTCTATTTATTTTTTAGACTGTTTATTCACATATTGTATATTTCATCCTAAGTAAACATTCAGTGGTTCCCTGTATAATAACATAGTTATGCATTCACCACCATTGTCTATAAGGACATTTCCATTTCTTCCACAAAGAAAGAGGAAGAGGCCGAAAAAAAAAAAAAAAAAAAAGAAACGACAACTAAAATGCAACAAAAGAGAAAATTAAAATACAATAAAAAAGACAACACTAACACCAAGAATCCCATACCCCTCCCTTTTATCTCCCTCTTATAGACAGTTTTGGTATATTGCCTTTGTTACAATTAATGAAAGCATATTACAGTGTTTCTGTTAACTACAGACTCTAGTTTGCATTGATTATATATTTTCCCCAATACCACCCCATTTTTAATACTTTGCAAAGTTGACATTCATTTGTTCTCCCTCATGTAAAAACATATTTGTACATTTAATCATACTCGTTAACCACTCTAGGTTTCACTAATTGTACAGTCCCAGTCTTTATTTTCTATCCTTCCCCCTGTTGTCCTACATGCTCCTAACCTTCCTCCCTCAACCTACTCACAGTCATCTTTGTTCAGTGTACTTACATTATCGTGCTACCATCACCCAATATTGTGCTCCAAACCTCTCCTGTCTTTTGCTGTCTGTAGTGTTCCCTGCAGAGCACCCATGATGTTCCTTACCACAGCTCTTTCTTTACCACAATTCTTTTTCCCTCCTTAAATGTTCTTCATTCACCCCCAGTAACATGAATCTCCCCAACAGAGGGTTCATTGTGCTTGTTCTCAATTTAGGTCAAAATACAAGTGTTCTAATGATTTGGAAATAATTTTGTAGTCATATTTTGGTTACTTATTGTTGGTTATGGTCTTCATATCCATCTTGAAATAAAAACCACTCTGGTAATTATCAGACTATTTTTTAAGCAGTGGAATCCTTTCTTCAAATGAAGTATTACTCAGAATCTCAACACATAAGAGAATTAAAGGAGGTGAAGTTTGGAAGAGATCTCAGAGTTCTTTATTTCCATGTACCTTTACATGATCTGTGGAACACAGTTATGGAATTGGAATCCACAGATCTAATGGAATGTTTTCTTACAAATTTTGAGAAGCATTAAGAGTACCTATTATATAGTATATTTTGGTCACATTTCACTATTGTTTTTCTCTTTTTAGGTGCTATTTCAAGTGGTTTCAGGCTGGAAGAATCTCCATTTCCCTATGACTTTAGTACTTCACCAGCCAGTCCTCCAGGATCAATAGGAGATGGCTGGCCACGTGCCAAATCGCCTAACGGCTCTAGCAGTGTTAATTGGCCACCAGGTAAAATGCTAATAGCTTGTTTCTTGAGAGGTTGTTTTCGATTAAGGTATTTTGGCATCTGAACTATTAGCCAGTGATTTAGCCCAATCCCATGTATTTGGACTGATATATGCTGAGGATAAGAAGGAATGTAGAAATGACAAAGTTGATCATAAAGTCTTAAGCAAATGAATATGTCCAGCCTGTTACCAGTGCTTTTGTGCCCCAAGAGTACAAGTGGTATGAGTCCCACTGACTAGCGTGAAGAAGCGTACAAAGTCTAATTCATAGTTCCTATTCATCTGTGCCAGAAGACTACTTGACAGTATTTTCAGTTGTACTGAGGACTTAATTATCAGCAGTGTGTCTGTGGCTTGCTTTGTTCTACCTTTAGCTTGTGTATCATGTATTTTATGCATGATTGTTCTGTAAACCAACAACTTCTCTAATAAAGAAAAAAAAATGCAAGAAAAATGCTATGGCTTTGAGATTTGTCATAAATCCCATAAAAATATATAAATCCAGAGAAATTATTTCATTTGTAAAAACTTTGAAGTTATTTGTAAAACATAGTTTGTGTTACACTAGTTGTTAGTATAAACTGAAAAATATTTGTGAACTGGAGACTTTAAGAATAAAAGTTTTGAATACTTAATAATGGATTTTAAATGATTAAGTTTTGGACTAATGTTAAATTTTCATTTCCAGAGTTTCGCCCTGGTGAACCATGGAAAGGTTATCCAAACATTGACCCTGAAACTGACCCTTACGTCACTCCTGGCAGTGTCATAAACAGTCTTTCAATTAATACTGTGCGGGAAGTTGACCACCTCAGGGACAGGAACAGTGGTACGTAGAGTACAAAAGTCAGAGTTTCTGAATGATGTTGGGTGATATATGTTCAAAGTAGGTATGAAACTTTCCATAGTAAAGGTTATAGTACCTAATGTATAAGGTAGTCATGAAGACGAAAACTGAATTCTCCTTAAATTTCCCATAGTGGACTCTTTAATTTGGCTACTCTTAAAATGATGATTTGTTATCTTATCAGCTGATATAGTAAACACTTATTTTTACTTAATAAGTTAATACAAAACACTGACAAACTTTTGTTTTCCAGTAATTGTATTAATAATCAAAAGTTATTACCTACTTTCATAATGCGATACAATATTGTGGTTATTTAAATAGGGGTGTTTCTGGTATATAAAAGATATGGTTGTATTATTAGGTGTTTATTAACTCTTGATTGTGAAGGGCTTTGATTTTGAGGGGATATTAGGTTTTCTTTGTCTCTCGGAGTAAAAATAAGACCAATTTAAGAGACCTGCAGTCCAGATACACTTTTTTTTTTTTTTAATTAAATTCAGTTTTATTGAAATACATTCACACACCATACAATCATCCATGATATACAATCCACTGTCCACAGTATGATAACATAGTTATGCGTTCATCACCACAATCTATCTCTGAACATTTTCCTTACATCAGAAAGAACCAGAACAAGAATAAAAAATAAAAGTGAAAAAAGAACACCCAAATCATCCCCCCATCCCACCCCATTTGTCCTTTAGTTTTTATCCCCATTCCTCCACTCATCCATACACTAGCTAAAGGGGGTGTGATCCACAAGGTCTTCACAATCACACTGTCACCCCTTGTAATCTACATTCTTATATAATTGTCTTCAGGAGTCCAGACTGCTGGGTTGGAGTTCGGTAGTTTCAGGTATTTACTTCTAGCTATTCCAATACATTAAAGCCTAAGAGGTGTTATCTATATAGTGCATAAGAATGTCCACCAGAGTGACCTCTCGACTCCATTTGGAATCTCTCAGCCACTGAAACTATTTCGTCTCATTTTGCATCCCCCTTTTGGTCAAGAAGATACTCTCAGTCCCACGATGCCGGGTCCACATTCATCCCCGGGAGTCATACTCTGCGTTGCCAGGGAGATTTACACCCCTGGGAGTCGGGTCTCACGTAGTGGGGAGGGCAGCGAGTTCACCTGTCGAAATGGCTCAGTTAGAGAGAGGGCCATATCTGAGCAACAAAGAGGTACTCAGGGAGAGACTCTTAGGCACCATTACATGCAAGTTTAGACTCTCCTTTGTGGTAATGAGCTTCACAAGGGCGAGTCCCATGCTCGAGGGTTCAGCACATCAAACCGCCAGTCCCAGTGTTTGTGACAACATCAGCACCAGTCCAGGTGAGGATGTCCAACACATCCGCACCTTCCCCCAGATCCTCGGGGCTGAGGAGGGGGAGGCTGTAAATATATTTTTTATTATCTGCCCAAATTACTCTAGGATGTGTCACTATTTCACTCCAGCCTATACTAACCTACCGTATCTCACTTCCTATTCAAAGTTCCATGCAATTGTGGTGTTTGAACAAATCGACTGTAGAGTTGTACCGTTTAGAAAATTTAGATCCTGTTACCAAATAGATATCTCTTCCCTTGGTCTCATATGAAAGTTGAAGTTTTAAAACACAATCAGTTTCAACCTTTACCCTTTGGCCTGGCTTGCCCTGGTCTTAACCAGACCTGCTTCATTCATCAGATACACTTTTACTGGGTTATCAAGTAAGTCATCATACTATCTACCACTTGGTCATTTTTCACAATAGATATTCCATGCATGGCTGTGCATTAGAAGAAAGGTGAAATGAATGACTATCTCTACTCTGTTTCTGTAACATATACATCCTCCTGTCTATCCCTTTAAATAGTTTATTTAAAAAAAAAAAGTACAATAGTCAGCATTTTTCATTAACTATGTAATTTATTGTTAACAAGTGTTTGTTGAGTTCCAGAGGTTAATTACAAGAATCCTTATCATTCTAAAATTGCTGAATTTAACAGGCAACTATGTGAAAGTAGTAGAGCTACTGCTTTCACAGAAGAAAACTGGGGGGAAAGCCAGATTGTGGATAGAGAAACATGGTGTTTTATATGCCATGATAGCAAATTATTCCCTTTACCAAGTCATTATTTTGTTTCTTTTCTCTCTAAAGCTCTTATTTAAAGTAGATGTTTCTTTCAAGATCCCCAGTTTTTAGCTGCTTTAAAGATAGAGAAAAGAATTTGCTGTTCTTAGAATCTTTCATTCTGTATCTAAAAGCTTAATGTGAGCCAGATTATTCCTTTCCTGCCTTAGATGACCCTCCACAGTCTGACTCCATTCCATCTTCTAGTCTCTCTCTTACCCATTTTCTACTTCTACTCCTTGCGCCCTGCCCTCCAGCCACACCTAGCTGTTCATCAGTGTTTCTCTAAACAGTATAATATTCAGCAAACTTAGTCATCTCTATATTGCCTCCTGTACTTAGTGTGATACCTAGTATGTCATAGATGTGGTTACTGCTTCATTGAAAAACCATCTGGGGAGGAATAATTCAAGTGAAAGGAAAACCGAACAGAATTGTGAGTAGCTCTTAACATGTTTGTAAAACAGTGAAAAACATAGGCTGTTGTAGGGCAGCCTGGGAAAATGGGCAAAGTATAGAATGTTCCAAAAATAGAGGAGTTTAGATTTGATATTAAAGGAGATAAGAAACGTTTTGAGTGGACGAATCAACATTTATGGTAGGATTCTCTGACAGTGGTCAGCAGGATGGATTAGAGTGGTAGACCAGTTATGGCACTGTTGTAGTGATCCAGGTGAGGGGCAATAGTAGAGCTAAGTTAAGAGTAATGGCCAAAGGGATTAAAAATAAAAATTTTAAAACTGCAGAGACATGCTGTGTGTTGGAAACTCACTGAATAGGGGCATGATGGAGAAGGATGAAAGCCTGCTAATTGGTAGTACCAGTGAGAGGATACCTTAGTGAACAGGTTATCCAAAAAGAAGTCATTGGACTTAAGAGACAGGAGTTAAGATCAGCAAGAATTAGCCCTCTCTGGGAAGGAGAGCTGAATGTGGTCTCTGTTTCTGTGTCTGCTAGAGCGTATTTTCACAATTTTGGGAAAATAGGATAGGAGGGAAAATATCAGTTCTGAGTCAAGGTAAAGACAATAAGCTATCTCTGAGAATGCTTTTTGAAGGGAGGGAGGAAGAGGCAATCACATGTACCATCTGCTGCCTTGAGCTTACCTGTTTTAAGATGTGGCATACCGTTAAGCTTCAATTTCACTGGATGCTCTTGCTTGTTGTCAAACACTGTGTCCCTTGTTCTGGTACACAGCTAATGGGGCTCTTCCCCCACACAGGGTCATCCTCATCCTTGAACACCACGCTGCCTTCAACTAGTGCCTGGTCATCCATTCGTGCCTCCAACTACAACGTTCCCCTCAGCAGTACAGCACAAAGCACTTCAGGTGGGCCTTGTCCTGAGCTTGCCAGGGGCCGTCCCAGATGAAGGAGGAGTTTAGTCAGAACCTGGGCCTGTGGGTGGTTTTTTTTTTAAAAAATTTCCTTTTTGTCTAAAGACTTCTTTTCAGGGAGTTGGGAGAATATATTTGTAAGTGCTGGGAAAAATTTTTTAACACTATTTGTCCTTTTTTTAGATTAGTTGTCATATACTAAAATAATCCATTTCCACCAAAGAGCTCTTACTCTGCTCTGAGAGTCATCTCAGCACTGTAATTAAATCTAATTACTTCAGGGCAGTTCTCAGGTTATCTGCACTGTAGGAGCCCCCCTTTGTTTCTGTTGTTGTTGTTGTTTTGTTTTATAAGTTTCTAATCCTTCACAGACTGATACTTTTGTAAAATACAGTACACATGAATTTTTAATTGTTAGAAAAATGATTGTCCATGTAGGAATTATGGCAATTCCAAATTGTTATCACAAACTCTTCTTCTGAACTTGTACATTTGTTTGATTTCAAACCAGTAATAAATAGCATGCTGTGACTGGTCTAAAGACCATGTTTTGAATAGCACTGACTTAAAGACGGTGCACTTTGTGAGTCAAGAAGAAAAATAGTAGGCAGTGATGAAAGATATTAACACTCTAGTCCCTTCTGTTCCCTGTCTGTGATGTAGCATTATTTTTGATGTAGTTTGCTGTATGCCTGATCCTTGCACACTCCCCAGTATCTCTGTTGTTATGAGGCAGGGCATGTCAGGAAATGGGCCTTTTTTTTTTTTTTTAAGCCAGAGAGGCCTAGGTTTGAATTCTAGCTCTCCACTTAATAGGACCCACAGGCAAGTTTCTTAAATTCTTTTATCCTTAGCCGATTGTGAGTTAGGATTGGAGATGGTCTCTGTGAAGTGCCTGTTGGCCCATTGCTGGGCACAGAAGGCACCCAGTGAGCATCTGCTGTGATTATTCCTTGAGTTGGCACTACTACTTTTGTAGTCTTTTTTTTCTGCGAGTAAGCAACAAAGTTCTAAAATCTTTTTAATGGCCCATGTGACTGCCTTAAATGACTCAAATATGGTCATTAAGTTAAGGAGTTCACAGCTGCTACTTTAGAGCAATTTAAAACAGTGTTTATTGTTTTGTTTTGATTTTAGAGTCCAGTTTTGTAACACTGAACTCTAAGAATCACATAGGTCTTAAAACTATGAATAGTAGACAAATGGAATGATAGGTAGCAGTTTACTATGGGTTGGTTTTTTTGTTGTTGTTTTTGTTTTTATTCCCTTCTTTGGCAGTTTAGTTTGATTTGGGGGGGGGTGGTAATTGAGTTTCTTTTCATTTGTTTTGCTCTTAGTACAAGGTTGGATATTGTCATTCAGATTTTCCCTTGTCTGAAAGTTTTATCACCCTCCCTTTTTTTTGCCTTTGAGTAGCCAGAAATAGTGATTCCAAATTGACATGGTCTCCTGGTTCAGTTACAAACACCTCTCTGGCTCATGAGCTGTGGAAGGTCCCTTTGCCACCTAAAAACATCACTGCTCCGTCCCGCCCACCTCCGGGACTGACTGGTCAGAAGCCACCCTTGTCTACGTGGGATAATTCTCCCCTTCGTGTAGGTGGAGGATGGGGAAATTCTGATGCCAGATATACCCCAGGTAAGATGAAATACATAAGATAATTTCAGATGATTTATTTGCCAAACACTGCCAGCATCAGTGGTCTAGTTTAACATTGACCAGAACAGCAAACTATTACATTACTCTCTGTAACGTGGAAAGAGAACTTAAATGAACATACAATTCATAGTGCACTGCCATCTTCTGCAGTTTCCATGTCTAACCGTGACTCGACTGGAATATGTTTGTCCTAAACAGTCATTTAGGCTATAGGCTTAGAAAAGTCTCGTCTTTTTTTTCTTCCCTTGTCTAGGTTCCAGCTGGGGTGAGAGCAGCTCAGGGAGAATAACAAATTGGCTTGTTCTAAAAAACCTTACACCTCAGGTAAGAATACCAGTTATCCTGGTTTGCATAAATACACCAAAGGTTTCCAATCTTCTTAAGTTTGAGATGAGGACTACCAAGGCCTCAGCTCCTCAGAGATGGTATAAGTGGAGGTCAAGGCCAGACTGAGCAGAGGAAATAGTAGGTAATCTGTAGTCTGATCCTGTGGTAGTAGATAATTAGTCTGATCTGGTGGTTCTCCCAAGAGTAGTAACCTGGGAAGGTGACCACAAATACTAATTCCTAGGTCTCAGCGCAGAGACTTTGATTTAGTAGATCTGGGCTAGGATCTGGGGAGGAGGCTAGATGTTAAGAGCCTGTCTCCTCATCCCCCTTGGGAGCAGTGCCTTGATAAATCCTGTCCTCAGGGCAGGGAGGAGAGAAGACATGAGGCCATAGCAGGGGCAGTGGCTGACTAAGGGATTGGGGATTTAGGGTATGTCCAGGAGTTTGGCGGCCACAGAGATATGACTCTGGAACCAATGGAGGCACAGAGGGGCCACTGCACAACATCATAGCATCACTTACCAGTGAAGAGTGGTGCCAGGAATGAAGAACCTTGAGGATGGTAGAAAGGATCAGTGTTCCAGCCTGGGACAACCTCCTGGGTGGCCCTCATGATATGCATCTAATTGGTTGTTCCTCACCCTGTTTCCTAGATTGACGGCTCAACTCTGCGTACTCTGTGCATGCAGCATGGCCCACTAATAACATTCCACCTGAACCTCCCACATGGAAATGCTTTGGTCCGTTACAGTTCAAAAGAAGAGGTAGTGAAGGCACAAAAGTCTCTGCACATGTAAGTTGACCAGTCTGCTCCTGACACCTGGAAAACTCCCATATGGTATGAAGAGTTTGGGGTCCCCTCATTTTTGGGGAAGGATCATGTATGAAAGCATAGCTATGATACTGTGTCCAAGTTCCATGGCAGCATGCAGGGTTTCCCAGTGAGGATCCTGTACCAGCAGCTGCAGCCTCACTGTGTTTTGGGTTCATAAGGGGGAGAATCATACCTGGTCAGAATAGCCCTAGAAGATCCCTTAAATGGCACATGGAAGACAAACAAATACAATCCTGAGACACCACAACCAGTAAGGAGGAGGTTAACCCTGGTCATGGCATGCTGGCCACAAGAGAGCTATAGATAGAGGTGCCCTGCCTCATGCTGCCTGTAGGACCTACGTGCATTGAGGGAAGGGCACATGAGTTAAACTGTGTTGTCTCTCTCTCCCCACTTCCCTTTCCACCCCCCTTGCTCTGTTGTTGTTTTTTTTTTAAGCACAGACTTTCTAAGTTTCACCCTCACTTTTGAAATTAAGCAAACCCTTCATGTATGTCAAGCCTTCATGCCTGTTTGTGTCTCTCCCCTCTAGGTGTGTATTGGGGAACACTACTATTCTTGCCGAGTTTGCCAGTGAAGAGGAGATCAGTCGTTTCTTTGCACAAAGTCAGTCTCTGACCCCTTCTCCCAGCTGGCAGTCTCTTGGGTCCAGCCAGAGCCGGCTGGGCTCCCTCGACTGTTCCCACTCATTCTCTAGCCGGACCGATCTCAATCACTGGAATGGTGCTGGGCTGTCGGGAACTAATTGTGGAGACCTTCACGGCACTTCACTCTGGGGGACCCCACATTATTCCACAAGCTTGTGGGGTCCTCCAAGCAGCAGCGACCCCCGGGGAATTAGCAGCCCATCCCCCATTAATGCTTTTCTTTCTGTTGACCACCTGGGTGGGGGTGGAGAGTCCATGTAACAGTGTAGATGTAGACTCACAAACTGTGACCTCAAGATGCGAAAGAAAGAGCACTAAGCTGGGCTCACCGCCTGCAGCCAGGGGCCACCTGTGGGAACAGCTATTCTCTGCACATTTTCCACTTTGTTTTCCCCAAAACATATCAGTTTGAATACTTGAATCATGCAGGCCAATATTATAATGTGAAAAGGTATCTATTTACACTCCCAAATAGCGCCATACATGCTAAACCGTATAGAATGAGCTCACTTGTGTATATTCATCATGTTTAGCCTTTGGATTCTTTTTTCCTCCCCCATCTCCAGGCCCCCCCCCCAACATTTATTTTTTATTTTTTGCAAAACCATTTTTTTGGGCTGATAATGTATGTGCTTTTAACTTTGCACTGAATGATGTTCTCTCCGTCTGATCGGCAATATGGGGGGTGCAGCTGTTCCAGTGTAAATGTTTACTCAAGGATGTTCTGAAAAGGTGTGCGCTCTCTACTATGCCTTGATGTTTGCCTACCTTATTGTGGTATTGTGGAGTTTAAAAGATCAAGTTATGATACTGACTTAGGATTATTAATGAAAGTATTGCACCAGTTTTTTTCATGTTGTAAAACTAAAGAATTTCGCTCTGCAGTTTGAAAAACTGTGGCCACAGCTGTGACTTGCAGCCCACCTGCCACCCAGGACGGGCCCTGCACTTTGAATAGGCTTTTCCATTTTGTTTTGAGGGTTCCCATGTCGAACCTTCTTGTTTACAGATTTTTTTGTTTGTTTTTTGAGAAACAATGTTTACTCTTCCATCATTTAAAAAAAAAACTTAAAAGACAAAAAAAAAAAATGGAGGATGATTTAAAAGATGCTTTCTATCTCTGGGAAAAAGGAGCAGCATTTGGCCATGTTCTTTTGTTTTTCTATTTCTGTCCTAAATCAAAGAGCATGGTTCTCAGGAAAACCAGTTCCCCAGTAAAAAACAAAATAAATAAATAAATAAATAAATCCTTGTAGTTTCTTATAGGAAAAAAACCCAACTTTTAGCACTGATACTATATACTGCTCTGTTAAAGAATTTTCTCTGCCAAAAAAACAAAAAACACAAAAAAACATGCTTAAAGCTGAAGTTTGACATTCTGCTTTCAGATGCTGTCTTTTTATTAGTGAGTGATGATGGTTTGCTAATAATCAATAGATAATTTTTTGTAATCCCATCAAGTGGCTCTATATGTTTCTGCTCTCTTGTGACTGTGTTAATGTTTAACTGTTGTACCTTAAAGCCGAAATCAGTAACTATGCATACTGTAACCAAGGTATTGGGCTTACAGAGTTGTTCGTTGTATAAAGAAAAAATTTTAAATGTTGTTGCAAAACTAACGAGTTAAACCATTTTTAAAATTTCTTTCTTCCCTTTCCCCTTTTTTTGCCCACAAATGGTATTATAATAGCTTGCTTAGTCAAAGAAGAGAGACTAAACAAGGGTAAAAATTTTAACAGTACAGAATTGCCATCATTTCATTGCCTTGATTCTAACTGTTTGTGTCCTAAGATGCAAAAGAAGTCAGTGGCTTTTAACTGTTTACAAATAGAATGTGATTGTAAAATGTACAGTTTGGTTGTGTTTGAATTATGAAATTTCTTCAGATATAATAAACCATGACTTTTTGGCTGCTCAACATTAATTGTCTCTTTTTGTGAATTTATTTGTAGGCTCTTTTTTATAAAGAAAGTTTCAGAGTTGCTATGAGGGGTCTCATAGAGCAACTGATTAAAAATCTAAGCAAATATTTGAACATTTTAACTGAACTTATCCACAACTTCATCCTGAATAATGTGAGAACAATGGGAAACTGTAGCTTGCTCCTTCCTACCCTCTTTGAGCATCTTTGGGATCTTTTTTGCTCAAAACTCTTCTGTGACTTCATCTTCCCCACCATTTGTGCCCATCTCAAGCCTCAGCAAGAGACCATTTGGAACATGAAGCTTAATGACTTGACAGCATACTAGTGTTAAACTCATACCTCTGTTACAAAATGAGAAATGCCACAACCTGGACTGGCCTTTCTTCCCCTTTCATGGCCCTGGCTTCTCACTGCAGGAGCTCGGGGCAAAACCTGTGTATGTGTTTCAGTCTATGACTTCAAATCATCATGCTCCAACTTGCCAGGTGTAAGCTAATATTGTTGGACACCTTAAATACAAGCAAATGTTGTTCAATGTGTTCAATGTATATTGACTTCTGTACTGATTTTTCCAAAACCAAAGGTAGTTTTGAAAAACCGTCTGGAAATGTTTGGAACATTAAGCTGATTGACCCTTTGGGGCTTTGAGTAGTATGTAATTGACTTCATAACTGCGTTAATTGTATTGTTAAAGTGTTTGAGAGTTTTTTGTGCTTGTTATGTGGAATAAAGTGTTTGATTTAAAAAATTAAAAAGTGGTTTTGATTTTTGTTAGTCCTTAATTAATAGAAGCTCTGTTCCCTAAGTGACTGCGTTAACTCCTCTAAGTATTTCCTAATCTGTCCCAACTGTGAGTGCCTTAGTCCAGGCCATCATCTCCCATAAACTTGCATCTGACCATGCCATTTCCCTGGCTTACTGGTTCTCATCCTACAAGAATTGGTCTAAACTTTAACGTGGCCAGTTATGCATTTCTAAATATGCCTCACAGCCCCAGCTCCCAGGACATATTCTGAGCTCTGGACATCCTGAGCTGCTCGCCTTTTCATGCTCTGCTCTCCTCCCTGAGTGGTCTTGCCCAACACTACTTCCCCCTTGAGATGGCATTGAGAGCAGCTTCCCTTGGACACTTCTCCCCATGAAGAGTAGGCACCTCCTCCCATGGCTGCTTGTTACAAAAATGTGATCCCGTTTCTGATCATTATCTCAGTACTGTGCTAGACCACTAAAAGATAGATACACTCAATTGTTTACTACTTTGTCAGGCACATGGTAGTTGCTGAATAATATTGGAAGGAATACCTGTTGACACTGGTAATTTGTGAGGGTAGGTGAACTAGGGAATGATGCTAAGGTTGAGGGGAAGTTCTTGACAGGGTCAAGTTCGGGTTGAATAGTGTGAAGATAGGGCTTAAGATGAAGGAAGGGTATTTGGATCAAGATTGACAAATTGAGGTTGCACTATGCAAGCTGGCCTAATAACTTAGCTAAGAGATCATTTTCATGCACCGGAATGGTACTGGTTTTCTCTTTTCTCCAAAGTTCAGGAGACCTTTTCCTCCCTTCCTTTGATTTCAGATGTGAGTGGTGAGGTCTGAATTAGAGCCAGAATCAGAACCTAAATGAACTTTGAAGGGTCCCTTACAGAGACTGGAGGAGCTTTTGAGTAGTCAGTTGCAAGCTCACGGGGGTAGGAGAACAGTAACAGTGAATATGTTTAGGGTTCTCTTTCCATGCCACGTGTGTTGTACACAGCAGCTCACTTAACCTCAGCAGCTCGGAGCACCCCAGCCTAACGCTAGAACAAACAAAGCTATAGTGCAGTGCTTCTCAAATTGTCCACCAACATACCCCCAAATTAAGAGGACAGAGGGTGTGTATCCCCTTGGTATCTGGGGAGTAGTTTTAAGCTTTGCATTTTAAGTTAAAAATGCATATGAATGTTACGTTATACTTACCTGCATTTGTTTTCAGATAAAAATAATGTTTTAATAGCTGGTCAAGTTTTTCTTTGGAAAAATGAGCCATCCCACAGCAGGACAAGTTTGGGGTGCATGCACCCAACTTTTCTTAAGAAGCAGGGCTGGGGAGTTTTGTCCAGAGCTGCTGATGAGGGGACTTGGGTGGCAGGCAGGGAGTCACTGAGCAAAGAGGCCAGAATGTGACTTCCCCACTTAGTGACCCCAGCCTTGGGTCAGCAGGCCCTGCCTAAGCCCACAGAGACCCTGTTGTGGCTGACTACCTTGGCCCACTTTGTAGGGAAGTACCCCAGTCTGCTGGCAGAGCAGGAGTCAGCTTTGGGTAGTGAGGGAAGGCAACTTTTAGGAGAGGAAAAACTTCAAATGATATTGGGACTTGAAGCAGCCTGCAAGCCTGAATCCAATTCATGGAACACCTTTAAAATATGCCATATCTCAGGACCACTTGGGTTTTAATTGACTTAATCTTTTTATCAACTTTACGAAGGAAACAATGTCATTACCATATAGGAAAAACCAGTACCAGTTGTCAGTTAAATAGAAGAGAGCTATAAAATAAAAAAAGTGTATTCAATTAGGCTCACCTGTCAAAGTTAGAAAGTGTTGAAGAGGGGTTTAAGGCATGCTACCACCACAAAATGAGACTTCCTGCCTGGGATGATATGCAGACTGCAGAGGGAAAGCTGTATTCATTTGTAATTTAAAGTTATTTAATCATCTCATTTACCTAAAAAGCCATGTCAGGTTATCCCTGCCCCCAGGGGCGCGCCTCTGGGAGATACCCCGGTGTGTGCAGGTCAAGGGTGGTTCCCAAACATCTGCTCTGTCCTCCTTTAAGGCTTTGGCTCAGCATTCCAGGTGAAATACCCCTTTCACCGCTGCTTCCCCCATCTCTGCAGAGAAATGCAACAAAGACTAAACCAGGAGCTCTGTGTATTGGGGACTTGCCTGGGAAGTTTTCCTTGAAGCGTGAGACTGCAGCACACGGATGGGGCAACCCCAGGTCATCCCTGCTGACAACCCACCAAAGGCAGCCCAAAGCAATTGGAATAAAATCCACACTGCTCTCTGAGGAGGCGGCATTTGAGCAGCAGCCAGACTTGGGAAAGAGCAATCGAGGCAAAGGCCCTGAAGCCTTTGGGGTGTGGAAACCAGTGTGTCTGGGACAGAGTGGAAAGAGGAGGCAGAGGCAGGTGCCTTTAGTGGTTCTGAATCCTGGCTGCATCTACTTTCAGTGCTAAGATTTCCTTTTTAAATAGATATTTTTACATTCCTTTTAAGTGAGCCAAATTTTAAAGAAAATTTCTTAGGGAAGTAATTCGGGCAATGTGCAGAAATGGTAGAAAGCCTGAAGTTTGGGGAACATGGCAGAAGGAAAGCTCAAGACTCCTTTCCCACTTTCCCCATGGCAATTAGCAGATGCCTTTTCCTCGGGAGTTTGCACTGTTCATTGGTTAAGTTGAGGCCTTTGACTTCAGACCAACCTGGGCTAAAATCCTTATCTGGCGACCCACTGGCTCTGCCCCTTCTGTCTGCTCTTTCTCCGAAACAATTTTCAGTCCCTCCATCTCACAATCACCACCATTCCCACATCCATGAAATTTCCTACTAGAACCTCTTCGCTTCCACACCTGCCTATTCTTTTTTTTTTTTTTTTTAAATTCAGTTTTATTGAAATACATTCACACACCATACAATCATCCATGGTATACAATCCACTGTCCACAGTATAACATAGTTATGCATTCATCACCACAATCTATCTCTGAACATTTTCCTTACATCAGAAAGTACCAGAAGAAGAATAAAAAATAAAAGTGAAAAAAGAACACCCAAATCATCCCCCCATCCCATCCCATTTGTCCTTTAGTTTTTATCCCCATTTTTCTACTCATCCATACACTAGATAAAGGGGGTGTGATCCACAAGGTCTTCACAATCACACTGTCACCTCTTGTAATCTACATTATTATGTAATTGTCTTCAGGAGTCCAGACTGCTGGGTTGGAGTTCAGTAGTTTCAGGTATTTACTTCTAGCTATTCCAATACATTAAAACCTAAGAGGTGTTATCTATATAGTGCATAAGAATGTCCACCAGAGTGACCTCTCGACTCCATTTGAAATCTCTCAGCCACTGAAACTATTTCGTCTCATTTTGCATCCCCCTTTTGGTCAAGAAGATACTTTCAGTCCCACGATGCCAGGTCCACATTCATCCCCGGGAGTCATATTCTGCATTGCCAGGGAGATTTACACCCCTGGGAGTCGGGTCCCACGTAGTGGGGAGGGCAGCGAGTTCACCTGTCGAGATGGCTCAGTTAGAGAGAGAGAGGGCCACATCTGAGCAACAAAGAGGTACTCAGGAGGAGACTCTTAGGCACAACTAGATGCAAGTTTAGACTCTGCTTTGCGGTAACGAGCTTCATAAGGGCAAGTCCCATGCTCGAGGGCTCAGCACTTCAAACCGCCAGTCCCAATGTTTGTGACAACATCAACACCAGTCCAGGTGAGGATGTCCAACACATCCGCACCTTCCCCCAGATCCTCAGGGCTGGGGAGGGGGAGGCTGTAAATATATTTTTTATTATCTGCCCAAATTACTCTAGGATGTGTCACTATTTCACTCCAGCCTATACTAACCTACCGTATCTCACTTCCTATTCAAAGTTCCATGCAATTGTGGTGTTTGAACAAATCGACTGTAGAGTTGTACCATTTAGAAAATTTAGATCCTGTACCAAATAGTTATCTCTTCCCTTGGTCTCATATGAAGGTTGAAGTTTTAAAACACAATCAGTTTCAACCTTTACCCTTTGGCTTGGCTTGCCCTGGTCTTAACCAGACCTGCTTCATTCATATCACTAATTGAAGTCTGGGCTCTTTTTCAGCTTTTTTTTTTTTTTTTTTTTGACAGTGGCTGTATGCACTAATACTGACATTCATATCTGCCAAGCTCTAGCTCTGAGTTTCAGGTGTCTCAGAGATATGCATTGTTCCAGAGACCAATCAGGTTATACGCTAGGGGATCTGCATCTCAAAGTTTAGAGATAGGCATTACAATTCAGGGATAGAATTAACTGCTGTAAGAGCTTACAATCTAGGGACTATTACAATTATTATGTCCATGTTAGGCTATGTTCTAAGATTCAATTCTGAGTTTACACATTATAGTTAGTCCATATTGGTGAGGCATCATCCCTCTCACCATGTTTTCTCCAACACTTTTACTCCTATATGTATATATTCCTACAATTTTATAGAGTTATATTCACATATCATACATTTATCCACAGTGTACAATCAGTTGTTATGGTATCATCATAAAGTTGTACATTTATCACCACAAGCAGCACTTGAACATATTGATTACTACAAGAAAAAAAATTTTTTTTTTAGCAATAAGAAAAAAATGATAAAAAGAAAACATGTCATACAATACAATATACTAGTAAGGACAGCAAATAACACCACTACCAAGAATCCCATATTCCTCCCCTATATCCCCCTCATATACATTTAGCATTGGCATATTGCCTTTGTTACATTTAATGGAGATATATTACAATGTTACTGTTCACCATAGACTCCAGTTTGCTTTGATAATGTTTTTTCCTGAATACCATCCCCTTTTCAACTCTCTACATGGTTGACATTCATTTGCTTTCCCACATGCAAAAACACTTTTATATTTGTATATTTAGTAACAGTCATTGGCCACTCCAGTTTTTGCCAAGTTATACAGTCCCAGTCTTTATCATCTATCTTTACCCCTGGTGTCATACATTCTCCTATCCCACCTCTTTCGGCTTTACTCACAAACATCTTTGTTCAGTGTATTTATAATACTGTGCTACCATCACACAGTATTATGCTATCTATTTCTGGATCTATGCAATCAATCCTAAACATTCTGTAGTCCTTCAGCTTCAAATGGCTGATCTCTGCCCTCTTTCTATCTCCTGGTCACCTGTGTTGTCAGCTTTTAACTCCCAAAGTTTGTTCATTAATGTTTGTTCATATTAGTGAGACCATACAGAATCTGTCCTTTTGTTTCTGGCTAACTTCACTCAACATAATGTCCTCAAGGTTCATCCACATTATTACATGATCCATGTCTTTGTTCTGTCTTACAGCTGCATAATATTCCATCATGTGTATATACCACAGTTTGTTTATCCACTCGTCCTTTGATGGACATTTGGGCTGTTTCCATCTCTTGGCAATTGTGAATAATGCTGCAATAAACATCGGTTTACAGATGTCTGTCTTAAGTTTCAGTTTCTCTGAGTATATACCTAGCAATGGAATAGCTGGGTCATATGGCAAATCTATATTTAGCTTCCTGAGGAACCTCCACACTGTCTTCCAGAGTGGTTGCACCATTCTACATTCCCACCAACAATAAATAAGTGTGCCTCTTTCTCCACATCCTCTCCAGCACTTGTCATTTTCTGTTTTTTGGATAATGGCCATTCTGGTAGGTGTGAGATGATATCTCATTGTGGTTTTGATTTGCATTTCCTTAATAGCCAGTGAAGTTGAGCATTTTTTCATATGTTTTTGAGCCATTTGTATTTCCTCTTCAGAAAAATGTCTGTTCATGTCTTTTGCCCATTTTTTAATTGGATTGTTTGTCTTTCTGTTATTGAGATGCAGGATTCCTTTATATATTCGGGATATTAAACCCTTATCTGATATGTGGTTTCCAAATATCATCTCCCATTGTGTAGGTTGCCTTTTTACTTTTCTGACAAAGTCCTTTGATGTACAAAAGTGTTTAATTTTGAGGAGATCTCATTTGTCTATTTGTTCTTTGGTTGCTCGCGCCTTGGGTGTGAGGTCTAAGAAACCACCTCCTATCACAAGATCTTTAAGATATTGCCCTACATTTTCTTCTAAGAGTTTTATGGTCTTGGTGCTAATGTTTAGGCCTTTGATCCATTTTGAGTTAATTTTGGTATAAGGTGTGAGATGGACATCCTCTTTCATTCTTTTGGAAATGGATATCCAGTTCTCCAAACACCATTTATTGAACAGGCTGCTCTTTCCCAGTTGCTTCAGCTTCACTGCCTTATCAAAGATCAGTTGTCCATAGATGCGAGGGTCTACTTCTGAACACTCAATTCGATTCCATTGATCAGTATATCTGTCCTTATGCCAGTACCATGCTGTTTTGAGCACTGTAGCTTTGTAATATGCTTCAAAGTCAGGTAGTGTGAGACCTCTGCCTATTCTTTTTTGTTTGTTTTGTTTTGTTTTTCCCACAACCCATTCTTGCAGGAGTCAGACTGATCTTTGGCTTTGTACCTTTTTAAAAATTGAGATATCATTTTCAAACGATAAAATGTCCACTTCTAAAGTGAACAGTTCAAAGAGTTTTGGCAAACATGTATACCCAGGTAACGACAAATCACAGTCAAAATATAGTGCATCTTTCACTCCAGAAAGTCCCCTCGTGTCCCTAAATCTAGGGCCCAGAGTGATATTTTACAACCTCAACTCAATCACATCACTGCCATGCCTATAATCCCCCTCTGACTTTCTATAGGAGTCAGAAAGAAACCAAAATCCTCACCATAGCCTGCAAGTCAGCCTGCCTTGAATGCTCAGGGCCACTGTCCTCACCTATACAACTTTCCCTTCACTCGTGCCTCAATCATTCCCTCTTCCTCTTCCTCTGGTCTGAATCACTCTTTCCCCAGATATGTGGTTGGCTGGTTTCTAATCATCCTTCCGCAGCCTTTTCTCAAATAGCCCCCTATCCTTATCTCACGGCCAGTTTCTAGTGCAGCATGGTGGTTCTCAGCTGGGGAGCATTTTACCCCTAGGAGACCTGTGGCAGTATCTACAGACATTTTTGGTTGTCACGACTTGGAGCAGATGTGTGCTACTGGCATCTAGTGGGTAGAGGTCAGGGAAGCTGCTAAACATCCTATAGCACACAGGACAGCCTGCACCCCATCCTCCACTCCCACCTCAAAGGATTATCCAGCCCCCAATGCCAATAGTGCCGAGTGTAAGGAACCCTGGTCCAGCCCAGTTTTACTTTCTTCATAGCTTCTCCCACTATCTCAAATTAGCCCCAGCTTCATGTCTCTTGCCAGAGCTAATACATCATCCTCTCTGCTTTAACTGTCCCTCCCATTCATTCTCAACTACACAGAGAGTGAAAATCAGATCAGGTCACTTCCCAGCCTATAGCCTTTTGCATCCACTGAACAACAAAACAACAAGCTCCTTACTGCAGCCTCCAAGGCACGATGGTCTGCCTCTGTTGACCTCTGACTTCATCTGACCTCTGCCACCAGCTTGCTACCCCCAGCCCTGCTGGCTTCCTTTCCCTTCCTACAACATTTCCAGGCTTTTCGCCCCTCCAACCTTTGGTTCCCCTGTTTCTGATTCCCAGATGCTCTTCTCTTCTCTCTCCTCCCACAGAAGGCCCTTTTCATCAGAATAGACCAGCTGCACCTCTCTTGCTGGTCCATATTCAGGGATGAGGGAGAAAAAAGCCCCCCATTTCGGGGATGAAGTGTTCCCCAAGGGAGGCTCTGTCAGCTCTCCTTGTGGGGAGAGGCATGGCTCAGACTAGGGTGAAGCAAGCTAAAGTTAGATGCTTAAAACACACAGTTTAAGGAGACACTTGACCCTGAGGGATGGGGAGAAGGGAGGGCATGTTTTCACTTCCCCAAGGCTAAGGAAAGGGGATCTCCAAGAGAACGACTCAAACTTTGAGGAACAAAGGCAAGAAAAGGGGCCAGATGTCTTTCTTCAGAGTGAACTGCCCCTCAGCTGCCTGCCCCTCTGCCCCCTGAGCAAGCAGAGGTAAGGGGACGGCTGAGGGAAAGGGGAGGCTGGGCAAGAGACAGCCTGCACGTCCCCTCCTGCACTTAAGGAACAGAGTTTAGGGAGGGCTTTGGGGGCCTGAAGGAGGAAGCTGACTCTGCACCATCATGCCCACCTAGGAGGCAGTCTGTGGGATTATACATGTGCATGGAGGTGGGGTTGGGAGTGGAAGGGAAGACTGAGCCAAAGGGGATCCAGGAGCGAGCTAGCAGGGCCAGAGAGGAGCACAACCTGGCCCAGGAGCTGGGCTTGGAAGAGGCAGGGAACAGGCTCTCCAAAAGCCAGGCGGTATCTTCCACCCGCACACACACCCTCCATGCCCAGAGCCAGGCCTGAAGCCTTCACTTGGGGAGAAGAACTTCAAATCCAGATTGAGGCTGCAGTTTCAAAATAAACAAGGTGGATTCTTAAATCCCAGAGTGAGACTGTTCGCCTAACAGAAAGTGACTGAGCCCATGTGGAAACTGGGCTGGATCTACTACTGGATTAGATGTACTTTGAAACACTGTTTCAAGCTTATGCTTCCAATGGGTTAAGACTTCTGTAATAAATTGTTTGCATTTTTGTCTTTATTCATCTGCCCCACCCGGAGAGCATTTGCTTCTTTTATATATATGTATATTTTGATATATGCATATATGTATGTTATATGCACATATACATCATATATACATGTACGTGTGTGTATACATATATATGCCTATGTATAACAGCTTTAATGAGATATAATTCACATATTACAATTCACTTATTTAAATTGTGGTTTTTAGCTTATCCACAGAGTTGTGCAACCATCACAACAATCAATTTTAGAACATTTTCATCATCCCTAAAAAGAAACCCAGTGCCCATTAAGCTGTTGCTCCCCATTACCTGCTCTCCCCAAACACACACACCCTTCCCTCCCCATATATCCTGGCAACCACTAATCTACTTCCTGTTGTTACGGATTTGCTTATTCTGGAAATTTCATATAAATGGAATCATATAATAAGTGGGCCTTTGGGATTTTCTTCTTTCACTTAGCATGATGTATTCAAGCTTCATCTAGGTTGTAGCATGAATCAGTACTTGTTCTAGTTTGCTAACGCTGCCGGAATGCAAAACACCAGAGATGGATTGGCTTTTATAAAAGGGGGTTTATTTGGTTACACAGTTACAGTCTTAAGTCCATACAGTGTCCAATGTAACGCATCAACAATCGGGACCTTCCCTGGAGGATGGCCAATAGTGTCCGGAAAACCTCTGTTAGCTGGGAAGGCACGTGGCTGGCGTCTGCTCCGGAGTTCTGATTTCAAAATGGTTTTCTCCCAGGACGTTCCTCTCTAGGCTTCAGCTTCTCTCCAAAATGTCACTCTCAGTAGCTCTTGGGGTGTTTGTCCTCTCTTAGCTTCTCCAGAGCAAAAGTCGGCTTTCAAAGGCCATCTCCAAAATGTCTCTGTAAGCTGAAGCTCCTCTCTCAGTTCCAGTGCATTCTTCAAAGTGTCCCTCTTGGCTGTAGCTCCTCTTCAAACATCACTCACAGCTGCACTGAGTTCCTTCTGCTCGTCAGCTCATTTATATGGCTCCACTGATCAAGACCCACCCTGAATGGGTGGGGCCACACCTCCCTGGAAATATCTTATCAGAGTTATCACCTGCAGTTGGGTGGGGCGCATTTCCATGCAAATCTAATCAGACCAAAAACGTCTGCCCCACAAGACTGCATCAAAGAATATGTCATTTTCTGGGGGACATAATGCATTCAAACTGGCACAGTACTTCACCCCTTTTTATTGCCAAATGATATTCTATTGTATAGCTATACCAGATTTTTAAAATCCATTCATAAGTTAGACAGACACTTGGCATTGTGAATAATGCCGCTGTGAACTTTCATGCACACATTCTTGCATGGGAGCATTTGCCTCTTAAGAGAAGGGTGGTTGTCTGTTGTCTCACCCTTGGGCGGACTGTGCCTGGAAGGGTATGTGGCTCATGTCAGGCAGACAGGAACAATATGCTGAACACGTGGCTGTATGATTCTGTGGAGGATACTTAATAGTTCCGAGTCTCTGCTTCCTCAACTGTAAAATAGACTTAATCTGAAACCACAATCCCTTGCCTATGATTCCAAATCCAAAAGGCTCTGAAAACGACAGGCATTTTGATAAGTTTGTGACAAACCTGTTTGGTGCAAAAGTGACCAAGACTGACTTGTGGGTATTATAGCATGAAAAGCTCTGTCTCCCTGAAGAAATATTGATATGTTTAATTATGGGGAATGGCCCCCAGACCCCACTGGAATGTTATGTAAAACACAATAAAAATGATTAAAATAGCATCATCATCAACAACCACAATAACAAAGGAGTTATCTGTATAAAATTGAGAAGAAACCCTTTTCCAGGGCTACTGTAACAAGTTACCACAAACTGGGTGGTTCAAACCAACAGAAATCTATTCTCCCGCAGTTCTGGAAGTTAGAAGTCTGAGACGAAGGTGTTGGCAGAGCCATGTGCCTTCTGAAGGCTCAAGGGAAGCTTCCTCTCTGGCCTCTTCCTAGCTTCTGGCATTCCTTGGCACATAAATGCAATCCCTCCCATCTCTGCTGGAGACTCATGGAGTCTTCACATGGCTTTCTTCCCTGTGTGTCTCTATATCTCTGGGTCCAGATCTGCTTTTCCTTATAAGAACACCCATGTATTTAGATTTAGGGTCTGCAGTCATTCAGTGTCACTTCATCTTAACTTCATGACATCTGCAAAGACCTTATTTCCTGATACATATGGTCACATTCACAGGTACGGGGATTAGAAATTCAACATACACTTTTGTGGGACGCGAAAAGGCCACAAGGGCTTGGGATATGGGTAAAGCCTCCTTCACAGGGTGGCAATGCATAGGGGCTTAGGTTCCACACTCAGTTAAGAGTGACCATTGTCAAAAACATTGAGTTTGTATAGGGTGGGCCCCTGTCTTGAGGAAGTTCACAATCGGGTTGGGGAAAGCAGGACAGGTGTTTAAGGCTAAAGAGTCCAGAATGCCAAGCACCAAATAAGACAAGAAAACTGAGGCTGTCAAAAGTTTTAAGCCTGGCTCAAAGTCACAAAGCTGATGAGCAGAGGAGTCAAGGGATCTTGACTGACTTCAAACCAAGTGGTCTTAGAAAGAAGGTCAAACCTTCTGGGAGCAACAGGGACTCTCCACTTTGGAAAACAGTTTGGCAGTTTCTTCAGTAGTTCAACATAGACCTGCCATGGGGATCCGGCCATTTCACCCCTAGATATTTACCCAGGAGGGAGGAAAGGATGTGTCCATGCAAAGACTTAATCAAAGCACTTTATTCACAATCTGCCCAAACTGAAAGCAACTCAAATATCCATCAACAGATGAATGGATAAACAAATTGTGGTATATCCACACAGTGGAATACTACTCAGAAATAAAATGGAACTATTGATACACACAACATGGATGTGAAAAAAAAACAGACGAAAATGTGTACATACTATATGATGCTATTACATAAAATTCTAGAACATGCAAACTAATCTATAGTGACAGAAACCACATTGTTGGGTTTTTGGGAGTGGGGAGATGGGGAGATTACAAAAAAGGGGTTGTGGTGGTGGTTTCACAGGTGCGTAGATATGCCAAAACTCATCAATTGTCCATTTTAAATATGTGTGGTTTATTGTTCACCAATTATATTTCAGTATAGCCATTTTTTATTTCCTTTTTTTAAAATTCAGTTTTATTGAGATATATTCACATACCATACAATCATCCATGGTGTACAATCAACTGTTCATAGTACCATCATGTAGTTGTGTGTTCATCACAGCAATCTATTTTTGAACATTTTCCTTATAGCAGAATCAGAATCAGAATAAAAAATAAAAATAAAAAAGAACACTGAAATCATCCCCCCCATCCCACCCTATTTTTCATTTAGTTTTTGTCCCCATTTGTCTACTCATCCATCCATACACTGGATAAAGGGAATGTGAACCACAAGGTTTTCACAATCACACTGTTACCCCTTGTAATCTACATTGTTATACAATCGTCTTCAAGAGTCAAGGCTACTGGGTTGGAGTTTGGTAGTTTCAGGTACTTACTTCTAGCTATTCCAATACATTAAAACCTAAAAAGCGTTATCTATATAGCACACAAGAATGTCCACCAGAGTGACCTCTCAATTCCATTTGAAATCTCTCAGCCACTGAAGCTTTATCTCATTTCATTTCACATCCCCCTTTTGGTCAAGAAGCTGTTCTCAATCCCATGATGCCTGGTCCAGATTCATCCCTGGGAGTCATATCCTGCGTTGCCAGGGAGATTTACACCCCTGGGAGTCAGGTCCCACATAGGGGAGAGGGCAGTGAGATCACCTGCCAAGGTGGCTTAGCTAGAGAGAGAGGGCCACATCTGAGCAACAAAGAGGTACTCAGAGGGAGACTCTTAGGTACCCTTAAGCAGGTTTAGCCTCTTCTTTGCAGTAACAAGCTTCACAGGGGCAAGTCCCAAGACAGGGCTCAGCATGTCAAGCCATCAGTCCCCAGTGTTTGTGAGAACATCAGCAACAATCCAGGTGAGGAAGTCCAACACCTCTGCATCCTCCCCCAGCTCCTCAGGGAAGCCCTGAGTATATAATATAGCCATTTTAAAAAAAGACAAAAAAATGAAAGAATGCCATTGGATTTGCCTTGTGTTAGAGTGTTTAAAGTACTCTTGCAAACAAACCTTTACTCATGTGACCTTTGCAGCGGTTCTGGTGAGGACTGGCCTTGAAGTCACCCAGCCACCCCTGCTGAGAGTGTAACCACTGTTTGCTGTGGTTTTGCTCTGATTTGGAGGATTTAGTATTACAAGCTCTTTCAGTCCTGAATCCCCTTGCCTGTAAGTGGAGGAGGTAGCCACCAGGGGGAGCACTGTGATTTCATTTTTCTGAAAGGGGCTTTGAGAAGCAAGGTTATCTAGGAGAGAGATTATCAGGCTTTCCCACATGATCTTACTTAAATCTTTAAAAACCAAAATAAAAACTAGCCAAACTACTGACAAAAACTTTTGATTTGCTCAACAGAAAGTAACTATCAAAATTGCAAATATCCATCCACTGTGAACTAGCAGTCCCACATCTAGGATCCGACCTAAAGAGATTCTAGGACAGAGGACCATATACATTGACCAGGATGTTCGCTGCAACCTTGCTTGTAATAGAAAATTGCAAAGAACTGAAATGCCCTTTACTAAATGTTTTAGAGTGGTTCATCTCTTTAATGAGCATGGAATTCCCTGGGGATCTTTTTAAAATGCAGTCTTAATTCATTAGGTCAGGAGTGTGGCTCAGGTGATGCCGATGCTGCTGACTGGAGAATCACCTGTTGAACAGCAAGGCATTTGGGTTTAGGTTCAGTAGTTGGGCTAGACCCAAGAGCAGTGGCCTCAGCAACAGAACCTCATATTTCCCTGATTGCTTTGACATCAGCTCATCTGGCTGGAGGTAGTCCAGGGCTAGCTTGCTAGCTTTACTTAGGGATCCAAGACTCCTTCCATCTTTGAAGCTCTACGTCCTTACAGAATGCTTTTGTCTGCATGGGCCAAGATGTCTCCGTCCCATTGCTACACTCAGCTAGTGAGAAGAGAGACAGTGGGATGGGGAGGGCATTCATGTCCCTTCCCTTTAAGGACATAACACCTGAAGTTGATGCATCAATTATGCTCACATCCCATGGGGCATAATTTAATCATACCTTGCTGGGGAGACTGGGAATTGTAGCCTTTTTTCCAAATGTCATGTCCCCATCTAAAATGTGACGGTTCTGTTATTAGAGAAGAGGAGATAGGATATTGGGGATTGTGCCAGTTTGAATATATTATGTCCCCCAAAATGCCATTATCTTTGATGTAATCTTGTCTGGGCAGATATATTTGTGTTGGTTAGACTGCAATTCTTTGATTGAGTGTTTCCATGGAGATGGAACCCACCCAACTGTGAGTGATAACTCTGATTGGATAATTTCCATGGAGGTGTGGCCCTGCCCATCTGGTGTGGGCCTTGATTAGTTTACTAGAGCACTATATAAGCTCAGACAGAAGGAGCAATCTTGCTACAGCCAAGAGGGACACTTTGAAGAATGCATAGGAGCTGAGAGAGGAACTGCAGCTTACAGAGACATTTTGGAGACAGCCTTTGAAAGCAGACTTTTGCTCCAGAGAAGCTAAGAGAGGACAAACACCTCAAGAGTAACTGAGAGTGACATTTTGGAGAGAAGCTGCAGCCTAGAGAGGAATGTTCTGGGAGAAAGCCATTCTGAAATCAGAACTCTGGAGCAGTCACCAGCCACATGCCTTCCCAGCTAACAGAGGTTTTCCAGATACCATTGGCCATCCTCCAGTGAAGGTACCCGATTGTTGGTGACTTACCTTGGACACTTTATGGCCTTAAGACTGCAGCTTTGTAACCAAATAAACCCCCTTTATAAAAGCCAATCCATTTCTGGTGTTTTGCATCCCAGCAGCATTAGCAAACTAGAACAGGGATCAACCAGTAATATTTGCTACAAATTTTGGGGTAAAATAAAATCTATGCATCACATATGCATTCCTATATATACATTGCCTACTCTTAGTCTTAGAAGAGTCTGGAAGGATTCACAGGTGGAGTATGGATTCTTAGGGGATTCTGTAATAGAAAGGAGGCCACAATGAGAAGATGAATGACTGTTTTATGAAATTTCTCTAATCTCAGGGCATATCCTGCATACAGGCTTCTGAATGGGGTTCAAGGCATCTGAATTCAGGGGAAGGAAAGGCCACACATTTGTGGAAGAAGGCTTCACAAACCACATCTCAGCTAAGCACTTTTCATTTAATTCTTATTATGAGCTAGCAAGGAAAGGCAGTATATAGCTGCTGGTTTTGTCTGCTGAGCATACCCTCCCTCTTCTTCTAGAAACCTCAACCTGATTTTCTTCAGAGAACAACCCAAGTATGTAGGGACAAAGAATGTTCTATTTCTTGACTGCAGCGATTAGTTCAAAGATGGGCATGTGGTCCAACAGAGACCAGGAAGAGTCAGGCCAAAGACTATTGGGGCTGTTGTCAAATGTATTGAGAAGTCTCCTTTATCTACTGGACTTGAACCTGAGTGGATGTTAGTCTCTAGCTACTCAAGGCATGATGAAGAAAAAGGCTTCTTGAGAGTAAAGACAAGTTAAGAAAGCACAGCCAGAGGAACCAGGTCCTGATGATGTTATCTGAACCACTGGATTCTGCCGTACCTGAAGCTTTGGACTTTTCAGTTGTGTGAACCAGTATTTGTGCTTAAACTAGTTTGACTTGGATTTCTGTAACTTGCACCCAAAAGAGTGTTAAGCAATATACTTAGGTGGTAAAATACCTCACCATTGCCTGCAGGAAAATTATTTTTAAAACCATTGTTTGAAAGAGCAGACAGCTAGACCCAGGGAAACTTTCTCCTGGAAAATCCATTAAACTTACATCAAAAAAGCACAACTGCACACCCAAAATCCAAGAAACAGGCAGGGGAGGTAAGCATGTGCGAAAATAATCCCAATAGAGCAAGTAGAATGGAATTTATCTTACAGGCAGTGGGAAGCTGTTGGCAGGGTTCCAGCAGGGCAGAAAACATGCTCAAATGAATTAAACTAAAGATAATTTCTTAAAGAGCCTATTTACCAAGATTCAAGCAGGGTTAGGAACACCAAGTGTTGGTGAAGTATCCAGAACCCAGCAATTGGGGTAGCAACTATTCCTAGCCTGAAAGGAATAATGTTTATGGAGCCATGTGAAAGCGGTGATCCTGGGGGAATGAAGCCACTGCCAGAACCAGGGAGGCAGCAAGAGAGCAGGACAGGTGAGGGGCAGGAGGAGGGAGAAACACCCCAACCACTCTCCCCCAACCTCTGATCTCCGATTAGCTAAACCTAACTGCAAGCCAGAAAGTAAGGGAGGCCAGGGATATGGTCCATAGAAATCAGCCTCTGGGAGTGCAGAGCACAACCAAAAAGGGTAGAGAATGGATTTGGGATGGATGACATGGTTGAGTAATGGAGATTAAGCATCTCCTTCTGGGAGAGCATGAAAAAGGAAATGGAAGAGAATGGGCCTTTAGGATAGATTGGAAACTTGTATGGTAGCTGAGACAAGAAATAATAAAAGGTTGTAGTATAAATATGGGGATGAAATGAATGCAAGAGATAGAACCAATGGGATTGACTGTAAGGTCTTTGGAGAGTGAAGAAGAGGAATATAAGATGGTCCCCAAATTTCTAGCTTTGCAAACTGCTGCAAGCCAAGGTAGGGGATCCAAGAGGAGAAGAGCATGTTTTCTGGTGAAGGGAATAGCAGTGAGTTTGGGTGCACCAGGGGGCCTGACAAACAGCCTAGTGGAACTGTCCAATTGGCAGTGAGATATAAGTGGTGTGGACAGTATTTGTTCACCACTTTATCTTCAGCACCTAGCCCAAGGCCTGGCACATTGTGGATATTCAGAAATATTTGTTGGAATTATGGATCAATGAATAGCTGGATCAATGGCTGACTGACTGGATAGAAGGATGGATGAATGGAAGGAAGGAAGAATGGAGGGATGGAGGATAGATGAATGGATGGAAGATAGGTGAATGGATGGAGGATGTATGTATGAAAGTATGGATGATGTTTAAGGAATAATATGTAGAGGTAGTTTGGGGGATTATAAGAAGCAGTGGCTGGTGCCATGGAAATGCATGAGCGTGTAGAGAACACTATCACTTAAGATATAGAAAGGAAACTAGGTCCTGGGATGATCTTCAGAGATGCCCTGGACTGAGAGAAGGACATTGACACCCCTCCTCCCTCCCCACTCTGTGATCAATCACTGGGTGCAGGTTCCCAGGATAATGTCTAGAGAGGGACTCAGCTAAGAGCCATCAGCAGCTGAGGTAGTTAGTACCTCAGCCCTGTAAGGGTGTTCTGGGTGCCACATCACAGCATCCACTACACATGGCAAGTTTAGACTATTCTCCCAAGGAATGGTCTATGAAGGGAAAGAGAGACAAAGAGGCAGCTAAATGAAGGCAAAGAGTCAGGAAAGCTTTTTTTTTTTTTTTTCTTTTGTATACATATTTGGTAATTTCAGAAACACTTGAGTGTGGTTTAGGATGGGAGCAGGAACAGCTAACTGCAGAGGGTGAAATTAAAGATATGAAAGTGACAATAATGATGGAATGGAGTCCCATTAGAATAGATCTGTCATGTTTTCTATTTAATCCCCAGTGCCGAGAACAGTGCCCAGGGCCTGGCACATAGTTGTACTTAATAAATACCTGTTGAATGACTGATTCAGTGAGAAAATAAATTCTAGGCATTTTAACGCTGAATAGAAATAGCAGAACATCGATATTTATACCAAGAAATAAATACACTTTTTTTCCTTTTTAAACTTTTTTTAAAAATTAATTTCAAACACACAAGACAGTTGCAAAAATAATACAAACACATGTAGAGAAATCCAACATACACTCTAACCCCCAAATATCCAGATCCACCAGTTTTAACATTTTGCCACCTTTGTTGTATCATTATATCTATATCTATATATCTATATTTATATCATCTATATCCATATCTGTATTTATCTGTCATCTATCATCTATCTATCTATCTAATCTATCTCTATCTATGCACCTGTCTATCTAATCATCTATCTATTTTCTGAACATTTGAGACCAGATTGCACACATCATACTCCTTGAACACATAATACTTCCAGGTACATTTCCTACAAACAAGGATATTCACTTGATTACATAAATGAATATATCTTAAGTATATTCATCAAGTCCAAAAACTTTAACATTGATCTAAAGCTTACAGTCCATATTCCAATTTTTTTATGTCCCAATAATGATCTTTTGAGACTTTTCTCCTCCATTCTTAGACGCTATCCAGTATCATTTATTGAACGTAATTGTCATCTCTTTAGTTTCTCTTTTTCCTCAACTGTAGAAACATATACACAATGTAAATCTTCCCATCCCAACCCCTATCCCAAAAATTTTTGTTTATCTGGGAATGTCTTAATTCCTCCCTCATTTTTGAAAGGCTATTTTTTGCTGGACATAGAATTCTTGGTTGGCACATTTTGCTTTCAGAACTTTAAGTATGTCTCCCTACTGACTTCTTGCCTCCGTTGTTTCTGACAAGAAATTAGCACTTAATCTTTTTGAGGCTCCCTTATATGTGACATGTTGATTCTTTCTTGTGGATTTCAGAATTCTCTCTTTATATTTGGTATTTGGTTGTTTGATTATAACATGGCATGGTGTGGGTCTATTTGGGCTTATCCTGTTTGGAGTTTGTTGAGCATCTTGGATGTGTACATTCATATTTTTTGTTAAATTTGAGAAGTTTTAAGTCATTATTTCTTTGAATATTCTCTCTGCCCCCCCTTTTTTTTTCTCTTTCTGGGACTCCCCAAAATGTGTACAGTACTCCTCAGTATGCTGCATGGTATCTGTGCCAATTTGGATATGTTATGTCCCTCAAAAAGCCATGTTTTTTATTTCAATCTTGTGGGGGCAGATTTATTAGTCTTTTGATTAGGATGGATACTTTCAATTGAGTGTTTCCATGAAGATGTGACTCACCCAACTGTGGGTGATATTTTTGATTAGATTATTTCCATGGAGGTATGGCCCTGTCCATTCAGGTTGAGTATTGATTAGTTCACTGGAGTATTTAAGAGAGAAGATAAGATTTGACAGAGACCCAGATGCTTGCTGATGCTTAGAGATGCTTGGAGATGCAGACAGAAGGATGTTTGGAGATGCGAAGCTAAGAGATGAAGCCCGGAGTTTGCCCTGAAGAAGCCAAGAAAGGGCTCCCAGATGCTTAGAGAGCAAGCCACTGTAATCAGAAGCTGAAAGCAAAGCAACCTGGGAGCAAAGAGCCAGCAGACGCCAGCCACGTGCCTTCCCAGCTCAAGTATTCCAGACATCGTTGGCCATTCTTCAGTGAAGGTATCTTGTTGTTGATGCCTTAGTTTGGACATTTTTATGGCCATAGGACTGTAAATTTGTATCCAAATGACTCCTCTTTATAAAGCCAACCCATTTCTGGTATTTTGCATAATGGAGGCATCAGCAAACCAGAACAGTATCCCACAGATTCCTTAAGCTCTGTTAAGTTTTCCTCATTCTTTCTTCCTTCTGTTCCCCAGACTGGATGGTTTCAATTGTCTTATCTTCAGGTTCACTTTGTTCTGCCAGCTCCAATTTGCTATTGAACCCCTCCAGGGAATTTTTAATTTCTGTTACTGTGTCTTCAGCTCCAGTTCCTGTTCATAATTTCCATCTCTCCATTGCTATTCTCTTTGTGTTCATCTATCATTTACCTGATTTTTTTCAGTTCTTTGTCCATTTTTCCTTTAGTTCTTTGAGCATATTTAGGACCATTTTTTAAAAAGTCTTTTTCTTGAATGTCCCAGGTCTGATTCTCTTCATTGATAGTTTCTAATGTTTAATCTCCTTTGCCTGATCTATCACTCCCTGTTTCTTTGTATGTTTCATAATCTTTTGTTGAAACTTGGGCATTTTTGATATTTTAATGTGTTATTGCTGGAATTTAGACTCTGAAGCATATGCTCCTTAAGCTTGTATCCAGCTAGTGTTATGACAGCTTTCCTTGAATGCCATGAGCTTAAAAAAAAAAAAAAAAAAAGGAATAAAAGAAAACACTTTTCCCAGTCTTTGCAGATTGACCTGTGAAGTGCTCTCCTGTGCCAGAGCTTATCCATGCAATGAGTTTAGAGAATAACTCTAGGCCAAAGTGTAGGAACCTCCCTGGTCCTTTCTGCACATGCATGTCTCTTGTCTTGGGCATGCACATATGACCCTTGAATTCCCCCATTTATATGGATACAAATGTCCCTCTTCCCCAGGAAACATTTTTCTCACGGTCCCAGGCACTGCACTATATGACCTACAACCAGCAATACCTTGCCCCAGGCAGCCACTTGGCTTCTTTCTTACAGTGTTTTGCAGAAGAGTTCTGGAGCCACCCTCTACATGCAGGGCAAGTTCTGAGACAGTGAGTGCCTCAGTCATCCATCAGATTGGGCCAAACATATACCATCCTGGGAAAAGCAGGAGGGTTACTCTGATCCCTCTGATACCAGGACTAGGGACCCACAACCCTCCCACTCCAAGCCAGGGTGGGGTGAGGGAGGGGCCAGCTGGGTGCTGTGAAATCCTGAAGCTTTTAAGAAACCTTGAGGCAGGACAGAATAGGGCATCAAGGCTGTGGTCCCTGGTCTTCTATTCAGCTTTGAAAGAATTAATCTGCAAGCTTCAGCCACAGACTTCATGGGGCCAAAATTTCCCCTAAAGCTCTGGAGTCTCCCCAAACCGTAAAAGCTTGTAAAATCATGGGCCCAAAGCAAACTCTTACTTAATGACAAAAAGCATGGGGTCATAAAGATTGTTAAACATCTGCCCATAGACAAATTTTGGATATGTGAGGGCAGGCTGCAAGTCCTGATAGCTATCTCCTTCTAGAACAACAAGACACCTAGTTAATGCAAACCATGGTTAATACAAACCTTGTAAGCCCCTAGTGTTCAAAGGTTACTATGGAAATGTGCCACCAGCAAAACCTTCCTATAAAACAAGCCAACCCACTCCCACTCAGGGCATGCTTCTCCCTTGAACACGTCCATGACATCTCTTTAACATGTATTCTTTCTCTTTTTCTTTAATAAACTTTACTGCATATTCTTACTGGCCCCTCTCATCTCTGAATTCTCTCCACAATGAGAGTTCTGAACCTGGAATAGGGTTCTGCCTGGCACTGCTGCCAGCAGGGCTCCAGTTACAGTCTTTTTCTTGATTTGGCACTTACTCTGTTACTGCAGTTCTTTAACTGTTTTCTGGAGCTTTGAGAAAGTTGTTTCTGCCAGTTCTTGCTGGTTAGTCAAAGCTTCTGGGGGCAGGGGAGAGCTGGAGCTTCTCACTCTGACATCTTGACCGGGGCAGTGGCCCTTACACCCTTAAAGATAGAAACGTTTTTAAAAGAGGAGCCAGGACACCCATGATTGCATGGAAGCCCCTCAGAAGCCAGGCAGGCAACTCCCAGTCCCCAGTTTCCACTCCTTCTCTATCTTGGCTTCAACCACTGCTGCGTCTCTTTCAAGTTGTGTTGGTCTATGTTTACGCATAAATCCATTTATAGAAAAACTTTCATAGTTTTTCAAAACAATTTTATTGAGGTATAAATGACATGTGATAGACTGCACAAATTTAAATGTACAATTGAAGAGTTTTGACATATGTGTAACCCATGAAACCAATTCATCAGTCAAAGTAATGAACATACAATCACCTCTACAATTTTCTTTCTGCCTTTTTGCAATCCCATCCTCCTACCTCCCCCATCCCCAGACTTCTCTCACAGTAGATGCATTTGCATTTTCTACAATTGCGTGTAAACGGAATCATACAGTATATGCTAATTTTTATCTGGTGTCTACCCTCAGCATAATAATTTTGAGCTTCTAAAAGTTTGAAAATACCTAATGCAGAGGAAAGTCTCTAGAGAGGGCTTTGGTTGCAATCCTTTCCTGTTTGGAAAACTCAATGACTTCAACAAAGACATAGAAGGATTACATTACAGTCCTCAAAACCATGTCAATGGTAACTTCATAATTAGTCATACTGGAAGACTTTGAGAATGGCTTATCTTGTTACCAGATAGTTGCTTTGGAATACATTCCCTTCTACTCCCATTTCTCCATCAAGAGGGAAAGATGGGATGAAAGTTTTTGCTATCAGTTTTCTGAACCCTCTGAGGACACAGACTCACTGGGTGATGCTAAAGTTCAGGGGTCAGCAAATTTTTTCTGGTAACAGGCCTGATAAGTAAATATTTTAGGTTTGCAACCCATATATTGTCTCTGTCACAAGTACTCAATTCTGCACAAAGCAGCTACAAACAATATATAAACAAATGACCATAGCTGTGTTCTGATGAAACTTTATTTACAAAAATAGGCAGTGGATTTGGCCTGGGGGCTATAGTTTGCTGGTCTTTGATGTAGGCAATGGAATGTCATAGAAAGCTTCCCCTTCAGCTGCTCATTGTGGGGTATGGGTTGTTTTGGTGATGGGAGTTGCAGAATTTAGTGGACATTGGAGACAATGATGTAATCATGACCTGTGAAACATATGGGACAGTTTGCTTCTTTGAGCCAGGCTTGGATTAAGGCATAGACCGAAGCTGTGGAGTCCACAGGCACCAGGAGAGCAGTGACATTTCCTGGGCATGGCCAGTGGGATTCATAGCTGCCTTCTCTATTTTATTCTGGCTCCACATGGGCTGTGGCTACATGGAGACCACCAGGGGCCCAGAAACGGAAACCACATGCTCTTAAATTGTTAGGTAATCACCAGCTGTGACCAACACCTGCTGCACACAGCAATCAAATCAAGATTCAGAACAACTTCAACAAATAGAAATTTTTAAGACCAGGAATATTGAAAACAGCCATGAAAAATAGCCCACATTTATTTAGTACTTACAGAATAAAGCTCAATGGTTTACATGCATTATCTCATTGAAGCCCTATCACCCACCCTTGGAAGGAGATGGCACTATTTCTCCATCATTTAACAGATGATGAAGTAGATTCAAAAAGATGAACTACTTTGCCCAACAGCCTTAGTGTTCTAGGAATGCCATTAAAAAAAAAAAAAAAAAAAAAAACACCAAAAACTAAAAGCAACAGAAATCTATTTTCTCAATTTTGGAGACCAGAAGTCTGAAATCAAGGTGTTGCCAGGGTTGTTTTCCCTTCAAAGGCTCCAGGGCAAAACCCTTCCTCGCCTCTCCTGGCTCTGGGTGGCTCCTGGTGTTTCTTGGCTCAAGGCAGCATCACTCCAGTCTCTGCCTCCATCTTCACATGGTGTTCTTCTCCAAGTGTGTTCACGCGACTTCCTTCTCTCTCATCTCCATGTATTCTTTCCTCTTCGTATAAGGACACCAGTCATAGGATTTAAGGCTCTCTCTAATTTAGTACAATCTCATCGTAACTAATTATATCTGCAAAAACCCCCCACATTCTGAGGTTCCAAGTGGACATGAATTGGGGTGGGAAGCCCCACTATTCAACCCCCTACTGGGTCACACAGCTAGCAAGTCATGGAGTCTAAAAGCAAACTCAAATGCAAAAGATCAGAACATGTTATGTGTTTCATTCCTGAGACTAGACCAGTTTGTGTCCTTTCAGAGCAAGACAGCAAGGTCCTAATTGCAAATTTTACCCAGTATTTATCATGGGGAGGCACAATTCCAAATGCTTTGCATGAATGTTTTAGGGAAAAAGGCTGTGCTGTTGTAACAAGAGACCCAGCAATAATATGGCTTGAGAAAGTAAGCTCATTCTGTCTCACTTCACAGCCAAGAGGAGGATCCAAGCCACCAGCTGCTTTGCTCTGCATGGCTGCTTAGGAAACCAGGCTGCAGGCAGCTCGGCCATCTCCCACCCATGGCCTGAGCACTATGCCATCGTTCACCATTCTGACCAGTGGGAAGGCAGGAAAGAATAGAAGCCCAGGGCGAGGGGTTCACTCTTAAGCAAGGGAAGCAGCTCTCTCATTCCACTGGTGAGAGCTCGCCTAGTCTTGGGGAGGGTGGCAAGTGTAATCTAGCTGTGTACCAGGAAGAAAGAAGGAAACACTTTACAGACCAGTGAACAGTCTCCACCCTAGATTACTATTTTTTTCATCTTTACAAGAAACTTATTTATTTGACAGTTGGAGAGATTGAGACACAGAGAGGAGAAGTAACTTGCCACAGAGATCCAGGATTTCACCTGACACTGAAGGCAGAGCCCAGGCACCTCCATACATGCAATGCAACTGGTCCCAAGCTGGAACTTACTACAGATTCCAACACCCAGTGAATTGTCAGTAAGACCACCTATTGTAACCCTGAGTTGTGCTGGTGGAGGTTTCAGTCAAGCTTGCTTCCAGGGTATCCCATTCCACTCTAATAATCTCCAAGTGCCTGGAAGTCATACTCCAAACTTCAACCTCTCTGCCATGGAACACCTGCTATTAAAGTGTTTAATAATTAATTTAGATAGAGACTTTGTTGATTCATTAACAATCCACTATGCACTAAATGATAAAGTTTACTGAGACACAAACAGCTTTCTCACACAGACCCTATTGCTATAAATGGATTTCCCAGAGATGGCCTCTTCTCATCAGAACATATCTTTTAACACATATTATATGGCTTTAGGTTGAGGCAAACATTTAAAAGAATTTCCCCAGATGCTCATAATAAGTTTGCCGTAGAGCAGCAGTTCTCAAACTTTTTGATCTCCAGACTCCTTTACACTCAAGGATCCCAAAGAACTTTTGTTTATATGGGTTATATCTATATACACTTAATGTATTTTAAATTTAAGACAAATTTTAAAATATTTACTTATTCATTCATTGCAAATAACAGTTATAAAACCATTGCATGCTAACAGAAAAAACATACTTTTATGAAAAAAGCCATATTTTCCCCCAAACAAAAGATTTCATGAGAAATTTAGCATGGCTTACACTTTTGCAAATCTCTTTAATGTCTGGTTTAATAGAAGATAGCTGGATTCTCATACCTGCTTCTGCAGTCAGTCTGTTTCAATATCAAATCACATAGCCTCTGAAAAACTCCACTGTACACTTGTGAGACAATGAGAGAAAAAAGAAAATTAGCATCTTAGCATTTTCAAGAATATTATATGTGTCATGAATCTTCTTGAAAAAATAAGTAGGTGTGATGATGATTATTATTATAGCTGTCCCCTTTTCCAGATGAGAAAAATGGGGCTAAGAGCACTTAAGTCGTTTACACCAGAACACACAGGGCAGGGAAGCCAGAGTGCAGACCCAAGTCTGACTTCCTTGGTGTGGGTTCTTAGCCCCCATACCATTCTGCAGCCCCTGCAGATGAAAGGCAAGCGAGGTATGTGAGAACACTATGCTGGGTAACAGACCAGAGAAGGAGGGGAAAAAAATTTCCTTTCTTGGAAGCCATCATAAAGAGAAAGGCTTGAAATCCTGTTGCCTCTTGAAAACCTAAATGCAAAGCAGGCAGCTCCCGGGGGAACTTGGGGGGGTTGCATCGTTCAGGGGAATTTTACTGACCACCCACTACCACTTGGCAGTTACTTCACTTGCACATCTCATTGACTCCTCACCGATACCCTGCAAAATGGGCATCATCAGCATCATTTTGCACAGGATGAATATTTAAAGAGGATGACAGACCTGCCCAACATCCTATAGCTACTAAATCAAAAAAATATGTCTGTCTTACTCCAAAACTGGGGCTCTTTCTCCTACACTTGCCTCGGCTAGGAAAGCTTCTCTCTCTCTCTGTGAGTGTGTTCAAGGTGTGCACTTTTCAGATGTTATAATAAATAGCAGTATTTCAGAGGGTGTGTGTGTGTGTGTGGGTGGAGATGTGTTTGTTTTGTTTAATATAATTTTTTTATTAGAGAAAAATTGTGCAGAAAATTTAGAGTTCTCATATTACACCCACCCTTTATTAACACCTTGAATTAGTGTGGTACATTTGTTATAACTGATGAAAAAAATCTTATTATGATTGTACTATTAACTATAGTCCATAGTTTACATTAGGGTTCTCTGTGTTATAAAGCCTTATGGTTTTCTGAACATGTATATTCTAGTCAATTATACACAATCTAAAATTTCCCCCTTTGAACAACATTCAAATTTATAATTCAGTGTTGTTAGTTGTGCTTACAATGTTGTGCTTTCATCATGAAGATATATTTTTAAAAAAGACTGTACAAAATTCAGGAAGGAATTCACAGTTTCTGTAGAGTTCAGCTTTGAACTCATTCAAATGGTCTCTCTGTTATTATCTTTTGGTATAATTTACAGTCAATAAAATGAACAAATCTTAAGCACTTAATTCAATTGATTTTAACTACTGAATATACCCATGTAATTACTACCGAAGTCAACAGAAATTTCTGTCACCCCAGAAAGTGCCTTTGTGCCACTTTCCAGTCAATTCCTACCTCCAACTCCAAGCTATCATTCGTTGACTTCTGTCACCACAGATTTAATTTTTCCTGTTCTTGATATTCATATAAATGGAATTGTAAGGTATGTACTCTTTTGTGCCTGGCTTCTGTTGTTCAGCATAATTTTTCTGAGATTCATCCATGTTTTTCACACTTTGATTATCCATTCACTTGTTGATGATCATTTGGCTGTTTCCACTTTGGAGCTAATGTGAATAAGGATGCAACGAACATTTGTGAACAAGTCTTGGTGTGAACATATGTTTTCATTTCTCTTGATAAACAGGTCGGAGCAGAGTTGCTTGGCCACAGGTTAGGTGCATGTTAACTTTTTAAGAAACTTCCAAATAGTCCCCCCTAAGTGGTTGCACCATCAATCTCTTCTTTTCCTAATAGCACCAAGGGAGGGTAAAAATCCAGAAGCCTGACAATCGAAGTTGTCAGGGGTGACAAGCCAGTGGTCATGAGACTTTAGTAGTCATGAGACTTTATACAGAATTCTGGTCTTCCCACCTTTCTGTCTTCCCCCAGGGCAGTCACTGGTTGGCACTGAGTTGTGGTGGACCCCTTCAGCCAGGACACTTGCTCTCCAGTTGGTCACAGCCCCTCTGGCCCACTTCACTCATCTGCATGGCTCTTCTGTAGCCTCCCTGAGCCTAGAATAGGCCAAGTTCCCACAGACATGACCCAAGAAGTCAGGACCAGACCCCAGATTGGTAAAACAACCAACACACCTTCCCTGGCACTCCACTACCTTTCCTGGGACTGGGGCCTTTGGCTGCAGCTCAGTCTCTGGCTGTCATCCCTGGACTTCTGTCTTCCTGACCTTGTCTCCAATCCTGTCTGTTCCTTCTGTACCTCTGTCCCCCTGACAGGCAGTCAGCTATTCCCCCCAGAGGCCTCCATTCATGCTGGTCATTCCAACTGCCAGGCTTTTACTCCTTCTGGCTGTTCTCCATCCAGGTAAATCCTGGTCATCTCCAAGACACACCCTCCACCCCACCCCCATTGCTCCTGTGGGTTTCAAGAGGTCAGACTCTAGAACTAAATGGCCTGGCTTCAAATCCTGGCTCTGTCACTTATAGTCTGGGTAACCTTGGTCAAGTGACTTATCTTTCTGTGACCACTTTTTCTCATCAGTAAAATGGAGCTAATAATGGGATTATTGCAGAGTTGTTAGAAAGACCCATTGAGTAAATACAGGTAAAGCACTTAGAATGGAGCCTGGCACATACCAAGCATCCTAATCTACTCTGTGCCAGGACAGAGGCTACCCAATCAAGGACCCCCAGGGTCCAGGCAGGTAAAGTAAAGGAGTGGGCTGGAGAGTCAGTCTGGGGCCACCTGGAGACCACATGCCCATCAGAAAGGGGTGGTGGCCGTGGCTCACCTCCAGCCAACTGCAGTCCTCTGGCTACTTGAGCCCAGTATGGCCAGGTCTTTCAATCATTCTAGGAAAGTAAGAAATCAAGATTTTGTTTTCAGTCTCTTAGTTTTCAAAAGCTAGTAACTGTTTTTTAAAATTTCGAATCCTTCAAAGTTCTAATAAAAGCTTACTCTGCACCCCACTGCTTTGCCCCTGGCCACGGCTTCACCAGTCCTGACAATTTCTTGGGGCTCTGGATGCCCCTTCTTTGCCCTGCTCTGTTCTGGACAGCACTCAGAAAAGGGGCTGAGCAAGAGGTGGTCATTGTAACTGCTGCTGGGCTGCTGGTGAAGGCTGTTGCTGTAAGTGCCCTTCTGGAACTTTCCCTTTATCCTCTGCCTCCCGTGCCAGCATCCTTCCTCCACCATCCCCCTCCCCCTTCCTCCAGCTTGTCCCAGGCCCTGCCCTGTCCCCAGTGCGGAGGCTGGTCAGTGGAAGAGTGGGTGAGTGAAGCAGGGCGGTGCCTGGATCAAAGCCTCTCCCTCACCCCCAGTTCTCCCTGCCATGGGGCCCAGCCAGGTGAGGGCCCTGATCGGAGCCAGTGTCTGGCAGAGCGCAGGGCAGACCGTCTTCCCCACATGCACCTGCTCATAGTTCAAGGGTCCTGGGCTGAGCCTGGGCCTTTCCTCTGCCCCTTGGGAGATCATTCATACTTCCTTTAATCTCTGCTGCAGCAACTGAGGTTGGAGTTTGGAGTTTAACCTACGTGGCGGCAGGCGGTGCAGGAGTCACCACTGTCCTCTCAGGCTACGAGCCACCAGGAGAGAGGAGTTTCCCTTCTCACAGCCATCTCAGCCTCAGAAGCCAGCGACAGGCCCCAGGGCAGGTGGGCCTTGCATCCAGAATAAGGTAAGATCCTCCTGAACTGACACCCACTCCCCAACTGGTCTGGGGACAGGCAGATGTGGGGCAGGCATACAGTGCTGGCAGGAAGGGCTCCAGCTGTGTGGAGGAGGCTTGTCATGTCCTAGGCAAATGGGGCATGTTTTGGGGGTGGGCATTTGTGGCATGGATCTAGCAGCCAGAGCACCAGGAATGGGTCTCTATTCTTCCATTTAACCAAGCTCAGGGACGTTGGGCCATCATCTAGCCCAGCCCAGCCCACAGGTGTGGTGCCCTCATGGAGACAGAAAGAGATAATGCAGGTGAAATATCTGCATAAACAATATAAAAACAACCAAAGGAAAGTACTACTATGATGTAGCTAATGTTAACTAAAAATAAGCATTTTTTTTTCCACTGGTACATTCTGGGCATATGCAAAGAGCTTTACCTACTGGATCTCTAACTCATACAAAAACCCTGGAAGGTAGACACAGTCATCCTTAATTTGCAGAGAATAAGAGACATTAACTTGCCCAAGGTCACATAGATAATAAATGACAAGAGTGGGACTCAAACTCAGGCAGGCGGACTGCTACAGCATGTGCTCATCTTCAGTTATCAGTGTTTTGCAAATGGTGTTCTAGGGAATCATTCTGGAGGAGTGGTGGGTTAAGGTGGCCTCTCCCAAAGAGTGTCCTGGGAATTTGACTTTGGGGAATGCTGCTTTGCTGTCTTGAGGGGTCACAACATGAAAAGGTATAGCCAAGGCACTAAAATCCACATTTGTTTGTAATGCAAATATTTCTTGACTGCCTACTTTTGGCCAATTGCCAGGGACACCATGTAACTGAGACAGATATGGTCTCACCTTCGTGGAACTTACAGGGTACTGGAGACAAGCACTAATGGGAGAACCGTACAAAGCAAATGCTCTACGTGATTAAACTGTGATGAGAAAGCATGTGTGCTATGAGAGCAAATAACTTGGGAAACCAATTAAGATTAAAGCTAAGAGAAGATTGCTTTGGGGATGTGACAGTAGGTAGAAATGTAAAGGACGAGTAGAAGTATTTCAAGCAAAAGAAGAGCACTCCAGGCAGAGGGAACAGAACTGAAAAGACCCTGAGGCCAGAAATAGCATTGAAGGACTAGAAAGATCAGTGTGAGATGCCTGGTGAGTACAACAGAGCATGTAAGCACTGAGGGGTTCGGAGCAGGAAAGTGATCTGATTTATGTTCCAAGATCTCTCTGGCTCCTGTATGAGGAGTGCATTAGAAGGAAGCAAGAGTGGCATTAGGGAGGCAAGATGGGTGGTTATTGCTTTATCCAGACTGAAGTGACAGTGGCTTGGGCGAGGGCGATAGAAGTAATGATGAGGGAAAATGGATAGATTCAGATTCTACTTTGGAAGTTGAACAGAATAGAATTGAGGGTGAATCGATCCTAGGAATAAAGAGACTCTGTATGTTGTTTAAGAGTACATTTGCTCGCTATGGCATCATTGGTGCTTAGATGTAGTGCCTGGCACACAGTGGGTTCTCACTTAGTTGTTGAATGAATGAATGAACAAATGAATGACTCAAGGATGACTCTCAAGTTTCTGGTATGAACAGTAGGGCAGATGAAGTTGCCATTTATTGGGATGGGGAAACCTGGAAGGAGAACTTAGTTGGGTTGAAGAGTATGGTGTTTAATGAGGCTAAGTTTGAGGCGTCTTTTAGCCATCCCGGAGAGATGCCACAGAGGCATTTGGGTGGACAGGTCTGGGACCCAGAAGGTGGTCTTGTGACTTCTGTTCTCTTTGAGAGTCATGAGACAGAACAGTTGGGACAATCACTCGGGATGGGGTAGGTGGAGGAGAATGCTCACTGAAGTTTCCCTGCTCACACTGAGCATGTTTGTTAACTTTCTGTGGACCATCCGGGGAAAGCTTACCTGCTCTGTCATGCCTATTGATTCCCTCCCGATTACCATAGCCATGGCTTTTCCGAATGGTCTGGGGACTCTGGGCTTCTGCTCCTGCCCAAAGCCCCCTGGGATCTGTCCCCTTGGCCTTTTTATAGAGACCTGTTCCTAATGAATTCCATAAATCCAGGAAGCCAGAGGTGAGTCCTTGTGTTCCTTCTTCCTGCAATTCTCGGCCCTGACGACCTCTCTCTGCCTTACAGAACTGACCCCCATACCTCCACCCACCTCGATTGGCACTGCCTCCTGGACTTCAGCCAAAAGTGCAGCTTGTGGCCATGGAGTGGGCAGTTATATCCCTTGTCGGTGCCCACAAAGGCATAGAAGGAAAGGGTGTGAGTGGCTGTGCCAGCCTGGGAGGTGTGGCCTGGGCCATGCTTGTCATCGGGGCCGGAATTTTCCCTGCCAAGGGCCCACATGTTGCAGAATGGTCAGGATCTCAGGGGTTAAACCTGGCTTGGAGTTCTAGTTCAGTCATTTACCAACTGGTGACCTGAGGCCCAATCCTCAGCTTTGCTCAGCCCTTATTTTCCTTACCTGCTCAATGGTGTTAATCAGACAATGATCTGACCTTTCAGCATTGCTGTGTTTGAAATGAGAGTCATGCACGTAGTGGCATGGGCCGGCCTGACCACAAAGTCTAAACTCTTCTATTTTTATTTTTCAAAATGTTCTAAAGAAGATCAGAGATAGACCAAGCACTGCATACTTAATCACATATAATGAGTTTGCTTAATGCCTTCAACAAACCTGTGACATATGTGTGGTTATTATCCCCATTGTATAGACTGGGAAACAAAGGCTCAGAGAGGTTAAGTTATTTGCCCAACATCACAGAGCTAATAAGAGATAGCGCTGGGATTTGAATGGGAGTAGCACAGTACTAAAGTCTTTACACTTTACCACAATGCAGCTATTTCCTGGAGAGCCTTTTCCCATAATTAAATTTTGTGATTAGGTGGTCATTGTCACCCTGATCAAGGCAGGGCTCTTGTCTCGCCTTCCCTCTCTTTCTGGGCTCTCTTTCAACACCCTCCTGCCCTGGCCACTCTAATGTGTTTGATATTTGTCTGCAAAATCCACTTACAACCTTGCAAAATATTTAATACTATTTTGTGTCTTTGAGGGTTTTTTCATATACATGGGTGGTTTTGTGCTGTAAATCTCGTTCCACTTGTTTCTTTTTCTTTTATCATGAAGTGTTTCTGATGCACAAAAGTTATCGGGTATAATGTACCCCATACCAGTGGGTGCCCACCCAGGAGCTAGCCTAAGAAAACGAACTGCAACTAATATGATCGAAACACCCCATCCCACCTGTGGCCCATGCCTTGTGTACTTGTTTGGCAATCTTTTCCTCACATCAGGGCATGGAAAATTTTCACATCTGCCTTAGCAAAATTTTAAAGGAGAAGGGTGACCCTGTTTGGCTCAGCTTCCTTTTGTCTTTTGCCAATAAGCAAGCTCAAGGGTAGGGTGTTCTGCTTGGGAACAAAGCCCTTGTTATCACCCCACTATGCACAGGCGACTGTCAGCAGAGGCAACTCTCTGCCTTCTCCTCCCACATAAAGGCTGGGGAGTGGGGCATGTAGCCTCACCTCACCCAGTCGTTCTGAGCACATGCAGCCTCTGCAAGGTGCTGGGATGAAAACCCCACAAAGATGGGGGCATGTCCACCTTGTTCCCCTAGTCACATTATATAATGAACTTGCTTGATTTTTGTCCTTTGTCCTTTGTGCCTAGCCTGGTGCCTGGCACACAGTTGGTGCCTGATAAATGTTTGTTTAAAGAAACAACAGAGAAAGAGAGAAAGAGGGAGGGAAGGAGTGAAGGAAGAGAGGAGAGAGAGAAGGAGAGAAAGGCATGAGGGTGAAGGGAAGAAATGAAGACAGTGTTGGATGATGCAACTAGCTTCAGTTCAGGACCTAGGTTCGAATCCCATTTCTGACGCTTACTGTGATCTAGAAGTGTGTGGTGGAGCCAGGAGCTGAACTCACTTTCACCTCTTATTGGCTTCATTTCCCACCCCTAAAAAGCAAGTATAAGAGTATTTGCCTCACCAGACTGGCATGAGGATTACATAAAATGACAAAAATAAAATGAGTTCCACGCCTGGCACTTGAATAGAAAAGGGGCATACTAAATTTTAGAGATTATTTTATGTTGTACATACAGCATGTATATTGCTGAAGAAGGGGCAAATTGAACACCGGGAGAGGGGTGGGTTCTTCAGCCAAGCTCATCCTGGGAGTTTGTGGCAGAGGTGGCAGCAGTGCTTAGGTTCTGCAGATTCTCCATTCCATGCTCTAATTCTCACTGTGAAGACAGAGCAGAGTACCTGCAGCCCCTGGCCGGGCCCTCACCTCCCTGGGACTCGGGAAGTGCTTGGAGACCATGCCAGCCCCACCCCGGTGGCTCAGCCTGAGGGCGGTGATGAATAACTTGTTTATCTGCTCTGAGGAAGCCCCTCCCACTCCTTTCGGTGCCTGGCAGGCAGAGGCCTGGAAGGGGAACTGGGGGAGGTGCAGGGGCAAGGGGGAGGACTGGCTTACCAATTGGCCCGCGGACCCCTTCCTTCCTCCTCCTCCTCCTCCCTCCTCCCTCCTCCTCCCTTCCCTCTTCCTTCTCCCTTTCAAATCTGCTGAGTTCTAGAATAATCTGCCCCACTCCCCAATTCATTATCAAACTCCTGTTTGATAATGCTTCCTACACGTCTAGTCCTTACATCTTCCCCAAAGTCCAGTTTTGGGGAAGCAGGGGCAGCTTGAAGTGGCTGAAAACACAGGCTCTGAAATCATACAGGCTTGGATTTGAGTCCCGGCTTTGCCAATCATCAGCAGTTGTGATCTCAGACCTGACATAAACTTCTGTAAAGGAGTGGGATAAGAACGCTACTTACTTAACAGGCCTTCACTCCTGAGACAGCCTTTAAGGACAAACTCGAACTCCTCCTCCCCCAAGTTTCCAGAATCTGCATTTCCTGGTTTGACCCTCCTTTGAGAGTCTTCATTTCCATCCCTGAAGGGGTTGGCAACTCCAACCCTCCCTTCCCACTTTTCTTTCACTGAGAACTTGCAGGTCTCTGGTTCTGATAGGTTAGTCTAGAGCAGGAATTATTATTATCACCCCATTTTTCAGGTGACAATGATAATAAAACCTAAACCCAACTGGGGCTCAGAGAGGTGAAGGATGATCTGGGGTACAATTCTGGTTTTTGCTACTTACTCCTGCTTATAGCTAGTAACTGTCTGAGCTGGGGTCATCCAATCTGTATTGTCTGTCTGTCTTCCTTTCCTCCCTTGTTTTTCTTCCTCCCTCGCTCCCTTCTTTCCTTTCCATAAATGTTGTGGATCAGTGGTTGCTTGAGTCTTCTCTTCCTTGGAGAGGGCTACCGTGTCCTAGATCTGAGAGGGTGTGAGCTTCCGCTCAATAGGAATAAAGAGCAAGGCCTAGCCCCAGAGAGAGAAGTTCAAAGCTACACTTGTCAGAGAAAATTGCAGATCATGAAGTTTCCCCCTGAGGCAAGTATCCAGCCTCCTCCTTTATGCCTCCAAGGTTCTCAGCTGTGGATGGGGATGGGGTGTCTTAATTTGCCAGAGTTGCTATGACAGATAGCACAGAACAGGTTGGCTTAAATAACAGGAATTTATTGTCACACAGTTTTGGAGGCTACAAGTCCAAAATCAAGGTATCAGCAGGTCATGCTTTCTCCAAAGTCTGTAGTGCTCCCATGGTGGCTTTCTGCCAGTCCTTTGTCACATGTCCATCCCAATCCTCTTGTCTTCTGTGGCTTCTACTACTCTGTTCAGTTTCCTTTGTTTATAAGGACTCCAGTTTTATTGTATTAAGATCCACCCTGATTCCATTTGGCATCATAATAGAATCTTTGAAGATCCTGTTCACAAATGAGTTCACAGCCACAGGATCTGGGATTAGGACTTGAACATGTCCTGTGGGGGACATGATTCAATCCCTGTGCCAGTTTGAATGTATTGTGCCCCCCAAAACACCATTATATTCAATGCAATCTTGTGGGGGCAGACATTAGTGTTGATTAAGTTGGAACAGTCGGAACATTTAGATTAGACTGTTTCCATGGAGATGCACCCCACCCAACTGTGGGTGATAACTCTGATTGGACAATTTCCATGGAGATGTTACCCCACCCATTCATCCTGGGCCTTGATTAGTTCATTGGGGCCCTATGAAAGCTCGGACAGAAAGAGCAAGCTTGCTACAGCCAAGAGGGACACTTGGAAGAATGCACAGAAGCCAAGAGAGGAGCTGCAGATGAGAGACAGTTTGAAGATGGCCGTTGAAAGGAGACTCTTGCTCTGGAGAAGCTAAGAGAGGATAAATGCCCCAATAGCAACTAAGAGTTTTTTTAGTTGAGGAACTGCAGCCTAGAGAGGAACGTCCTGGGAGAAAGCCATTCTGAAACCAGAACTCTGGAGCAGCTGCCAGCCACATGACTTCCCAGCTAACAGAGGTTTTCCGGACACCATTGGCCATCCTCCAGTGAAGGTACCCGATTGTTGATGACTTACCTTGGACACATTATGGCCTTAAGACTGTAACTGTGTAACCAAATAAACCCCCTTTATAAAAGATGATCAATTTCTAGTGTTTGCATTCTGGCAGCATTAGCAAACTAGAACAATCCCCAATAGCAAAGAGCAACATTTTTGGTTGTGAGAACTGGGAGGAGAGGGCTACTGGAATCTAGTGGGTGGGTAGAGGCCAGGGTTGCTGCTAAACATTCTACAATGCACAGAACAGATCCCACAACAAAGCAATATCCAGTCCAAAATTTCAAACATGTTAAAGTTGAAGTTGAGAAACCCTGCTTTAAAGTCAAGGAACATCTTCAGACAACCAGGGCATCTTCTGATCAGTCATTGGGAAATGCTGATCAGAAGTGGGGAATTGTCCCTCATTTCCCCTGACAAGTCTCTTGTCCATTCTCTCTCTGAATTATTTCTCTTAGTCCTCCTGATACATCATCTCAACCCAGGATCATTACAAATTACAAAATAACTTCCCTGCCCACCTTCTTCCTGCTAGTTAAGTCTCCTCTAAGCCTCCTCCATTTGCCAGAGTAATGTACCCATCTGATCATGCCACTTCCTTGTTCAAAATGCTTCAATGGCACCCCTTAACCGAGAGTAGAGGTGTGCAACAGAAGCATTGCATCCCCCCACCCAAGAGATATTTTGAAAATTTATGGGAGCATTTTTGGTTGTCACAATGATTTGGAGGCACTTCTGGCATTCAGTGGGTGGAGACCAGAGATGCTGAAGACACTCTGAAATGCACGGAACTGTTCTGTGCAACAAAAACTTTCAGATGTCCCACCAGAGGCTCGTGTGCCCAAGAATCTGCTTATAACTATCTGACTCTAGAACTTACCACCAGTTTACTTAAAAACACAGCTTTTTTTGTTTGTTTAGTTTTTTTTTTTTTTTCTTTTTACCTAAAAATGTACCTGCTTTTTATTTTCATGACGTTGTCTCAGATATTTTTCAGAGGGGTCTCTCTTAAATTAATAGCATGGCATAGCACGGCAATTGCTTGGTCTTCTTTATTTTTTATTTATTTATTTATTTATTTTTTAATCTTCATTTTATTGAGATATATTCACATACCATGCAGTCATACAAAACAAATCGTACATTCCATTGTTCACAGTACCATTACATAGTTGTACATTCATCAGCTTGGTCTTCTTTATAAGAACACAAAACATATTTGCAAATTTAAATATTTGTATATCCTATCTTCTATTCTGGTGTTCTTCTGTATACTCATTCTTTAATTATTCTGTGCTTTTGGAATGGAATGACTTCTGATTTTCTTATTTCTCTTAAATGCAAAGTTTATTCAGTATAATAGGTACAAGCATCTGACTGCCCCTTTCAGTCTTCTGGTGGAGTCAGACTAGAGTATTCACATGTTGAAACATTCATTGTTTTACCGTAAATTAGTTTCCTTTTCTTCCTCTTTTATATACACTTAGATCATTGTATTGATTTTTTTTAAAAATTATGTGTGTAAGAAGGTAACATTAACTGTGACTTTCTTGTCAGGGTAGTAAAAGGGGCATACAAAATATTTTTAGAAAAACAGAGGATGATGACTGAGAGTTTGAAAACCACTGACCTTATAAAGTCCTTTGAATGACATCAAGGGCTCATATAATCTGTCTCCTTTGTACCTGAATAGTCTCACCTCCCATCTCCCCACCTTACTTAGTATTAAGTAAGGGACTCCACATTACTTAATGCTCAGCCAAGAATCTGCTGGTCTCTTAAATCAATCCCCGACACCCTCATTACCACACACACAAAAATAACCAGAATAATAATTAAAGTGAAAAAGAGCAACTAAAGTAAAAAAGAACACTGGGTGCCCTTGTCTGTTTGTTTGTTTCTTTCCTTCCCCCACCTTTCCACTCATCCATCCACAAACTAGACAAATGGGAGTGTGATCCCTATGGCCCCCCGAATCCCACTGCCCCCCCACCCATAAGCCACATTTTTATACAATTGTCTTCAAGATTCATGGGTTCTGGGTTGTTGTTTGATAGTGTTAGGTATCTACCACCAGCTACCCCAATTCATTAGAACCTAAAAAAGGTTGTCTATATTGTGCATAAGAATGCCCACCAGAGTGACCTCTCAGCTCCTTTTGGAATCTCTCTGCCACTGAAGCTTATTTCATTTCCTTTCACATCCCCCTTTTGGTCAAGAAGATGTTCTCCATCCCACGATGCTGGGTCTACATTCCTCCCCGGGAGTCATATTCCACGTTGCCAGGGAGATTCACTCCCCTGGGTGTCTGATCCCACGTAGGGGGGAGGGCAGTGATTTCACCTTTCAAGTTGGCTTAGCTAGAGAGACAGGGCCACATCTGAGCAACAAAGAGGCATTCGGGAGGAGGCTCCTACGCACAATTACAGGCAGGCCTAGCCTCTCCTTTGCGGCAATAGTCTTCCCAAGGGCAAATCCTGTGGTAGAGGGCTCAACCCATCAAACCACCAGTCCCCTATGTCTGTGGGCATGTTAGCAGCATCAAGGTAGGGCAGGACAATAACCCTGCATTCTCCACCAGCTCCTCAAGAGGGCTGTACATATTTTTTTCCTTGTTTTTGTTTTTTTTAAACTTTTTTTTTTCCTAAGTCAACTGTATGAAAAATAAAAAAAATAAAAAAAAAGCATACAGTAAAAGAACATTTCAAAGAGACCATAACAAGGGAGTAAGAAAAGGACAACTAACCTAAGATAACTACTTTACTTCCAACATGTTCCTACTCTACCTCAAGAAAGTTACCTAATATAGCAACATTTCTGTGAACTTGCTCCTACTATATCCATCAGAAATTCACAGACCATAGTCATTTCTGGGCATCCCCAGAACGTTAAATTTACCCATGATAGCTTATCTGTTCTTCTTGGATTATTGTTCCCCCTTCCTTAATTGCTCTCTATCGCTAGTTCCCTTATATTCTACATTATAAACCATTTGTTTTACATTTTTCAAAGTTCACATTAGTGGTAGCATATAATATTTCTCTTTTTGTGCCTGGCTTATTTCGCTCAGCATTATGTCTTCAAGGTTCATCCATGTTGTCATATGTTTCACGAGATAGTTCCTTCTTACTACCGTGTATTATTTCATCATGTGTATATACCACATTTTATTTATCCACTCATCTGTTGAAGGACATTTGGGTTGTTTCCATCTCTTGGCAATTGCGAATAATGCTGCTATGAACATTGGCATGCAGATATCTGTTCGTCTTACTGCTTTCCGATCTTCCGGGTATATACCGAGAAGTGCAATCGCTGGATTGAAGGGTATCTCTATATCTAGTTTTCTAAGGAACAGCCAGACTGACTTCCAGAGTGGCTGAACCATTATACAGTCCCACCAACAATGAATAAGAGTTCCAATTTCTCCACATCCCCTCCAGCATTTGTAGTTTCCTGTTTGTTTAATGGCAGCCATTCGAACCGGTGTGAGATGGTATCTCATTGTGGTCTTAATTCACATCTCTCTAATAGCTAGTGAAGCTGAACATTTTTTCATGTGTTTCTTGGCCATTTGTATTTCCTCTTCAGAGAACTGTCTTTTCATATCTTTTGCCCATTTTATAATTGGGCTGTCTGTACTATCGTCATTAAGTTGTTGGATTTCTTTATATATGCAAGATATCAGTCTTTTGTCAGATACATGATTTCCAAAATTTTTTCCCATTGAGTTGGCTGCCTCTTTACCTTTATTGAGAAATTCCTTTGAGGTACAGAAACTTCTAAGCTTGAGGAGTTCCCATTTATCTATTTTTTCTTTTGTTGCTTGTGCCTTGGGTGTAAAGTCTAGGAAGTGGCCTCCTAATACAAGGTCTTGAAGATGTTTTCCGACATTATCTTCTAGGAGTTTTACAGTGCTTTCTTTTATATTGAGATCTTTGGTCCATTTTGAGTTAATTTTTGTGTAGAATGTGAGGTAGGGGTCCTCTTTCATTCTTTTGGATATGGATATCCAACTCTCCCAGCCCCATTTGTTGAAAAGAGCATTATGACCCAGTTCAGTGACTTTGGGGGCCTTATCAAAGATCAGTTGGCCATAGATCTGGGGGTCTAGCTCCGAATTCTCAATTCAATTCCATTGATCCATATGTTTATTTTTGTGCCAGCATCATGCTGTTTTGACAACTGTGGCTTTATAATAAGCTTCAAAGTCAGGGAGTGTAAGTCCTCCCACTTGTTTTTTCTTTTTTAGAGTGTCTTTAGCAATCTGAGGCACCTTCCCTTTCCAAATAAATTTGATAACTAGCTTTTCCAAGTCTGCAAAGTAGGTTGTTGGAATTTTGATTGGGATTGCATTGAATCTGTAGAAGAGTTTCAGTAGAATTGACATCTTAATGACATTTAGCCTTCCTATCCATGAACATGGAATATTTGTCCATCTTTTAAGGTCCCCTTCTATTTCTTTTGATAGAGTTATGTAGTTTTCTTTGTATAGGTCTTTTATATCTTTGGTTAAGTTTATTCCTAGGTACTTGATTTTTTTAGTTGCTATTGAAAATGGTATCTTTTTCTTGAGTGTCTCTTCAGTTTGTTCATTTCTAGCATATAGAAACATTAGTGACTTGTGTGCATTAATCTTGTATCCTGCTACTTTGCTAAATTTGTTTATTAGCTCTAGTAGCTGTATCATCAATTTCTCGGGGTTTTCCAGATATAAGATCATATCATCTGCAAACAAATGACAGTTTTACTTCTTCCTTTCCAATTTGGATACCTTTTATTTCTTTGTCTTGCCAGATTGCCCTGGCTAGCACTTTCAGCAGAATGTTGAATAACAGTGGTGATAGCGGGCATCCTTGTCTTGTTCCTGATCTTAGAGGGAAGGCTTTCAGTCTCTCACCATTGAGTACTATGCTGGCTGTGGGTTTTTCATATATGCTCTTTATCATATTGAGGAAGTTTCCTTCAATTCCTACCTTTTGAAGTGTTTTTATCAAAAAGGGATGTTGGATTTTGTTGAATGCATTTTCAGCATCTATTGAGATGATCATTTGATTTTTCCCTTTTGATTTGTTAATATGTTGCAATACATTGATTGATTTTCTTATGTTGAACCATTCTTGCATGCCTGGAATGAACCCCACTTGGTCATGGTGTATGATTTTTTTAATGTGTCTTTGGATTCGATTTGCAAGTATTTTGTTGAGGATTTTTGCATCTATATTCGTTAGGGAGATTGGCTGGTAGTTTTCCTTTTTTGTAGCATCTTTGCCTGGTTTTGGTATCAGATTGATGTTAGCTTCATAAAATGAGTTAGGTAATGTTCCATTTTCTTCAATGTTTTGAAAGCATTTAAGTAAGATTGGTGTAAATTCTTTTTGGAAAGTTTGGTAGAATTCTCCTGTGAAGCCATCTGGCCCTGGGCATTTATTTGTGGGAAGCTTTTTGATGACTGATTGGATCTCGTTGCTTGTGATTGGTTGGTTGAGGTCTTCTGTTTCTTCTCTGGTCAGTCTAGGTTGTTCATATGTTTCCAGGAAATTGTCCATTTCCTCTACATTATCCAGTTTGTTGCCATACAGTTGTTCATAGTATCCGCTCATAATTTTTTTAATTTCCTTGGGCTCTGCAATAATGTCACCTTTCTCATTCATTATTTTGTTTATATGGGTCTTCTCTCTTTTCAATTTTGTCAGTCTAGCTAGGGGCTTGTCAATCATGATCTTCTCAAAGAACCAACTTTTGGTGTTATTTATCGTCTCTATTGCTTTATTTTTCTCTATGTCATTTATTTCTGCTTTAATCCTTGTTATTTCTTTTCTTCTACTTGGTTTAGGATTGGTTTGCTGTTCATTTTCTAGCTTCTTCAGTTGATCCATTACTTCTTTGATTTTGGCTCTTTCTTCCTTTTTAATATATGTGTTTAGTGCTATAACTTTCCCCCTCACTACCGCTTTTGCTGCATCCCACAGGTTTTGGTATGTTGTGTTCTCATTTTCATTTATCTCTATATATTTAGCAATTTCTCTTGCTATTTCTTCTTTAACCCACTGATTGTTTAGGAGTGTGTTGTTTAACCTCCAGGTATTTGTGAATTTTCTAAGTCTCTGATGGTTATTGACTTCTAATTGTATTCCATTATGGTTAGAGAATGTGCTTTGAATAATTTCAATCTTTTAAAATTTATTGAGCCTTGTTTTATGTCCCAGCATATGATCTATTCTGGAGAAAGTCCCTGAGCACTAGAGAAGTATGTGTATCCTGGTGATTTGGGATGTAATGTTCTATATATGTCTGTTAAATCCAATTCATTTATCAGATTGTTTGGGTTTTTAATTTCCTTATTGGTCTTCTGTCTGGTTGATCTATCTATAGGAGAGAGTGATGTGTTAAAGTCTCCCACAATTATTGTGGAAACATCCATTTCTTCCTTTAGTCTTGCCAGTGTTTCTCTCATGTATTTTGTGGCACCTTGATTGGGTGCATAAACATTTATGATTGTTATTTCTTCTTGTTGAATTGCCCCTTTTATTAGTATGTAGTGGCCTTCTTTGTCTCTCAAAACATCCCTGCATTTAAAGTCTATTTTATCTGAGATTAATATTGCTACACCTGCTTTCTTTTGGCTGTAGCTGGCATGAAATTTTTTTTTCCATCCTTTCACTTTCAATTTCTTTGTGTCCCTGTGTCTAAGATGAGTCTCTTGTATGCAGCATATTGATGGTTCATTTTTTTTTGATCCATTCTGCGAATCTATATCTTTGAATTGGTGAATTTAATCCATTTACATTGAACGTTATTACCGTGAAGGCATTTCTTGAATCAGCCATCTTATCCTTTGGTTTATGTTTGCCATATATATTTTTCCCTCTCTCTATTAATATCCTTTAATGTACTCATACCGAATCTCTTTAGTACTGAACCTTTCTCCAAGTCTCTCTGTCCTGTCTTTGTTTCTCTGTCTGTAGGGCTCCCTTTAGTATCTCCAGTAGGGCAGGTCTCTTGTTAGCAAATTCTCTCAGCATTTGTTTGTCTGTGAAAAATTGAAGCTCTCCCTCAAATTTGAAGGAGAGCTTTGCTGGATAAAGTATTCTAGGTTGGAAATTTTCTCACTCAGAATTTTAAATATGTCATGTCACTGCCTTCTCACCTCCATGGTGGCTGCTGAGTAGTCACTGCTTAGTCTTATGCTGTTTCCTTTGTATTTGGTGAATTGCTTTTCTCTTGCTGCTTTCAGAACTTGCTCCTTCTCTTCTGTATATGACAGTGTGATCAGAATATGTCTTGAAGTGGGTTTATTTGGATTTATTCTATTTGGAGTTCACTGGGCATTTATCATTTGTGTATTTATGTTGGTTAGAAGATTTGGGAAGTTTTCTCCAACAATTTCTTTGAATACTCTTCCTAGACCTTTACCCTTTTCTTCTCCTTCTGGAACATCAATGAGTCTTATATTTGGATGTTTTATATTATCTATTATATCCCTGAGGTCCATTTCAATTTTTTCAATTTTTTTCCCCATTCTTTCTTTTGTGCTTGCATTTTCCATTCTGTCATCTTCCAGGTCACTGATTCGTTGTTCAACTTCCTCTAGTCTTGTACTATGAGTGTCCAGAATCTTTTTAATTTGGTCAACAGTTTCTTTAATTTCCATAAGATCATCTATTTTTTTATTTAGTCTTGCAATGTCTTCTTTATGCTCTTCTAGGGTCTTCTTGATGTCCTTTATATCCTGTTCCATGCTCTTCTTGATGTCCTTTATATACCATGCCATGGTCTTGTTGTTCATCTTTAGTTCTTTGATTAGTTGCTCTAGGTACTGTATCTCTTCTGAGCTTTTGATTTGGGTGCTTGGGCTTGGGTTATCCATATCTTCTGTTTTTTTCATATGCTTAAAAATTTTCCGTTGTTTTTGGTGTCTTGGCATTTGTTTAACTTGGTGGGGTTCTTTTAGGATTTGTAGACCAATTGAAATCCTTGTGTCTAATTTTTCAGATCTACAGCTTCGTGGAGTACACTTTCTCTGACTAACCAGTAGGTGGCGCCCGCGAGCCACCTGTTCCCCTCAAGCCAGTTCTCCCCTGCTTTGCCTCTGTGGTGAGTGGAAGAGTAAGTCTTGTGGGGTCCAATTGGTGTACCAAGCTTACATGTGTAATTGGTGTTGCCCACCCTGTATAAGGGGCATGTGTCTGGGGTAGCCGGGGGTGGGGGGCGCGGCTCTAACAGTCAAATCTCCCTGGTGTTCCTGGAGTTTTAAAGCTGCTGCAATAGTCTAATCCTTCAGTTCAGTCCTGCCACAGTTTTTCTCTGCCACTGACCCACACGTCCTTGGTATTGGCGTGTGGCCCCTGAGACTTGTGAGTGGGTCCCTCTTCCAGGCTTTGCACCCCCTAGTCCTCTGTTGAGGGATGATTGTGCTATGTCACAGGTGAGTGCCGTCCCCCCAGGGTGGTTCTGGGCTGCTGGCCTGTGTAGAGAGGCTCCCAGTCTACTGAAATGATGTCTGAATGGGGCTTGTTAATTCACACTGCTCCACCTTCCCAACTCTGGGACAACCAGCTGAGGGTGCAGGGAAGGCTAATGTCCATGTCCAATTTTGTGGTGTATGCATGTTATTGTAAGCACTTCCGTCACACTCGGTTGTCTGGGGCCGCTCTGGGCTATGGGGCTGGTGATGGGCAGGAGTGTTTCCTGTCCACCAGGATGATGGCTGTGAGTGGATGCCCCCCTTTTCTTGGGAAGTTGTGGTGTTTAGTGAATTTTCTCAGCCAGTGGATTATTGCCTTTTTTCTCAGAGCTCTCTTAGTTCTGCTCTTGTCTTGACCTGCCCAAATTGTAAGTCTTTGAGGCTTTCTGTATTGTTCTTCTTAGAGTAATTGTTTTAGAAAAAGAAAAAAAGATTAAAAAAAAAAAGAAAAAAAAGGGCTCTCCTGGCAGGTGTAATGCGTTATTGAAATGCTAAGAGACAAAGCAATTAGGGCTATTAAGGAAAGATCCGGGGGCAGAGAGATCAGTTTTTCTCCAGGTTTTGCAAATGAGCCTCAGGGCCTGAGCTCTGCCCTTCCCCTTTCTATGTTCACCAGAACTCCAAAAAGCCTCTGCTTTTATTTTTGAGTTTTTCTTGCTGTTTTTCACTATGCCTATCTCCTCTCTGCTGGGCTGGCTGCTCTCAGATTCTCTGGTGTCTGGTCTCAGTCTATCTATGGTTGGAGTTTGGATCAGTAGAATGAATTTCCGATAAGAGCTGCCACTGCAGTTCTCCCTTCTCCTTCCCAGTGCTGATGGCCCCTCCTCCCATGGGACTGAGCCTGCCAGGGAGGGGCATGTGTCCCCTGGCCACAAAAACTTGCAGATTTTGCTGATCTCAGCAGTTCCACATTTTCATGAGTGTTGTATGAAGTATGCCCAAAGTCAGATTGCTCTGCAGTGTCCAGTCCACGCAGTTCCTGGCTTTCTACCTACTTCCCTGGAAGAGTAACTAAAACATGCAGCTCACCAGTCCGCCATCTTGCCCCGCCTCCCCTCTTCCACTTCTAAGGACCCTTGTGGCTACTTGGGCTTACTCAAATAATCTGGGATAATCTCCCTATTTCAAGGTCAGCTGACTAGCAACCTTAATTCCATCTGCAACTGTAATTCTTCTTTGCCTTGTAATCTAACATAGTCACAGATTCTGGGGATTATGATGCAGACATCTGTAGGGAGCCATTAAATTGCCCATGGAAGTACCATATACTGAGAAGCAACTTAGGATAGTGGTTTGCAGCCTAGATTTTGGAGCAAGACTATTTGGGTTTAAATCCCAGTTCCACCACTTGAGCTGTATTAGTTTAGGCAAGTTGCCTAACTTTTCCGTGGCTTGGTTTCCCAAGATATAAAATGGGAATGATAATAATAGTGCTTGATTTGTAAGTTTTCAAACACTTAGAATGATGCCTGGCATGTAGTAGATGCAATATAAGTGTTTATTAAATATATGTAATTTTATGGACATAATCCCGCATTGGAACAAGTTTGCAGTGTCTTGGCTGAGCCTCAGATAAAATTGTCAGTTGTCCCTCATCCAGCTGTGGGGTACCTTGGAAATGGGGACTGGCATGAGTTATAGCAAATTCAGTTGTTCCATTTTCCTCATGGAAACATTTAATAAGCACAGAAGCAAGACATGTGCTCATTAAATGGAAGAGGGTGGTAAAACCATCTGTATTACTTAAATTGTTTATCCTTCCTTATATTTTGCCAGTCACATGGTTGAATTGGTGAGAATTAACTGTGGATTTGATGTGACTTCATTGTAAATATTCATTGAATAAATGAGTGGATGGATGTGTGGGTGGAAGAATGGGTGAATCTGCCTTGTTGAAGGAGACATATTGTCTCCACCACACATCCCTCCATGTATGTCCTCTTGCTTGGATGCTCCAGGGAGACACCTACAGAGTAGGTAAGAAGAGGGACACAGGATTCTGGCATCTGACATGCAGTTGGTCTCCTGCAGGATTGAGAGTCCGTTCAGGACCATGGAGAGCGTCCGCAGCGGCCCTCAGCCCGCACAATTACAATTGGACCCCCTGGAGGCGTTTCCCCAGAGAAGCCTGGAGCCGGGTGACATTGCAGTGCTGGTTCTCTACTTCCTCTTTGTCCTGGCTGTTGGACTATGGGTAAGCCCGTCTGGTGGGAAGTGAGGAGACAAGGAAAGTTTTGGCCCTGAGCTAACCCAATCATTTTGGGGTTACTGATTGAGAGAGAGGAAGAAACTAGCTCAAGGTCAAACAGTAAGAACCTTGCAATTTGAAAAACACTTTGAATGTCGACAGGCACTATGCTAAGCACTTTTATTTATGTTATCTGATGTAATTTGCAAAGGCCCTTATGAAGAAGATACTATTGCTATACCCATTTTACAGATAAGGAAACTGAGGCTCAAAGAACTTAAGTGAGTTAGTATCCTGTTAGTAAGTTAGGCGAGTGAGGGCTAGAATCCTTTATTTTGAAGCCTATGCTCTTTCTTTTTTAATCTTGAAGTTTATTTTTAAAAGTAATACAGACACATTGTTCAAAAATACAAATAACTTGATTTTTCTTAGTAAGTTTATTTTTTCAGAAATTTAAGGCCTCCAGATTGATCCTATGCCAGATAAGCCCTGAAACCCAGAGGTGCCAGTCTCTCCAAGAACATCAACCAGTTTCAGTCCTCTACCCCATAAAGTCAACAACCCTTTCCAGCATGAAGAAGTTAAAATGGTCATTGCCCACATATCCCTGAAGATTGAGAGAAAGATCAAATAAGAGGGAGGAGGTATAACTAAGAAATTAGGATTTAACAAATGACTGTGACTCCTGACTCATTATATAGATGTTTATTTTTACTCTCTAGTGTTTTAGAATAGCCAGAAGGAAATACCTGAAGATGTTGAACTGTAATCCTTTATCTTTGATAATGATTATATAACTGTATAGAAAAAAAAAAAAAAAGGTCAGTTGCCTGTGTTTGCATGAATCTATTTCTGGATGTTTTGTTCTGTTCCACTGATCTGTATATCTATCTATGAAAATACTATACTGCCTTAGTTAACCTATCTCTATTGTAAGTCTTAAAATTAGGTAGAGTCTAATACTAATGGCCAATAAAAGGGAGGGGTGAGTGGTATGGGATGTTTGGGATCTTCTTTCTTCTTTTCATTTCTTTTTTCTGGAGTAATGCAAACGTTCTAAAAATGGTCATCGTGATGAATACACAAATATGTGATGATACTGTGAACCATTGATTGTATACTTTGGATGCATCATATGGTGTGTGGATATATCTCAATAAAATTACATAAAAAATCAACCTCTTTTAAAAAAATAAAAGAAAAACAATTTGAAGTGACATATGGTGAAAAGTCTCTCTACTACCCTTCCCTCCACAGGTAACCACTGTTATTAGCTTTTTAATACATTATTGTATTTTTCCAGAATTTGCAAATCCAAGGAAATATGAATGTTTATATACACACACATATATATATCTCCCACTTTCTTAAACAGAAGGTAGTTTATTAGTCATACTGTTTTGTACCTTGCTGTTTTTCACTTAGCAATGCTTCTTGGATTTATATCCCTATCAGTTCATCAAAGCTTTCTCATCTTTTTAAAAGTTGCCCAGTATTCCAGTAGATGGTTGTACTATAGTTTACTTAACCAGTCTCCAGCTGAGGGCCATTTGGATCCTTTCCCATCTTTTACTACTAGAAAATTATGCTATAATGAATAATCCTTGAGGATAAATTCCTTGAAGTTGATTTGTCAGGTTAAAGGATATATGCATTTGTAATTTTGATACTTTGTGTCAAATTGCTCTCCCTAGAAGTGGTACCAATGTGCAGATGCATCAGTAATATATGAAAAAGTTGGTTTTACCAGATCTTCGCTAACAGTGTATTGTGAAACTTTAAAAATTTTTGCCAAGTTGAGAGGGAAACATAATATCTCAATGTAGTATTAGCATGCATTTCTCTTATTGTGAGTGAGTCTAGGCACTCTTACAAGTGGCCTTAAGGGTCAGTTATATTTCCTTTCGGTGAACTGTGATTTTACATCTTTTGCCCGTTTTTATAGGGTTCTTGCTCTTTTTCTTATCAATTTCCAGGAGCTCTGTGTATGTTAAGGAGGTCAGTACTTTGGGGATAAGGGTGATGGAGAAGAGGTGTTGGTCTCTGATTTTTAGGTCACCTGGTACAAAAGTATAGCCCACCAACACGTGCCCACTCACTTACATTTGACTCTTCTGTGGATCATTTCTCTAATCTTACCATTTAGCTTTCCCTCCTCTTGGTCAAGAAAGGAAGAAGCATGCTGAACATCCCAAAGACTGTGGATCTCACCTTTCTCTGCCTCTCCCACCCACCCCCACCCCCGGCCCCACCTTAGCAGGAGAGAGCAAGATAGATGACATGTCATTAAGAGTAAGGGCTTTAGACAGACAGGCTTGGGATCAGGGTCAAGGCCAGGGTTAAAGTTAGGGTGAGGGTCAGAGTCCCTGGGAATCTGTATTTTGACAAGAGGTGACTTTGATATCACTTGTTTAGGAAGCCTGGCTTTAGATGACTCTGTTCATATCCCTGTCAGTGCAAGGAGTTCTTGATTCTTAGAAAATACCTCCTGTGTCAGGATTCAGAAGGAATGAGCCACAGTGTCTGTTTTCTATAGCAAGAACATTTGCAGGTGCTGGAAAATCTACTATTTGGTGCCATCTAGCATCCAGAGCAAGAATTCCTTCACCAACATCTGCACCCAGAGGTTAGACAATTTATCCAAGATCACACAAGCTACTTAGTGGCTAAAATGTCTCTACTTGAACACCTTCAACGACAGGAAGCTCATTCTTTCTGAAGCTGGTTTTTTAGATCAGCCAAGAGCATGGGCTCCAAAATCAGGCTGATCTGGGTTTGAATTTCCAGCCCTGCCACTCTCTACAAATATGGGATTAGATAAGTGGCTCAATTTCTTCATCTGTCAAATAAGCCTAAGAACACCTACCTCATAGGGTTTGGTAAGAATTTAAATGATATGCTTCTAAAATGCTTAGCATTGTGTCTGGCACATAGCAAACACTCAATAAATGGTATCCATTATGAGCTATCTTAGATAAGCCATGGGTCTAAAACTCAAATGCCTGGGGGAGCTAAGCAGGTTAGCATACACGTGTGAAGCAGGTAGTGGTGGAAACCATGTTGACCTGAAGAGTTTATGTCTCCTCTAAAGCACTCAAATTCAAATTTTCTTAAAATACAAGGATCAGACAAAACAACCGAGGGCCAAATCTGGCTCTTTGGACTTCCAGTTTGCAATTCTTGACCTAAGCCATTTTTGGATGACTCTGATTGTTAATATTTTCTCTCACCCATCCCTTTTCTTTGTTTTAGTCCACAGTGAAGAGCAAGAGAGACACAGTGAAAGGCTATTTCCTGGCTGGCGGGGACATGGTGTGGTGGCCAGTAAGTGGTCTTTGGCTCAATTCAAGTCTTGTTTTAAAGAATCTTCATGTGTTTATTTTCTGCCAAGTCTTTGCTCTCAGGAATCTTTGGTTCCATGTTGTCTGGAGGCCACAGTTTAAACTAGACAAGGCTTAGCTCCAATTCAATTTCACTTGAACAGCAAGAGAATTTATCAGCTCACCTAAGTGAAGGATCTAGAGTTAGGTCTGCTTCAGGTATGGATGAATGTAGGGGCTCAAGTAATATTACCAGGACCACCTGGTTTCTCTATCTACCTACCTACTTGCCAACTAACCAACCTATATCTATCTATCTATCTATCTATCTATCTATCTATCTATCTATCTATCTAACTATCATCTGTCTATCATCTATCAATCTATATCTGCTTCTCTTCTAGATTCTGGGCACTATTCCCAAATGGGCTTGCCTTTCACAGCAACAAAATGGCAGATAGTACTCCAGACCTTTCATCCTCTTAAGTTCCAGACAAGCGTGGGAATGGCACCTGCCTCCCTGGTAGTATGCCTGGAAAATATCTCTGATTGGGTCCCATGCCCATCCTTGAGCTAATCACCATAGACAGGGTAGTTTGATGTGCTGATTGGCTCAAGTCTGGGTCACATGCTTAATGCCTTAACTGGGGGAAGAGGAGGTGGAGCTTCCCATGAGGCATATGGAATGAGAAATGAGAGAGGCTAGATCCTGAAAGAAAATCAGAGGCCTTTACTAGAAGAAGGTAGAGTGGATACTGAGAACACAAATAATGAAGTATAAAAACAAAGGAAATAAGAGATTAGAGTGGAGATAGATGAAATAATGAATAGAAAAACAATAGAGAGGATCAATAAAACAAAAAGCTGGTTCTTTGAAAAGGTCAGAAAAATTGACAGACTTTTTTGCTAGACCGTTCAAGAGAAAAGAGAGCAGACTTAAATTATTAGAATCAGGAGTGAAAGAGGGGGCATTACTACCAATCTTACAGAAATAAAAAGAATTATAAGGGAATACTATGATCAATTGCATGCCAAAAAAGTAGATAATCTGGATGAAATGTAAAAATTCCTAGAAAGATAAAGACTACTGAAACTTGACTCAAGGTGAAATGGAAAACCCGAATTATACATATAAAAGTTTAAAGTATTGATTAGTAGTCACAAAACATCCCACAAATAAAGGTCAAAGATCAGATGGCTCCACTGGTGAATTCCCCCACATATTTAAAGAAGAAGTAGTACCAATCTTTAACAAACTCTTCCAAAAATTATAAGAGTAGAGAATACTTCCTAACTCATTCTATAGGGCTAATATTGATTACAGTGATACCAAAACCAGACAAAGATATTACAAGGAAAAAAACACTACAGAACAATATCTCTGATGAATGTAGGCCCAAAAGTACTCAGTAAACAGAATCCAGCAACATATAACACCATGATTTAACCCAGGAATGCAAGGTTGGTTCAATAGACAGAAATGTTTATTAATATATCACATTAATATATTAAGGACAAAAACCGCATGATCATCTCAGTAGACACAGAAAAATCATTTGAAAAAACCCAACGCCCTTTTGTGATAAAAACACTCATCAAACTAAGGATAGAAGGAAACTTCCTCAATCTGATAAAGGGCATCTACAAAAACTCACAGCTAACATTTCACTTAATAGTGAAAGCTTTCCCTTCTATGATCAGGAGCAAGACAAGGATGATCTCTCTCATCATTTCTGTTCAACATTTTGCTGGAGGTTCTATCTAGGCAATTTGACAAGAAAAAGAAATAAAAATTATCCAGATTGAAAAAGGAAGAAATAAAGATATATCTAATTTAGCAGATGACATAATATTGTATATAGAAAACCCAAAGTAATCCACAAAAAAACCTGAGTTAATAAATGAGTTCAGTAAAGTTTCAGAATATAAGATCAATATACAAAAATAAATTGTATTTCTATACATTAGCAGGGAACAATCTGAAAATGAAGTTAAGGAAACAATTCCATTTACAACAGCATCAAAAGCAGTAAAATACTTAGCAATAAATTTGATAAAACAAATGCAACATTTATACACTGAAAACATTATTGAAAGAAATCAAGGAAGAACTAAATGTTTGGGAAGACATCTGTGTTCATGGACTTAGAAATACTTAATATTGTTAATATGTCAGTATTTCTGCAATTGATCTACAGATTGAATAGCAATCCCTATCAAAATCCCATCTGCTTTTTTTTCCCTTTGCAGAAATTGATAAGCTGACTCTAAAATTCATATGGAAATGCAAGGGGTTCCAAATAGTCAAAACAGGTTTTAAAAGGAAGAACAAAGTTGGAGGATTCACACTTCCCAATTTCAAAACTTACTATAAAGCTACAATAATCAAGACAGCGTGGTACTGACATAAAGATAGACATACTGATCAATGAAATAGAATTGAGAATCTAAAAATAAACCCATACATCTATGGTCAATTGATTTTCAATATGGGTGCCAAGACAATTTATTGCAGAAAAGAAGAGTCTTTTCAACAAATGGTGCTCAGACAAGTGGCCATGCAAATGCAAAAGAATGAAGCTGGGCCCCTACCTCACACTATATTCAAACATTAACTCAAAATGGGTCAAAGACCTAAAAAGTAAGAGCTAAAACCATAAAACTCTTGGAAGAAAACATGGGTGTAATATTTGTGACCATGGATTGGGTGATGATTTCTTAGATATGATATCAAAAGTACAAGCAACAAAAAAAAAATTGATAGACTGAACTTTATAGAAAAAAAAAATTGCACTGCAAAGGACACTATCAAGAAAGTTAAAAGAGAACTCCCAGAATGGGAGAAAATATTTACCAATCATATATCTGATAAGGGACCCAGAATATATAAGGAACTCTCTTGCAACTCAGTGATGAAAAGACAAATAACTCAAGCAAAAACTGGGGAAAGATTCAAATGGACATGTTCCCAAAGAATATAGACAAATGACCAATAAGCACATAAAAAGATACTCAACATTATCAGTCATTAGGGAAATAGAGATCAAAACTGCAATTAGATACCACTTCAGACCCACCAAGATGGCTGTAATCAAAAATACAGATAATAACTAGTGTTGGGGAGGATTTGGAATCATTGCAACCCCCATACACTGCTGGTGGAATTGTAAAATGGTACAGCCACTTTGGAAAATCTTAGGTAGTTCCCCAAAAGTTAAACATAGAGGTACCATATAAGCAAGCAATTTCATGCCTAGGTGTATACCCAAAAGAATTGATGACTGGATAAGCAAAACATGGTATAGGCATACAATGAAATATTATTTAGCCAGAAAAAAAAGGAATGAAGTACTGATATGTGCTGCCAAATGGATGAATCTTGAAAATATTATGCTAACTGAAAGAAGCCAGGCACAAAGAATCACATATTATATGATTCATTTATATGAAATGTCTAGAATAGTCAAATTCATAGATACAGAAAGTAAATTAATGCTTGCTAGGGCATGGAGAGAGGAGGCATGTGGAGTATCTGCTAATGGGTGTGGGTATGGGTATGGGGTTTCTTTTTGTCCTGATGAAAATGTGGAATGAAATAGTAGTGATGATTGCAAAATTTTATAAATATACTAAAAGCCACTGAACTATACACCTTAAAAGGATGAATCTAATGGTATGTGAATTATATCTTGATTTAAAGATGGAAAAAGAGCATGCAGAATGAGAGGGATTGTTGTAGGCATCATAGGAAACAGCTTTTCACAGATGAATGTGGGATGACTGAATCTTGATTCTGCCTTGTACTGGCTGTATGAGTTCAGGTTAATAGTCTAACCTCCCTGAGCCTTGGTTTCTTCATTCCTAAAATAGGGGCTGTGATTATTGACTTAGATGGCATTTGTAATCAGCTTAGCATGTAGTCAATTCACAAACTCTGGTAGGTGTTTTATCATCAGGGAAGTTATAATCTAGTGGTGTAAAATGATGTAACGGCCACTGATCCAAGGGTGATATTAAAGAAAACAAGGTCCTGGGGGAGCAGAGAGGAAGATTTGATAAATTTTCACCAGGATATTACATCACAGGAGATATATTCATATCATCACACAGCATATCACCCAAATTCCCATGAGGTGGGTGCCATTATCCACATTTTACAGACTTGGACATTGAAGTGCAGAACAGATAACTGGCTTGCCTGAGGACAACCAGTTAGTAGGTAAAGATTTGGGACCGGGCTTTGTACTGCCTCCTGGGGATAAAATCAGAGGTTTCAGACAAGCTGGCAGAGCCTCGCCCCCACAATGCATTTCCTAATCATCCCACCTTCCCCAAGCCCAGACTGAATAAGAATTCAGGTGTTCTCTGAGTGGGATGGTAATACTGGGAATCCTGGTCCTGGGGGAACTTCAGGGTGGAGCAGGAATCTCCTTTTCCTTTAACTTACTTCCTAGGATACCCCTCACCTTGGCTACTTCTAGGCTGTGACTCAAAAAGGGACCAAAACATTTTATCCAAAACATTTTATCCATTCAGTAGTAGAGGTTGGGGAACATCTCAGAATCAGCCACAGAGTGTCAGCACTGGAAGGAATATTAAAAAAAAACAAAAAAACAAAAAAAGAAACACATCCTTCCATTCACCACCCATTTTACATTGTGGGAAACTGAGATCCAGACAGTGTAAATTATTCATCTAAATTGAGTGTCTTAGTCAAAGTTATTTTGGTTGCGAGTATCAGAAGTGCACTCAAGCTGGCTTAGATGGTAAGGGAATCTGTTAAAATGATGCAGGATGTACCCTGAGGCCTCTCAGTGCATGAGAACTAGAGACTGGAAAGCCAATAGGAAGTATCAACAGTGATGAGTACATGTCTGAGCATACTTCTTACCCTGGCCACACACACACCTCTCTGGTTTACACATCTCCAGTCCAAGGGACAAGAGAAGACTGTGCCCTAATCCCAAATTCCCAGGAAAAAGAATGCAATTGGCCTAGCTTGGGGTCAGGTCCCTATTCCTAGTCCAATCTAGTGAGTCCAGGGATTAGGGTCACTGAGTGTGGTCTTGGCCACTTCTACCAGGAGGAGGGCTATCTACTTTGATAAGCTAGAAGTAGTGCTGAGGGAGTAATGAAAGTTTCCTGATTCTCAGTATGAAGCACTTTCTACAATACTTGCCATCCTTTCTCTCATGGATGCTGCATACAATTGTTCAAGTTCATGCACTGCACAACCCTAGGGGATGCAATTTACATTGTAAACATCATAGATATGCAGGTTTATTATGCTTATTTCTACTGGGTAGAAATAAAAGAATTTGGAGAAGGAGAGTCTTTTTCTAATTTTCACAAAGGTGTTTAATAGGCTAAGGATGACCCTGCCTCCCCCATTTAACCTTCTGTCTTGGTCCCTTGGCGGCATGGCAAGAACCTAGGGGTGGGGAGCAGGTGCCCCAAATCTGGGCTCCAAGATTTGACTTGTCCATCTCCCCACAGGTGGGTGCATCTTTGTTTGCCAGCAATGTTGGAAGTGGACATTTCATTGGACTGGCAGGATCAGGTGCTGCTGCAGGCCTTTCTGTATCTGCTTATGAGCTTAACGTGAGTACTTCACTCAGTCTTTACCTAACAGGTACATCCTGGGGGAAAGTAGTGTGCATGAAATGGAATGATGCTTTATGAAAAACAAGCAAAGAGGAAGCTTCAAGGGAGTCCTTGGTAAGCAAGAATCAGTCTTGGTCTGAAAGTCTTAGGCTTCCCTGTGCTTGCAAACAGGGCTGGGGAAAAGAGGGCGCAGAATCCCTCCCTTGTTGATTCAGAAGAAAGAAGGTATCATGGCACCAGAGGGTATTCCTGGGTATGTTATCCACCAACTAGCCATCACAAAAATTATGTGATTCAGTGGGTCTTCTCCTTTATATTACCCCACAAGTACTGAAGAGAAAAGACACAGTCTCCTGCATAGCCGGGTTCATTCAGGATATGATTTTCACTAGGGGAGAGTGGGATGCACAAATGAATAGTAATCTTCATCTTTATAACAATTAACAAGTGCTCACGCTATGATACGTACAAACCTAAGTACATTTAGTATATTATTATACTATGGGTTTCAATTCCAGACTAGAATCAATCTGCCTGTGTTCACACCCTGCCTCCAAACTTACAAGCTGTGTGACCCCAGGCAAGTTACTCAACCTCCATGAGCCCCCAATTCCTCATGTTTAAAAGAGGGATAATAGTGAATTAATGCTTGTAAAGGGGTCAAAGGAAGGCCTGACTTATAATATGTGCTCAGTAAATACCATCTCATGGATTCCTTGCAACAACCCAGTGAGGCCCTGTTACCCCTTAAGACAAGTGAGGAGAATGAGTCTCAGAGACCTGTGCACACTCTCCCAGCATTAGCAGATTCTCACTGGCGTGGCCAGTCTTTGAGCCCAGACTTGCCTGACTTCACAGCCTGTGTTTTAACCACTGCCTGCAGACAGGATGGAGCATGGCTGGGTGAAGGAGGATGACATGGGAAATTTAAGAAGAAGAGCTGGAAGGAGTAGCAAAAGGCTTCTATTCTCACCCTCCCTTCCCTCCTCAATCCCCTTCTCCCCATTTTACAAATGGAAATAGATATGAAGGCCCAGGGAGGATGAGCCACTCAGCAAGAAAGAGATGGAGCCAGAGGCAGAGCCCAGGCTGGGCTGTCTCAGGGTGCAGAGGGAAATCTTGATGTGGGTGGGGAACTGAGTGCCTGACTGTTTTCTTGGCAGGGCTTATTTTCTGTGCTGATGTTGTCCTGGATCTTCCTCCCTATCTATGTTGCTGGTCAGGTGAGTCTGAGGGGAACAGGGTAGGTAAACCTTTACCTTTGGGAAGATAAACACTGCCCTCCCTCCTTGCCACCATTTTCCCTCTCTTCCTCCCATGAACCTCCATTCGATAGCCCATTAGATTGGTCTCAGCACTGATGAAGGATAATGCATGGAAGAGACAATTAGGAACCCTGTCCTGAACAGTTCTTTACTTACCAGCATCGAAGATATACATGGGCTTTTCAGAGGCTGGAAGAAACGTGGGCTCACACGTTTTTTTTTTTTAATGCCAAAATACAAATATAAAATCATGGTCTCTTTTAAATGTTTAATATACATGGTGGTTTGGAACTGTATGTACCCCCAGAAAATCATGTTTTTAAAGCTAATCCATTCTTGTGGGTGTAAAACTATCGTTAAGTAGGACCTTTGATGCGGTTACTTAAGGCATGACTCAGGGTGGGTCTTAATCCTCCTACTGGAGTCCCTTATAAGTGGGATGAACAGAGAGAGAGAGAGAGAGAGAGAGAGAGAGAGAGAGAGAGAGAGAGAGAGAGAGAGAGAGAGAGAGAGAGAGAGAGAGAGAAACGGAAAGCCAGGGAATCAAGAAGCCAAAAGCAATGAAACCTGGAAGAGAAGGGAGAGACCAGCAGACACATGCTTTGCCATGTGACAGAGGAGATCAGGATCACCAGCAGCCTGTCTTTGGGAAGAAAGCATCACCTCAATGATGCCTTAATTTGGACATGTTCATGGCTTCAAAACTGTAAGCCTGTAAGCTAATAAATCCCTATAGCTAAAGCTAACCCATTTCATGGCTTCTGCTTTGAGCAGCTTAACAAACTAAAACAACCCAATAAAACATCAAAGCTTTTTACTAAAAATATATATGATTCAGTGACTTCTTTCTTTGCACACAAAACTATGACAATATTTTTGACTGATGTGAAGTGTCATTTGTGGCAAAATAATATTGCTTTAGACTTTTTAAAAAAATAGATTAAAAATCATTTATGATCTTATTGAGAGTTTTGTATGACTCAATACTCTCTATATTTAATTCTGTTCTACCACATTTGGCAAGATCATACATTATCATCATTCTATTCATAAAGCAATCACCTATTTTAACTTTTTAACATGGAAATTTTCAAAAATGCACAAAGCAGAAAAAACTGAATAATGGTCAGACACATCATTTTGAAAAAATTACTTCCTAGGGTAGCACAAGTAGTGCAATCCTGTGTCGAGGGCAGTGATGTATGGATAAATAACCTCATTTGGAAATAATACTAAGAGGCCTTTTGTAAGTTCTCAATGGGCTTGGGTCTGTCCACTCCCACTTGTAACGTGCTACCACACAGGCAAATATCTGGAGTATGTCAAGTATCAAGTATTTGTACTGGAGCAAGTCTCTCTACTGGGAGTGAGGATCTCTGGGTTCAAGTGTCAATATATACTTATTGAGCACCTACCATGGGAAGGGGAAAGGGATGGTGGAGAGGCAGGTTAGTTTGCAGCTGGGGTTGCCAGAAGTTCTCATCTGATAGTTTCTATTTTTTTCTGGCAAGTAGAAGATAATGCAATCTACTGAGAGTGAGGAAGGAACTCTCATGAGCTCAATGTTAAGAAGGACAAAGATTTGAAATGGCTACTGTAGTTGTTTGTAATAGAAAACCTGGGAACAACCAAAATGCTCCTCAACAGAAGCCTGTGCATCTAAGGTATGGAATATCATAAAAAATCATTTTATTTGAAATTCCATGAAAAGGGATGAAATCAGTGGAAGTGGGTTGTTATGGAAGGATCTCTGAGATATGTGGTTGAAGAAAATATTCTCTGGGTCTAGACATTCTTTGGCCATCATCTTACAAGTATTCAAAGAAGAGATTAAGACCATATGAGGCAATAAGTTCCAGAGTATTGAGAAGAGATGAAAAGCTACACAATTTATTTTTATTGTGAGACAAAATAAACATGCAGAAAAGTACATAAAACACAGTTGTGCAGGTTAACAAGTTATTGTAAAATGAAGAGATCAAGTCATAAAACTTAACAGTCTCCTCCCGTTGACCTTTAGCAGATGTTCCAGTTTGCTAATGCCACTGTTATGCAAAATACCAGAAATGGATTGGTTTTTATAAAGGGGGTTTATTTAGTTACAAAGTTACAGTTTTATGGCCATGTGAATGTCCAGACAAAGGCATCAACAATAGGGTACCTTCACTGGATAACACCAGTGACATCTGGAAAACCTCTGTTAGCTGGAAAGGCACGGGGCTGGCGTCTGCTTGATCCTAGGTTGGAATTCAAAATGGTGTTCTCCAAAATGTCTCTCTAAGCTGCAGCTGCTCTGAGGTCCTTCTGTTTGTGAACTCTTCTATAGGACTCCAGTGATTAAATCAAGACACACCTTGAATGGGCAGGGTCCATAACTCCATGGTAATAATCTAATCAAAGGTATTACCTACAGTTCTGTGGGTCACGTCTCCATGGAAGCATCCAATCAAGAGGTCACACCCTAATCAAAAAGATTAATCAATCTGACCTCACAAGACTGCATCAAAGAATATGGCTTTTTCTGACGTACATAATAGATACAAACCAGCATAGCAGATAATAACCCTTTCCCTTCTTCCTGACTGTCGCAGTAATAACGTCCTTACTTTTCTTTAGAGTTTTAATTATTCATGTCTAAACAATATAGTTTAATTTCACTGTTTTTGAACTATAAATAAATGGAATCAGCAGAAGCATATTCTGTTGTTATATGTAGCTGTTGAATTCATTTTCTTTCTTGTAGTATTCTGTAGCATGAAGACACTCAAATTTACTTATCCATTCTTTTGTTGATGGAATTTTTTTTTAGTTATTTGAGTAGCTTTATTCTTTTTAAATTTTTTATTTATTAGAGAAGTTATGGGTTTACAGAACAATCCTGTATAAAATACAGGATTCCCATAAGCCACTCTATTATTAACACCTTTCATTGGTGGGGAACATTTGTTACTTTTTTTTTCCTCAGCTGCTAAAACAAATGCCATAAAATGGTTTGGCTTAACAACAGGACTTTATTGGCTCATAGTTTCATAGGCTAGAAGGCTTGCTTCCTCCTGGGGTTAGTGTTTTCTGGCTTGCTGGCAATCTGTGGGATTCCTTGGCTTTTCTGTCACATGGCAGTTCACATGGCAGCATCTTCTTCTATTCTGGGTTCTTTTGACTTCAGATTCTGGCTGCTCCCCATGGCTTGTTCTTCTGTCCCCAGTTTCCTTTGATTATAAGGGCATCAGCCATATTGGATCAAGGCCCACTCTCATTCAGTGCGGGCTCACCTTAACTAATAAAATCTTCAAAGCTCCTTTTTACAAATAGGTTCATAACCTCAGGACCAGGGGTTGGGACCTGAACATGCCTTTTGTGGGGGACATGATTCAATCACCAACATGGACATTTAGGTTGCTCCCAGCATTAGGCTATGATGAAAATTGATGCCAAGAACATTTGCACTTCACGGGTCCTGGTGCACATAACATGGGCTTATGTAGGGAATCCACCTATGAGTGGGATTACTGGGTCATCACATATATTTATTTTTGGTATTACTGCACACTGCTAAGACTTTTCTCAGAGGAGTTGTATCAATCTGTATTCCCACCAGCAGTGTATGGAAATTCCCTTTGCTCCATTGTTCCGCATCCTTGCAAACATTTGGTATTTTCCAACTTTAATAAAATTCTACCAATCTGGTGGGTACAAAAGTGGTACCTCATTCTGCTTTTAATCAACAATTCTGTTTATAATTTTGCTAGCCATTTGGATTTCATCTTTTGGGAAGTAACTTGTTCAGGACTTTTGCCCAGTTTTCAATGAAATTGTAGGACTTGTTCTTATTGATCTGTAGAGTTCTTCATATATTCTGGAAACAAGCCATTAAGATGGTTATATGTGTTGCAAATATCTTTTTCTACTCTGTGGCTTACTTTTTCAATCTCTTAATGTTGCTTTTTGGTAAACAGACGATCTGAGTTTTTTTCTTTTTGCAAAAATTGTTTATTTTAGTAACATGTATAACTTAAAATTTCCCCTTTTAGCCACATTTAGATATATAATTCAGAAATGTTAGTTACATTCACAGTGTTGTGCTACCATCACCATTATCCATTACCAAAAATTTTTCATCACCCCAAACAAATTCTGTATCAATGAACTGTTAACTCCTGGACCCTGGTAACTTATCTTCTAGTTTCTGACTCTATGAATCTGTTTATTCTAATTATTTCTCATCAATGAGATCATACAGTATTTGTCCTTTTGTATCTGGCTTATTTCACTCAACAAAATGTCTTCAAGATTCATCCATGTTGTTGCTTGTATCAGAACTTCATTCCTTTTCACAGTTGTATAACATTCAATTGCATGTATATAGAATATCTAAGTTTTAATGTAGTCATGTTTATAAACTTTTCCTTAATGGCTACTGCCTTTTTTTAAAATTCAATTTTATTGAGATATATTCACATACCATAAATCATCCCCAGTATACAATCAATTGTTCACACCACCATTATATAATTGTGCATTCATCGCCACATTCAATTTTTGAACATTTTCATTACTGTATGCATAAAAGAATAAGAATAAAAGTTAAAGTGAAAAAGAACACCCAAAACATCCCATTCCCCATTCCTCCCTATTATTCATTTACATTTTGTCCTCATTTTTCTATTCATCTTTCCATACACTGTATAAAATGAGTGGGAGCCACAAAGTTTTCACAATCATACAGTCACACAGTGTAAGCTATATAGTTATACAATCGTCTTCAAGAATCAAGGCTATTCCAAAAGGAGCCGAGAGGTCACTCTGGTGGGCACTCTTACTCACACTTTAGACAACCCTTTTTAGGTTCTAAAGAATTGGGGTAGCTGGTGGTAGATACCTGAAACTATCAAACTACAACCCAGAACCCATGAATCTCGAAGACAGTTGTATAAAAATGTAGCTTATGAGGGGTGACAATGAGATTGGGAAAGCCATAAGGACCACACTCCACTTTGTCTAGTTTATGGATGGATGAGTAGAAAAATAGGGGAAGGAAACAAACAGACAAAGGTACCCAGTGTTCTTTTTTACTTCAATTGCTCTTTTTCACTTTAATTATTATTCTTGTTATTTTTGTGTGTGTGCTAATGAAGGTGTCAGGGATTGATTTAGGTGATGAATGTACAACTATGTAATAGTACTGTGAACAATTGAATGTACGATTTGTTTTGTATGACTGCATGGTATGTGAATATATCTCAATAAAATGAAGATAAAAAAAAAAAAAGAATCAAGGCTACTGTGTTGCAGTTCAACAGTTTCAGGTACTTCCTTCTAGCCATTCCAACACACCTAAAACTAAAAAGGGATATCTATACAATACGTAAGAATAACCTCCAGAATAATCTCTCAACTCTATTTGAGATCTCTCAGCCACTGAAACTTTACCTTGCTTCATTCGTTTTCCCCCTTTTGGTCCAGGAAGGCCTTCTCAATCCCATAATGCCAGGGCCAACCTCATCCCCAGGAATAATGTCCCATGTTGCCAGGGAGATCCACATCCACAGGAGTCATGGTCTACATAGAGGGGAGGGCAGTGAGTTTACCTGCAGAGTTGGCTTAGAGAGAGAGGCCACATCTGAGCAACAAAAGAGGTTCTCTTGGGATGACTCAGGCACATTTTTTTTGAGAAAAATGTAAAATTTTATTAAAAGACATGATGATTTGAAGAAGAAATACACCATTTCCTTTGATGGAAGATAATATTGTAAAGGTTTTTGATTCTTTCCTAATTGATCCATGGAATCAAAGAAGAAGTAAGAAAACATACAATTTTATTCTATTTATATGAAGTTCAAAAACATGAAAAACCAATGTCTTTTTCTTAAAGAATACAAATATGTGTTGTAAAACTATAAAGGAAAAAAAAGAGAAAAGTTTTAGGATACTGTTTATCTCTGGGTGCAGAGAAAAGAGGGTGGAATCAGGGAGGGGCTTACAGGGAACTAAAGAAAATAATATTCTTAAACCAGGCAGTGGGTACATGATGCACTATCCTTATGCATGGGCATGCAGGGCTTTTGCCCTGAGCCACAGACTTTGGAGTGCTTTCTTGGAATTTTCTAAGTTCCCTAGTCCCCCTACAGTGCTAGAGACACACTGGGTTGGGCTGTGCCCTCCAAAGGCATCCTGAGCCCACATCTGGTCTTGCATGGGTCCTAGCGTCTAGAAGCATCTCCAAGAGTATCTTTCTCTGAGATTTCTAAGCTCTCTTCTAGGGGCTAGGACCAATCTGGGGCACTGTCTGAGTGGAGCACCCCAGGATCTGATGGGGACCAGTGAGGTCCCAAGTCCTCAATTCTTTCTCCTTCAGGGCACACTCCAACTCTATCACAACTCTAACCCACCCCTGCAGGTAGACCAGATGATCCAAGGAGCTCTGGCTTTCCTACATAAAAAGTGGTTCTTGGGTCCTGTGTCCAGGGCCTGGTTTCAAGAAGGTGGCCTAGTGAACAGGTAGCTTCCATTGACCAACAAGATATTTCTTTTGCAGGATGGCAAGAGATGGGCCACCAGCATGGTGCTGGCATTTTGATTTTGAGTGATTTTCACTTTGGACCCAGGACTAGTTCAGGGTTCTGGACTCCCCATGGGCTACTAAGGATCCTTGGGCTTGAGTCGTGTGTGTGTGTGTGTGTGTGTGTGTGTGTGTGTGTTTGGTGGGGGGACACATGCCAACCCTCAGCCATTTGGGTTCCCACTGCAGTGCCACCTCTGGTCTACAGCATCCAAGGGAGATGGTGATGGTGGTGGGCATCCTGTACCCTCTGCACACCCCATCCTCATTATTGGCATCCACCCCACTCCTTCCCTAGGCTTCCCAGCACTTGTCAAACATTCCCCCTGGGGGATGGCCTAATATATCTCAGAGCCAGTTTGAATGCATTATGTCCCCCAGAAAAAGCCATATTCTTTGATGCAATCTTGTGGGGCAGACATATCAGTGGGGATTAAGTTGGAACATTTGGATTATGTCGTTTGCATGGAAATGTGCCCCACCCAACTGTGGGTGATGACTCTGATTGGATAATTTCCATGGAGGTGTTGCCCCACCCATTCAGGGTGGGTCTCAATTAAATCACTGGATCCATATAAATGAGCTGTCAAACAAAAGGAACTCAGTGCAGCTGAGAGTGACATTTTGAAGAGGAGCTACAGCCAAGAGGGACACTTTGAAGAATGCACAGAAGCTGAGAAAGTAGCTGCAGATGAGAGACAGTTTGAAGATGCCCGTTGAAAGCAGACTTTTGCTCTGGAGAAGCTAAGAGAGGACAAAAACCCCAAGAGCAACTGAGAGTGACATTTTTGAGGAACTGCAGCTTAGAGAGGAATGTTCTGAGTGAAACCCATTTTGAACCCAGAACTTTGGAACAGATGCCAGTCATGTGCTTTCCCAGCTAACAGAAGTTTTCCAGACACCATTGGCCATCCTCCAGTGAAGGTACCTGATGGCTGATGTGTTATCTTGGACACTTTATGGCCTTAAGACTGTAACTGTGTAGCCAAAGAAACCCCCTTTTATAAAAGCCAATCCATCTCTGGAGTTTTGCATTCCAGCAGCATTAGCAAACTTGAACAACTTCCTCAAGGTATTTGGAGATTGTGCCTCTGCAAGGTCAGTGGGTCTTTCCGATCCATGATGTCACTTTCTTGTAGGTAGGTTTTAAACCTTACAAGACAAAGGATAAACATTCCTTGGGCAAAAGGGACACTGTTGCTCCACCAATGGCCCTTCCCTTATCCTCTCTGCTGGTGACCCTGCGTGGAAATCAGGGTTTCCATCAATATTGAAAGATCCCATTCTAGAATGCAGGGATCATGGCCTAATGAGTTTAATAGAAGATATAATTGGGAGATGTTTTCCTAGGTTTTTGCTATTAAATTCCTAGCAGTAAACTTTTGTGTAATTTTTTTCTTTTTTCTTTTTTCTATTTTTCCTTTATTAGAGAAGTTATGGGTTTACAGAACAATTGTGCATACTATATAGGATTCCCAATACCACCCCACCACCACCATCCTGCATTGGTGTAGAACATTTGTTAAAATTGATGATAGCGCATTTTAATAATTTTACCTTTAATTAAAGTCTGTGGTTTAACTTGAGGTTCACTGGGTAGTGTAGTTCCATGGATTAAAAAGAAAATTATTCTGAGGTGGGGCAAGATGGAAGAGTGATGAGTTGTAGGTTTTAGTTACTCCTCAGGGCAGTAGGTAGAAAGCCAGGAACTCTGTGGACCAGATGCTGAGGAGCA